>NC_140584.1:995809528-996471092 GCF_964204655.1 Triturus cristatus
CCTGCTGCAAGAGAGTGGTGTGAGAAGTCAATGGGATTACGAGACTGTAAAGCCTGCTTCAAGAGTATGCGGCGAGAAGGCGAGGTATGAATGAGACAACCCTGTGAGAAGGCGAGGTATGAATGAGTGAGACAACCCTGCGAGAAGGCGAGCTATGAATGAGTGAGACAACCCTGCAAGAAGGCAAGGTATGAATGAGTGAGCCATCCCTGCGAGGAGGCAAGGTATGAATGAGTGAGACAACTTTGCGAGAAGGCGAGGTATGAGTGAGACAACCCTGCGAGAAGGCGAGGTAAGAATGAGTGAGACAACCCTACGAGGAGGCAAGGTATGAATGAGTGAGACAACCCTGCGAGAAGGCGAGGTATGAATGAGTGATACAAACCTGCGAGAAGGCGAGGTATGAATGAGTGAGACAACCCTGCGAGAAGGCAAGGTATGAATGAGTGAGACAACCAGGTATGAATGAGTGAGACAACCTTGCGAGAAGGCGAGGTATGAATGAGACAACCCTGCGAGAAGGCGAGGTATGAATGAGTGAGGCAACCCTGCGAGAAGGCGAGATATGAAAGAGTGAGACAACCCTGCTAGAAGGCGAGGTATGAGTGAGACAACCTTGCGAGAAGGCGAGGTATGAATGAGTGAGACAACCCTGCGAGAAGGCGAGGTATGAATGAGTGAGACAACCCTGCGAGAAGGCGAGGTATGAGTGAGACAACCCTGCGTGAAGGCGACGTATGAATGAGTGAAACAACCCTGCGAGAAGGCTAGGTATGAATGAGTGAGACAACCCTGCGAGGAGGCAAGGTATGAATGAGTGAGACATCCCTGCAAAAAGGCAAGGTATGAATGAGTGAGACAACCAGGTATGAATGCGTGAGACAAACTTGCGAGACGATGAGGTATGAATGAAAGAGACAACCCTGTGAGAAGGCAAGGTATGAATGAGTGAGACAACCCAGTATGAATGAGTGAGACAACCCTGCGAGAAGACAAAGTATGAATAATTTAGACAACTCTGCGAGAAGGCGAGGTATGAATGAGTGAGACAACCAGGTATGAATGAGTGAGACAACCCTGTGAGGAGGCAAGGTATGAATGAGTGAGACAACCCTGCGAGAAGGCAAGGTATGAATGAGTGAGACAACCTTGCGAGAAGGTGAGGTATGAATGAGTGAGACAACCATGCAAAAAGGCATGGTATGAATGAGTGAGACAACCCCGCGAGAAGGTTTTGGAATGAAAATGTTTTTGCTATTTTGTCCGTGCATTGCTCCATGTAAGTTAGCATTGGCGGCACCATTTTATGTTTAGCGCCTTTTTTTACTCATGCTATTAACTGCTTTTTTGCCTCCTTGCAAAAATGGGCTGTGGAAAGTTTAAATTCTCCAAGGTTAGGCCTTGCTCTGCTAATGAATACACTGTTCTTATTAGTACATACCTTTTCCACTAGATAGAGGCCTTCTCCCACCAGTCTAGTGGCGGGCACGGACAGAGTGACCTTGGGTAAAAGATACTGTGTGCCCGGCCTCAGAGTCGCAACTCATCCTACTTTACTTCTTTGTTTAGCTGCACCTGCTTGTAAAATTCCATTACGGGCGTGCCTTCCTTGGTTCTGAAATATACATAATGTATCTCTATGTTTGCTGATGTCAGTCCTCTCTGCAGCACCCCTAAGCGACTGGGCAGACGGTGCTCCACTTGAGTGTATCTGAATAAACATATACTTGGTTTGTATTCTCTCTTGTTTGACCAACTCTTCACTTGGTTTGGAAGGCTGAGAGGTGGTCACGAGTGGCCCGGGTGACCCTAAACAGGCCACTTCCTTCAAATGCAAGGTATGAATGAGTGAGACAACCCTGCAAGAAGGCAAGGTATAAATGAGTAAGACAACCTTGCGAGAAGGCGAGGTATGAATGAGTGAGACAACCCTGCGAGAAGGCAAAGTATGAATGAGTGAGATAACCCTGCGAGAAAGCGAGGTATGAATGAGTGAGACAACCCTGCGAGAAGGTAAGGTATGAATGAGTGAGATAACCCTGATGCAGAAGAACGACGAGGTGAGAGGTCAAGTTGTGAATTCGTTGGTCAACCATTAAGCAGGTGCATGGAAAGAAGCTCAAGGGGTAATTGAGTGGGCAATCCTAATGCAAGAGCAAGGTGAGAAAAGTTAAGACATGCACGAGTGAGCCAACCCTGCTGCATTGGCGTGATACCAGAATACCTTTCGACATGAATATTGTGCCTTAAATATAATTCACAAAAATCGTGCACCATTGGAGTTAACAGGAAATCTACAGCTAACAAGATGATGTGTTTGTAAACGATATTTAGAACGGATTTTTTTTTATCTCAGGCAATATTATATCTACACAATAATCTGACATACAAACAACAGGAACAGTGCCAGAGAGAAGAGGTGAGCACACCTTTACATAGCATGGTGTGGGTGGTCGTTGGATTCATGAGTCTATAAAGCCTGCAGGAGCCTGGTGAGAGAGCTTTACGCGTGGGCCAACCTTGACGCAGGATCATGGTACGTGATATGAATGCTCCATTCGTCTCTGTGCTCCAGGATCCAAGATGAACGGCACTGGGAAGTTCACTATCGGCTGAACACATGGCTCTTCGTCTCCATGACCCAGATATAAATTTAACAAACCTTCTCTCTTGGGCTTAAGTGTCCGACTGCCTCAAACACCTCCTGCTCTGCTTCGGCCACAGAGAGACGGTTCCTCTGATCCATTTGAGATGGAAAATCCGGATTCTTAGGTCGAGTTCCTGGTCAGACAAGGTGTGAGTCTCCAGCCCATCTGTGGTTTAGATTAGCTGATTTGTCATTCAAGAGAGGTGCTCTACCACCTATGGGGGCTGTTACTCCGTTCACAACTCCAAAGAGCGCCTACACATGAAATATGTTATTGGGTGTTCAAGCTTCCTCAACAGATGTGGGGGAAACATGGCAAGTGCTAACAGGTTACCATGAGCCCAAACCACACAGATCCAAGCCTAGGTGTGCAATATATTAGAATGTGGCCACTAGTAGCAGCAAACTGGAAATGTCCTTGTCATAACTAACAACCCGGCTACACGCACTACCACGCTTCTTGTTTCTCTTCTAGTTCTGCAGGGATTCCTTTCCACGTGAGCCTGCGTTGTCTTTCACATTTTACCCCCTCTTGCTCAATCACCTTGTCCAATATCTTTCCCCTACCTTTCCATCTTCTACCCCTTTGATTTGCCTTTGTCACCTTACTTTCCCCATTTGCATCTCTCCACTCAAAGCGTGAAGCTTCCGCCAATGTTGCAGGATCGAACACATAGTTTGGTCGCACTGCAGGGTAGAGGCCAAAGGAAAACGAGACACCACCAACAGATCTTAAATAAAACCATCGCTCAAAAGGAGATATTTCAAAGTTATAAAGTTATTTCATTTTAAAATTCCCAGCACAAGCCCACTACATGAAAGGACCAGGAAGATGTATTATCCTTCACCTACTGATGGAAGACAGAATTATTCTGAAGTTCCGGGATGTGAGAAATACCTCAATTATTACATTATTGAAATTCTAATTTCTAATCAGATGTACACTCCTAAAATAAAATAAAAATATCTCTTACTTATTCCACAACGTTTTGGTGACAAGGCAATAGGAATGCCACATCGACAGCATGAGGTGCCAAGTGTAAGTTCCTCTCTTGGTCAAACTTGTAAAAAGTTCAGATCATACAACCAATTGCTTTTATATAGCGCTTCGTACAGTAGTTCTGCTGTTTTAAAGCACTGTAAATCACAGGTGTTACTAGTACCCAAGGTAATAGTAACCAGTTTGTAGACCGCTGAAGGCTGGAAGGCAGAGTTGGCCTTCCCCGGATCTGAGCTGCGACCCGTATGTTAACAAGTTATCAGGGAGGGTGTTTAACTCCCTGAAACATCTCGCTCAGTTTGCCAAAGTTGACTCAACTTAAAATCACATTCTGTTATAATATCTTTCCCAGAAAACGTTTTTTTTTTTGACAACTAATTGTGACTCTAACTAAAAGTGATATATCCTCCGTATCATAAAAAGCGGCCATTTTGTCCCAGAAAGCTGCTATGATCTGGCTGCCTTCGTTCCCGTCTGCACCAGGGCGGTGGTAGCTTTAGGGCTTGCCTAGGACCACACATGACGTGGCCGATGTAATTCAAGGCTAACCGTGGCTTTCAAGCTTCAATGCATATTGTAATATTATGATTAGTCCCTCACTTAGCTTGGTGTGTCCGGTTCCATGACTGTCTGCGTCACGCCTAGATAGTTGAGCATGCGCAAAGGTCTTGCCACTGGCGACCGAGGAACCCCTCATTTTGTTATCTGCACAGGTGAGGTGCTAATTTTATTTTCACAAACACTGTACAGTCTTTGCTATTTCTAATCAGAATTTCACAGAATAAAAGAATAGGTTTCCCTAGATAATGAAATGCAGATCTTCTACTCAGAAAAATTATCAGGATGTGTGTTTACTTTGAGCCCATCATTGCCTGAGCAGCCAAGGAAGACCATGGAGGGACAGGTCACTCCTACTCTCTCAGACAAGCATTGGCAAAGCCAATAATTCTAGTGCAGGCCACCAGTCAATTGGCTTTGTCAATGCTTGTTTTTCATGGTTATCGCAAAACATTATTGTTGGAGCCGCTGCTGAGCCCCATATCAGGCTTTAAAAAAATGGCTAAATGCAAAAGCATTTTTTAGTCTCAAAAAGCTAACATTGCCACAGTCGTTCATGGCACTGAAGGAACGCCACTGTTTGCAGATGTGTTGCTTGAGAAAGAGTAAAATATTGTCACTCTTCCTGAAATTAGCCAATGACTAAAGAGGGCTGGCCCACTGCCCCATGCTGCATCCTGTAGTGGGTGAAAGAAAAATATGAATGGCACTACAACAATTCAATGGATGATAAGGAATGGCTGCAAGCTCCCATAAGTAAGAATATTATACACATAGTTTTAGTAAAATCATATAGTCTTGGATAACGGAAGACATAATAACGCAACAAAGGCTTCCCACACCACCTCCCATGTCCTCTGGTGGTCTCAAAACCTGTAACGACATACAACCGCGCAGAGCCTTTACACGCGAGTGGAAAACAACCGTAGACGGGGGCTTCCAGCTCACCTTGTGTTCACTTTGTGATATTGGCTTCTCGCTCAATGACTGTATGAAAACTGTCAATATCAAGTGACAGATATGTTGCAGTACATGCCACAGTGACTCAACCAGGATGGCATGAGCCCTAACGCAAGCAAGAAAAACAGGCCTTTCTGCCCCCTGGTAGGGCAGTAAAAGACAATCGCAGCTAGCGTGCAGTGGGCCCTGCACACCAGTGCCGCAGAGCCACTGCCTCCGACAGTGAGCTGCACTGCCCCGCCCTCTGTCCCTGCCTCCGACAGTGAGCTGCACTGCCCCGCCCTCTGTCCCTGCATCTGACAGTGAACTACACTGTCCCGCCCTCTGTCCCTGCCTCCGACAGTGAGCTGCACTGCCCCGCCCTCTGTCCCTGCCTCTGACAGTGAACTACACTGGCCTGCCCTCTGTCCCTGCCTCCGACAGTGAGCTGCACTGTGCCGCCCTCTGTCCCTGCCTCCGACAGTGAGCTGCACTGTCCCGCCCTCTGTCCCTGCCTCTGACAGTGAGCTGCACTGTCCCGCCCTCTGTCCCTGCGTCTGACAGTGAGCTGCACTGTCCCGCCCTCTGTCCCTGCCTCCGACAGTGAGCTGCACTGTCCCGCCCTCTGTCCCTGCCTCTGACAGTGAACTACACTGTCCTGCCCTCTGTCCCTGCCTCCGACAGTGAGCTGCACTGTCCCGCCCTCTGCCCCTGCGTCTGACAGTGAGCTGCACTGTCCCGCCCTCTGTCCCTGCCTCCGACAGTGAGCTGCACTGTCCCACCCTCTGTCCCTGCGTCTGGCAGTGAGCTGCACTGTCCCGCCCTCTGTCCCTGCCTCTGACAGTGAACTACACTGTCCTGCCCTCTGTCCCTGCCTCCGACAGTGAGCTGGACTGTCCCGCCCTCTGTCCCTGCATCTGACAGTGAGCTGCACTGTCCCGCCATCTGTCCCTGCCTCTGACAGTGAACTACACTGCCCCGCCCTCTGTCCCTGCCTCCGACAGTGAGCTGCACTGTCCCGCCCTCTGTCCCTGCCTCCGACAGTGAGCTGCACTGTCCCGCCCTCTATCCCTGCCTCTGACAGTGAGCTGCACTGTCCCGCCCTCTGTCCCTGCCTCCGACAGTGAGCTGCACTGTCCCGCCCTCTGTCCCTGCATCTGACAGTGAGCTGCACTGTCCCGCCCTCTGTCCCTGCCTCCGACAGTGAGCTGCACTGTCCCGCCCTCTGTCCCTGCCTCTGACAGTGAGCTGCACTGCCCCGCCCTCTGTCCCTGCGTCTGACAGTGAGCTGCACTGTCCCGCCCTCTGTCCCTACCTCCGACAGTGAGCTGCACTGTCCCGCCCTCTGTCCCTGCGTCCGACAGTGAGCTGCACTGTCCCGCCCTCTGTCCCTGCCTCTGACAGTGAGCTGCACTGTGCCGCCCTCTGTCCAGCGAGTTAACCACTGGCTGGCAAAATACACTCCCAGCCCGTTATCCCCTTGAAGCGCTCGTCCGGGCGCCCCCCTGCTGTCTCTCCCTTTCTCAAGCTGGCGGCTCCTTTCAAGCTGCAGCACATTTGCATGTGTTTAGAATGTGTGTCTCGCTGGGGCGGCCAGACTCTGCCTCCCAGTGAGAGCAGCTGTAGTCTTGTTCTGACACACTCCTCCGCCCCGAGGCGTGCGGATGCACACGAGAGAAAAACAAGGAAAGGAAAGACGTGCTTTTTACTCTGACTGCAGCGGGAAACAGTGAACCAGAATTGGCCCCGACATTCGGGGCTGCGCTGGGGAACCAAACACCGCCCTGGCAAACATGCTCAAACCAGCCCCGCTCCACTCCCCTCCCCTCCCCGCCACTCCCCTCCCATCCCCTTGGTCTCTCTTTCACTCTCCATCCTTTCTCAATCCTCTCTTCTCTTTTCTCCCTCTCCGATCTCTTTCTCTCCACCTCCTCCCTCCCTTTCTTTCTTCTCTTGAACAGGGTCGGACTGAGAGCCAAAAGCAGCCCTGGCAGATGTTGTCGGTCCAGCCCCCTCGCTGCACTCAGTCTCAGGCAGCTCCGTTCGGCTGTGCTGAGGCTTGTATTTTCATTGCACTGCGCTGCTGTAATTACAGTGTCCCCTCAGTGAGAGCGGCCTCAATAGGTGAAAATCGGCCCCCTGGCCTCCAGCCCACCGGGAAAAGGCCCGATGGCCGGTATGGCCAGTCTGGCCTTGCTCTTGGAGCCCCCATGTGCGCGCCACAATTAACCTTGGGAAACTTGGGAAAGTGACAAATCCACCAGAAACAGCCCTATGGGGGGCTCCCAACTCCCCACCTCACCGCACACCAGTGATTACCCCAACATAGACCTTAGTGAGCCCCCCCACCTCATGTGCCACTCCCCCATGAGCCCCAACTCTGCAGCCAGCCAGTCCGGAAGTGGCAGGCTCTCGCCTGTCCAGTGGTACAGCCAAACCGCTATGCCCGTCTGCTGCTCCAGACCTGGACCCGGGGAGGCCACCTGCGAGGACTCCGCTCCTCCGGCAGAGTGGTCCCAATTTGGCATGGGGGGAGACAGTCGCACTCACTGCAAGCGCACCGACACACACGATTCGCCAGACCAGTGGACGCGGCATGCCGGACATCGTGTCCAGCGGGGTCAATGTGCGCGTCCCAAACGGCGTCAGGGTTGTGGGCAAAGAGGACGCCAAGTGGGCGAGAGAGGTATTTGTACCTCGCCCCCCACCCACTCTTTCCCAGATGTGATGCAGGCGCGTGGACCCCTAGGGGGCCCCCAACACTGGGCGGCTGCCTCGTGTGCCCTCATGTGGCACCTTCGTGGACCCCGGGCAGCCTGCAAATGCACCAGAAGCAGCCCTGGGCTTTCCAAGCCAGCCTCCAATGGCTCCAGCCCACTGGGCAAATGCCCGATAGATCGGGCCAGTGCCTATTTCTTTGAACTGCTCCCTTGGTGTGTTTCCTGGGCCTGTTTACTTCTCATTCCTGCATGATCTGTTTTTCCTCCTGCCGCCACACTCTACTTTCCTTCACTCCCTCGTCCCAAATTTTCCAGCTGTTGCCTCTTTCGCCTTCATCCTAGTTTCTCCCGCAAGTCTTTCCTCACTATCCCCTCTTTCTGTTACTCTTTGGCTCTCCTGAATCCTTTGTCCCATGGCACTATTTTCACACTGCGTCACATTGTGTAGCCCAGTGCACAATAAATATTATCATTTATCCTTCTTGGGTCTTCTTACACAAAGTGATGGTCAAGGGGGTGTACACCTCCTCATGCTATTTGTGACATTCACTTGTTTTATCTGCTTTATGCATTCTAGCCAGAAAACAATTATTTTTGCTACTTTTTCTCCAGCATTTAATGTGAGATACTGCATGTGTGCATTCAGCATAAGTAAACCGCATTTTGTGAATGTTTGTTTACATGCGTCTTACATTTAAATTGGCTTTGTCACTGCTTGTGTATCCTTGCTACCTTCTCACTACTGCACGGCCAATGTTTTCTCCTTCTCACTCTTTCTCTCTTTCATAATGTCTTTCTCCATTGTCCACCAATTGATTGTGCTACGGAATATCGACAACAAAAATATCGTGGCATACTAGTATCAAAAACAGAATATCAAGGGGCAACGTATCAAAGGGTAAGTGCGTAGAGGGAAGTATAGATTTACTATTCCAAAGTCCACATCTATGTGCCTTGAACATATATGTGCCACGTAGATACATATATGTGGGGTTAGGTATAGAAAATAGACTTACTTACCTGTCGATATTGTATTTTCGATGTTCTGTCCTCTATATTCCGCTCCATCAATACTGTTGATTCGATATTCGGGGGCACACCCCAGCAATTAGAAATGAATGACTTTCAAAACAAAAATGAGGACATAAGAATAGAAATAGTCCCTATTCTTCCCCTGTCCTAATTAATTCTTTTTTGCTTTCTTCCCGTCTAACGTAGGCAATAGACCACCGTGCTTTATTTCTCCTCTTTCAGCCGAGGTCTTTCCCTCCACATCACTCTTTCTCCTTTCTTCCCTATCAGTGATTTCTTTCTTCCTTCTTTTCATCTCTACCATCTTTACCTTTCTATATCTGCTCTCCATTTTGTATTCCTTCTCATTGTTCCCCCCACTCTTTACCGTCTTACCTCTTCTTCCCCTTTTCTCCCACCGGGTATGGATGTTTAATGTTCCTCGCCTTGTGTTTTCTCTGTCTTCTCTCCCACATCATCATGTTTTCTCCCACACAGCTCCTGCTTTCCATCTCTTTATTTATATTGCTCTCCCTTCCCTGCAAGAATCCAGTTTTCTCTTGTGTCTCCCTCTGCTGTTTTCTTTTCTCTCCTAGTTTTGATCTCAGCTGAGCATGAAGGCTTTTGATGGTACTTTAGACTGGATCAGCTTCTCACACATGTCCCACCAGACTGGCAATATGTGTTTAACCTCCTGCTAGACTTGCTTGCTGGTAGGTCCAGTGCAACACTGCTTTTGTAATTAATTAAAACTGCACAGCATTTTGCTGCTTTCTAAGATGGCAGCTGTGGAAGGTAATTTCGCGCCATATGCATAATTTCTGTTGGAAAGCGTGCTTGCCTTCGCCACGCACAGTGACACACGACTGTCGCCGGGTCAGTATGTCCGACAGACTCCCAAATGGAAGTATATCGATTCATATTGTTCTAGCATTGGAACCCCTGTGCCCTAGTGTTGAAAAGAACCTGTATTTGTGTCTGAAACCCATGAACCTGTAACATTAGACTGTCTATAAACGCCTGAACAGAGTTACTTTAAATCCATTCAGTGTTACTTTAAATCCATTCAGTGTTACTTTCAATCCATTTTGCTCTATGCCTACAGAAGAGCTGTTAGAGCAGAGTTTCCTAAAATCAGACTACTAACCAACTAGCTTTAACTTTAAAAAACGTTCCAGATTTCTGTACCAAAAGGGGTAAGAGTTAGGTCACAGTCACTTGAGCACAGAAGTAAGTAAGGGCTTGATTCTTTTTTCAAGATTGCACACTTCCCCGCCCCTAAGCCAAAGTGTGCCCAGATTTGAAGGTCTTCACATGTCTGTGGCCCCTTTACAGTCAGTGTCCATCTAGAGCCTTTATGGGCACTGACATCATTAACTGAAGAGGAAATAAACATCACAGCAGGAAACTGGCACGAATCTACCAAGGTACCCACTGCCCAGCAGCTCCCCCAGCCTGCGCGAACAGTCTTTATTCATGAAGCTTTGGGGCGCTCTTATTATAACACTATTTTTGTGGCCAGGTGTTCTTTCCTTTCCATGTAAAGGGTTAGGGATTGTTTGTCACCATTATTGGCTGTCTATAGACATTTTCGTTATAGCAAACCCATTTTTAGCTAGTGTAAAAAAATATATCCATCTTTCAGCTGTGTTACCGCCATTGAATGGTGCTGTTTACATCTGGGATTTGGCCTCTGCAGTGATCGCTCAGCTGGACATGCTCAGAAAATTACACGCGGCTTAAGAGGGCAAAGGACCGTAAGTGTAAGTCTTGTGAGACACCCGCCTGTGCCAGTCTGCCGGGCCAGGGCTCGGTGGCACAGGGGGCAGATATGGAGAACAGGTGTAAAGGATATATTTTGTCAACATACTCCTGAAATAGATTGCATGTTTTCTCTGACAACCTCTGCTGCGTAGCCTGGGCTCTGGTAAAATGCATCCTAAAAGGCATGGACATCAATTCACCAAAATGCCTGGGGTAGCGGAAGTGACATCACACGCCCTTTCTTTTTTTTTTTTTTTTTTTTGAAAACTTTTTATTGATTTTCGAGATTTCACGATACAAAGACATTATAGTATACATTTGTAGCAGCCTTATTCTGTACATATCACACCCTACTTCGTGTGTGGTAGAATTCCATCGCTGTATAGTTACATTCTTCAGTATCCTAGGATAAGTGTTACAAGGCCTGCCGGGGTATCCGCCCCCGCTATAAATAATGTCTATGCAGTATTTAGTACTTGAAACTTTGACCTCTACTTTCACACAAACACACATACATACACATAGATACAAATCCACACATATACACTCTCTCACACATAAACACACTCTTACCGGCAACATACATTTAAAAGCATGTTTCAATTACCTCAGCTGCCATGGAAGGGCAGATTCCAGCGTACTGTACTCCATTTTCATTACACTGTTAGTGAATAATATATTTTATGTATTAACTATTAGCGTAACAAGAAATTGACAGAAAATAGAGAAAGTGAAGCCCCAGCTGCACCTGTGTTCCTGGTACTGAATTTGCCACCTCTGAGGCCAGGGGTCGCAAAGGCAGTGCTAGGGGTCGCAAAGGGAAAGCCAGGGGTTGCAGCTACGTCTCCTAAATGACGTCCATGCTAAAAAGTTCAGCCTGGAATAACCTCCACCACTCGCACATTTTTCAACTGGACCTGCCAACGCCTGCTTCAAAGGACTGGCCAGGGAGACAAGAGAAGTCCCTCCTTATGGGCGCTACTCTTGTGATATATGTGTGAGGGCAGCCCTCTTTAACATCTTTGCCATGTGTAGGAGTCCCTACAAAGTCAGTGGAGCAAAGCACTGTGGGAGGACTGCACCATGTGCTGTCTCAGGGAGGGGAGATTCCTTTATAGTGTAATGTATTGAATTCGGGTGGGAGGGGCTGGAGGTGAAATAGGGAATTACCATTTTGGTTTCTGGGTGTGTGGAATTACTGGAGAGATTTGCTGCCACAAAGCGTTTATTCAGGAAACAAGTGCATCACTGCTGCAAGGCGGGGAGTGGAAAGCATGGAAATGTTATTTACATTACATTGGCGAGGCCTCATCATCTATGACAGACTGAATTACCCTTTATAATTCCAATTTTAAGATACCATTTCCAGTGAGAGAACCTGCCTGAAACTGAAGGAAGGGGTCTTCCCAGATTGCAGCGCAGAAGAATTTCTGATTGCCTGTGATGCAAATTGTTGCATTCAGCTGTCATGAAGGTCTGCCTTCAGCCCTCTTCTCCACAAAAGACAGCACCATTTCCTTGCGTTAGGGTCTGTAGTGATATGTGGACGGCTACCCTGGGAAGTACTTGCCTTCGCGAGGAACTTGTTCCAAGAAGCCCATGTGCAGGTAAGCTGAGCAGCAGGGCTTAATTTGAGCCTGTGGTTTCCATTGCTGGCACCGGCTCTTAAATGTAAGCACCGGCACTTACAACAGTCTGCCACATGGTGGCGCTGTTTGCCTAATTCAGAGATGAGCTCAACAACAATATTCGTAGAGTGCTTGGAATAGTCTGAACTGTCACAATTGTAGGAGTGTGATGGTTATCAGTTGTGTTGACACTGTCATTCGCAGCGCTACCAGGTACAAGCTGCAGTGATTTCCTGATGAGGGCCCTGGCACTTAGGGGCTAATTTATGAGCCCTTGTGACACTTTTGTGCTGCAGGTGGATCACAAAAACTGACGCACTAGCGGCATAAAAAATACGCCATGTTGCGCCCTATTTACAAAGTGACGCATCTAGTCAGATGTGTCACTTTGCAAACTCCTGCACCACATTATACCTGTGCCAGGTATAATGTATGGAGGGTGGCGTTACTCCCAAAAAGCCTTGTAGCAGTGGCACATTAAAATCTGTAAGATATCAGTGCACCTCTTCTAGGACGCTACTGAGTCAATATCTTACACGTGCGTCACTGATGCAGGCCCTTTCACATGGGGCTTGAGCCATGTGAAAGGACACATTGCTGGAGTTGCGTCTGTTTTCAGACACCCCCCCCCAGCAATGCACCACTTTTGCGCCTACAGATACATCAGAAATAAGGACGTATCTCTAAGTCCTTGCGACATGGAGTGCCGTACGGCGCATCCATCCTGTCGCAAGGAGGGCCCAGTATAAACTGTTGCATTGCTGTTTGCACGTAGTGATGCAACAGTTTTCATAAATGATGCCCTTATTATTTACAAATTAAGTTCTGGCTGACTCTGCCTGCTGGAGGCTGCTTTCCTGCCTGGAAGCTGCCTGCCCAGAAGAACCAGACTGCTGAGGCGCCTCTGAAGAGCCCACACCCACAGGGAGCTGCTCAGATTGGTGCTAAACTAAAGTTTAGTGGAACTAGCATTGAAGGAACCAGTACTGGGAAATGTCGCTTCTTGGTCTTTAAGTCACCGTTCAGGCTGCCAACACTACCTGCATTCGAGCTGGCATTTGAAGGTATCCCTGCCCACCGAGCCAGCATGGCGCTGTGGCTGGGACAGGTTCCTGCCCTCAGTCAGAAGCTCCGCACGGCATCGCCTGGAACTCTGAGGCTTTGATGCCCGACTCCCAGGATCGACCCCGTCTCGCCAGATGCCACTCTGTGACTCAATCGACATTCAACATCGCCTCACCTGGCCGCAGAGCTTTAAGATGTCCTGGACAGGGACTCGAAGCGGGCATCCTGCTTGCCTTCACCTTTTCTGCCAAGCCGCTTGACAGCTTCAGCCGGGGCATTTAAATGCCTCATCAAGCCAGACCTTGGACGCAGCCTCCTGTCTTCGAGTCAGTTTAGCGCAAACTCGACCCCACTCCAATGGGGGAGACTTTCTGATCTGAATTCAAACTCTACTTTGAACTAAATTCAAACTATAAATTAATTCGCACTATTCTTGGCCCTTTTTTTATTCAAGATTATTTTTGCAATTGTTGAAGTATCCTTTTGAAATAATTTCTGGTGTATGATCTGACATGTTTTTATACTATAACTATATCACTAACTATTCAGTAGATTTTTTACATATTACATACACTTCAAGCCTTGTTGCTTGAGACAAAGTGACCAGGGTGGGAAAGGATTCCTTATAAATACCAGGTTAACTCTGTGAGTCAAACTGTTTGGGTCTTTTTAGAGCTGAGTCACAGCCAAGGTCAATACTGATGACTTTCCCTAACACAACCATAACACACTCCGATTTCCTACTAACAGATTAAACATTATCCTCCAACCAAAGAACACTTTTCTACGATTTTCGTTTATAAATTTTCTGCAACCTTTTTTGTGCGGCTAAATTAATGTTATTATGAACTTGGGGGCATATTAGCAAGGGCTGGCAATACAATTGTCGCCGCTTTAGCGTCCGTTTTTGGGCGAAAAGCATCGATATTTATATTGCAATATCATCAAGGACACGCTAGCGCATGTTTCCTTGATGTAGAGCCTGTTTTTTCACAGCCTCGCCTCGCATCGATAATGAGATGCAAAGAAGGCGTGGCTGTGAAAACAACACATGTTAATATCGTGAAAGCAGCTTTGTGATATTTACAAGGAGGTGCATCGATAAAAAAAATTGCGCTACCTCAGCCTTAACGCAGGAATTTAACGTCTGTTAAATTCCTGATTAAGGCATACTTTTAATGGGAGATGGATTATGCTGATAGGACCACAGGGTCCTATCAGCAATGTTATCGCAGTTTTCAACGGAACATCGCTGGAAAACCATAGATGTTCCATTGAAAACACCGCTATCGCTGAAATATTATCGCTATAGCACGATACGTTGTAAATATAGTGCTATCATGGCAATAATATTCAGCGATAGCCGGCGATAATATTTCTATCGCTATGTACGATAATTACCGCTGGCCGTTGATAATATGCCCCTAGGTTTGGACCCAGAGTGGGCAGTGATTTCAACCATCTAGAATGTTTAGCACCGCTGATCCTCTGTGCAGTCAATTTACTTTTGTTTAGGGATAGTGGGATTCCAATATTTGGATCAATTGTCCCGATCGGAAGGAGACCGCCAATCTCCTTGATGGCTGTGCTTCTCTGGGTTCTTACACAATCAGGAGACGGGTGACACACAGTGGTGGCCACACTCTTGATGTTCTCTTCTCATCATTTCCCAATATAAAATTCTTACACTACTTGCCTCTCCCATGGACAGACCACTCCACCGTTTTATTTAACTGGGAAAAAACAGCTGTCTTCCAGATGTCAACTCCCAGGTGACACACTAGGGTTGCTCCCGGCTGAAAATCACATTTCAAAGTATTACATCTGAACTGACAGATTCTTTGACCTTTGCTAACCTACATGATACAGAACACATGTAAGCGGAATATGAATTTTGTATTACGAACAAATTAGATGTGACTGCTGTGGTTAAAACTGACACCATGGACAAACACCAAGTTAACGCAAGCCAATCGGGACTGAAAAGAACATTTCAACGAATATGGAGGAAAGCCTACAATTTAGAACACGAAAGAAGCATATTAAAGTAGTATTAAAAAAAACCTGATATTTGAAACACCCAATAATTCACACTAATTTCTTTGAAATGGTTAATTAAGAGGATGGTAATTCCATTAAGGCAACCTTAAAAACTGTTGATCCTTTTACTAACTCAGGATTCAGTGGAGCCACCTTCCTCAGTCCCAGACCTTTTGCACTTCCTTGGCAGATATATTCAACGATAAAATCCATAAAGTCTGCAACTAATTTGATGGCTAAACAAGTTTTCAATCTCTTTCTGTTAATTTGTTGGCTCGCCCGACTCTAACCAGGGCGGCTGCTCCCTTAACACAGCAATCTTCGACAGGCAGGTGGAGAACTCTACATATGGTGGGCTGCAGTCGGCCAGGGAAGCACAGCGCAAGCCTCCACACTCCACGAGGGGCCCGTACCTTGAATCTTTCGGAGTCTGTTCTGATGTCTACACGGTCCACAGTCTACAACAGCTCTAATAGATTAGTAAAGTGGTCTTCATTTTTACTGTTTAGCTCCTTATCGTGGCCAGCTCTCCCACGCACTGCTTTCATTTTTGTTTTTATATTTTGTTGGGTGTCTCTTCCTCCATGTTGTTATGTTTGCCAGTTGTATGTTGTGCTGTTTGTCAGTGACGGTGGCGCAGTTGTTGCAGCCTGCAGCATATTCCTTGCAGTCTGTGCGGATAGATGTGTGTTGCGCTGGTGCTGCAGTTGTGTATTCTTTTTCTACATGTTGCCGTCCTGCAGTGTGGTTCTGTGTGTGTGTGTCTGATCTATGTCCATCTCTAATTGATGCTGGTGTTACCAGTGCCCTGCTGCCCCTTTGCTTAAACACAAGGGGTGACCATATGCAAAGGAAGAAAAACAACTTTCACTCTCTCCAATGCGCTACTCTAGCTCACCCTATACCTCTCTCAATATATCCTCTCCCTCCAATCTAACTAACCCCAAACCTCATTCCACTACTATCATCTCCAAAATAACCCCTTCTAGGCTCTTTACTCCTCTATCCCTCCTGGCGCACCTCAAACCTCAGTCTAAAACCCTTTCTAAATTCTTCCCTCATCTCCCCCCCCCCTTTTGACTCATCCCAAATGTCTTTTAATACTATGATCTCCCTAATCCCTTTGGAGAAACTCTTCCCTCCTCCATCTCTCCTTTGTACTCATCCAAAACCTCATCTTACTACTATGATCTCCCAAATAACACTTTCTAGACTCTTCCCTCTTCTATCCCTCCATTACCCAATTCAATCAAAATAACATACTCACATGTCCACGCTCAAATTAACTCATATTTCCCTATGATAATCCCCCACTAATCCTTTTGGGTTCCGGAGTAGCGTGCTACTTGCTGAAAAGTGCTTCGATGCCTTGTCAGGGGTAGTAAGTGCTATATAAATACAATTTCTTACTAATGTTCATCTCTTCTCTCTCCCCGAGTCTAATAGGTAAGTTATGTCTTCACTTTTCTATCTCTCAATTTGTTTCTCTTTTCACTCCCTCTGTGTCATGTTCCCTTCTCGCCTATATTTTCTACAATCTCGTTTTCCATCGACCAATTCTCTCTCTCACCAAGTATTTCTGCTCTCTATCAGTATTCACCTCTTTCCTCCATTTCGCTATGTTCCTCTCTTTTTATATATTTCCTTTACTGCCTCTAATTCTATATGCCCTTCACTCTTTTCCAATACTTCCCTCCCTTATCTGTGTTCCCTATGTTTTTCACTTTCCTCTACTATTTTTCTTTAACAATTCTCTCCCCCTCTCCGTCTACATTTTGTATTTCACTCTCCTCTTTACTCTCTCTCTATAGTTTGTTTTCTCAGCTAGTTTTCATATAGTTCTTTCTTCTGTACTGTATATAACCTTTAATTGTATTTCTCAAACCTATATTCGATCCCGGTATGCGTTTCCCTATTTCTTCCTCTCTCTTCCCCTCTCTCCCCCTCCTTACTCCCAGGTCCCAATTTCCTGCGGTCCCCTGTTTCTTGCGTTGCCCCCTGTCTTCCCGCCTTGTCCTCTCTTGCGCATTCCACTGATTCTCTTTCACCTCTCTCCTCTTTGCTCTGGTAAATCAGTCTCTCCCCCTGCTCGTAGTTTCCACCTTGCCTTTTTCTCGAGCCCCCTCCTTCCACCTCTGTGTTCTTTCCTTTCCTCTTTCTGCATCCCTATGCTTGTCGCTTTATGCACTGACCTCTCTCCTGCTTGTCCTTGTTATCTCCCATATCCTCACTTGTCCTGCGGTCTCTTCACTTCAGCACTCCTTTGGGTGTGGTGTCTCTCATCTCTCTGCATGCACCCTCTCTCCTGCCCCCCCCCACCCATCCCTCACTAATGAGCTGAATTATTAATGGCGGCGGCGGTGCTGTGGAGGGACTTCTCGCCCTTTAATCAGAGCCCATTGGAAATCAATCATCCCGCCGCACATTATAAAGGGATCTTTCTCATCTCCTCTGCAATGTGCCGCTTCGTCCCTTGCATGTACATCAGGGCCCAGCAGCAGACCCTGCATTCCAAAGAGCCCCCCTCCAGCCCCTGTATCCTAAGCAGCATTCAGCCCCAGTCCCTGCATCCTAATTAGAGCTGAGCATCAGCTCCTTATTCCAGAGAGCTCAGCTCCTCAACCTCCACCAGAGCCCAGCTGCAGCCTCCGCCCCTCCGCCAAAGCCCAGCTCTAGCTTGTGCACCTCTATCGGAGCCCAGCTGGAGCCTCTGATCTCTAGCAGAGCTCACTTGCAGCCTCTGCACCTCCACCAGAGTCCAATTCTAGCTTGTGGACCTCCACCAGAGCCCAGCTCTAACTTGTGCACCTCCACGCCAGCCCAGCTCTAACTTGTGCACTTCCACTCGAGCCCAGCTCCAGCATCTTCATCTCCACCAGAGCCCAGCTCCAGCCTCTTCATCTCCACCAGAGCCCAGCTCCAGCCTCTTCATCTCCACCAGAGCTTAGCTCTATCTTGTGCACCTCCACCCAAGCCCAGCTCCAGCCTCTTCCTCTCCACCAGAGTTCAGCTCAAGCTTGTGCGCCTCCACCATGGCCCATCTCCAACCGCTGCACCTCCACCAGAGCCCAGCTCCAGCCTCTTCATCTACACCAGAGTTCAGCTCTAGCTTGTGCACCGCCACCATAGTCCAGCTCTAACTTGTGCACCTCCACTCGAGCCCAGCTCCAGCATCTACATCTACATCAGAGCCCATCTCCAACCTCTGCACCTCCACCAGAGCCCAGCTCCAGCCTCTTAATCTCCACCAGAGCCCATCTCCAACCTCTGCACATTCACCAGAGCCCAGCTCCAGCCTCCTCCTCTCCACCAGAGCTCAGCTCTAGCTTGTGCACCTCCACCCAAGCCAAGCTCCAGCCTCTTCATCTCCACCAGAGTTCAGCTCAAGCTTGTGCGCCTTCACCATGGCCCATCTCCAACCTCTGCACCTCCACCAGAGCCCAGCTCCAGCCTCTTCATCTTCACCCGAGCCCAGCTCCAGCCTCTTCATCTCCACCAGAGTTCACCTCTAGCGTGTGCACCTCCAACAGGGCAAAGCACCACCCAAGCCAAGCTCCAGCCTCTTCATCTCCACCAGAGTTCAGCTCTAGCTTGTGCGCCTTCACCATGGCCCATCTCCAACCTCTGCACCTCCACCAGAGCCCAGCTCCAGCCTCTTCATCCCCACCAGAGTTTGTTGTAGGCTGTGCACCTCCACCAAAGCCCAGCCACAGCCTCTGCAGCTCCACCGAGCCCAACTCCAGCCTCTGCAGCTCCACCAGAACCCAACTCCAGCCTCTGCACCTCCACCAGAGCCCAACTCCAACCTCTGCAGCTCCACCAGAGCCCAGCCTCTGCACCTCCACCAGAGCCCAGCTCCAACGTCTGCACCTCCACCTGAGCCCAGATCTAGCCTCTGCAGCTCCACCAGAGCCCAGCACCAGCCTCTGCTCCTAAAATAAAGTTCCGCTCCAGCCTCTGTAGCTCCACCAGAACTCAGATGCAGCCACCTCATCTCTCACTGACCTCTGCTCGATCCAGTGCACCTCCACCAGAGCCCAGCTCCAGCCTCTGCAGCTCCACCGAGCCCAACTCCAGCCTCTAAAGCTCCACCAGAATCCAACTCCAGCCTCTTTAACTCCACCAGAGCCTAGCTTCAGCCTCTGCACCTCCACCAGAGCCCAGCTCCGGCCTCTGCACCTCCACCAGAGACCTGCTCCAGCCTCTGCACCTCTGTCAGAGCTGAGTACCAGCCAGCACATCCCAGCCAGCTAACCTTCAGCACCTCTGCCACAGCACAGTTCCAGCCTCTACATGTACCACAGATTTCAACTTCAACCTCTGAATCTGCACCAGGTCTTAGCTCCAGCTTCTGAATCTCTATAGGAGCTCAGCTCCTGACTCTTCATCATCTTCAACCCAACCAGAGCTCAACACCGGCCCATGAGTTTCTATCGAGCTCAGCACCATCCTCTCCAACTACACTAGACATCAGCTCCAGTCTCTGTATCTATAAGAAAGCTAATCACCAGCCCTCTGTAAACAATAGACCTGTGATGCAGCACCTAAAACAGAGCTCAGCTCCTAGCACTCAACCCCCCCCCCCTCCCTCCAGACCTCAGTTCCAGCCTCAGCATCTATAACAGGCTTATCTTCAGTTTCTGCATCATCGGCAGAGCTCATGTGTAGCCCCTGCATCAACAGCAGAGTTCAGCTCCCGGCCCTCCATCAAAAGAGCTCAACTCCAGACTCAGCATCTAATCTAGAGCTCAGCTCCAGGCTCTGCATCTAATCTACAGCTTAGTTCAATCAATCAATCAATCATAGGCATTTATAAAGCGCACTACTCACCCGGAGGGTCTCAAGGCGCTGCATGTAATTACAGCTTAGCTCCCCGTTCTGCATCAAAACTAGAGCTCAACTCCAGACTCAGCATCTAATCTACAGTTTAGCTCCAGCCTCTGCATCTAATCTAGAGCTCAGCTCCAGGTTCTGCATCTAATCTAGAGCTCAGCTCCAGGCTCTGCATCTAATCTAAAGCTCAGCTCTAGGCTCTGCATCTAATCTACAGTTCAGTTCCAGGCTCTGCATGTAATTACATTTTAGCTCCAGGCTCTGAATCTAATCTAGAGCTCATCTCCAGGCTCTGTATCTAATCTAAAACTCAGCTCTAGGCTCTGTATCTAATATAGAGCTCAGCTCCAGTCTCTACATCTAATCTAGAGTTTATCTCCAGGCTCTACATCTAATCTAAAGCTCAGCTCCAGGCTCTGCATGTAATTACAGTTTAGCTCTAGGCTCTGCATCTAATCTAGAGGTCCGCTCCAGGCTCTGTATCTAATCTAAAGATCAGCTCTAGGCTCTGTATCTAATCTAGAGCCCAGCTTCAGTCTTTAAATCTAATCTAGAGCTCAGCTCCAGTCTCTACATCTAATCTAGAGCTCAGCTCCAGGCTCTGCATCTAATCTAAAGCTCAGCTCTAGGCTCTGCATCTAATCTACAGCTCTGTTCCAGGCTCTGCATGTAATTACAGTTTAGCTCCAGGCTCTGCATCTAATCTAGAGCTCAGCCGCAGGCTCTGTATCTAATCTAAAGCTCAGCTCCAGGCTCTGAATCTAATCTAGAGCTCAGCTACAGTCTCTACATCTAATCTACAGCTCAGCTCTAGGCTCTGCATCAAACCTAGAGCTCAGCCCCAGGATCTGTATCTAATCTAAAGCTCAGCTCCAGGCTCTGTATCTAATCTAAAACTCAGCTCCAGGCTCTGCATCTAATCTAGAGCTCAGCTCCAGTCTCTACATCTAATCTAGAGCTCAGCTCCAGTCTCTACATCTAATCTAGAGCTAAGCTACAGTCTCTGCATGTAATTACAGCTTAGCTCTAGGCTCTGCATCTAATCTAGAGGTCCGCTCCAGGCTCTGTATCTAATCTAAAGATCAGCTCTAGGCTCTGTATCTAATCTAGAGCCCAGCTTCAGTCTTTACATCTAATCTAGAGCTCAGCTCCAGTCTCTACATCTAATCTAGAGCTCAGCTCCAGGCTCTGCGTCTAATCTAAAGCTCAGCTCTAGGCTCTGCATCTAATCTACAGCTCTGTTCCAGGCTCTGCATGTAATTACCGTTTAGCTCCAGGCTCTGCATCTAATCTAGAGCTCAGCCGCAGGCTCTGTATCTAATCTAAAGCTCGGCTCCAGGCTCTGTATCTAATCTAGAGCTCAGCTACAGTCTCTACATCTAATCTACAGCTCAGCTCTAGGCTCTGCATCAAACCTAGAGCTCAGCCCCAGGATCTGTATCTAATCTAAAGCTCAGCTCCAGGCTCTGTATCTAATCTTAAACTCAGCTCCAGGCTCTGCATCTAATCTAGAGCTCAGCTCCAGTCTCTACATCTAATCTAGAGCTCAGCTCCAGTCTCTACATCTAATCTAGAGCTCAGCTACAGTCTCTACATCTAATCTACAGCTCAGCTCTAGGCTCTTCATCAAACCTAGAGCTCAGCCCCAGGATCTGTATCTAATCTAAAGCTCAGCTCCAGGCTCTGTATCTAATCTAAAACTCAGCTCCAGGCTCTGCATCTAATCTAGAGCTCAGCTCCAGTCTCTACATCTAATCTAGAACTCAGCTCTAGGCTCTGTAACTAATCTACAGCTCAGCTCCAGGCTCTGCATCTAATCTACAGCTCAGCTCCATGCTCTGCATCTAATCTAGAGCTCAGCTCCAGTCTCTGCATCTAAACTAGAGCTCAGCTCTAGGCTCTGCATCCAATCTACAGCTCAGCTCCAGGCTCTGCATCTAATCTACAGCTCAACTCCAGGCTCTGCATCTAATCTACAGCTCA
The DNA here is from genome assembly GCF_964204655.1 of Triturus cristatus. NCBI lineage: Eukaryota > Metazoa > Chordata > Amphibia > Caudata > Salamandridae > Triturus > Triturus cristatus. The sequence goes on from NC_140584.1 coordinate 995,831,717, forward strand.
GCTCCAGGCTCTGCATCTAATCTACAGCTCAGCTCCAGGCTCTGCATCTAATCTAGAGCTCAGCTCCAGTCTCTGCATCTAATCTAGAGCTCAGCTCCAGTCTCTGCATCTAAACTAGAGCTCAGCTCCAGGCTCTGCATCTAATCTAGAGTTCAGCTCTAAACTCTACATGTAATCTACAATTTAGCTCCAACCTCTGCATCTAATCTGGAACTCCGCTCCAGGCTCTGCATCTAATCAAATGCTCAGCTCCAGTCTCTGCATCTAATTTAGAGCTCAGCTCCAGGCTCTGCATTTTAATCTAGAGTTCAGCTCTAAACTCTACATCTAATCTACAATTTAGCTCCAAGCTCTGTATCTAATCTGGAGCTCCGCTCCAGGCTCTGCATCTAATCTAGAGCTCAGCTCCAGGCTTTCCATCTAATCAAGAGCTCAGCTCCAGGCTCTGCATCTAATCAAGAGCTCAGCTCCAGTCTCTGCATCTAATCTAGAGCTCAGCTCCAGGCTTTGCATCTAATCAAGAGCTCAGCTCCAGGCTCTGCATCTAATCAAGAGCTCCGCTCCAGGCTCTGCATCTAATCAAGAGCTCAGCTCCAGGCTCTGCATCTAATCTAGAGCTCAGCTCCAGGCTTTGCATCTAATCAAGAGCTCAGCTCCAGGCTCTGCATCTAATCAAGAGCTCCGCTCCAGGCTCTGCATCTAATCAAGAGCTCAGCTCCAGTCTCTGCATCTAAGCTAGAGCTCAGCTCCAGGCTCTGCATTTAATCAAGAGCTCCGCTCCAGGCTCTGCATCTAATCAAGAGCTCAGCTCCAGGCTCTGCATCTAATCTAGAGCTCAGCTCCAGGCTTTGCATCTAATCAAGAGCTCCGCTCCAGGCTCTGCATCTAATCAAGAGCTCCGCTCCAGGCTCTGCATCTAATCTAAAGCTCAACTCCAGGCTTTGCATCTAATCAAGAGCTCAGCTCCAGGCTCTGCATCTAATCTAGAGCTCAACTCCAGTCTCTACATCTACTCTAGAGCTCAGCTACAGTCTCTACATCTAATCCACAGCTCAGCTCTAGGCTCTTCATCAAACCTAGAGCTCAGCCCCAGGATCTGTATCTAATCTAAAGCTCAGCTCCAGGCTCTGTATCTAATCTAAAACTCAGCTCCAGGCTCTGCATCTTATCTAGAGCTCAGCTCCAGTCTCTACATCTAATCTAGAACTCAGCTCTAGGCTCTGTAACTAATCTACAGCTCAGCTCCAGGCTCTGCATCTAATCTACAGCTCAGCTCCATGCTCTGCATCTAATCTAGAGCTCAGCTCCAGTCTCTGCATCTAAACTAGAGCTCAGCTCTAGGCTCTGCATTCAATCTACAGCTCAGCTCCAGGCTCTGCATCTAATCTACAGCTCAACTCCAGGCTCTGCATCTAATCTACAGCTCAGCTCCAGGCTCTGCATCTATTCTACAGCTCAGCTCCAGGCTCTGCATCTAATCTAGAGCTCAGCTCCAGTCTCTGCATCTAATCTAGAGCTCAGCTCCAGTCTCTGCATCTAAACTAGAGCTTAGCTCCAGGCTCTGCATCTAATCTAGAGTTCAGCTCTAAACTCTACATGTAATCTACAATTTAGCTCCAACCTCTACATCTAATCTGGAACTCCGCTCCAGGCTCTGCATCTAATCAAATGCTCAGCTCCAGTCTCTGCATCTAATTTTCTAATTTAGAGCTCAGCTCCAGGCTCTGCATTTTAATCTAGAGTTCAGCTCTAAACTCTACATCTAATCTACAATTTAGCTCCAAGCTCTGCATCTAATCTGGAGCTCCGCTCCAGGCTCTGCATCTAATCAATAGCTCAGCTCCAGTCTCTGCATCTAATCTAGAGCTCAGCTCCAGGCTTTCCATCTAATCAAGAGCTCAGCTCCAGGCTCTGCATCTAATCAAGAGCTCAGCTCCAGTCTCTGCATCTAATCTAGAGCTCAGCTCCAGGCTTTGCATCTAATCAAGAGCTCAGCTCCAGGCTCTGCATCTAATCAAGAGCTCCGCTCCAGGCTCTGCATCTAATCAAGAGCTCAGCTCCAGGCTCTGCATCTAATCTAGAGCTCAGCTCCAGGCTTTGCATCTAATCAAGAGCTCAGCTCCAGGCTCTGCATCTAATCAAGAGCTCCGCTCCAGGCTCTGCATCTAATCAAGAGCTCAGCTACAGTCTCTTCATCTAATCTACAGCTCAGCTCTAGGCTCTTCATCAAACCTAGAGCTCAGCCCCAGGATCTGTATCTAATCTAAAGCTCAGCTCCAGGCTCTGTATCTAATCTAAAACTCAGCTCCAGGCTCTGCATCTTATCTAGAGCTCAGCTCCAGTCTCTACGTCTAATCTAGAACTCAGCTCTAGGCTCTGTAACTAATCTACAGCTCAACTCCAGGCTCTGCATCTAATCTACAGCTCAGCTCCATGCTCTGCATCTAATCTAGAGCTCCGCTCCAGTCTCTGCATCTAAACTAGAGCTCAGCTCTAGGCTCTGCATCCAATCTACAGCTCAGCTCCAGGCTCTGCATCTAATCTACAGCTCAACTCCAGGCTCTGCATCTAATCTACAGCTCAGCTCCAGGCTCTGCATCTAATCTACAGCTCAGCTCCAGGCTCTGCATCTAATCTAGAGCTCAGCTCCAGTCTCTGCAACTAATCTAGAGCTCAGCTCCAGTCCCTGCATCTAAACTAGAGCTTAGCTCCAGGCTCTGCATCTAATCTAGAGTTCAGCTCTAAACTCTACATGTAATCTACAATTTAGCTCCAACCTCTGCATCTAATCTGGAACTCCGCTCCAGGCTCTGCATCTAATCAAATGCTCAGCTCCAGTCTCTGCATCTAATTTAGTGCTCAGCTCCAGGCTCTGCATTTTAATCTAGAGTTCAGCTCTAAACTCTACATCTAATCTACAATTTAGCTCCAAGCTCTGCATCTAATCTGGAGCTCCGCTCCAGGCTCTGCATCTAATCAATAGCTCAGCTCCAGTCTCTGCATCTAATCTAGAGCTCAGCTCCAGGCTTTCCATCTAATCAAAAGCTCAGCTCCAGGCTCTGCATCTAATCAAGAGCTCAGCTCCAGTCTCTGCATCTAATCTGGAGCTCAGCTCCAGGCTTTCCATCTAATCAAGAGCTCAGCTCTAGGCTCTGCATCTAATCAAGAGCTCCGCTCCAGGCTCTGCATCTAATCAAGAGCTCAGCTCCAGGCTCTGCATCTAATCTAGAGCTCAGCTCCAGGCTTTGCATCTAATCAAGAGCTCAGCTCCAGGCTCTGCATCTAATCAAGAGCTCCGCTCCAGGCTCTGCATCTAATCAAGAGCTCCGCTCCAGGCTCTGCATCTAATCTAAAGCTCAACTCCAGGCTTTGCATCTAATCAAGAGCTCAGCTCCAGGCTTTCCATCTAATCAAGAGCTCAGCTACAGGCCCTGCATCTAATCTACATCTCAGCTTAAGGCAGGGTCACATGAATTCTGTGATTTTGTAGTGTTTTCTGCACAATTATGGATTTGCCCTATTGGCCACCTAATCTACCATCTGCTTCATAATCTCTAGATTTTAACAAAAAAAGATTGTTTCTAACTCATACAGATCAAAAGTTATTAAAAATGTGACAGCTCATACTGCTGTGCAGAGGAAGGCCTTTTAGAAAGGTTGTCTGGTTCCCCTTTTATTTCTTATTGCTGTATTTGGGTGATAAACTGATGCTAGTGAGGTGAAACATTTGCCCAGAAAGTGTTAACCTGTGCAAAAATACAAAATAAGAAAGTAATACTGTCACAAAATGTGCTGAATTATGCCACATAATTTTCCTTTTCTTGCTGCATAATTTAGTCAACCCTGCCACATAATTTGGTACGGCCCTGCCACATAATTCCAGTGGCTCTGGCTTAAACTGATGCATTGTCACCAGAATGCTGTTTCACTCTCTGCGTCTTCACCAGCGCTCAGTCTCAAACTCTGGATCTGCAGAGTTCACTTTCAACTTCTGCACCTCCAACAGACCTCAGCTCGAGCTCCCGAACCCCTGTTTCTAAAACAGAGCTCAGCTCGAGCTCCCGAGCCTCTGTTTCTACAACAGAGCTCAACACGAGCTCCCGTACCCCTGTTTCTACAACAGAGCTCAGCACGAGCTCCCGAACCTCTGTTTCTATACCAGAACTCAGCTCAGACTGCTGAACCCCTGTTTCTACTACAGAGATCAGCTAGAGCTACCGAGCCTCTGTTTCTACAATAAACCTAAGCTCGAGCTCCCGAGCCGGTTTCTACAACAGAGCTAAACTCGAGCTTCCGAGCCTGTTTCTACAAGAGAGCTCAGCTCGAGCTCAGCCTCTGCATCTCAAATACAAAACTGTTCCAGGCACTGCAAAGGGGTTCATCTTCAGTCCTTACATCCCACCATAGCTTGGTCCTCACACCTGTCATAGCTGAGATCACCTCACTACATCTTCATCTCCTGCATGTCCAGAGCGGAGGCATAGCTTCTGCATTCCAGTTCCATCTGATGACCATGCTCCACTCCCCATCAGAACTGAGCTGTAGTGTCTGCATCCCACACAGAGCTGTCCTTCAGCCCCTACATCTGCAGATCTCCATTCGCAACAAAGATACTCTCCAGCCACTGCATCCCAGCCAGAGAAGACCTCCAAACCCTGCATCCCTGTTAGAGCTGAGCTCCAGCCCTACTATCCCCATCACAGCTCAGCCGCCCCTACATCTCAGCTAGAGCTCAGCGGCATACTCTGCACCACCAACCAGCGCGCCAGACCCTGCAGCCCCATTAGAGCTGAGCTCCAGCACTATGATCCCCATCACAGCTCAGGCGCACCTACATCTCAGCTAGAGGTTATGCACATCCCCTGCATCTCAATGTGAGAAGAGCGCCAGACCCTGTATCCTCATTAGAGCTGAGCTCCGCGCTAGCCTCTCCATCACAGCTCAGCTGCCTCAGCATCTTAGTTAGAGCTCAGCAGCATACTCTGCACCACCAACCAGATCACCAGACCCTGCAGCCCCATTAGAGCAGAGTACCATACCCCTGCATCTCCACTAGAGCTCAGTACCAAACCCCTGCATCTCCACTAGAGCTGAGTACTGAGTACCATACCTCTGCATCTCCACTAGAGCTGAGTACCATACCTCTGAATCTCCACTAGAGCTGAGCACCATACCCCTGCATCTCCACTAGAGCTGAGTACCATACCCTTGCATCTCCACTAGAGCAGAGTACCATACCCCTGCATCTCCACTAGAGCTCAGTACCAAACCCCTGCATCTCCACTAGAGCTGAGTACTGAGTACCATACCCTTGCATCTCCACTAGAGCTGAGTGCCATACCTCTGCATCTCAACTAGAGCTGAGTACCATACCCCTGCATCTCCACTAGACCTGAGTACCATACCCCTGCATCTCCACTAGAGCTGAGTACCATACCCTTGCATCTCCACTAGAGCAGGGTACCATACCCCTGCATCTCCACTAGAGCTCAGTACCAAACCCCTGCATCTCCACTAGAGCTGAGTACCATACCCTTGCATCTCCACTAGAGCTGAGTGCCATACCTCTGCATCTCCATTAGAGCTGAGTACCATACCCCTGCATCTCCACTAGACCTGAGTCCCATACCCCTGCATCTCCACTAGAGCTGAGTACCATACTCCAACAATCCACTCACCCATGCAATAGCAAGTGAGAGCTATTTTTAGAATTTTCTTTGCTGGTGTGTTAAGTTATGCTGAAAGGAACAGGTGTTCTGTTATTTTAGAAAGTGAATGAGCAATAAAGAGGTCTTTAAATCTTGTTTTTGTCTTAACACATTTGCAGTCTGTTCAAGGACAGAGGTAAAATGTCAGTTTTTACTATGTGTTGCTCATCTGTTCCTGGAAAATGGTGTTCAATTTTCTTTCTCTTATTATAGTTAGTGCTTTTTGTCAAGTGATTTATCTGAGAATAATTGTGAAAAAAGGCTTCAAAATGTCAGTTTTTTTTCTAACACAACATTTAAACAGCTTGTAAATAAATAGCACAAGTATTTCAAAATATATAAGGAAGTATGAAAGAACTTTTTTTTGTACTTCAGAAATGTGATGCAAGCAAAGATTTATATAGGAGCAAAACAAATCAGCACACTGTACTTGGTGATGTGCAAATGACAAATATTTGCAGAAACTCGATTTTCAATTTTCCAGACATCATACACTATGTAGTTTTAAAACCACGTCAGTGGGAAATTCTGAGGCCATTTCAATGTAAAATCTGCTGATTGCAAATCACAGTGTGCTTCTACTTTATGCTTTAGTTATGCATGTATTAAAATTAACAGTTCTTAAACATGATTTCAGAAACATTACTGGCCCCGTGCTGATGACAATGCAGTTAATGAACTGAGGCAAGTCAGCGGTCATGTGTATCCTACATGTGGCTAGATTGGTATTATATATGGAGCTAAAGTTTAGTCTATTAAATCAAACAAAATAGTTTTCTGTACAGCAGACGAACTCGCGTGTTTGAAGGTGCTCTCATATGTGATCAAGAAGAAAATGGCATCTCCTGTGGTAAATAATTTAATTACCGGAACTTAATTTTGATGCGGAAAATCTATAACAATAGCTCAGTAAAATAAGAGGCAGAATCCGTGGTATTAGAGGTTCGGAACGGGCTTTATTCCAGAATCAATTTAAATTGATGAGCTCCATATTCCATCACCACGAAGGTTCAGGAAGTGAAGACCGTACTTTATTGATAAGTAATCATTTTTATACAATAGGCATTACAGTGAAGCAAATGCAGGAGGCGTAACAATTGATAGTAAAGATAAAACATACATGCGTAGCAAAAGTGGGTGTAACTGGGTGTAACTAAAGAACGTCATCAGGTATGATGTCATAATAGGGTGGTTCCATGAAAGAATTTCGCAATGTCAGCAGAAATATTTGGCAGAAATGCGCGCGCAGCAGCATGACGTGTGATTGACGTGCAACTAGGGGGTGAAGGGGACTTGACATTTAGCTCTACATGTGGCGACAGAAGTCTGGAGGGTCAAGTCAACCTAATCCCAAATCATATCTAACATCCTATGTTTAAAGAACTATGTTATCCAAAAGAGAGGTCTCTTAGAGTAGAATCTTATTCTATACTGACTATACTGACTGTGAGTGCGTGTACAAGCGTCTAAGTGTCTACACAATATGCGGGGGCAGGAATCTTCCATAGTAACAGGGCTATGAATTACTTGCATAAAGACAGAGAAGCCGGGCCTTTTGCTCGGTAGCTGGCAGGATGTTTACTTAAACTACTAGACAGGAATGCATTGGGTAGGGAGCGGAGCAGATAATTTCGAAGGTGAAATACAGTTTTTGGCAGGCAACAGGCTGATGTCAGGCACCGTTAGCTGCGCAGAGAATGAGGACAAAGTTCATGGATACAGATGCGAGCTCAGACTGGAGCTTTCAGAGGCAGAAGGCAGGAAAAGGCTTGATGGCAGAATCAGGGCCTACTTGCCTGGACTGGAAAATGGCATAAGTGAACCATATAAAGCCGGTGGCCTTTCGTACTTAGGAATGGAATATCCGTCCCATTCATGGCGGATCTGAAAGAGGACATGTTGGCGGTGGACGCACATGTGTTTGCGTCTTCATAACTGGAACTGGAGGGAACATACATGTACTTGTGATTTATACATGAAACCGTTGGGGTCCAAGATAGGGGACATAACTGATCATAAAAATCCATATTTCCACATTCCCTCCTTGTCCCCTACTTGCCCGTCAAGAGATATCAATCTTCATCAATCCATCGATCTGTTCATATAGCATCATTTGTTCTTCTTTTTTCTTCCGTGATGAATGAAATCTTGGTGGTGGAATACACGATGTGGCACACAGACCACAGATCGCTGGTCCACATTGTAGGCATAGACAGCAACTGAATAGTATGAGAAAGCCAATACCTAGGAAGGATAGGACCTTCCATCCAAAGGTAGATAATACACTCCAAAACCAACCGGACCAAGTCCAGGTGCCTGGATTCTGGTGTATCTGGCTTACAATCTTATGAAGGCGAGTTATGGCTTTATATACAGATGGCGAATTTTCTGGTATGAAAATGCAACAACTTGATCCGATGACCCTACAAGCTCCGCCCCTATCGGCCAGGATGACGTCAAGGACAAGACGATTTTGAAGCACAACAATCCGCATAGCAGACTGCTCTTCTGTTAAATTGCCTAAGGCGGAAATAGTTTCGTTCACTACTGCTTCAAGGGTTCTGGTTAATCTACGTATCAGCTTACTATTGGTAACTGTACCTATATAGGGGAAGAGACCTTTATTGAAATCTGTGTATTTTTCCCATGCGGTCTCAGTGTAATCGACTATTGGGAGATCTCTCCTTTCTCTATTGTGTACTAAATGAGTGTTTCTGTGATAATCAGGAGGAGCTAGGAAAACAGGTGGCAAAAGGAATCCGATGTAGCAGGTACCATCCCAATCTAGTGGCAAACGTATGTATGCCGTCTGACCACATATGAAGTAGGAATGGCGGGAAGCTCTAAATGTAGACTTGCCTTGATCACTAAATTCTATTACAGTGGTGCATCTACTATGGCCCATATGTATGGAACCATTCTTTCTTACACATAATTCACCTTTAACTGGAAATACTGACATGGCGGGCAAAATTGGAGTGGCTTCGGATTCGACATTCAGGATCATGAGATTAAGCGTAAAATTACCTAATCCATATACTTCATTTTCTAGATCAGTTCCTGTTCTTTTAGGAAGTCCCTCCTTGTTAGGGTGACAGACTTTGAGTAAAACTAAGTTCAAATTTCCCCATACCCAGTTATTCTGGTAAACTGCAGAATTTGAATCTAGGGAATTAATTAAACTAAACCATGCTCCACAGGATCCATTGTGTGTGAACGGGTATGGAAAGAGAGGTAGAATTCCTTTATAGTTCTGATAGGGAGGGAGTCGGCCACATATCCAACAATTTGTAGCATTGCTAACCTGATGGGAATGATGTAACATACTAATAAACGTGTTATTGCGCAGCGCAAATCTATAGGACAATTCATGCGGAGGTAATTCACTAAAAGAATGTTCAGCAGTAACATTATAAACATGTCTAGAAATAGGATAATATGTGTGCAACAGTATACTTGCAGTAATTATTAAAAGACTTAAGAAAAACAGAATTAATAACGTCACTGTGCAATGACTACGCAGTGATTTACAGTACGCATGTGGTTTCAACTTTATCCTTCTGTTTCTTTCTCTGTACAGGTCTAAGCGATACATGTCAGAGACAAATTCGACCGATTCACCTTGGAGAGGACTTAAACAATCAAATTGCCTGACTTGTTAGACCTAAGTTTTAGTTTATATAGTTCATGGTTATTCAGTTCAACCAAAGGAAGTTTAGAGTCAATCGGTGAAGACACGCAAGGTGTGTCGTTTACGTCTGACGGTAGTCCATGAAATTTCTTGATATGACTTGAATGTATCCAGCCTTTTCGACCTTCGATCTTCACGGCTGTCCTCGTCGTTAACAATACGAGTTGAGGCGACTTCCACCTAGGATCCAGTTGAGACTTCCGATCAAAGTTCCTCACTAGAACTAAATCTCCTGGAATTACGTCATGGGGTTTCACCTCGGTGTTGTCGGGAAAGGCTGCAGCTACCTGTGAACGACAAGATTGTAGTGCAGACATCAAGGAAGCCAAGTAATCTGTCAGCATATTACAGTCAATATCAGTTATTTTGCGTGGTATAGGCGTCCCCCACATATTTGGTGGTCTACCGAAGATCACCTCATAAGGGGATAGCCCTGTTCGAGAGTGTGCTACCATTCTCATGTAAAAGAGTGCAACGGGTAAGGCTACTACCCAGTCGACACCTTTCTCTCTACAAATTTTGGACAATCTAATTTTCAGGGTCTGATTATGTCGTTCCACGAGACCTGCTGCCTCGGGGTGTCGGACACAGTGAAATTTCCACTGATAGCCTAACAAAAGTGAAACGTGTTTCATTAATTCGGATGAGAACGGCTGGCCGTTATCTGAGTAGACAGCACGTGGTAAACCGTACCGTGGGAAGAATTCTCGAACTAACTGTTTGGCAGTAGTCGGGGCAGTGTAATCTGAAACCGGGTATGCCTCTGTCCAACGGGAAAGAGCACAGACAACTACGAGAACGTATTTGAATCCTCGACATCGTTCCATCTGGATATAATCCATCTGGAGGACTTCAAAAGGGTGATCAGGAGGCTGAAATCCACCCTGTTCTACGGGAATGCTTTTTCCTGGGTTAAACTGACAACAGATCATACAGGTACGAACTTTTTGTTTAGCTGCTGCTCGTAAATGTTTGTTGAACCAAATGTGTTGAATGCTGTCTAGCATAGCTTTTTCTCCTAGATGCGCTGGACTATGTACAGTGTTAATAACGACTTGGACCATTGAATCAGGAAGGAACCATACAGATTTTTCCTTCGTTATCCATCCTTGATCCGTTTGGATCCCTCCTAATTCAGTCCATTTCTTTATTTCGTCTGGTGTAGCATGTGTCTGTATGTCGATTACGTCAAGAGCGGGATCCTTAACCGTCATGCAATATGTGGGTGTCGGGACTATTGTCTTTGTCATGTCGGATGTTTGAGTTTGAGCAGTCTGTTTAGCTGTTCTGTCAGCTAGATCATTGCCTTGAGAAATGATATCAGTAACTTTCGTATGGGCTTTACATTTCATAATTGATATTGCAGTGGGTAGATGTATTGCATCTAATAAGGCATGAATGAGGGGTCCGTGCTGAATGTGGGCACCGTGAGAAGTTAAATAACCTCTCTCTCGCCACAGCACGCCGAAGTCATGTACAACTCCGAATGCATAACGTGAATCAGTGTATATGTTGACTTTTTTATTTGTGGCTTGAATACAGGCTTGTGTCAGAGCGATGAGCTCTGCTGCTTGAGCGGACAAGGTATTTATGCAATTTGTTTCAACGATTTCAGTGTCTCTTGTGACTGCGTAAGCGGCCACCAGCTCTCCTGTACCTGTTCTCATACATGAACCATCTACATACAACGTCAGGTCTGGGTCTGACAATGGGACGTCTGTCAAATCTTGTCTGGGTTTCGTCGTGATAGTGATAACTTCAATACAATCATGTGCTAGTGGGTCTGTTCCATTTATAGGTAACAGTGTGGCAGGATTCAATGTACTACAACGTCTGATTTCTATATGTGGCTGAAACAATGTTAATTCGTAACCAGTAAGTCGTGCTATAGTCAAGTGTTGTGTTTGTGTGCGGTTCAAGAGAACCTCTACTGCATGTGGTACTTGTACTGTTAATGGATGTCCTAATACTATGGCATCGCTTTGTCTGATTGCTAAAGCTGTTGCTGCCACTGATTTCAGGCACGCAGGCAAAGCCTGAGCTACGGGATCTAATGTACTAGAAAAATAAGCACATGGTTTGTGTGATCCTGCTTGTTCCTGTGTGAGTACTGACAAGGCAGTACCTTCGCGTTCTGTAACGAAGAGTGTAAACTGTTTATTGTAACATGGTGTTGCTAAAACAGGTGCTTGGCATAAGGCTTTCTTTAGGCTTTCAAAAGCTTGTGTATGTTCCTGAGTCCAAGGGAGAACAGTCGATGTGGCTGCCTCCTGTGTTGTCAATTGAATGAGTGGTTTTGCTAGAAATGCATACTGAGGGATCCACTGCCTACAATATGAAGTGAGGCCTATGAAAGCCCGCACCTCCTTTTGTGTCTTGGGTACTGGCATATTAGCAATTAGCTGGATGCGATCTGGTGTAAGCTGCCTTCCCTCCTTGGACAGCGAGTGACCAAGGTAAACAACTCGCTGGACACAGAATTGCAGCTTAGAAGGGGACACCTTGTGCCCCTTTTCGGCCAAAAATTGTAAAACCGTCAGTGAGGCTTTTTCACATTCAGGTTCGCTTCTAGCGGTGATCAGCAGATCATCGACATATTGAAGCAGGGCAGTGTTGACTGGCATGTGGATACTGTCGAGTTCTCGTTTCAGTGCTTGGCTATAGATGCTGGGGCTTTCTGTGAAACCTTGAGGTGCGCGTGTGAATTTGAAGCTACGTCCATTTAAACTAAATCCGAACAAGTATTGGCTTTCCGGATCTATTGGGACGCTGAAAAAGGCATTCTTAAGATCAATTACAGTAAAGAATGTTGCTTCGGAATCAATGGCTGTCAGTAATGAAGAAATGTCTGGGACTACGGGGTATTGTGGTACTATGCATTTATTTAATTCGCGCAGATCAATAACCAATCGATATACTGGCGGGGCTGTTGGATCGGTTCGTTTAAGAATCGGAATTATCGGTGAATTACATACATTGGAGTCAGTTTCCACAACCACTCCTTGGGTAATAAGCTCGTCAATGATTTGTAGTAAAGCCACTACAGCATCTGGGGGTAACTTGTATTGTCGCATTCGTGGAAGTACCACTCCTGCCTTTAGTGTGACTCGATATGGTGTAATGTTCATGCAACCAACATCTGTAGGGCCTTGTGCCCATAAATGTGTCGGTAAAGTCTGCAGTCGGTGATCCATGTCTCGGGACACGTAGTGCCCTTTGAAATCTCGTAAGAACAATCTTACTCCTTCTGGAGAACAACATATAATAGCTCCTAGAGCTTTCAAAGTTTTTATGCCTAACAAGTTTTCTGGACATGATTTAGTAAGTAATAAATCTGTAGTTCGTGTCAAGGGACCGATCGTAAGTGGAAGAGGCTGTGTTACTTCGTTAATGATAGGTTTTCCTGAAAAGCCAAGGGAAATATTCTGTGTGCCTGAGAGGGGTGCCCCTGGAACTTCACTACGTTTTATTGTTGTTCGGCTTGCCCCTGTATCAAGTAAGAATTTTCTATCTTGACCTAATAGTTCACTGTGTACATAAGGTCCTTCTTGATCTACAGGGACCTCAATAAGGGGTAAGCCAACTTCCCTCTCTAGGCTGTTTCATGAGTATCGTTGATAATCAGGATAGTCATACTGTGCGGTCTGATACATCTGTCGGGTCGTTGTTTGTGTGGCAGCAATAGGCTGCGGTGGTGGAGCTGGCATAGACTGTTGCGGAGCTGGCATGGACTGTGCATGCTGCGGGGCTCCTTGTTGGTTCTGATCCTGTCTAATTGGTCGTGGTCTTTCTTTTGCGTTACCTATGGCAATATTATGTTTTAAAACTGGACAATCGTGTACATAATGACCTGGCTGTTTACAATAGTTGCACGTCCCTTTTACAGGACCTGTTGAAACACTGTACTGTGTTATACCCTTCTTATGACCGTCGGCTGGCACTGTCTGGGAAACTAGCATTTTCATTTTCGTGTCTTTCATGCGTCTATGTTCATGTTCTTGTTCTTCTCTAATCCTATTGTGATGGTACTGTAGCATTTGTAACATTTGTGATGGAGTGTTACCTTGCCAGGTACTCTCGAACTTCAATATTCTATTCTTAACTTGGGGCAAGGCATTTTCAACTAACTTTGTCACAAACAGATGTGGATACGACTCGCTACTTGCTTTTATTCCACTATTTATACCAAAACATTTCTCAAATCGGGAATAGAAATCACTAGTGTCTTCATCTGATTTTTGTTTACAGGCTGAGATTGCACCCCAGTCTTCCTTTTTCGTAGTTAATAATCGTGGCAGTACCTGTACTAATAAACCTGGTAGCGCTTTGGTCTTGTCCCCGAGCCCTGAACCTGGACCTCGAGCTTTTTCTTCGTTTTCTAATGCTGTCCAATCTATCTTCTGGTCTCCCACCTCCCAATCCTTTTCCTTGAGTTTTTCGTAAATGCCCGCAGGCATTAATACCTTCAATATTGTCATAATGTCGGGGTAGGTATATTCTCCCATGAGTAACATATCTTTAATTTCACGGTGGAAACCCGCTGGGTCTTTGTCATGACTGGGTACCACTTTCTTCATTTCTAATAGTTCTATTTTGGATATGGGTATGTATACAAACACACGTTTAAACTCATTGTCATCACCTTTTATCGGGTGCACTTCGCGTAAGGGATTCTGTCTATCCATGTAATACGTCGTTCTTTCCTTGATGGGCAGTGAGACATGTTCAGGACATACAAAAAGAATGTACTGCCTTCTAGATTCTAGTATTTCTCTAATTAACTTAGTACCGGAACCTCTCCATTTATTCGTTAGTAATTCAGTCAATATATCAGGTAAGGGGCCAGGATCGGAGTGTTGGCTTTTATATAATATAAGGAGTTGTTGAATCATATAGATACCAGCTAAACGCTGTTCATCTGGGGCGAGGTTCAAAAACGTATGCGCTAGTGTATCATCACCATATTTTCCAGGACTATCAACCCAGTGAACGGCTGACCTGGCTAATTCTTGTTCGTCCATAGAATCGAGTATATGATAACCCCTTCGTTCTCGGAGTAATTTGTCTGCGGCTTGGAACGAATGTTCGGGGGACCTTGTATTTATTATAGGAGTTTGGAATTTTCTGTTATTATCTGGACGTATCGGACATATCGGATCAGTAAAGCATCTAGTATTATTGCAAGATCTTCCTCTACCTACATAGGCCATGGTTTCTAACTGTCCTGTGGGCAGTTCTAATTCTTCCTCGTCCTCGGTTTGTTCAGATTCGTCTACTGCTAATCTTTCTTCGTGTATTCGTTCTATTTCTTTGCGGATCTTTCGGCTCATAGCTACTATACATGATCGTTTATCGTGTCTCCCCTCTGATATATTTTTACCCCAAGTGGTAAGAATTTGCATTTCTTCCGGACTTACCCCTGGTTGATCTTGATTTCTGATCACACAGTTTATGAGGAAACGTAACAGTTCCCCCTGTATTTCCACTTTTTGGTACTCCATGGCTCTATTAATACTCCCAGGGTCTCGCCCTGACTGAACAAAATGATATATATTTTCTAAATGTGCAGTCATTCCTAGTAGCTTCCCTAAGTATATTGCAGCTCGTCGGATACGTAATGATGCCAGCATCATTTTGTCCCCTTTTCCGGGCACAGGGTCATATCTACAATCTATTAGAAGTTCCTTGAGCGTGTTGGGAGTTACTAGTTTGGGTGTACGTTGGTGGGCTAATTCTTGAAAGGAAAGTTTATTTGTTCTGGGTGGCGTAGAAAAAATGCTTGATGTACCTCCGGTAGCACCACCTGGGGTGCTGGATGTGAAAGGATTCGTTGAACGGGATATAGCAACCATTGGTGTGGATGCGGATGTAGAAACAGATGTGCTTGCCGGAACTTGTGTCGGAGTTTGCTGTTGCAGAGGTACAGACGGAGGAGGGTCTTGGCGTTGAACCCCCTCGGCAGACGGTCTATGTGGCGCAGCATTTGCATACTCGGGAGCTGCGTCGTCTAAATAAGAGGAAAGAAATACATCTTCCGCGGATCTGGGATGCCCTTTGGGATGTGCTTTTATCGGAAACAATGGGGGTGGCAAGTCTTTTGGTATTTCCGGAGTAGCCTTAGGTAATCCTTCGGCCAGAAGAGGATACATACCATTCACAAGGGCATTTCTTTGTCTGTCTGTTTGTTCTGACTTTACTCGAGTACCTTCTTCAATTAATACACTTTCTCGAACTTTATTTGAATTCTCCTTACTTTTCTCTTCCTGTCTGAGCGCTTTCTCTGTGCGTCTATATGATTCTTTACGCCATAATTCAATGGCATCTTTCTGTGACTGTCTAGCTTTCTTTTTCCATAATTCTTCTTCCACTTTCATAATGCAATCTGCATCCCAGGTCCCAGCTGCGGGCCACCTCTGACTTTCTGGTAATTCCTTGGTGTAGTCTACCCATAGATCAAGAAATAATATGGCGTCTAGGCCATGTTTATGATACATGAAGTACCCTGGAGTGTCCCTAGGAGGAATGGGAACAGCTTCTTCGAGTACCCCTTTTCTAGTTGTGATCTGTCTTAATTTCGAAAAGAGCGGCATATTGAGAACTGATCTGATACCTAATTTTGAACACGTTTAATACCATAAAACACAATAATGAACAGTCATTCACACCACAGTATACAGAACGTATTTAAAACATTTTAACATTTAACATTTAATGAATAAACAATGATGGTCATTTAGGGAACTAGTCACTAGGCATAATACTCGATACTAACTAGGTAATTCTGAATTATATACTAGACATACTTGATATACTGCTAAACAGTACAGATACACTGCTGAAACAGTGCAGACCGGATTTGTGTACCCAAACCCGTCTTGACCGGCACAACCTATGTGCACGTCAGAACGCCTCCCCGATAATGGTACTCACCGGGTAGCTCGGAACGGAAGGCCTCGGAACTGAACTGAACTTGAACCGGACTGGACTCGACTCGGAACTTCGGAAACTTCGGAAACTGGTGGGCCTCTGTATACCTCGGATCTTGCTCTCTCAGCTAGGCTCTGGTCGGGATACTTCGCACTTCTCACCGCCTCATCTGGGTGTTGATCGCAGCCTCAGTTACCCCCGCTCGGCAGGAGGGAGATACAGGAAATCCTGTGGGTACGCGTTGTTGTCCGTCCAGCTGTGACAGGAGACCGGGCCTGCAACGCACCGCCGGCGCGTGAGATGAGAAAGTGTCCCTATTCGGGCGCCATTTATGTGGTAAATAATTTAATTACCGGAACTTAATTTTGATGCGGAAAATCTATAACAATAGCTCAGTAAAATAAGAGGCAGAATCCGTGGTATTAGAGGTTCGGAACGGGCTTTATTCCAGAATCAATTTAAATTGATGAGCTCCATATTCCATCACCACGAAGGTTCAGGAAGTGAAGACCGTACTTTATTGATAAGTAATCATTTTTATACAATAGGCATTACAGTGAAGCAAATGCAGGAGGCGTAACAATTGATAGTAAAGATAAAACATACATGCGTAGCAAAAGTGGGTGTAACTGGGTGTAACTAAAGAACGTCATCAGGTATGATGTCATAATAGGGTGGTTCCATGAAAGAATTTCGCAATGTCAGCAGAAATATTTGGCAGAAATGCGCGCGCAGCAGTATGACGTGTGATTGACGTGCAACTAGGGGGTGAAGGGGACTTGACATTTAGCTCTACATGTGGCGACAGAAGTCTGGAGGGTCAAGTCAACCTAATCCCAAATCATATCTAACATCCTATGTTTAAAGAACTATGTTATCCAAAAGAGAGGTCTCTTAGAGTAGAATCTTATTCTATACTGACTATACTGACTGTGAGTGCGTGTACAAGCGTCTAAGTGTCTACACAATATGCGGGGGCAGGAATCTTCCATAGTAACAGGGCTATGAATTACTTGCATAAAGACAGAGAAGCCGGGCCTTTTGCTCGGTAGCTGGCAGGATGTTTACTTAAACTACTAGACAGGAATGCATTGGGTAGGGAGCGGAGCAGATAATTTCGAAGGTGAAATACAGTTTTTGGCAGGCAACAGGCTGATGTCAGGCACCGTTAGCTGCGCAGAGAATGAGGACAAAGTTCATGGATACAGATGCGAGCTCAGACTGGAGCTTTCAGAGGCAGAAGGCAGGAAAAGGCTTGATGGCAGAATCAGGGCCTACTTGCCTGGACTGGAAAATGGCATAAGTGAACCATATAAAGCCGGTGGCCTTTCGTACTTAGGAATGGAATATCCGGCCCATTCATGGCGGATCTGAAAGAGGACATGTTGGCGGTGGACGCACATGTGTTTGCGTCTTCATAACTGGAACTGGAGGGAACATACATGTACTTGTGATTTATACATGAAACCGTTGGGGTCCAAGATAGGGGACATAACTGATCATAAAAATCCATATTTCCACACTCCGTGAATTAAAATTCTTGCCCAGGATCAAATACCTGCATGCAGTACAACTTTACCACACTGGGGTTGGTGTTGGCAAGATGCTGAATTGCTATACATTGGATGCAAGCCGTGACCCCTTGCCAGCCTAATGGAAGGTAGATATGTGTGAATGGGGGATTACAGAAGAACGCAGTCTGCACTCTATGTATGGATGAAAACACTGAAAGAGACTTGGAAACGTGGGGTATCATGAGACAAAGGATTCAGGCGATGGATCAACCAAGCCGGAGTGCCTCGGGTCTGTTCCAGGGGGTGACCCCCACACAACAGGGACCACCGACAGGAAACCCACCCCTCACTGACAGATAGCGACCATGGCTCCTCGATGAATAGTTGGACCGGCAGACTGGGGATGGGAAACCTTGAAACAGAAACCACGCACCCCACTTGCATTTTCCCCTGGAGAGTCCCCTCTGGGGCACAACAGAGATAACTATATAGTTCTCATGTCAGCTTACATTCTAGTGTAATTGGCTCTCAGTGGCTCAGCACTGACCTCTCCACGTAGACCCACACAGCACTGCCCCCTCCCAGCCCTGACTCAGCGGGGCCACATCTATGGGTGGGGACCGGGGAACGGCAAATCATACATGCACAAGCCTCTCTCAATGTCTTAATGTCTTAACATTTCATATGCCGAAATGCACCGCAACCCGCCAAGAGCTGTTGAAAGTTCTATATTGTATTGTTTACATTATTTAAAAAAAAAGAAAAATAAATTCCATAGGCCATAGAGCTGCGAATTAACGCACCATAACTGAAATATAGTAATCTTCACAAATTAAACAACTACGGATAAACACCAGGGGGCATATGTATCAAACGATTTTGTATTCGCAAATGCTGCGATTCTCAAAAAAACAGCGTTTGCAAATTCAAAATTGCGAAACGCGATGTATGAGCCATTTTCGCATCACATTATTAAGGAATCGCTAATTTTGCGATTCCTTAATTTAACAAGCACCCAAGTTGTGCGATTTCTCCTTAAGAAATCGTAAATTACCACCAACTTCAAGTTGGTGGTAATTTGCGATTTCTTTGAAAAATGCACTTTTTGGCATTTTTCAAAGTGCCATGTGGCGCACATACATGCCCTTAGGGCATGTATGTGCGCCATATGCGCACACATGCTCATTTCAGGGGTGCATCAGGGTGTCCTTATGACACCCTTGCACCCTTGAAATTATTCTTAATTTGCGATTCTCTAATTGCGAATCGCAAATTGAGAATGACTTCCCATTCATTCCTATGGGCCTCCTGGCCCATAGGAATGAATGGGAAGGTATTCCTTAATTGCGATTTCACAATTTGCTAATCGCAATTAAGGAATAACAAGAAATCGCAAAATATTTGCGAATTTTTAAATACATCTTGTTTTGCGATTCTCAAATAGCGATTCTCAAAAAATCGCTATTTGAGAATCGCAATAACGGATTTTGATACATATGCCCCCTGGTGGTTTAAGAGCATAACTATTTCTGTCCACATACAAGTTGTGTTGTATATAGACATGTAATAGCGACCATATAAGTTAACCATGTACCACATATGTATGAACCTCAAAGTGTACCGATATATATCATGTGATCACTGCCTATGCCTGGCAGATACATTGGAAACATTCTATATATGTACACGTGTAATTGTCCTTTGTATCAAATGCCAATGAAAACAAATTGGTAAAAAAAAATACTTGCCCGGGATCAAATCATTTTAAACCAGTTTATGGGTCAAGAGCATTATAATTAGGTCGAGTAAATTATTTAAATCACTAGACCTGCAGGTCTAGAATTGTTTTTTGTATTTTTCGAGGCCTGCCACTGTATCTTAGCGAGAGCTGAGTACCAAACCCCTGCATCTCCACTAGAGCCGAGTGCCACACCCCTGCATCTCCACTAGAGCTGAGGACCAAGCCCTCGCATCTACAATAGAGCTGAGTGCCAAACCTCTGCATCTTCACTAGCACTGTGTACCATACCCCTGCATCTCCTCTAGAGATGCATACCAAACCCCGGCATCTCCACTAGAGTGGAGTGCCATACCCCTGCATCTTCACTAGCACTGTGTACCATACCCCTGCATCTCCTCTAGAGATGCGTACCAAACCCCTGCATCTCCACTAGAGCTGAGTGCCATACCCCTGCATCTCCACTGGAGCTGAGTACCATACCCCTGCACTTCCACAAGACCTAAGTACCATACCCCTGCATCTCCACTAGAGGTGAGTACCAAACCCCTGCATCTCCACTAGAGCTGAGTACTGAGTACCATACCCTTGCCCCTCCACTAGAGCTGAGTGCCATACCTCTGCATCTCCACTAGAGCTGAGTGCCATACCCCTGCACTCCCACTAGAGCTGAGTACCATACCCCTGCATCTCCACTAGAGATGAGTACTAAGTGCCATACCCTTGCAGCTCCACTAGAGCTGAGTGCCATACCACTGCATCTCCACTAGAGCTGAGTGCCATACCCCTACATCTCCACTGGAGCTGAGTACCAATCCCCTGCACTTCCACTAGAGCTGAGTACCATACCCCTGCATCTCCACTAGAGCTGAGTACTGAGTACCATACCCTTGCACCTCCACTAGAGTTGAGTGCCATACCCCTGCATCTCCACTAGAGCTGAGTACTGAGTACCATACCCTTGCACCTCCACTAGAGCTGAGTGCCATACCCCTGCATCTCCACTAGAGCTGAGTGCCATACCTCTGCATCTCCACTGGAGCTGAGTACAATACCCCTGCACTTCCACTAGACCTGAGTACCATACCCATGCACCTCCACTAGAGCTGAGTGCCATACCCCTGCATCTCCACTAGAGCTGAGTGCCATACCCCTGCACTTCCACTAGACCTGAGTACCATACCCCTGCATCTCCACTAGAGCTGAGTACCAAACCCCTGCATCTCCACTAGAGCTGAGTACTGAGTACCATACCCTTGCTCCTCCACTAGAGCTGAGTGCCATACCTCTGCAGCCATACCCCTGCATCTCCACTGGAGTTGAGTACCATACCCCTGCATCTCCACTAGAGCTGAGTACCATACCCCTGCATCTGCACTAGAGCTGAGTACTGAGTACCATACCCTTGCTCCTCCACTAGTGCTGAGTGCCATACCTCTGCATCTCCACTAGAGCTGAGTGCCATACCCCTGCATCTCCACTGGAGCTGAGTACCATACCCCTGCATCTCCACTGGAGCTGAGTACCATACCCTTGCTCCTCCACTAGAGCTGAGTGCCATACCTCTGCATCTCCACTAGAGCTGAGTGCCATACCCCTGCATCTCCACTAGAGCTGAGTGCTGAGTACCATACCCTTGCACCTCTACTAGAGCGGTGATCCCGCTTGTGTGCCTCCAGCTGTAGCATGTCTCATAAAGGGGAGTGATTCTATTTAGGATACTAGAGAGGATGGAATCAATGATCAAAAACCATAACAGGGGGACCTCTCCGACCATGGAATGAAGAATATTTTCTAACAAGGAGATATCGACACATCAACACCTAGGACATTCAATAAATGAATTGTACTTGTTAAAGAAATTCTTGATTAAACAGTTTGCATTGCGTTTTTTCTTTCTTTTTTTGTAAAGAAATGTAATTTAATTGTGAACACTCTTGTGGTTAGTACAAAAAATGATTTTACTTATGTGCCACATTACTTGGTTACTTCAAACATACAATTGTTTGGTAGGAACAAACATTAAATTATTAATTAAATCAAATCACATGTACTTCTCATGACACAAAAACACACAACAAAGGTATGATCCAAACATCACAATAAATCTACGCCTGATTAATTGCAGTTAGACAGTAAGGAGGGCTGTCCTTAGCTTGGGCGGATATTTATCTTCCCCTTGTTTTTCAGTTCAACTTGTTTCTGATGGTTGGTTTTCTTCTCCGTGTTTCTTCAGCAGCGTCTCCGGCTTTACTGGCATCTAGTAAAGCCAGAGAAGCTGCTGAAGAAACACGTACAGTCCTCCTTAATGAGTATATCCACAGAGCGACTAAGATATACTCTAGAATTCCAGTGCCCACCCCCCCCCCCCAAAAAAAAAGATTTCCAGCCCTGAGGAAGACCTTCAACAAAATAGGGCCATGGTCCTCCCCACAAGGTCGAAACGCGTCGGCATACCCCCTTAAGAGGCCAAGATTGAACATTCCAACAACAATATAAACAACTGACTGTCTAACTGCAATTAATCAGGCGTAGACGAGTAGTTGCATAAGATCACTCTGACCTAAACTTGGACCAGATAATTAACATCACCGAGGAGACAGTATCCACAGGTCCACGAATTCTGGATTACAAACAAAGGGCACAGAACATTTATCCTGTCTTGTCATTTGTTTTTGATTTATGTAGTGTCCAAAAGTTGGATGTACTGTCAATCGATTTATTGTGATGTTTGGATCATACCTTTGTTGTGTGTTTTTGTGTCATGAGAATTACATGTGATTTGCTCTCATTAATAATGTAATGTTTGTTCCTTCCAAACGGCCCTGCATCAGCACATGATCAGAGCTCCAGTCTTGTATCTCCACTGTAGCTCAGTTGTAGCCCTACATCTCCAATTGAATTGGGCTCCGGCACATTCATTCACTCTAGAGCTGAGCTCCAGTACTTGTATCTCCACTGTAGCTCAATCGCAGCCCTGCATCTCCACTTGAATTCGGCTTCAGCCCCATCATTCCCCATAGAACTGAGCATTTCCACCATAGCTCAGGCATGGCCCTGTAGCACCACTGTACCTCAGCTTCAGCCTTACATTCTCCTTGACTTAGGCTTCAGCCCCTTCATTCCCTCTAGCGCTAAGCTCCAGCCCTTGTATCTCCAGAGTAGCTCAGTAATGGCCATGCATTTCCACTATAGATGATCTCCAGCCTTGTAGCTCCCCCGTAGCTCAGTCACTGCCCTGCATCTCCACTAGATCTGCGCTCAGCCTTCTATCTCCACCATAGCTCAGTCACTGCCCTCTATCTCCACTAGAGCTGAGCTTAGCCATGTATCTCCAACGTAGCGCAGTCACTGCCCTGCATCTCCACTAGAGCTGAGCTCCAGACTTGTATATCCACAGTAGCTCAGTAATGGCCCTGTATTTCTACCAGAGCTGAGCTCAGCCTTGTATCTCCACAATAGCTCAGTCACTGCCCGGCATCTCCACAAGAGCTGAGCCCAGCCTTTTATCTCCAACATAGCTCAGTCACTGTCCTGCATCTCCACTAGAGCTGAGCTCAGCGTTGTATCTCCACCATAGCTCAGTCACTGACCTGCATTTCCACTAGAGTTGAGCTTAGCCTTGTATCTCCACCATAGCTCAGTCACTCTCCTGCATCTCCACTAGAGTTGAGCTTAGCCGTGTAGCTCCACCATAGCTCAGTCACTGCCCTGCATCTCCACTAGGGCTGAGATCACCTTCGTAGCTCCACCATAGCTCAGTCACTGCCCTGCATCTCCACTAGAGCTGAGCTCAGCGTTGTATCTCCACCATAGCTCAGTCACTGACCTGCATTTCCACTAGAGTTGAGCTTAGCCTTGTATCTCCACCATAGCTCAGTCACTCTCCTGCATCTCCACTAGAGTTGAGCTTAGCCGTGTAGCTCCACCATAGCTCAGTCACTGCCCGGCATCTCCACAAGAGCTGAGCCCAGCCTTTTATCTCCAACATAGCTCAGTCACTGTCCTGCATCTCCACTAGAGCTGAGCTCAGCGTTGTATCTCCACCATAGCTCAGTCACTGACCTGCATTTCCACTAGAGTTGAGCTTAGCCTTGTATCTCCACCATAGCTCAGTCACTCTCCTGCATCTCCACTAGAGTTGAGCTTAGCCGTGTAGCTCCACCATAGCTCAGTCACTGCCCTGCATCTCCACTAGGGCTGAGATCACCTTCGTAGCTCCACCATAGCTCAGTCACTGCCCTGCATCTCCACTAGAGCTGAGCTTAGCCTTGTATCTCTGCCATAGCTCAGTCACTGCCCTGAATCTCTACTGGAGCTGAGCTCAGCCTTTCATCTCCACCGTAGCTCAGTAACAACCCTGCATCTCCACTAGAGATGAGCTCAGCCTTGTATCTCCACCGTAGCTCAGGCACTGCCCTGCATCTCCACTAGAGATGAGCTCAGCCTTATATCTCCACAATTGCTCAGTCACTACCCTGCATCTACACTAGAGCAGAGTTCAGCCTTATACCTCCACCGTAGCTCAGTCATAGCCTTGTAGTTCCAACATAGCTCAGTCACTACCCTGCATCTCCACTGGAGCTGAGCTCAGCCTTGTAGCTCCACCGTAGCACAGTCACTGCCCTGCATCTCCACTAGAGCTGAGTTTAGCATTGTAGCTCCAACATAGCTCAGTGAGCTGAACTCCAGCCTGTTATATCCACCCTTGGCTCAGTCGCTGCCCTGCATCTCCACTAAAGCTGAGCTCAGCCTTGTAGCTCCACCATAGCTCAGATGCTTCACTGCATCTCAACTAGAGCTCAGCTCAGCCTAGTATCTCCACCATAGCTCAGTCACTACCCTGCATCTCCACTAGAGCAGAGCTCAGCCTTGTAGCTCCACCATAGCTCAGTCACTGCCCTGCATCTCCACTAGAGCTGAGCTTAGCCTTGTATCTCTGCCATAGCTCAGCCACTGCCCTGCATCTCCACTAGAGCTGAGCTCAGACTTTCATCTCCACCGCAGCTCAGTATCAACCCTGCATCTCCACTACAGATGAGCCCAGCCTTGTATCTCCACCGTAGCTCAGGCACTGCCCTGCATCTCCACTAGAGATGAGCTCAGCCTTGTATCTCCACTATAGCTCAGTCACTACCCTGAATCTACACTAGAGCAGAGCACAGCCTTCTATCTCCACCGTAGCTCCATCACAGCCTTGTAGTTCCAGCATAGCTCAGTCACTACCCTGCATCTCCACTGGAGCTGGGCTCAGCCTTGTAGCTCCACCGGAGCACAGTCACTGCCCTGCATCTCCACTAGAGCTGAGTTTAGCCTTGTAGCTCCAACATAGCTCAGTCACTGCCCTGCATCTCCACTAGAGCTGATCTCCAGCCTGTTATATCCACCCTTAGTTTAGTCGCTGCCCTGCATTTCCACTAAAGCTGAGCTCAGCCTTGTAGCTCCACCATAGCTCAGATGCTTCCCTGCATCTCAACTAGAGCTCAGCTCAGCCTAGTATCTGCACCATAGCTCAATCACTGCCCTGCATCTCCACTAGAGCAGAGCTCAGCCTTTTAGCTCCACCATAGCTCAGTCACTGCCCTGCATCTCCACTAGAGTTCAGCTCAGCCTTGTAGTTCCACCATAGCTCAGATGCTGCCCTGCATCTCCATTAAAGGTAAACTCCAGCCTTGTATCCCCACCATAGCTCATTCTCTATCCTGCATCTCCACTAGTGCTAAGCTCAGCCTTGTAGCCCCACCGTAGCTCAGTTACTGCCCTGCATTTCCACTACAGCTGAGCTCAGCCTTGTATCTCTACTGTAGCTCAGTCACTGCCCTGCATCTCCACTAGAGCTGAGCTTAGCCTTGTAGCTCCATCATAACTCAGTCACTGCCCTGCATCTCCACTAGAGCTGAGCTCAGCCTTGTAGCCCCACCATAGCTCATTCACTGCCCTGCATCTCCACTAGAGCTAAGTTCAGCCTTGTATCGTTCACCGTAGCTCAGCCACTGCCCTGCATCTCAACTAGAGCTGAGCTCAGCCTTGCATATCCACTGGAGATACGCTCAGCCTTGCATCCCCACTGTAGCTCAGTCACTGCCCTGCCTCTCCACTAGAGCTGAGCTCAGCCTTGCCTCTCCACCAGAGCTCCGATGCAGCCCTGCTTCTGTTCTAGACTTGGCCTTCGGCTCTTCATTCCCTTTAGAGCTGTGCTCCAGCTTTGCATTTCCACCACATCTGCCACAGCCCCTGCATCTTTGCCACACTCACTACATCTCTGGAAAAGCATATTAACCTTTGCCAGAGCCAGCCACAGAACCACAAGCTTCACCACCCCATGGCACCACCGACCCTGCAGCACAAACAGCGCAGAGCTCTGCACAGCAACAGCAGAGCCTGCCTCGCTGCAGTCAACAGACCTGGGCCACTGCCTCACTGCAGCTCTACCTCAACACTGGCCTGGGGCAGATCATGCGGTTTCATTATGCGGTCAAACACAGCCAGCTCCTCCGTTGCAGGGATTAGCTTGTAAATGGCGGCATTTGTTCAATCCCTGGGGTATCAGGACATATTGGGTGCGATAAATACCATCTAAGGCACGCCTAATCGAGCTGTAAATTGATCAATCGAGATTGGAAAACGATCCTCGGAAAGCAAAACAGAACCTAACTTAACGTCAGAGACTGTTGTAGTGCGCGGAACCTCCTGCGGCGCCCGCAGCTGAGGATCCAGAGACTGCCAGACCCCACTTTATTCATTCTAAATATATTCACTCTCTCGCTCTCTTTCCCCCACCGCGCCCCCTCTTGGAGCCGTGCACTCTGGTACCAATGTAGGACCTGCAAGAATAGATGCGAACTTGAAATGCCAATGGAAGGCATGTGTGGATGTATGAGGGAGCTTGGTGCGAGTACTCAACCTTTGGCCCACAAGCCTTCAGACATGTCCCCTTTGGACTCATTTCCCTCCTGAACTTTAGAGAACATATTTGGAAACCCCTCCAGGTCAAATGTGATGTAGGACTTCAAACTGTCCTGGTTCATATATGTATACCTATGGTTAAAATACATGTGAAGGTGGGAGTGGCAGTGGTTATGCATAAGGGTGGGCGGAGCAGGCGTAGTGCCTCTACACAAAGTTCCACAGAGTTGGAAAGAAACTCTGCCCCGCTCCCTCCCCCTATAATGTGAAAAAAGGCACTTACCTGCTTTGGGTGAATCCTCCTCGCCATGGCCGCTCTCCTTCCTCGTCCATGCGCTAGACGTACAACGAAGAAGGACGACGAGGAAGGAGAGTGGCCATGGTAAGGAGGAGTCGGCCACGGCAGGTAAGTGCCCTTTTTTTTCATTATAATTACTTTGGGAGGGCGGAGGGGCCAGCTAACTCCGCTCCAACATGGAGTCGGAGTTTTGCCTAAACTCCGCGTTCAGAACGGAACGCGGAGTAGGCAAAACTCCGTATACTCCCCTGGCGGAGCGGAGTTACCCACCCGGGGTTTAGTTATGTGAGGAGTCGACAGAGGACAGCGCGATCTGAGACAGCCTGTGTGTGCATCACTGCAGACATGTGACGCCTCTGTACATTCGCATACATGTGCATTATCCATAAACCCAAAAGTCCACAACTAGAGCAGAGCCAGCTCCATCACCCTTCCTCGGAGTGCGTATTCCGCAGAATGCCAACCCTGACTTGCAACATTTGGATTTACCTCACTCAGGACATGGACAAGGAGATCTGAGACGGCCTCTATCTGACCCCAAGTTTCTAATAAACTCCTGCATGCTTTCACGATTTCGTACGATTTTGGAATCCAATACAAGCCTGGCGTTGCTTGTCGTCTTCTACTATGGTCGGTGTTATCAATATCCCAATATTATTAGGGCTGTCAATCACCCAATGACCCCAACTATCAGTTCCTCTATAAACAATACTGCCCATTTCCCAACACCACTGTTGTCAATGCGAGGATAATCAGTAATGCCAGCGTCCAACACTTCTGAGCCATTGGCATCAATGTTCCCAATACCCAGTGCTATCATTGGCCTGATGAGCTGCCATCTGAATGACATTCCAGACCCTTCACTGAAATCTTGTGAAGAGTTCGGCCTAATGCTCCCAGAGTCAATTAGTCACACTGACGGGCGCTGTGTGGCTTAATGCCCTAGCGCTGCCAAGCTGCAGTACCACACACCATCTGCTTTTAAGAAAACAATTAAAGGTAGTTTTGTCCACCTCCTTAGCTGATGATCTCACTCACCAGATGGTGCCTGAATTTGCTGCAGTACCATGATGTCCTCTTGTGTGAATGTTGTGTGCTACAAAACAACGTTTACGTGACATGACATCATTGCCCTTCACTGCCGCGTGGGCATTGCTGTGCATTCCCTTGGTGGGCACCACTTCTTAATCCTAGTCCATCACGGCTAAGAGCTGCCCTGGCGACCACTGCTGGGAGAATCTTGATCATCACTGAGATGAAAAGGAGTGCTAGAGAATGGGGAAAAAGAGAGAAGAGGGTCTCGATGTGAGCGGAGACTGAGCTCCCACGCAGCCGAAACATTCCTGGCCTCACAGGTAACTCGTGTTCGGGGTCATTGTAGCTAGGCTCACTCAAGAAGGCTTCTCTCCTGGAAAGTGCATGTGGCTTGTGCGCAGCAGCTAGCCAAGCAACACCGCTGCCAATGAAGAATGGAAAAGGTCCAAGCCACAGTGACTACTACTGCCAGTTGCTGAATGACAACTACTGTTGTCTGCCCGGGGGGCAAAGCTTTTGACTCCTCAGTTGGTCAGTGCTGACGAATCCCTCATCGGTCACTCCTCTCAACCTTCCAAAAGTCTCCTCTATCAAATGTTTGCATCTTCATTGCTATCAGTCCCCAAATGACCAGTGCTGCCAGCTCCTCAGTGGTCAGGTCTGTCAGTAACATCCTTTAGTTTCTAGAGTATACGAGCTGCCGATTCTCTGCTGATCCGCGCTGTCAATGGTTTGATGGCCTGGGCTGCGGTGCTGTAATAGTGACCGGATTTCAGAGTTTCCAGTGTGTCCAGTTTTCAGGCAACAATGAAGATTTCAAGATAACTTTAGTGATTAATGTGCCAGCTGGAGATAGATGGGAATGTTGTCTTCTGTCAGTTTCCACTCATGATAAAGTAGCCCAGAGTGTTAATGGGCTTGCTGCAAAGAACGTGCACCACACAAATCACCCATCTGCATTTTATGTGGATTGCTCAGTAAGTTACTGCTTCAGTCACAATGATCCTTTTGTTAATTGCAGTTCATAAGCTACAACCTTAATATAGCACAGTGAGCTATGAACTGTCACCAAAGAGCTGCATGCAAACTGTATGCTGAGGCAGGGCCGCTGGAATTATTTGGCAGGGCAGGGCCAAATTTTGTGGCAGGGTTGAGTAAATTATGCTGCAAGATAAGGCACATTTTGCGGCTTAATGTGACACATTTTATAACAGTATTACTTCATTATTTTGTAATTTTTACATGTGTTAACACTATCAGGACATTGGTTGCACCTCATTAGTACCATTTTATCACCCAAAATAGCAATAAGCAACCGAAAGGTGACCAGTCAACCCTGGCAAAGAGCCCTCCACTGCGCGGCAACACACGTTGCTGCATTTCCAGTAACTTTTCAACCATTTCAGCTAGAAACAAAGAATTTTCGTTGGTAAAATCTGCAGATTGTGCAGCAGATGATGGATTACGGGGCAGATGTGGCAAATCTATATTCATGCGTTAAACATGGCGTCCGCACAATTGCATAATTCCAGTGGCCCTGGGTATAGGTTAGAACGTTGTGTCGCCCCCACAACCCCACCCTCCCAGTTTTTCATTATCCTACCGTGGCAAAAATAGTTCATTTTGACAGAAATACATTCTTATTAGTACAGACAACCACTGTGGTTTGTTTATAATTCTGAGTTTGTACTTCTCCTGACCAATACTCTTAAAATGTACTGCCTACTAGTATGGGTGATATGTGACTCCCGCAGATTCTAATTCTCAGTGTCTTATGTAACATTTCCTATAGACTTATATACACACGTATGATTCACTGGCTCCTCCTAATGTGTGTGCGATTTAAAGTGCGCTGACAACCTACACTTGCAAGGGTAGTGCTATCAAACTAATGAAATGATTGTGATAGGGGCTATGGGGAGAAGAGGGGCACCGATGGAGTGTAGTACTGAGGGAATTAATGGAGAGGATGGTATTTTCATGGATGGTGGAGGACGCCCCCCCCCCCTCCACCATCCATGACATCCGCACTGGGCGCCACCAGCGGTAGTGCCCCGGCTGTACCTCACCCTTTGTAACTATTGGGAAAGCTGTGACCACCCGGCGGTGGGCAGACCTACTGAAATACGAGAGGGTTTAAAGACAGGTCTAGGCATGAGGGCTGGAATAGAGTCTTAAGTCTGACCAATCATTGGCTTAGCTCAAACGTCCTGGCCTATCAGGGGTATTGCCCAGTCTGTAATTCTCCCCATTCTCCAATCAACAGTCACGCCTCTGGAGCTGGCCGAGTCTGCGCCGGGCGCGCGCGCGCGTGCAGGGCAGCCTAGCTGCTCACCTGTAGTCCCGGTGGCCGCTGTAGTCCCGGTAGCAGTCGATACGACAGGTGCACTCCACCGCGCACCCTTCTCCGTAAGGCGGGCATACCATGGCGCACTCCTCCGAGTGAGCGATGCGCGGCTCCTCGATCACGCTGGCAAGACAAGAGGGAGAGGTTTGCATGTCAGACAGCGCGTCACCAACACCCTACGCCAAAGCCAGGGGTGCAGCCTAGGTTTTGTTTCACATGCTGGTCATTTGAGCAAGAGGCATTAAAATCAATTGGTGGAGGGGGAAGAGTAGATTAAATGGCGAATGGATGCTGTGCATGCGTTTCACATTATTTAGGCGTCACAAGACAACGTTTCACAAACCATAGCAAGGTGTCTGGTCTAGTGAGCTTTAAAGGAACACTTTCGGGAAACATATGTAATCTTTTGACTAAGTCAACGTACACACGCTCGCACACTTTCGCTCTCTCTCTCTCTCTGCGACGAAGTTCAGTGTGCCAGTCAAATAGCTTTTGGCCAGCTGCAGCGCTGTCCTCCCATGGACTTGAAAATAATAGTCGAGCCCTAAGGCTGCTACCTCGCCCAAAGAAAGTTCAGCCTCTGCACCCGCTCACACACACATTCTTGAATGAAATCTGGGCCCGTTCTCTGACTATCCTTGCCAGCTCTTTTTCTAATGAAACAGCCACCCGAGATTTAAAAGTGCCCCAACAACAGACGTGAAATGCCCGCAATCCACACCACCAGAGCACTCGAGGAGTCCTTAGGCTCTGGCCTTTTCCTCAAGTCGCAGTTATTTTCCCATCGGAATTGACTTCGAAGCTCGAGTTTCAGCACCTAGATCAGAGGCGCCGTTTCCACCTCTGAACACGTCAGCACTGTGAACAGCGACGCCTTCTGCCAGCTAGAGCCCTGCGGCGCTCTTCACGGGGACCCTATGGAAGATTTGACGCCTGAGCTCTCCGGGTGGCAAGAGGGCGCCTCACAAAGTGAAACTATACCCGAAATACTTTCTCCTGCCGCTTTAGATGCACAATTTACGCTGGGCTGGCACCACCACTGGGGGCAGCAGAGAGGGGGCTTGCCACTTATGCATTGTAGGGGACCTGGCATTTTTCTGGTTTCCCGACACATACTGACTTATTCCCAAACTCTGTGGGTAAATAGGACAATCGTTTTCGGCTTCATATAATTAGGCTAACAGAGCAAAGGGAAACGTGAGCTATGCCAGCTCAGTGCGCTGCGTGCCTGCTGCGGGCATCCGTGCAAGAAGTGCTAGTCACAAGCATCAAACCCACCACAGGGCAATTAAAGGGGTAGTAATTAGCTAAGTAGCGATAACAGATAGGATAATACAGGGCGTAAGCCCTAAACAAAAGTGGGGGGACTAATCAACTTAGGCAGTATGAAGGTGACATAATGGTACATGACATCACTGTGCGTGGCATCACAGGAAGTGGAATCACAACTCATGACCTCATAGGAAGTGAGATTACAAGAAGTGACCTCATATCTTAAAACCTCACCCATATGTTTAGTAGGTCTATCACATTTGAGCACATTACGAAATTTAATAAATCAGATTTATAAATTAGATGTACCAAAAAGAGAGGCAAAATCTGGGTCTCAACTAATGCATTTATTTTGTAAAACCCTACCACAAAGAAATTGGCAATAAGGAGAAACTTTTTTTTTTTTACCACAAATCTCATTGATTTTTAAAAAGAAACAATGGAATGTATAGCCATAACAGTATTCATCTGGGAAACACATCTACTGCTTTTTGCTTCTTGCATAGCAGTCTTGTTCAGACAGATGCATAAAATTTCGACCAGGACAAAACCTTTGCAATACAAATATGAGAGACATTGTGCCAAATCAAGCAACATTTGGAATCATGTGGCATAGACCAATTTCCAAAGATAGCAATACCCCACACTCCTGTAACTTGAAATCCACCCACTTATTTATATCTTGTTGCAAATGATAAGCAGTAATTAAGCAGTAATGAAGCAAATATCCCAAGCTGATCATTAAATTCAGGAGCGATCCATTAAAAAGAGGTCACCAAAACGGTCAGCGTGTTCGCTAATTATTAGGCAAAGACTAGCGGTCAGGCTACCCGCGGCTTCAGGACATTGGGAGTGAGGCGTTGCTCATCATATAAGCCGCTGACAGTATTCAGTGATCAGGAAACTCAAGTGTTTTAAAGGATTCCAACAGTGCATCCCACTCCATCGCTACTGGTCGTTCTCGTAACCCCCGGTATTCCTCCCATCATAGAGCATCGCTTTCTACTAATCTTCACCTCTCCACCTCCTCCCTACAATGAGACATCGCTGGGGCCATTTCAGATTTCCACTACTTAGTCTGGAGCCATTTAGCCTGGAGAAGCACCAAATCGGCAAATCGTGCCGACACTTTATTGCCCTTCGGGCGTGGGGGGAGACCCAACATACAACTCTCAGCTGACTGCCAGTTGTTCCTCCCAGTCACCTACCTCGGTAAAGAAGGGGTCTGGGTCCAGTTTGAGTATACTGTAGGGCAAGCCCACAGCATGTGCGACTTGTCAGCATCTGGTCCCTGACATTGGGGGCATGCTGATGGAATAGGAGGGAGTATGGCATGAAGTCTATGCGGTGTATTGGAAGCATGATGCAAAATATAGAACTGGATGAATTTAAATCTGAATTACAGGAACTTTTCTATGGCAATTCAAGGAGGAAGGCTCATTCTTTATCCCAAAACTCTCGGCCCACATCCTCTTCTCCTCAGGTTTTCAGGGGGGTCAGATAGACTGTATGAGTTTGTGTATGGGTGGTTCTACTTCATCCGGGGCCCAGTGTTGTCTGACATATCGTATAATACTCGCACGGTGAGTCCGTTAGTCCCTGAACGTTGGTGAAGTCTGCATGCCGTAACAAGATCCCTTCCTCAAACAGTGCCCCCACTGTTGTTACTCCACCCTGCTCCCATACATCTAGCCCCCTCCGCGTTAAAGTGCCAGCTGACATAGTAAGTCCCAACAGTGGTACATTGGGGGCATTAGGGACAGTCGGGGCAGGGTATCTCATTGCCATTTTCCAGTACGTAAGAGCAACTCACAACGGTAACGGGGCATCAGGATGGTGTGTGAGTCCAGGCATATTAGTTTGCCCTAAGTTGACAGTGTATGGCTCAGACGTGGGTCCCTTACTCACTTTGCCACTGGATTCAAACCAGCCTGAAGACCTGGCTTGGCAGTTCTGGCTGCACTGTTCCCATGAGAGACATGGTCAAGACTGATTTGCATAAAGCCGGGTCTGAACTGGGGTGGCGAAGTGAGCTAAAGAACAATGATGGATTCAACCCAGATCTGTGACTGGGGGTGAGTGTTTGAAAAATATCAGTGCTCTGTCCATCATCTCCTTGTGTTTGCTTTATATTAGTTTGTGCAAATAAGGAGAAGCATGGAAGTAAATCTGTTCTTCATTGGATGCAGAGTCTGCATTTTAAAATATCTTATGTGGTAAAGACACCTGCTGCAGAGATCTTTGAGGCCCATTACCATTTGTCCACCCTGCCATCGCAAGGGAGCCAGGGACCGACTGCCGGATGCGCCCGCCACACTGGCGGGCGCAAACCGCATTTTTCACATTGCGGTGGGTGGAGCTGCAAGCAGCACCCGCCGCAAGGTAAAAAATGCATGTTGCGCATTTGAATGCACAACTTGACAGGCACCGCGCGGTGCATGCCACCTTGTGCATGTAAATTTCACCCCCACCCCCGAACATCCTGGGGGCTCACAACGGGCCACCTAAGGCAGACAGCGCATGCCATTCCATGGCGGCAAAGCTGCCATGGAAAGGCATGTCTCCGCATTCATCCTAATATGGATGGCGGTGTCTTGCCACCCTATTGGAGCACCTTTCCGCCCGGTCGCCTGTCGGACCAGTGGAAAACCGGCGGACGGTCTTTCTGTCCACCGGGGTCCCCCCCCCCGCCTTCGTAATGTGGCGGGGGGAAATGGTGGGCGGGCGGTGGGAATTGGCAGGTGGATCGCCACCACGATACAGGCGGTGGCGATCCGCCCGCCAACCTAATCGACCCCTTAGTGTGCCCAATAAAGCTCAGGGAATAATAAAAATAGAAAGATAACTCCGGAAGTTAACTCATTTGCTGGAGAGGTCTGTATTTTGTTTAGTTTCATTTTTTTTTTAACAAAGTAGCATAAAGGGTTAATGTGCCTCCGTACTGATTTTTATTTTATGTAGATAAGTAAGTCGGTCACTGCTTTATACATTAAGGTCCTTTTGTTACTTGCATAAATTGTAATTCTTCTAATATACCTCAGTGAGCTATGAAGGATATGTGACTTCTACACCTTGTAGCCCTCGCTGTCTTTAATACATCCTGTACATTGGTTTACACACATATGATTTATTGTTAGTGCATGTGTACATGTGATGTAAAACACTCCGACACCCTGTATTAGGCTGAAAAGCGTTATAAAATAAATAAAACAAAATAAGGGTATTTAAATTGTTATTTGAGTAAATACTAGGACAGACCAACACATCTGACATTCTTACAGTGCATGCATATCTCACATAAAGAGACTGAAGAAAGTTAAAACCACGCCTCTCCTAATTACTTGTGAGTATGATCATTTCTGTAGCACTCAACCATAGAGAGCACCACTTCTTGGCACTCATCAGCCACCCGTCTAGTTAACTACATTACTTTGTAATTAGCGCGGCCATCTTTAATTCGAGAATTTGTCTGCAGTTACTGTTACTCTGGCAGCATGAATCGAAGCAAGTATCTATCCAGTGCTTAGTTTGTACAAAATAAAAAAGAGAGGGAAAAGGAAGAAACATCAGTAGGGGCTAAAGTGTTTAAGCCCCCTCATTCCCCCCCACTAGGTGCTGCTAAGTGCTAGGCTTGTGCAATATCAAGGGCCGCCTCATGTCTGCGTCTTCCACTGCCCCACTCTTCCTGCTGGTTCTTTTCCATCGCTGCTTTCTACCTTTGTCACAGGCTTCTCTGATCTTTAGATTCATCCTTTCCTTCTTTCTCCCTTTTCAGCCTTTCTCCCTCTTGCTCTGGGTCAAAGTTTAATGATGAAAAATATGTTACATCCTCTAGAAATGAGTTCCGGTGCCCACCACCTGCAACCCCCCGCACAAGTTAAGCACTGTAGTTGCCCTTGGTGAACTTACAAATGTAATTATGGGATAATACATAACGGCATTCTTTAACATTGTTTCTGTTTTCCTTTATATATAAGAACAGTTCATCATCTTTTACAGTCTTTAAGTAGAAAATAAAGTTGGCAGATCTTTTATTGGCATCATTAGCCAGGCTGCACGTGCTGCTGGGAAGGTCTTTAGCGCCGCCCTAGTGGCCATTACTGTAAAGTTAACCGGAGTGCTTTGGCTGAGAGAATAGACATTCTGAGACATTCCGGCGAGTGTGTGGCGCAGTTTTTTATCCCATATAAATTTCAGTTTCTCACACTTCCTTTCTGAGATTTAAAACCCCGGAAACAATTGCATTCTTCAGGGAGAAAAGAAACCTTGTTAGCATGCCCCAGAATGCCTGATTTTCAGAAATACTTACACAACTGCCGGGTGCCTTCTCGCCTTGTTGTTTAGAAGTAATATACAGATTATATGAATTTTCGCTGCACTATCTTTCTCTTGTACAGGGATCCGCTGCTTTGTAGTTAGGTTTCTGCTCGGTGCTTAATTGGAGCCAGTGGTTTCCGGTGCTCAGTAATCAACAGCAGTGCAGTGCTTTCCATGAGTACTAGTTAAGGATACATTCATTTAAGGTGAGTTTAAGTGATTTGCGCAGAATCACAGGATGTTGAGCCAACGCCAAGACTCGAACCTGGTTCTCCAGCTCCGAAATCAGCAGCTCTGGCCATTATGCCACATACTCTCCCCACTTTCATGGTTAGTTGTTGGTTCTGTTTTAGGCGGCACCAACAGGAGAATTGGGCTGGCGCAAGGTGCCTGCAGAACAGAGCCCTGGCACTTCTTTTCTTTTTTACAAATTAAGCACTGTTTCTGCTTCATAAATCTCGTACATACACAGACACTTACATATATAGATACACACGTAAGTATACACACACATACATAAACTATTCCTTGGGGTCATGGAATGACTCTCAGTTATGAAGTCCTTACCAGCCTGTTTCTGGCCTTCAAGGCCTTCCCACCACGCGAAACCCCAGCAGAGATTCACAGATTAGGGTTCCCTCTCAGGGGTCGCCAGACAGAGTGTTTACCTATTTACCAAGGTGCAGTGGTAGGTGTACCTCAGCTCTAGTATAGTGAGCGGAGCAGCATAAATTCACTATAGAAGCACTGAGGGGCATATCAGCAACAACCGGCGATAATTATCGCTAAGCGCACTTAGTGCTAGGATAATTATCGCCGGCTAGCATGGATTTTTATCGCTGAGATAGCATGCTATTAGCAACGCTTATCTCAAAAGCGATAAAAATCCTAGCGCTAACTGCCTAACGTGAGATTATCGCTGGAAACCCAGCAATAATCTCATGTAATGTGGCGTTAGCTTGTTGATAGGGACTCACAAACTTAGCCATGATATCCACCTTACATAGGATATCATGGCTAAGTCAGTCCTGAAGCAGGCGTAAGGAAAGTAGCGATAATAGGGGTTATCGCTACTTTTCCTGCCGCTATGCTTCATAGCGTGGGGCTTGATGATAGGAGAAATGTTGCTTAGCGACATTTCTCCTGTCATGTTAGGTCAGGAACGCCCACTTTGCATCTCATTAGAGATGCAAAGCTGGGCGTTAAGATTTTGAGCGCTAATGCAAGGTTTCACGCATTAGCGTGACCTTGCTAATTAGGCAATAAAATTATCGCCGCCTTTCGGCCAAAAAACGGCCGCAAAAGCGGCGATAATTTTCTATCGCCTCCTTGTAAATATGCCCCACAGTACTCAAATGTTTTAATTAAAACTGCTGCACGTCATTTATTTGCAGTCGTTAATTAGTGGCTGGCCTTGCTGGCACAAATTATTATTTATCCACAGTATGGTGGAGGAAATTGAGATATAAGGGCGGCAAGATACATTTTTCAAAACACATGCTTGTCTGAGAGGATTTCACGTCTTTGTTGGGCTGACTACAACATGGCAACCTCTTGCATAAAGAAGTCAGGGTCCAGGGCCGACTGGGAACCAAAACCAGCCCTGGCAGATGTTTTCAGACTAGAACCTAACTACTGCGAGGGGTTTGGGGGATTCTCCTCCCAAGAAATTTGTGGGGAAAAATTGCAGCTATTGTGCATTTTGTAACCCATTTTTAGGTCTCGGAGAAGCTGTATAGGTGGAACCTTTCTGACAGCTCATTCCTCCGATATCCCTGAGACCGCAGAGACTCATCTATTTCATCCGCAGGAAGACCTTGTTATTTACTGAAAACCGCCTTGAAAAAGCCCAAGGCCAATGGGCCACTAGGGCGAAACATGTGTCGGCTTGTTGCTTTTCCTCTCACAATTTATACCTGTTTTGTCTGCCAGAAATAAAAACAACACAAGTAATTTCATTCTGAGCAATGTTCTTGATGTTGATTATCCACTGACGTGGACCAATTAAGAAGGCACCACCCTCCACCGTTTCCTAACCATTTTTAGGTCTCGCCTGACCCAGCGCATGCGCTGGCCTGGCAAGACTTATCGAGAGGGCTCCAAAAAGTGCTACCAGGCCAGCCTAGAGCTACAGTGTAAGTGCGCGGGCGCGCGCGCCGCGCTTTACCGCAATTACTTTCACCGCTTTGATGTTTGATCGTGATCCCGATCGTGATCACTTTAACTTTCGTGGCCGCACGGCCGCTTTGCATAGCCAATAGGTCTCGCTTTTGGGACCTTATAAGTATTTAGTTATGCAACTGTTGCATGGCTAAACACTTATAAGGTCCCAAAGGCGAGACCTATTGGCTATGCCAATGCTTGTTCATTTGTAGAACCTTGTTAGATCATTCAATGAATAAATGAACGTTGGAGGCATAGCTGCATAGCTCAATGAATGACTGAAAAGCTGGATGGTGAGGAGTGGGTAAATAAATGACATAAATTAATTGTAGAATGGATGACAATCAATAAGCAATGGAGCAAATGATCATGGCAGGATGCCCTAGTTTTCATTTTAGTTTCTGCATGAAAACATCAATCTATCAACCTGATTTCATGCCTCAAAAAATTAAATATAAAACATTAAGGGCATCATTAGGATGGCGGGCAGACTTCGTCCGCCCGCCATCCCGACGTGAAGAGAGACCGCCCGCCATAAGGGCGGGGGTCCCGTGGGGGCAATTAGGATGTGCCCGCCACAGTGGCTGGCGCATCCCGCATATTTAACATTGCGGCGTGCGGTGCTGAAAGCACTGCCCGCCGCAATGCTAAAAATGCATGTCGCACATTCCAATGCACAACGTGACAGGCACCTCACGGTGCCTGCCACGTTGTCTATTTCAATGCATGTGCACCCCCCACCGTCCCTGGGGGCCCGTAATAGGCCCCCGCAAGCAATTCCCGCATGCCTTTCCATGGCGGCAATGCCGCCACAGAAAGCCATGTTTCCGCACCCATAGTAATATGGCTGGCGGTGTCTCACAGACACCGCCACCATATTAAACTCTTTTCCGCCCGGTCGACTTGTTGACCGGGCGGAAAAGCAGCAGACGGTCTTTCCGTCCTCCGCGGTCCCCCCCGCCATAGTAATATGGCAGGGGGGGAAATGGGTGGCAGGGGCGGAAATGGGTGGCGTCCGGGGACGAATCTCGGGCGGATCGCCACTGCCATGCGGGCGGTGGCGATCCGCCGGAGATCCTAATGGGCTTCTTAGTCTTGATCTATAAAGCCAACGAGTGTGAAATAACCATTTAGTGACTGAATTGCACATCATGAAATCAGGAGACATTACATCAATCCCATCTTCCACTTTACCAAATCGTTTGATCCTAGGCAAAACTTTTTCACAGTGCCTCCTTTTCCTTCTTCACTAGGCCTGGGCAGAGATTGCGGAGTTCTGCTGTGCAGAACTCTGCAAAGTGAACAAAAAGCTCTGCAAAGCTATGCAGAGTTCCGCAAGCGGTTGAGTGTGTTAGGTCGCGCTGTTCATGCTGTTTTTTAGCACCGGGTGTTTGTCTCGTACTGAAAATCTGCATGAAGAAAACCATGCACAGCACAAGAGGGTGCTGCTACTTTCTGCCGCTCGAGTAGATTTTCTACTCGAGCTGCAGCTTTCTCATTGCGAACAGATGGTTTCTCAACGCGAGCGGTTGCGACCTCCAGCGTTGAGAAATGTCGCAGGGATGTGGTCTAGCGTTGGATTTTCCTGCTCATGCTCACCAGCTTAATGCTGGCGAGCACAAACAAGGAAAAAACACTGCTCTGCCAGTTTTTGAAACTCCGCATACTCCGTGGAGCGCGGAGTGCAGAAAACTCCACAAACTCTGCGAACAGAGCAGAGTTCACCGCCCAGACCCAATCTTCACATGGGAACACCTTGAAATGCATCCGTTCATGGTGTGCACGGCACACAACCAAAAGGCTATAATGTTACTCTATCTATAGTAACACTATAGGCCACATAAGAGCAAAAAACTAATTGTATTGTTGTAAGGGCAGTGAGTATAATTTGATATACTAAACTGAAATGCATTGCAACAGTCACATTATAAATACACTGTTTTGAATTGATCATGTATGAACTGGGCTTCTATATCTAATTTAAAATTCCATGTTTGTTTGTAACTCGGCTCTGAGCCAATCAGCAGTAGACCCTCCCTCCTCCCACCCCTCAAGCCCTAAAGGCAGAGGTCACCGATGTTCTCTGCATCCCTGCGTGAGACAGGAACCAACCAAATGCAAAAACAAATGGGTTTGAACTATGCTTGGGCACACTTAAAATCATTTGTTTTGCATTGTTTGATTTTACAGAACTGTAGTGCTACAGGTAGGTAATATGCCTGGCCCTCCAGCAACAAAACCAGCCCCCAATCAGCATGAAACCAGCCCCCAATCAGCATAAAACCAGCCCCACCTTCCTGGCCTGCCAGGGAAACCTATGGTGCCCGATAGTGCCAGTCTGGAGCTTTTTAGTTGACCCTTTCCCCCACTGAGAAGCATACACAGACCCCTGAGCCTGTGTGCCACTGTGGAGGGAGCTGGCCTATTGGTAACACTGAGCCCCTCACACACAGTGTGACATTGTGCAGGTACAGGATAGCTATGTAAGGTTGAATGTTGTGTTGGCCTCAAGAAAGTAGAGAAGAGGTTACCCCTGGAGGAGAAGGGCATTGAGCCTCGGGTAAGGACCAGCGGTGGCTGCAGCCAATAACACTAGGTGGGGCAGAGCAGGGGGCAATAATAAAAAAAAAATGACTTACCTGCCAGATGCCGCATCAATGCTCCTCTGCTCCCGCTGCCTTGGTGATCCTCTGATACCCTCCCTACCCAATCGAGATGCTGCTCTCATGCTATTACCCAGCATGAGAGAAGCACCGAGATTGGTCTGAGCAGGCTGAAATGCTGCTTAGTTAGGGCCTGGGAGCCTGCTGCTGCTGTGCAACACAGCTTGGGTGGAGAGATGTAAGTGCGCATGTCGGTTTGGCCGTCCTAAGAAGGCCGGCCAAACTGAATTGCTTACTTACAGTGCAGCTACCACTCCTCCTCCCTGGCTGCTGCTAATGCTGCCACGCAGAGGATGACCACGACCTAGACTCAGCAGACTGGCTGAGTACGTAAAAGTTAAATGATAATAAAATAGTTATATTATCATTTTATTTTTCATCTGAAGCCTTTCAGAAGTGGGGGGACGCCACTTCGCCATAATGGAGGAGCCGCCCCTGGTAAGGACATGTAGCACCCAGACTCAAGGGTGGGAGCGTTGCATAAACCCTCAGGTGGGGGCAGGTAGCACACAAGATCAGGGATTGGCAGATAGCACACAGGCACAGGGGTGGGAGAGTGGCATGTAGCCTTGTGGGAGTGGGGTGGTAACGTACAGGCTCAGGGATTGGCAGACATCACCCAGGCTCAGGGGTGGGAGCGTTGCATAGAGCCTCGGGTGGGGGCAGGTAGCACACAAGATCAGGGATTGGCAGACATCACCCAGGCTCAAGGGTGGGAGCGTTGCATAGAGCCTCGGGTGGGGGCAGGTAGCACACAAGATCAGGGATTGGCAGACATCACCCAGGCTCAAGGGTGGGAGCGTTGCATAGAGCCTCGGGTGGGGGCAGGTAGCACACAAGATCAGGGATTGGCAGACATCACCCAGGCTCAAGGGTGGGAGCGTTGCATAGAGCCTCGGGTGGGGGCAGGTAGCACACAAGATCAGGGATTGGCAGACATCACCCAGGCTTAAGGGTGGGAGCGTTGCATAGAGCCTCGGGTGGGGGCAGGTAGCACACAAGATCAGGGGTTGGCAGATACCACTCAGGCTCAGGGGTGGGAGAGTGGCATGTAGCCTTGTGGGGGTGGGGTGGTAACGTACAGGCTCAGGGATTGGCAGACATCACCCAGGCTCAGGGGTGGGAGCGTTGCATAGAGCCTTGGGCGGGGGAAGGGAGCACACAAGATCACGGGTTGGCAGACATCACCCAGGCTCAGGGGTGGGAGAGTGGCATGTAGCCTTGTGGGGGTGGGGTGGTAACGTACAGGCTCAGGGATTAACAGATAGCACACAGGCTCAGGGGTGGGAGAGTGGCATGTAGCCTTGTGGGGGTGGGGTGGTAACGTACAGGCTCAGGGATTGGCAGATAGCACCCAGGCTCAAGGGTGACAAAGAAGCCCAATTGTACTGAGTTTGGCAAGTAGCACCCGTGCTTCCATATTCTCAGTACTGAACAGTAAACCGCAAAACAATAACACAACAAACGCAGTACAACATGCAAGGCCCACCACGAGAAGTGGACGTGTGGTGACTTCTGTTCTACTTGCTTCCAAACTTGGAGCTAGGTTTTCATGAGAGCTGCAGCTTGATTTTTAACTCCTCAATCTTCTATCTACTTGTTCCTGTAACACAGGAATCATTATTAATTAAAATGGCGCACAACATTTCTTTGCAGAGTCATTAATAGCTGGGAGACCTGGCTGGCCAAATGGATTCATTATTTATTGACAGCGTGGTGGAGGTACTTGAGATGATTTCTGTGGACAGCAGGATACCTTCCCCCACACACGCTTTGCTGGGAGGGGTTCTTTGCCGACTCTCTCTGCATGACCTTAGGGATCTGGGCACCTTCCGACTGGCCTTAATGATCTGATCCCAAGGAGCCACCCTCGTGCGACCTGCAGGCTCTCAAAGACGTCCAGGCCAATCCTGCACCCACCCCCCCACTGGAGAAGGGCTGCTGTGCTCCCTCCTTTCCACAGCCCAGCAGCCATGCTCGCACATCAAGAGAGGTACAAGATCGCACCCAGGGGTCCTCACCAACAGCAGGAGAGTCCACCTGAGGAAGGGAGCACCGAAGAAGCAGCTGGAGCCGTGCAAGGGCAGGCGAGGGGATCCTTTCCATGAGGGTAGTAACTCCATGGTGGCACTGCGCCCTCCCAGAGTGATGGAGACAGTGGCAACGCTCCACCCGCCGACCTCTGAAAGTTCACCATAGCCCCTCTGAGAGCAGTATGCAGCGTGCCTCGTCAAGGGCCAAAGATAGTCAAAGACTTACTCCATTTTTGGGACTGTCCCCCGTTGCTATTGACATGGGGCTGGGTGATGACACATGTATCAGAGGTTATTGATGTGCAGCTGTCGGCTGAACCCCTGGCCTGCCTGCTGGGTATCACAAAATGCACAAGGCATACATACTAAGTATTGCTTGAAATTAGCGAAGCCGACATTGGACCTTTTCAAGCGCCTCATAGCGCTGTCGTGGAAAGCTCCGCACTCCCCTTGGGTGGACTGGTGGCTCTGGGTGGTGCTGTAATGGGCGTCGGCTGATGTTATAGTGAGGGAGGCTCGAGTACGAGGAGGGGCTCGCGCTGTCACCCTATGGGATACCTATGTACTTAAGCCTCCACGTGCCCACTGCTGGATGCAGGGGTGTCTCGAGCTCCCTGATCTCCAGGCCCAGCTCTCCAATTTGGAGGGGCTGGGCTTCCCAGGAGGACACGGCATTGCTCCTCATACATGCAGGGTGTGAGGGGTGACCCCCCCTCTTTTCCTTTTCCTTTTTCCCTCCTATTACCCCTCCACGGTTCGAGAACTTTTCAGGTGGGTGAGTGCTGTTCCACACTCGGCCAGATCATGAAGCTTCTGCTGACCACCCCCTCACGACCCGTAACCCCAACTTTATCATTTGAGTTCATGGTTGCCATGATAGCCCCCTGCTGCCTGGCTTTGTTGTTATTTGTTAAAGATTATGCATTTAATTGGTCATTACTGTTGCATAAACATGTGCAGGGGAGGGAAGTGAAGTGGTATGTACTTTCAGCCTCTTTTCCTCCCTTGCACAGGAAGTAGACTTGCGTCTCTTGTATCTTCTAGACATTCCCCCCTACAGATGTTCCTCAGAGATGCCTTATCTTTTCGGTGGTGATAGGCTGAGACTTTTGTCATTGTGTGTGTTGTTGAGACTGACATATCAAGCCTTCTACTGGGGATCCCCCCAAAAATCTGAAATTTCCTGAAAAACTCAGGCTCAACTCAACTCTCTTAGCATTCTGGAAGTCTCTCAAATGCACCAAAAGTACCAAACTGTTCCAGATTTTCTTTCCTGCAACCTGCATCTGTTCTTCTATTCTTTGCTGCTTTGCACTGTTGCCCATGAAGCACTCTGCTGCCTGCCTGCAAGGTTTGAGCCATGCAAGTACCATTGATTGATAAAGCAATATACCCTCCTAAGCAGCAACGTTTCTTTGCAATACTTAAGTATATCACTTGTTTAGAAATATTGTTATAATTAACCTTGAACATATTCATAACAGAAGATACTATACATACATGTTTACATTAATTAATGAATAAGAAATGTGGGCAGGCAGTAGCCAATCATTTTAATCTTACGCACCACGTATTGTCTAGCCCTTGGATTCGTCACCTGGGTTAATGGTCGGGATTATTGCCTCACATTCACACACACAGTGAGTCAGACTGCCCTGCCATGTCCACTCTGGACCTCAAAATAAAGACCGCCGAGAGGAGGTTTGAACCTGGAGTCTATCACAGACCAACTCAGAGAATTGGACTTGTTACAACATTCATCATCGTCGCGCCCCGAGGGAGAATCTCCGCGATGGCCAATATCTACGCATCTGACGTAACTTTTCAAACCACCAAATATGAGAAACAGGCTACTGAGTTATCTCAGAAACTGGCTGCTTGCCAGTGTACCACCAGGGTAACTAGCACAGCTGGCAAGAGGGCCCTGAACAACAACAGAGAAGCATTACTAGAAACACCCCCCAAAGCCAATAATACAGAAATCACTGTGTAACCACTTTATATCTCTG
This sequence comes from Triturus cristatus, assembly GCF_964204655.1. Classification (NCBI taxonomy): domain Eukaryota; kingdom Metazoa; phylum Chordata; class Amphibia; order Caudata; family Salamandridae; genus Triturus; species Triturus cristatus. The sequence continues at coordinate 995,876,338 of NC_140584.1, forward strand.
CTCAATGACGTGAAAACTATTGTAATAGAACACATCAATAATAACCATTGGGAACTACCCCTCTTCTCTTTCAAGAAAGGGTGAAATATTAGAGACATGCTAGTACATGCGAAGCAAATGACACACGCTCTTTCACCACTAACGACGGACACCTAATGGGGACGTCTGCCTGTGGCTGGACTTATCCATGTGGGACATGCTCAGTTTGTCCTTTCACTAGTATCACGAAGATTGTCAACCTCGCGTTGGGAAGACCATAGGAGATTAGGGCGGATGAATATGGCCTTCTTAGGAGAAATTACCCCCAAACTTTTCACTTTTTCCTCATAATCTTTGCCAACTCGTTCCACATGCCATTAGGAATCTGTGCACCTTCCTATTGTACTGCAAGGGGAAGGTGTGCGCGCCCGTCTCGCCCACATTGGGTTCGGGGTGCATACCCGATGGGTTTAGGTGCCATACCTTTGTGTTCCCCGTGGACAGGTACACCACATTCTCAGGGAGGGGACGGCACTGGCTAGTAGTGGGACAAATTACTTATTGTTCCCTCCACCAGATAGCCTGTCAACCCCATATAGGGTCTGCCATTGCAAGCTCGTGGGGTGCCATGGCATCCCTGCCTGGGTTGGCATCACTTATGCCTCAGCCTTGGAGTTCGGCTCTTCCCACAGGATTCTTCTGGGATGTTGCTGATTCTCTTGTGTGGCGTCCAGGCCCCGAGGCCGTCCTCACTGTCAAGGCAGTGTGGAAGTGTGTGTGTCTTCCTGCACGGATTAGGAAGAGGCACTGACATGATGTTCTGAAACAGGGCCGGGTTGAGCGCACCGGCCCTGATGTTGTTTTGAATATGTGTCCTGTGTGCCGTGGCAGGTGGGAGAATGCGCCCGTGCACATCCGGCACTATGGATAGTTACCTGGCCTGCAATCGTGGCTGGTGAGCATATACCTGCATCCCTGGTTGTTCTAACCTTCAGGTCAGGTCTGCCAGTGAAGGCTTCTGTTTGTGAACCTGTATTTATGATGCTAGTGGCAAGGCACCTGGTCTGCCGTCGCTGGGTGGGAGTGCGCAATCACACCCGTAAGGGGGTCCATCCATGTCTGACTGGTTTGGGCAGGGTGGTGTGCGCTCTTGCGCCAAAGGTGCTAGGGCCTGGGTACGCAATGTGCCCCACCTGTCCTTGCCACCAGAAAGTGTGTGCACCCTTCCTATCCATGTCGGGTGAACCGCAGGGTGGAGGGAGGCTTAGGCCATGGAGTCTGCAGATGGTGAACCATTGACCTGCTGGGTCCCAGTGGCACCGCATTAGGGTGCCACGTGCATATGTACGTGTAAGAACATGCCATACGGACTGGCTGATACCTGTCGCATTGTGTAGCGGTGCAGAGTGAGTGTGGGTGAGTGGGAGTGATCGTATGTGTCCCACCTGTGATTCACGACACTGCCCGGCGGTGCCGCTTTATACATTGACTGATTGCCAAAAGCACAATCCATTTTACATTGGGGTTTCTTGCGTGTCTCCGGCCTGCAGTGCTGCAAAAAAGTGTTCTATTTATGTGTACATAATTTTGAAATTGTGCACTGCATAAGGATACTCCCTCTCAATTGGGAGGAGTTAGATTAGAAATTGTCCACGGTGTGCATACTACTGATATCCTTACAATATGAGTGGGCCTAATACTGCTAGTAATATTTCCGAATGTGTTTTATCCCAAAAAGTATGCAATGTTCATGTTATAATGATTGAATATGTGTGTTGAATAAAAACATGTTTACATACACCCTGTGTGAAGTCTCATTTGTGACGCTCAGTGTATTTATTGCATCTGGCTTCTGTGCCTTTGCTTTACAGATTGCCTCTGTAGTCAGCCTGACAGCCCAGTGCCACGCTACCCAAGGGGAAGCACGGGTTGTACAGCGAGTGTAATCACCTGCCCTTGACAGGAGTGGTAGTTCTGTCTGGCTGGAGGAATCCCTTCAGCCAACCAGACACTGCTGGGTCAAACAAGGACACATACTAACTTCCACAACAAAAACGTAACCTACATGATTACTTGTCCCTCCAACCCACGATACATAGGTGTTACCTCTAGGAAGGCTCGTATTCCTATAGGGGAAGACTGCAGCAATATAAGATGTTAACGGCGCTCCACTAAAATGACTGCTCAGTTCTAGAAGCAACAACATACCGAGGATGAGATCAGATGGAAAAAGACAGACAGGGCTAAGAGCCTGGCTGCCAACACATACTGCTCACCAAGAAACAAGGACGGCTCTATCGCCTCAAGACCCACATTGGTGGGCTCGGTGATGACATAGCATGGTTACAAATAACTTCCGGATAGTTGCTTTGACCCTGGCCGTGAATCTTGACTTTTACTTGCAGTCCAGTATAATTAGGGGGCAAACAATTGGTGGTGTTCTTTCTCCAGAGCTGCACATTCTTGTCTCCAGGGAACATGTCGTGTGTTATCAGACACCTCTCAGGACACACAGTACGGTAAGTCCTGTAACTGTTACACCACGCACCATGAACCAAACCTATCCCATCAGTGATCATTAGATCTTTCCAAATATTTATTTACATTTTTTACATCTTCCAAATAGTCTCCATGCGGAATAAGTATAAATGTCCCTGGCTTATCTTTGGCGGCATAGCTCAAACCACACTATGCCGCTCTGTCTCAGAGGCAGATGGCACCAAGACGGGTGAGAACCACCGAACCCCAAAACCCAGCGTCGCATTACAGGGTCACGTGACAGGGCACGCCAACCCATCATGACGCATGTTGGCAATGTGAACATTGAGGCTTCCACTTCCTACGACCCTCACTACGCAATAACTGTCGAATGATTGACATTATTTCGTCTTCGCTGTGTGACTACAAGGGTTCTCCCAGGTGCCCCCTCCATGGGGCTGCAACGCCCACATTTTAGGGTGAGAAAGTCTGGGTGGAGGACACAATTGTGCAGGGAGTGTGACTTGTGGTTTGCATTTCAACACAGTCTTTCTGTGTTTGTTATACTTGTTTGTGTGATTTGCATCTATTTGCCATGGGACAGAACCCATGCATGGAGTGACATGACTTGTTGCATCTCGCTTCCTTTGAAAGTTGTTTCTCATATATGTGCCTTATTTTGTGTATGGCCCAACAGGACTCCCTTCGTCAAGAAGTTGATGGAGACCCGCAAGTGTGTCAGCACGCATTGCATGAATGATGTCAAGTGTGAACGCAGTATGAGTGATTAACCATCTTATAGGGGGCCAGGCCCTGAAGAAAGCTGGGGACCCCCAAGGAGACATGCAATGGCTGAAACAGGTTGACAGGGGAATGCAGTAGTAATAATTCTCCTGTGTATTTTCATTGGTTTTTACCCATCCATGTAGCCTTCCTACAATAAAAGTGTGGGGGCAGACTCACAGGGACTTTTGATCTCGCTCACACCCCCCCCCTCACACACACAAAAGCGTACTCGCTGCAATCCGGGAGCCCAATCATTACTACAATAATTTCTGACAAATGAGGCGGGCCAGTGATGAAGCATGCCACCAAGACTGGCGGATGAGGGTACGCCTGACGATTTTTTGTGAAATGTAGTGCGCATCATCGCCATATGTACAGAGACCCAGCCTGCAATGATACTGCAGTACTCACAAGGAAGCCCCCTATCGCCCTGATTGCCTTTTATGTATATAGGTAAGTAAGTGGGAGGGAGTCATCAGAAACTGGCCTCCCCTCTAATTTCCTCTCCCCCTCAGGGAACATTGGAGAGCACTTAGCATATTCAGCTAAGACTGAGCATGCCAATTTTCATGAAGGTCTGCAGAGGAAAAAAAAGATAAAGGTGGTCCAACAATGGGCATTTTAACTGCCATAGGAAATTTTGCGTTCGCCTATAGGCAAAAAATCTGAATGGATTTACACCGCGCATGGCAAGATAGTAGAACTTTATTACTTATTTCATTTGGTTTCGTAGGCATTTGTTCAGTAGGACTGGAGCTACAAACATTTAAAAGTTGGCAGTTGGGCTTTAAAAGGTTAACAATTTTGCTGTGTAAAATTACGCTTCGGGAAATTGCAAATTCTGTCAATCCAATTTTTTTCCCAAATGTAATTGGCTGATGAAAAGGATTTTTTTGCCATCTTGACATTCATGTTTTCTTTTTAAACAAAATTGTGAATTTCACATTGTAATAAAAAGTCCACAGTTTTGTGGTGGATCACCATGAGACTTGGTCGAGCCACATGGAGACTATTTTGGAGTTGCGGGGCACCCTATGGATTACGGTAGTATTAAGTTAGTCTTGCAGTGGATACCATTAGGACATCAGGTTTGTAATCCTAGGCTTTCCTTTTACTACCCGTTATCTCCTGCTATGGTGGTCTATTCAGCTTTGTAGTGAATCGGGTGACCAGATGGTTCAGTGGCACCGGGACACCGCTTTTCCATTCCTGGACTTTGGTTTTAGATATCATGTCATTACATTTGTTTTGGTCCAATTGGCTCAATTAAAATGACTAAAACTCCCAGAATGCATCGATATGTTAAATCAAAATTCAGAACTGGAAAAGTTGTGTCCCAGGGACATATGGTTGAATGGTCACCCTAGCTGTGAAGTAAAAAAAAAACTCCCAGCATGCTTTTGTTGTTTAAATGTAGGACCTAAACTGGAAGTAGGTGCCTGGTGGCAGCAGACGGGCTCCTGGGCAGGGACCGCCAAGGCCAGAGAAGGTAACGCGTCATAGAAAGCACCACTTCGAATAACAGGGATGGTTCGTGTGTGGTCACAGATTCATGGATGGTCAGTGTCATTGATGGCTTCTTATCCTAAAGGTATTAGCCATGAAGGGTGTCGCTGGATGGTAACCCCGCTGAAAGCCCCGCTGAAACTGGGCACAGGGCGTTGAACATCCTCCATCCGGCCAGACTTTCTTTCGTCACTCCCTGTTTTGTGAGCGCCAAAATGCAGTTATGGATTTAGACTTCTGCGTGTTTTGTTGCTGAACAGTTTGAACTAAAGCTTCTGGCCCTTCTCGTTCTGCATCAGCGGCTACGCCAGAGCCGCCAATCCTGGCGCATGGCTCCCTGCCATGTGCTTCCCTCGGCACCTCTCCGAGCTATAGTGCCTGTGATCGCAGCTGGACGGAGGTGGAGGGTCGGGGAGCGCTGCCTGAGCTCGTCTTCATCGTACAATTCTGAAAGGACAGGAGATAAATAGAGAAACAGCAGGGCCTGGAGGTGTGGTGCTCTGTGTTAAACCCACCCAAAGATTCAGGGAGAGGGAACATTCCAGAAAAGGGGGCTTCTTTGAAACGAACTGGAAATGCATGTATTTCTCTCGCTTTTGTGTTTGCATTTCGTGCATTTTTAAAAGAGCATTTACCTCCAACAGCTGCCTCGTTTGGATGCGGAGGAGTTTTCTGGCACTTTCTGCTCATCTCAGGGAATTAGGGGCTTTTTGAGAGCCAACTTTTTGTGCATTCATCCCTCGTGCTAGACGGAAAACAACATAACGTGGGCTTCTGCACGCATTCATCTTTACAAGTTATTTCTGCCACAAAGGGGGTCGTCAGCTATGGTCCATGCCATGCCTATTTACACCTGGGCAGGGCTTTAAGTGGGCCGGGTCTCATCGGTGCTGAGCACAGGCAGCTTTTTTAAAGGGGGCCCCGAAACGGGTCTCTATCGGGCTCTGTGCCCAGACTTTTCCCGGACTGCAGTGACAGCAGGCACATCGATGTGCGCCTGCTCACTTCTCACTAGTGGAGAAGTTACTGAATTACGTCACACCAGGTGAGTGTTATAGGGGAAGGGACATCCTTTAAAGAGAGACATTTTCTCTCAGGATTTCCCTTCTATTTTTGAAACTCAGGAGCAGCAACATTGTCATGGTGTCACAAGGGCTTTAAGTGGAAGCTTTTTCAAATACAAGCCATAGTTGCTGCTTATTTATCTTATGCAACTAACGACCATTAACAAAGCCAATAGTCCTGACTTGTTGTAGGTATGATGTTACGTGTTGTGTCATATATCTGGATGGAATGACAGAAACAGCAATATACAAGTCTGGCGGGGGTGGGGGGCACACTATGCTTAGCACAGATTTTTAGTTTACGTGTTTTTAAGCCACGCCTTTAATTACATTGACCACGCCCCTTTGAGAGACCCCCCAGTTTTTTCATCCCACCTAAAGCTCTGCACCTGGGTCACACTAGCACCCGCGCCGTGTACTGATGTGTAACATCTGGGACATGGTGGGACGGGAGATCGGGGGCGGGGGGGCGGGGGGTTTGTGACCGGCAGATCGAGGAGACCCCACTTGTAAGCCCTCTCGCTACTTCCTTGCAGCCCCTAGAAAATGTTTCCAGTTTTTTTCCAGGCTGCTCTGCATAACCTTCTTAGACACCGTCATCTTCTCACTCACTACATCAGAAAAGGGTTCGGTCCGTTTTTTCAGACAGACCTTTGCCTCTGGTGCTTGGGATGCTGAAATTATTTTTTGGGGAAAAAAGAAAAGTTTTGCTAAGTTCCAGGAAAAACTGTAGAAAGATTGTGAAATTTAACCTTTTCCAATTCTGAATGAAAAGTGTGTTTTTGCCATAATTTGTAGAGCATAATTTACGCCTGCAGAGATGAAATGTATATACATTTGCAATTGGGCATCGACAAACTCTGTAACAGGTCCACCTACAAAAGGAAAGGCCTGCATACATTTTCCATCTTGGTCGTGTTTAATTAGGGTGACAATTAGCACCCAGTGTCATGAAAAGTATTAAGCAAGGGGCAGAACAACTTTACATGGGCAAAGGCGAACTTCAACAGAAAAAAACGAGGTGTTTGCGGATGGAGAAGTCGGAAAGATAGCAAAACATTTGCCTTCAAGATACTCACCTACGCTTAGAAATGCCTACACAACACCGGACCCCAATACCTCAATGACAGAATCACCCTCCACGTAGCCACATGAAACCACCGCTCCACCAACCTCCTCCTCGCCAAAACACTGCGCATCCGCAGGCCGGAGCAGGGGGAAGATTCTTCTCTTACATCGCGGCCAAGACCTGAAACGAGCTCCCCACCGACATCAGACATGCCCCCTCCCTGAACACCGACATCAGACGTGCCCCCTCCTTGAACACCGACATCAGACATGCCCCCTCCCTGAACACCGACATCAGACGTGCCCCCTCCCTGAACACCGACATCAGACGTGCCCCCTCCCTGAACACCGACATCAGACGTGCCCCCTCCCTGAACACCTTCAGGAAGGCTCTGAAGACCTGGCTCTTCGCCTGAAACAGACCTGCTGACCCCCACCCACCTCCCCCAGCGCCTTGAGACCCTCACGGGTGAGTAGTGCGCTTATAATCCCCCTGAATGATTGATTGATAGATTGACCTGACTGCCTCGCGCCTTCCCACCCCAGTGCAGACCCCGCCAGACTTGTAATAGTAAAGTGAGTTATCTGACAGCGCTCTTCTGAGGGCAGGACTCTCCTTTGCACTGATCCCCCGCACCTCCACACACCCCTAGCTTGCCTGGCCCATCTTTCCTTCTATGCTGGGCAGCAACAGGCAACAAGTTCGTTATTTTTCTGCAGACATTCTGTTCAGTAGCGGCTCGTGGAGGGAGTGCTGCGGGGCGGTGGGTGGGGGAGGGTCAGGGTGGGGGTAGCAAACTATGGCATTTGGGCGAACACAGTTAAGTAACTAAATAAATAAATAAATAAAACAAATTACATTGCGCGCGCTGCATTGTCAAATGCAATGCAGCGCGCGCAACAACATTTGTTTTATTTATTTATTTTTAGTCCAATGGGCGTTGCGTGCCTGGTTGGTTGCCTCAGCGGGGTGGGCAGAATTTATATCCCTCCGCTGCGTTCTCTCCACAGTTCAGACTTTAACCTCAAAATGAGGCTGAAGTCATGAAAGGCGCAAACGTTTTGGGAAACCAAGGGCCTTCTTAGAAAAAACGAGGGAGTGAGGGACATCTTAAGGATTCTGGGGGCCATGGCCAAAACATATATCGGGGGCCCCTTTTCAAAAAAACTTTGAATGTACTGACCTTTTCAGCTCACTCACTCCCTCTTATGTCAGTCCACATTTCCATCTTAGGAACTATTGGGGCCCCGTTAAAACCATATTTTTGGGACCCTAATTTTAATTTAATTAGTGGTATGAACTACTCGTTTTGAAAATGCATTTCCCTACATGGATACCTGGGTAACTAAGGACTACAATTTACACGGGGTCATTCACTTACAAGAACTACAGCCACACATAAGACAGACTTGAACACCAGTGAATTCAAAATAAAGAAGGGTATTAAGGATTTAAAAAAAAAATGGCACTCTTTTAGCTAAGAAGTAGGATGTATTGCAGCCTTTTCAGGAACATTTAATGCTAACGGTGCATATATTTTTTTAAATTTCAACCAACTACATTTTTTTGAGGTAGAGTTAGTTGTGTTCAGTACAAAAGTCACAGCCTCTAACGTTACTATACGGAGCTTTATTCATATAACTCCAATCATGCACATTTAACCTCAAAACAACTTTGCATTTTGTTGCCCTTTTTCTGCTATTTCAAGGATGGCATCATGGCAAACAATATTGAATTATGTTACACTTTAAAAAACTGGGTCATACAAAATAACTGAAGTGGGTCTTGGCTACAGCCCCAAAGATCCTTAGGATTTTTCTTGGAAGAAAGAGTTCGAGGAAGAGGTAGAGGTAGGAAGAGAGAAAGGGAGAGGTAAAAATACAGAAATAGATAACAGTGAAGAAAGTTGCCTCTCTATGGGGGCCCTGTGGAAGATGGGCGCCCTGGGCAGTTGCCCACTTTGCCCATGCCTTGAAACGTCCCTGAGTGTGTGGTATTTGTCAAATGTGTTGAGTTTGGTTGGGTCTGGTGCTTCGTTTCTGGGTTTCTGCCAAGGTCCATGACTGGCAGTGCACGCGTTGGACTTATACTCAAGCGCCATGGCCCTCGTGTGAGCAGGTGGCGAGTCCCTTCCAGGTCCCTCCTGCCTTCTCTCGGTACCCTCGTACCATCCTCAGGTTCTTGAAAGCTTCTAGTTGCTGGTGGTGTCTTTGGCCTTTGTTGGTCACAGTTCAGACAACTCTTTAACGTCCCTATGTCTCGATCTCTCTTCCATGAAGCAGCCTCACAGTAGCGTGTGCTGCTCTATATCTGCTCACGGGGAGGGGGAGGTGGCTCCACCGGCCCAGCATACCCGGCAAACTGCTTCGCTACCTCTAAACGAGGTCCTGGATTATGCAAATAAGAGAAACTCCATTGCATTCAACAGGAACCTGAGTATCCCCTGCGTATTCCCTGCGTCGTCCTAAGGAATCTGTGATCATATACCTGGCTCTTACTGGTCATTCAGCACCATATTGCTCGCCAGCGAGGTTGGTAGTTTACAGTAATAATATTGTGGGAAAAAAGCAGAATGTAAAAAGTTGTGTCAAAAATGTTGTCTACTGATAAAAAAGAATGAAAAAAAGTTGTGGCTACAAAAAAATAAAACAATGTCGTGCCTAAAAGGGCAAAGAAAGGTGTACTGTGAGCGGAGGGCCGGGAGCATCCCTGTGCCAATGTAGAGAGGAGCACTAACAGTGAGGGGAGGAAGGTGGCGGGAGACTAGTAAGGAGTTATTTAAGGTTTCAGGGAAAGATAGTGTTAAGGGATAGTAAGGGGTTGGCAGGGTTTTAGAGATTGGTAGCGTTGAGGAGTAGGTAACGGTTTTTAGGGTTCAGTGGCCAGTAGCATTAAGGGATAGTAAGGGTTTTAAGCATTCAGGGAAGGGTAGTATAAAAGAGTAGTAAGGGATTGGTAGGGTACAGGGATTAGTTACTTTAAGGGATATTTGGGGCTTTTAGGGTTCACAGAAGGGAAGCACTTAATGGTGTTCAGGGCTACTAGGATTCAGAGATAGGTAGCATAAAAGGGTAGGAAGGAGATTTTAGGGTCAGGGTAGATAATTGATAAGGGGTTGTAAGTTTTTTGGGCTTCAGAGACCAGTATGATAAATGGGAACAACGTTTCTTTTTTTAGGTTTTGGAAGGATAGCATTACTGGATAGTAGGGGGTTTTATGGTTCAGGGAAGGATATTGTTAGGGGGTAATTTGTATTTTTTAGGGATCAGTGAATGTTAGATTTTGCTTGTTGATGCTCTTTAATGCCATGTATAAGTTAGCATTCGCTACACCATTTTCTTTTATCAGATACCATTTTATGTACTGTTCGAAACGAATCCTGTTTGATTTCAAGAAATGCCACTTGCTAACTTTCGTTTCTGTAACGAGGAACTGTTCGTGCCAGTGCATAGCTTTTCCTCGATAAAGAACCTCTCCCACCTGTCTGTCAGTTTGATCGCAGCATGCTAAAAGTTTTGTCAAAAATGTTGTCTACTGATAAAATAGAATGAAAAAAGTTGTGGCTGCAAAAAATAAAACAATGTTGTGCCTAATAGGGCAAAGAAAGGTAAGTGTACTGTGAGTGGAGGGACGGGAGCATTCCCGTGCTAATGTAGAGAGGAGCATTTACAGTGAGGTAAGGAAGGTGGCGGGAGACTAGTAAAGGGTTATTTAAGCTTTCAGGCAAAGATAGTGTTAAGGGATAGTAAAAATGTGGAACGGCCTTGAAAGTGTTCTGAGCTGTGCAAGATACGAGAGTAGAAACTTTTTTTTGTCTTTACGTTGCTCGCCCACATCTGTGGGGAAAATTCCACTGTGGGCGTGTTATTAGTTGACCATGCAATGCATATAATATATCCTTATGCTTACAGTTCCTCAGTTCCCTCTCAAGATTGTGCAGACGGATCCCCGCTCTGGCCGCATATAATAAATTATTATTTTTTGTATATTCTCCAATGTTTCTCTGACTCTTCATTTAGCATGGAAGGCTGAGAGGTGGTCCGAGGTGACCTGGGTGGCCCTAAGTGGGTCACTTCCTCAGGAAGGGTAGCAATGAGAGGAAGCAATGGGCTTTTAGGGTGTGGGTAGAGTAGGGTAAGAGGGCTTTTAAGGCTCAAAGAAGGGTAGTATTAAGGGGTAGTTCAGGGTTTTTAGTGTTACTGGATGGGAAGTCTTAAGAAACACTAAAGGGTATTAATTGGGCACAGTTTCATAAATTAAACAATACATGTGATAAAAAAACTTTGAAAATTTGACATTTTTGGAATTATCATAGATACTAATGAAGGACACAAAATTATTAACTCAACATTTTCAACTCACCTTTAACCCCTTCAGTGCCCATGACGAGCTGGACTCGTCATGGGCCGCGGTGGCGCTGTGCCCATGACGAGTAGGGGTGGGCGGAATTTGCGGAATTAACCTTCGCAAATTATCGCGAGAATGTTTAAAATTATCGCAAACAAGCAGAAATATCGCAAAGATGCGGAAGTTTTTTTCCGGCATGTTCGCGAGATTTTCTGCATGGTTGCGGGTCGCCAACTTACCCATGTGGTTGCATGCGGGCGCGGCCATCTTGTTTTGAGTTGTTCTCGCGGTGCATGATCGCGAGAAGAAAGACGTGATCGCGCGACGCATGACGTCACTGCGGGCGCGAACTGTCGCGAGACAGCGCAAATGGCTAAAAACAATACAACATCTCATGGAGAACGCGACCGGATCAAGAAAACTTGTCGGCGAACGCAGGGATTCAGGTAAGGCGATCGCGCGCGCGCGAGAATGTATCATTTTACAGCGCGAGCAAGAAACAAATTATCGCCAAGCTGCGGAAACCGGAATTTTTGACATTTTCGCGCTCTCCGCGGAACGCAAAAATGTCAAATTATCGCAATTTCCGCGAACGGAACGAAATTTTTGCCCAGGCCTAATGACGAGTCCAGCTCGTCATAGACCCCGCCCGCTAATGCAACGGCCGGCACTGGGCGGGGAAAGGGGCGGGCACTGAAGGGGTTAATGTAGTTGAGTTTATTACATACAAGCAGTTTGCGCTATATAAGCACTGATACGTGCATACATATATACATACATACACATACAATCAACAAAATCTCAGAGAACATGAACCCATAAGTATTATGCACAGAGCAGTGCTTTCTCAAAATGGGTGTGACTGTTGTAGGTAGTGACTGCTATATCACACTGATGAATGTAGTATTGAATAATGCAGGACATATTCTGTTCAGTGGCTGTGTCTGTGTGTACTGCAGAAATGTGTATGTATACTGAAATGATGTTACTTCACTTACATCTGGCGTCCATGCTGGTCCTCGCGTGTCAGCACCCCCTCTTTCTCCATCAGCATCTGTCGAAAGGTGGCCACCTTCTGCCGGACATCCTCTTCGGAGTAACTACAATGTAGGAATGATTACAAGTTAAGAACACGTCTTGTTTTCATGTTATCTAATGTGGTCAGATATGTATGAAGGGATAGGATTTGAGAGACCCTAAAAAGCACATTGTCTCTGTCCATTGAGATTGTCAATAAGAATTTTAAAACATTGATCAGAGAAGGCCTAAAAAACCGTTAGATAAAAGTGACTTTATGAATAATGCCAATCAACCATAGGGCTTAGTGCCATCCTTGCAGGCCTAGACTAAGACAAATGCTACGCGGTTTAAATTAATTTGCCTAAATATACCCTTGATTGTCCAAAACTAGTGCTTCCAATCCTGAATCTATTGGAATGATACTTAATCCGATCTGGTCACAAAATGTCCACGGGTTGCCAATTTTGGAAAGGCTTGAGCTCAAAAACATTTTACTTTCCCAAAAACCAATTAGAAGGGAAGCGCCCATGTCATCTGAAAAAAGTGCCAGCTGTGCCAAGGGCACTACGACCTCAGATCTGGGATTGAAGTTTCACATTATTCGACCTCTATTTTTGGAGGCTTCTTTCGATCTGTGTTAGGAGCCAATCCTGAGAACCTGAAGTTACTTTTGACAAGTTCCGCAAACTCCTGATGGCCCACCCGATCACTGACTCCTTCTATCCCATGTCTCCTGGCTCCTGCTCAGCTGCCGCCCTCTGCTCTGCCACCCTACTGTCTGACAGATTTCTGATGGCTGATCTGCAATCTCTCCTTTTCGTTTGCACGTCCGCTGTCTGCGGGTCCCTGAAGCGGGAGCCCCGCAGCATATTCTGTCTAAATTGAGAGCCCAGAATAAATCAATAACATTTAAATATCAGACACAACCATCTACTGCTGGCAGTAAGCACAGGTGTATGTTGCAGTGACAATGCAAGGCACAAATACTGCACCAGAAACAGGAACAATGCCAGGATGTTCACCAATCAAAATAGCATTTCACGGATGGAGCTCTCTCCATTGCTGAAGATAGCTTTCTGCATCCGTATAAACATGCATGTACTATCCAAAGATGTGCACATAGGGGTGATCTGTAATTTTGTTCTGTCCACATGTATGTACTCACACTTACGATAAGAGTTGGTGGTAATTCAAATCATGAAAGATCCATCCTACGGTAAGACCATCATGGAGACCCTCCCTGGAGTGCAAGCTAACATGGAGACCCAGCATACAGTGCAGAACAGCACCAAGATCCATCCTGCAGAGCAAACCAGCATGGATACCTACCCTACAAAAGATACAGCTTACAGTAAAAACTAGCATGAAGAGCCACCCTACAGTGCAGAATAGCACCAAGATCCATCCTGCAGAGCAAACCAGCATGGATACCTACCCTACAAAAGATACAGCTTACAGTAAAAACTAGCATGAAGAGCCACCCTACAGTGCAGAACAGCACCAAGATCCATCCTGCAGACCAAACCAACATGGATACCTACCCTACAAAAGATACAGCTTACAGTAAAAACTTGCATGAAGAGCCACCCTACAGTACAGAACAGCACCAAGATCCACCCTGCAGAGCAAACCAGCATGGATACCTACCCTACAAAAGATACAGCTTACAGTAAAAACTTGCATGAAGAGCCACCCTACAGTACAGAACAGCACCAAGATCCACCCTGCAGAGCAAACCAGCATGGATACCTACCCTACAAAAGATACAGCTTACAGTAAAAACTAGCATGAAGAGCCACCCTACAGTGCAGAACAGCACCAAGATCCATCCTGCAGAGCAAACCAGCATGGATACCTACCCTACAAAAGATACAGCTTACAGTAAAAACTAGCATGAAGAGCCACCCTACAGTGCAGAACAGCACCAAGATCCATCCTGCAGAGCAAACCAGCATGGATACCTACCCTACAAAAGATACAGCTTACAGTAACAACTAGCATGAAGAGCCACCCTACAGTGCAGAACAGCACCAAGATCCATCCTGCAGAGCAAACCAGCATGGATACCTACCCTACAAAAGATACAGCTTACAGTAAAAACTAGCATGAAGAGCCACCCTACAGTGCAGAACAGCACCAAGATCCATCCTGCAGAGCAAACCAGCATGGATACCTACCCTACAAAAGATACAGCTTACAGTAAAAACTAGCATGAAGATCCACCCTACAGTACAGAACAGCACCAAGATCCATCCTGCAGAGCAAACCAGCATGGATACCTACCCTACAAAAGATACAGCTTACAGTAAAAACTAGCATGAAGAGCCACCCTACAGTACAGAACAGCACCAAGATCCATCCTGCAGAGCAAACCAGCATGGATACCTACCCTACAAAAGATACAGCTTACAGTAAAAACTAGCATGAAGAGCCACCCTACAGTGCAGAACAGCACCAAGATCCATCCTGCAGAGCAAGCCAGCATGGATACCTACCCTACAAAGGATACAGCTTACAGTAAAAACTAGCATGAAGAGCCACCCTACAGTACAGAACAGCACCAAGATCCACCCTGCAGAGCAAACCAGCATGGATACCTACCCTACAAAAGATACAGCTTACAGTAAAAACTAGCATGAAGATCCACCCTACAGTACAGAACAGCAGGAAAGATCCATCTTACCATAAGACAACCATAGAGTCCCACCCTGGAGTACAAGCCAACATGGAGACCCAGCATACAGTGCAGCACAGCATGAAAGATCGAATCTGCAGAACAAACCAGCATGGCTGCCTACCCTACAGAGCAGCATAAAGATACTGCTTACAATAGAAACCAGCATGAACCCCCCTCCCTACAGTGCAGAACAGCATGAGAGACCCATCATACCATAAGACTATCATGGAGACCCGTCCTGGAGTACAAGCCAACGAGACCCAGCACACAGTGCAGCACAGCATGAAGATCCAACCCACTGAACAAACCATCATGGACACCTACCCAAGAGAGCAGCATAAAGATACAGCTTACAGTATAAACCAACAAGAACCCCCCCCCCACAGTGCAGAACAGCATGAGAGATACATTGTACCAAGAGGCAATCATGGAGACCCACCCTGGAATACAAACCAAGGAGACCCAGCACACAGTGCAGCACAGCATGAAGATCCAACCCGCTGAACAAACCATCATGGACACCTACTCTACAGAGCAGCATAAAGATACAGCTTACAGTATAAACCAACAAGAACCCCCCCCCCCCACAGTGCAGAACAGCATGAGAGATACATTGTACCAAGAGGCAATCATGGAGACCCACCCTGGAATACAAACCAAGGAGACCCAGCATACAGTGCAGCACAGCATGAAGATCCAACCCACTGAACAAACCATCATGGACACCTACCCTACAGCATGGAGACCCACCCAGAGGTGAGGGGAGTAGAAGACACTCATACAGAACAGAGCAGCATGGAGACCCTCCAGAGGTGAGAGCAGTAGAAGACCCTCGTACAGAACAGCAGGGAGACCCACCAGAGGTGAGAGCAGTAGAAGACCCTTATACAGAATAGAGCAGCACGGAGACCAACCCAGAGGTGAGAGCAGTAGAAGACCCTCATACTGAACAGAGTAGCACAGAGATCACCAGAGGTGAGAGCAGTAGAAGACCCTCATACAGAACAGAGTAACACGGAGACCCACCCAGAGGTGAGAGCAGTAGAAGACCCTCATACAGAACAGAGCTGCATGGAGACCCTCCAGAGGTGAGAGCAGTAGAAGACCCTCGTACAGAACAGCAGGGAGACCCACCAGAGGTGAGAGCAGTAGAAGACCCTCGTACAGAACAGAGCAGCAGGGAGACCCACCAGAGGTGAGAGCAGTAGAAGACCCTCATACAGAACAGAGCAGCATGGAGACCCACCCAGAGGTGAGGGGAGTAGAAGACACTCATACAGAACAGAGCAGCATGGAGACCCACCCAGAGGTGAGGAGCAGTGGAAGACCCTCATACAGAACAGAGCAGCATGGAGACCCACCAGAGGTGAGAGGACTAGAAGACCCTCATACAGAACAGAGCAGCAGGGAGACCCACCAGAGCTGAGAGCAGTAGAAGACCCTCATACAGAACAGAGCAGCATGGAGACCCACCCAGAGGTGAGGAGCAGTGGAAGACCCTCATACAGAACAGAGCAGCATGGAGACCCACCAGAGGTGAGAGGACTGGAAGACCCTCATACAGAACAGAGCAGCAGGGAGACCCACCAGAGGTGAGAGCAGTAGAAGACCCTCATACAGAACAGAGCAGCATGGAGACCCACCAGAGGTGAGAGCACTAGAAGACCCTCATACAGAACAGAGTAGCATGGAGACCCACCAGAGGTGAGAGCAGTAGAAGACCCTCATACCGAACAGAGTAGCATTGAGACCCACCAGAGATGAGAGCGGTAGAAGACCCTCATACAGAACAGAGCAGTATGGAGACCCACCAGAGGTGAGAGCAGTGGAAGAACCTCATACCGAACAGAGTAGCATGGATACCCAGCAGAGGTGAGAGCGGTAGAAGACCCTCATACAGAACAGAGCAGCACGGGGACCCATCTAGAGTTGAGGAGCAGTGGAAGACCCTCTTACAGAACAGAGCCTGCATGGAGACCCACCAGAGGTGAGAGCGGTAGAAGACCCTCATACAGAACATAGCAGCATGGAGACCCACTAGATGTGAGAGCGGTAGAAGACCCTCATACAGAACAGAGCAGCAAGGAGACCCATACAGAGGTGAGGAGCAGTGGAAGACCCTCTTACAGAACAGAGCAGCACAGAGACCCACCAGAGGTGAGAGCGGTAGAAGACCCTCATACAGAACAGAGCAGCAGGGAGACCCACCAGTGGTGAGAGCAGTAGAAGACCCTCATACAGAACAGAGCAGCATGGAGACCCACCAGAGGTGAGAGCACTAGAAAACCCTCATACAGAACAGAACAGAGCAGCATAGAGACCCACCAGATGTGAGAGCGGTAGAAGACCCTCATACAGAAAAGAGCAGCATGGAGACCCACTAGAGGCGAGGGTAGTAGAAGACCCTCATACCGAACAGAGCAGCACAGAGACCACCAGAGGTGACAGCAGTAGAAGACCCACATACAGAACAGAGCAGCATGGAGACCCGCCAGAGGTGAGAGCGGTAGAAGACCCTCATACCGAACAGAGTAGCATTGAGACCCACCAGAGGTGAGAGCGGTAGAAGACCCTCATACAGAACAGAGCAGCATGGAGACCCACCAGAGGTGAAAGCAGTGGAAGAACCTCATACTGAACAGAGTAGCATGGAGACCCAGCAGAGATGAGAGCGGTAGAAGACCCTCATACAGAACAGAGCCTCACGGGGACCCATCCAGAGTTGAGGAGCAGTGGAAGACCCTCTTACAGAACAGAGCAGCACAGAGACCCACCAGAGGTGAGAGCGGCAGAAGACCCTCATACAGAACAGAGCAGCAGGGAGACCCACCAGTGGTGAGAGCAGTAGAAGACTCTCATACAGAACAGAGCAGCATGGAGACCCACCAGAGGTGAGAGCACTAGAAGACCCTCATACAGAACAGAACAGAGCAGCATAGAGACCCACCAGAGGTGAGAGCGGTAGAAGACCCTCATACAGAACAGAGCAGCATGGAGACCCACCAGAGGTGAGGGCAGTAGAAGAACCTCATACCGAACAGAGCAGCACAGAGACCACCAGAGGTGACAGCAGTGGAAGACCCTCATACAGAACAGATCAGCATGGAGACCCGCCAGAGGTGAGAGCGGTAGAAGACCCTCATACCGAACAGAGTAGCATTGAGACTCACCAGAGGTGAGAGCGGTAGAAGACCCTCATACAGAACAGAGCAGCATGGAGACCCACCAGAGGTGAGAGCAGTGGAAGAACCTCATACCGAACAGAGTAGCATGGAGACCCAGCAGAGGTGAGAGCGGTAGAAGACCCACATATAGAACAGAGCAGCACGGGGACCCATCTAGAGTTGAGGAGCAGTGGAAGACCCTCTTACAGAACAGAGCCTGCATGGAGACCCACCAGCGGTGAGAGCGGTGAAGACCCTCGTACAGAACAGAGCAGCATAGAGTCCCACCAGAGGTGAGAGTGGTAGAAGACCCTCATACAGAACAGAGCAGCACGGGGACCCATCCAGAGGTGAGGAGCAGTGGAAGACCCTTTTACAGAACAGAACAGCACAGAGACCCACCAGAGGTGAGAGCGGTAGAAGACCCTCATACAGAACAGAGCAGCATGGAGACCCACTAGAGGTGAGAGCGGTAGAAGACCCTCATAAAGAACAGAGTAGCATGGAGACCCACCAGAGGTGAGAGCGGTAGAAGACCCCCATACAGAACAGAGTAGCATGGAGACCCACCACAGGTGAGAGTGGTAGAAGACCCTCATACAGAACAGAGCAGCATGGAGACCCATTAGAGGTGAGTGCGGTAGAAGACCCTCATAGAGAACAGAGCAGCAGGGAGAGCCACCCATAGGTGCACAGTTGTAGAAGACCTCCATACAGTGCAGAGAAGCATGCAGATCCTCCTGGAAGTACCGAGGAGTGTGATAATCCTAGTCCAGTACATACCAGCATTGAAACCCACCCCAAAGCACCACGCAAAATTGAGACCCTGTAGAAAGCAGCATTGGCAGAGGCCCTACAGTACAGAACACTGGAGAACCCGTGCTGTGCTGCGCAGCCTTGAACTTCATACATTTGAGGATCCTGCACACTTTCAACATGGGCAGTGGTAAGCAGCCGCGGTGCATGCTGGTCCAGCAGTGAGGGGATGTGAGCTGCTTAGGGACACTGTCCTGAAAGCATCCCTGGTACTGCTGCATTGCCGCGCTCTCTCATTGATGCAAATGAAATGCACCATAACCTCATCACAAAGCATCTCTTCAGAAGGTGGGAACGCTGCCAATGTCCTGCCTGCATGAAAAGGCGCAGTGCTCTCATTAGGTTTATGTGTCTGGAGGAGGGATGGAGAGACATATCCTTTCTCTTGGTCGTAGCTGATGAATGTTTCCCCCTGCCCGGCTATATTTCACATCAACATCTTCCTTTGGTGGGTATATGAACCACATGGATGATGCTGGGCTGTTGGATTTTGTTCCAGCTCACTGCAGACCTCAGCCTGTGACTGCCTCCTGCCGCGGCTCCTTCTTTCTTCTGCTGCTGCACAGCGTAGGTGGCAGCCTGAGGTGGAACCTTGCTGCAGTTTGCTGCAGGTCTTAGCTTACGACTGCCTCCGCTGCAGCTTATTTCTGTTCTTGCTGCAGTTTGGTGCAGGTCTCAGCCTGCGACTGCCTCCCGCTGCAGCTTGTTTCTGTTCTTGCTGCAGTTTGGTGCAGGCCTCAGCCTGCGACTGCCTCCCGCTGCAGCTTGTTTCTGTTCTTGCTGCAGTTTGGTGCATGTCTCAACCTGCAAATGCCTCTCGCTGCAGCTTGTTTCTGTCCCTTGTCGCAGTTTGGTGCAGGTCTCAGCCTGCGACTGCCTCCAACTGCAGCTGGTTTCTGTTCTTGTTGCAATTTGGTGCAGATCTCCGCCTGTGACTGCCTCCCACTGCTGTTTATTTATTTGCTGCAGTTTGGTGTGGTTCTCACCCTGCAACTGCCTCACGCTGCAGCTTGTTTCTGTCTCTTGCTGCAGTTTCATGCAGGTCTCAGCCTGCGACTGCCTCCCGCTGCAGCATGTTTATTTCTATTGCTGTTGCACAGTGTAGGCAAGCAGCCTTCAATGGTACCTTGCTGCAGTTTGGTGTTGGTATCAGCTTACAAATGCCGCCTGATGCAGCTAATGTCTGTCTCTTGCTGCAGTTTGGTGCAGGTCTCAGCCTGTGCCTGCCTCCCGCTGCAGCGTGTTTATTTCTCTTGCTGCTACACAGTGTTCGTCGCAGCCTGCAATGGAACCTCTCTGCGGTTTAGTGCAGTTCTCAGCCTGCGACTGCCTCCCGCTGCAGCTTATTTAACTTGCTGCAGTTTGATGTAGTTCTCAGCCTGCAACCGCTTCCCGCTGCAGCCTGTTTATTTCTTTTGCTGTTTTACAGTGTAGACTGCAGCCAGCGATAAATCCTTGCTGGAGATAGGTGCAGGTTTCAACGTACGACTGCCACCTGCTGCATCTTGCTTCTGTCCCTTGTTGCAGTTTCGTGCAAGTCTCAGCATGTGACTGCCTCCCACTGCAGCGTGTTTATTTCTCTTGCTGCTGCACAGTGTTGGTCACAGCCTGCAATGGAACATCGTAGCGGTTTAGTGCAGGTCTCAGCCTGCGACTGCCTCCCGCTGCAGCTTATATATCTTGCTGCAGTTTGGAACAGGTCTCAGCCTGCGACTGCCTCCTGCTGCAGCTTATATATCTTGCTGCAGTTTGGAACAGGTCTCAGCCTGCGACTGCCTCCTGCTGCAGCTTATATATCTTGCTGCAGTTTGGAACAGGTCTCAGCCTGCGACTGCCTCCCGCTGCAGCTTATTTATCTTGCTGCAGTTTGGAACAGGTCTCAGCCTGCGACTGCCTCCTGCTGCAGCTTATATTTCTTGCTGCAGTTTGGAACAGATCTCAGCCTGCAACTGCCTCCCACTGCAGCGTGTTTATTTCTATTGCTGCTGCACAGTGTAGGTCGCAGCCTGCAATGGAACCTTTCTGCGGTTTAGTTCAGGTCTCAGCCTGCAACTGTCTCCCGCTGCAGCTTATTTATCTTGCTTCAGTTAGGAACAGGTCTTGGCCTGTGACTGCCTCCCGCTGCAGCTTGGGTATTTCTCTTGCTGCTGCACAGTGGAAGTGGTAGACTGTGACGGAGCCTCGCTGCAGTTCCGTGCAGGTCTCAGTCTTGAAATGCCGCCTGCAGCAGCTAGTTTCTGTTCAGTGCTGCAGCTCAGCGCAGGCTCGCCTGCTGCAAAGTGCATGTTGCAGCTTGCAACAAACCCTTTCTGCAGCCTGGTGCATGTCGACTGTCTCCCGCTGCAGCTTATTTATCTTGCTTCAGTTAGGAACAGGTCTTAGCCTGTGACTGCCTCCCGCTGCAGCTTGTTTCTGTCCCTTGTTGCAGTTACATCAGGTCTCAGCCTGTAACTGCCTCCCGCTGCAGCTTGTGTATTTCTCTTGCTGCTGCACAGTGGAAGTGGTAGACTGTGACGGAGCCTCGCTGCAGTTCCATGCAGGTCTCAGTCTTGAAATGCCTCCTGCAGCAGCTAGCTTCTGTTCAGTGCTGCAGCTCAGCGCAGGCTCGCCTGCTTCACAGTGCATGTCCCAGCTTACAACAAACCCTTTCTGCAGCCTGGTGCAGGTCGACTGTCTCCCGCTGCAGCTTATTTATCTTGCATCAGTTAGGAACAGGTCTTAGCCTGTGACTGCCTCCCGTTGCAGCTTGTTTCTGTCCCTTGTTGCAGTTACATCAGGTCTCAGCCTGTAACTGCCTCCCGCTGCAGCTTGTGTATTTCTCTTGCTGCTGCACAGTGGAAGTGGTAGACTGTGACGGAGCCTCGCTGCAGTTCCATGCAGGTCTCAGTCTTGAAATGCCTCCTGCAGCAGCTAGTTTCTGTTCAGTGCTGCAGCTCAGCGCAGGCTCGCCTGCTGCGCAGTGCATGTTGCAGCTTGCAACAAACCCTTTCTGCAGCCTGGTGCATGTCGACTGTCTCCCGCTGCAGCTTATTTATCTTGCTTCAGTTAGGAACAGGTCTTAGCCTGTGACTGCCTCCCGCTGCAGCTTGTTTCTGTCCCTTGTTGCAGTTACATCAGGTCTCAGCCTGTAACTGCCTCCCGCTGCAGCTTGTGTATTTCTCTTGCTGCTGCACAGTGGAAGTGGTAGACTGTGACGGAGCCTCGCTGCAGTTCCATGCAGGTCTCAGTCTTGAAATGCCTCCTGCAGCAGCTAGTTTCTGTTCAGTGCTGCAGCTCAGCGCAGGCTCGCCTGCTTCACAGTGCATGTCCCAGCTTACAACAAACCCTTTCTGCAGCCTGGTGCAGGTCGACTGTCTCCCGCTGCAGCTTATTTATCTTGCATCAGTTAGGAACAGGTCTTAGCCTGTAACTGCCTCCCGCTGCAGCTTGTTTCTGTCCCTTGTTGCAGTTACATCAGGCCTAAGCCTGTGACTGCCTCCCGCTGCAGTTTGTGTATTTCTCTTGCTGCTTCACAGTGGATGTGGTAGACTGTGACGGAGCTTCGCTGCAGTTCCGTGCAGGTCTCAGTCTTGAAATGCCGCCTGCAGCAGCTGGTTTCTGTTCAGTGCTGCAGCTCAGCAGAGGCTCGCCTGCTGCACAGTGCATGTTCCAGCTTGCAACAACCCCTTTCTGCAGCCTGGTGCAGGTCGACTTCTCCCGCTGCAGCATGTTTATTTCTATTGCTGCTGCACAGTGTAGGTCGCAGCCTGCAATGGAACCTTTCTGCGGTTTAGTTCAGGTCTCAGCCTGCAACTGTTTCCCGCTGCAGCTTATTTATCTTGCTTCAGTTAGGAACAGGTCTCGGCCTGTGACTGCCTCCCACTGCAGCTTGTGTTTTTCTCTTGCTGCTGCACAGTGGAAGTGGTAGACTGTGACGGAGCCTCGCTGCAGTTCCGTGCAGGTCTCAGTCTTGAAATGCCGCCTGCAGCAGCTTGTTTCTGTTCAGTGCTGCAGCTCAGTGCAGGCTCGCCTGCTGCACAGTGCATGTTCCAGCTTGCAACAAACCCTTTCTGAAGCCTGGTGCAGGTCGAATGTCTCCCGCTGCAGCTTTTTTTATCTTGCTTCAGTTAGGAACAGGTCTTAGCCTGTGACTGCCTCCCGCTACAGCTTGTTTCTGTCCCTTGTTGCAGTTACATCAGGTCTAAGCCTGTGACTGCCTCCCGCTGCAGCTTGTGTATTTCTCTTTCTGCTGCACAGTGGAAGTGGTAGACTGTGATGGAGCCTCGCTGCAGTTCCATGCAGGTCTCAGTCTTTTAATGCCTCCTGCAGCAGCTAGTTTCTGTTCAGTGCTGCAGCTCAGCGCAGGCTCGCCTGCTTCACAGTGCATGTCCCAGCTTACAACAAACCCTTTCTGCAGCCTGGTGCAGGTCGACTGTCTCCCGCTGCAGCTTATTTATCTTGCATCAGTTAGGAACAGGTCTTAGCCTGTGACTGCCTCCCGCTGCAGCTTGTTTCTGTCCCTTGTTGCAGTTACATCAGGCCTAAGCCTGTGACTGCCTCCCGCTGCAGTTTGTGTATTTCTCTTGCTGCTTCACAGTGGATGTGGTAGACTGTGACGGAGCTTCGCTGCAGTTCCGTGCAGGTCTCAGTCTTGAAATGCCGCCTGCAGCAGCTAGTTTCTGTTCAGTGCTGCAGCTCAGCAGAGGCTCGCCTGCTGCACAGTGCATGTTCCAGCTTGCAACAACCCCTTTCTGCAGCCTGGTGCAGGTCGACTGTCTCCCGCTGCAGCATGTTTATTTCTATTGCTGCTGCACAGTGTAGGTCGCAGCCTGCAATGGAACCTTTCTGCGGTTTAGTTCAGGTCTCAGCCTGCAACTGTCTCCCGCTGCAGCTTATTTATCTTGCTTCAGTTAGGAACAGGTCTCGGCCTGTGACTGCCTCCCACTGCAGCTTGTGTTTTTCTCTTGCTGCTGCACAGTGGAAGTGGTAGACTGTGACGGAGCCTCGCTGCAGTTCCGTGCAGGTCTCAGTCTTGAAATGCCGCCTGCAGCAGCTTGTTTCTGTTCAGTGCTGCAGCTCAGCGCAGGCTCGCCTGCTGCACAGTGCATGTTCCAGCTTGCAACAAACCCTTTCTGAAGCCTGGTGCAGGTCGACTGTCTCCCGCTGCAGCTTTTTTTATCTTGCTTCAGTTAGGAACAGGTCTTAGCCTGTGACTGCCTCCCGCTACAGCTTGTTTCTGTCCCTTGTTGCAGTTACATCAGGTCTAAGCCTGTGACTGCCTCCCGCTGCAGCTTGTGTATTTCTCTTGCTGCTGCACAGTGGATGTGGTAGACTGTGACTGAGCCTCACTGCAGTTTTGTGCAGGTCTCAGTCTTGAAATGCCGCCTGCAGCGGCTAGTTTCTGTTCAGTGCTGCAGCTCAGCGCAGGCTCGCCTGCTGCACAGTGCATGTTCCAGCTTGCATCAAACCCTTTCTGCAGCCTGGTGCAGTTCGACTGTTTCCCGCTGCAGCTTATTTATCTTGCTTCAGTTAGGAACAGGTCTTAGCCTGTGACTGCCTCCCGCTGCAGCTTGTTTCTGTCCCTTGTTGCAGTTACATCAGGTCTCAGCCTGTAACTGCCTCCCGCTGCAGCTTGTGTATTTCTCTTGCTGCAGCACAGTGGAAGTGGTAGACTGTGACGGAACCTCGCTGCAGTTCCATGCAGGTCTCAGTCTTGAAATGCCTCCTGCAGCAGCTAGTTCCTGTTCAGTGCTGAAGCTCAGCGCAGTCTCGCCTGCTGCACAGTGCATGTTGCATCTTGCAACAAACCCTTTCTGCAGCCTGGTGCAGGTCGACTGCCTCCCGCTGCAGCTGGTTTCTGTCCATTGCTGCTGCTCGGTGCATGCTACAGCCCACGACTGCCTCCCGCTGCAGCTTCTTTCTGTCCCTTGCTGCTGCTCGGTGCATGCTACAGCCCACGACTGCCTCCCGCTGCAGCTTGTTTCTGTTCATTGCTGCTCGGTGCATGCTACAGCCCACGACTGCCTCCCGCTGCAGCTTGTTTCTGTCCATTGCTGCTGCTCGGTGCATGCTACAGCCCACGACTGCCTCCCGCTGCAGCTTGTTTCTGTCCATTGCTGCTGCTCGGTGCATGCTACAGCCCACGACTGCCTCCTGCTGTAGCTTGATTCCATTTCTATCTGCTGGACAGCGTAGGCCGCAGTCTGTAACAATTGCTTGCTAGGGCTCGCTGCAAGCCACAAGCTGCCTGCTACAGCTTATTGTAGGCAAGCCTGCTTCCTTCTCTTGCTGCAGCACAATGTATGCCCAGGCCTGCTACTTTCAAGTGCTGCAGCTAAGTTTTGGCTGCTGTCTGCTTCTGTCTTTTGCTACTGCAATACTGTCTTCTGCTGCTGCTTACAGTGGATCCCAGTGTACTCCTGTATCTTGGGGTAGGCTTCAGCCTGCTACAGTCGTCCATTGCAGCTTAATATAGGCTGCAGCTGACTTGTTCTGCTGCTCAGTGTAGGTCTCAACCTCCCAATGGTCTCTTGCTACAGCTATCTTTGACCCATGCTACTAGTGTCTCTTTCTGCAGGTAACTGCAGGTCATGGCCTGCTAATGTAATCTGCTTCAGGCCACTAACTGATTTGGTCTCTTACTGTACTTCGTAGTATGTAACAACCGGCTTCTTTCTCTTGTTGCAGCTTAGTTGAGGCTGTAGCTTCCTACCTGGTTGTGGCTAGGTATAGGCTGCAGCCTTCTACTGCCCCTCGCGGCATCTAAGCATGGGCTGCAGCCTTCTACTGTCTCTTTCTGCAGCTCAGTGTGGGCCACAACCTGCTACTGTAGCTTGCTGCAGGACACAAACTACTACTGTCTCTCACTTTATCCCTTGTAGCAGCTTAGTGTAAGCTGCTGCCTCCTATTAGCTCTTGTTGTGGTTAGGTGGAGTCAGCAGCTTTCCCCTGTCCCTTGCTGCGTCTAAGCATGGGTCGCAGCCTGATTTTGTTGTTTGCCACAGCTCAGTGTAGGCCACAGTGAGCATCTGTACTTTGCTACAGCTTAGTTTAGATGGCAGCCTGCTTTTATCTATTGCACACAACAGTGTGTCTCTAGTTTCAGCACAATGTAAGCCACGGGCTGCTCTTGCAACATACTTTTGATCTGAGGAGGTTTATATTCAACCTGGACAAAGCACACCGCTACGCTTGTGTAGTTTGCGAAGTTTGCGCTACTTCGCACTATGCGAATTGCATGTAGCACAGTGCAAACACACGTAGCATAGTGCAGCGGTCATTTTTTGCTTGCTCGCGGTCCTCAACGTCAAGTTGGCGACCGCAAGCAAGCAAAATGACATCCTGGCGAGACTTTTTCCTCGGTCGCGATCAGCAACATCAAGTTGCCGATCGCGAGCGTGGAAAATAATCCTGCCGGCGAGATTCTCAACGCGGGGAGGTCAGGTTTCTCATTGCGAGTGGTCGCGTATGCTCGCGGCCGCTCATGATGAGAAACTACCAGTCCGCGTTGAGAAAGCTGCCGCTCGAGTAAAAATCTACTCGAGCGGCAGAAAACTACAGCTTGCACTGTGCAAGATGCCGTTTTCAATGATTGCACAGTGCCGGATGCTTGTCCGCACTGTGCAATCATTGAAAACGGCATCTTGCACAGTGCGAACAGGGTACTACGCAGTTCGCGAAGTGCTACGCGTAGCTCACAGCGCACTTTGCGTAGCTACACGTAGCGCTACTCTGCGAACTACGCCCAGGGTTAGTTTATATCATATTATATCATATCAATCAGCATTTGTAAAGCGCAACTCTGTCACCTTAGGGGTATCTGGGCGCTGTATCTCCTTCGAAGAGGGAGGTCTTGAGTCTCTTTCTGAGGTCTGCCAGCGAGAGGGCTGCACGGAGCTAGAGGGGAGGTTGCAGTCTCATTCTCTTTCTGGAGCGTTTCAGAGTGTGCTGCGAACAGCTGTGGTCTTCTGCTACAACATACGGTAGGCTGCTGCTTTCTGGTTCTGCAGCTTGGTGGGGATTGCTTCCACTAACCTGTTTTACTGCAGCTCACTGAAGCCTGTTCCTAGCTCCTGCTGCACCTCAATGCACGCCGCAGTCTTCTATTGCCCCTTACCACAGCCTGCTGCTGTCTCTTCCTCTTTATCTTGAGACAGTTTAGTGTTGTCAAAAGCCTGCCATAGCCTCTCCCAGTGCCTAAGTGTAGTCTGCAGTGTGCATCTTTTTTCTTGCTTCATCTCAGCCTCTGCCACAGCCTGCTTCTCTTGACCATCACAATGGTGAGGAAGACGACAACAAAACCTGTGGCAGACTGGCAGATAGGGAGCCCCTTGTGAAGACTTCCTTACTCTAACATATGAACTGAAGCATTTACAATCTTGGATGATGGGGCATCAGGTCAAACATGGCCTGATCCTGGAATCCTGAGATTAGCAAGGCCTGCTGGCGGCCTTTGCAGAAAAATTCGGTATGTTTCCATTCTGGGCAAGGTTTGATGACATCTATCTGCCACTTGTTCAGTTCTTGTGTTTTCCCCTGCAGAACCTTGCCTTTGCAAAGTTTTAAAGAAATGCCTGGACCTAGGGCCTGATGTAAAGATTGGCAGCAGGGCACAAGTCGGGGGTCCACGTGGGTACACAGCATCCACCCTTGTGATTTCCAGGCAGGGCAGAGAGAGCGCAATGGCAGGCAGAGAGAGCGCAATGGCAGGCAGAGAGAGTGCTATGGCAGGCAGAGACAGCGATATGGCAGGGCAGAGAGAGTGCTATGGCAGGGCAGGGAGAGCGCTATTGTAGGCAGAGAGAGTGCTATGGCAGGCAGAGAGAGAGCTATGGCAGGCAGAGAGAGCGCTATGGCAGGGCAGAGAGAGCGCTATGACAGGGCAGAGAGAGCGCTATGGCAGGCAGAGAGAGGGCTATGGCAGGGCAGAGAGAGCACTGTGGCAGGCAGAGAGAGCACTATGGCACCTGCACGTGGTCTACTTTCTTTCAGAGCAGCAACGTGCAGGTGGGGAGGGGGCTTTAGTATTTCAGACTCCAGCTCGGCCCATAACAAAAGCCAAATTTAAGGGGCCATCAGGCCTCCTTTTGTTCCACTATCCTGATTGGGGGCAATCTGAGTGGTCACACCTAGATGCAAGGGAGGGGGAAGCAAAGCCTTGCAGCTTGTTATCTCTTCACAAATACTTAAGAGAGGAGTGTTTTTTATTTTCTTCAATCCCTGAATATAAGAGATGTATGCACTGTAAGAATGTCAAATGTGCTGGTCTGTCCCAGTATCTACCCAAATAACATTTTAAATACCAATATTTTATTGCCTTAAGATATTTAAAAATGTGGACTTTGCAACCAATTAAGCAGAACAGATTTACTGCCACGTTTTTCATTGTTGCCAATTTCTTTGTGGCAGAGTTTTTACAAAATAAATGTATAAGTTGAGGCTCACAATTTGCGTCAGGAATGCGTCACTTTTTTGGCACAACTCTGACGCAAAATCTTATTTGTAAAATCTCGTAATGAGCTCAAAGGTACTCATGACAGACCTGTGAAACATATATGTAGGCTGTGGGGTTTTAGGTTTAAACCTATAATAACTGATAAAACCCCACTGAAAGAGAAATATCCCTAAACAGTGAAAACATGTAAACACTGAAAAAACACCTGCACAACCACAAACTAAATGCCATGCAAAGAAACGAAAAAGAGAGGGAAAGAGTCATTTTTTTCTTCCTGGAGGGGCCAATACAATGTAACTTTGTTATACAAGCTAGCAGTAAGAAAGACTGGGCTAACATTATTCTGCTTGAGTTTTGTTGTTTAGGGATGCCACTAAAATATTGTTTCTTCTTCCTTTTGCTTTTTTCAGTTTTGTGGTCTTTGGTCTAAAGATGCAGGGTGTAGATGCACGTTTTAGGTCTTGTTTAATTATTTTATAAACTGTAGACAATCGGGAGATATCAAAATCCTTTTTGATATTTTGGCTGCGTTTGATTCTTTCACTGATAGGTAAAATGGCTGGTTTCATAAGAATCTTTCCTAATATGTGTCATCACATTTACCCACAGAGAATGGATAAATACCCTTATTACATCAGCCCACAGTTTCTAGTGGGTCAGTATTGATAGTAGGTGAATTGCCAACACCTCAGGCTTTAAACATTCAATGCAAGGTATAGTGACAAGTATATGTATAAAGAGCACTATCACCAAGCATCTGTGATAGTGGTGAAAACATGACACCAGACTTTTGGAAAACATGGAATGCAGTGCCACTTGGAATGGTCTGCAGAAAAGGTTCTTTCCAAGTTCAACAAAGATTGGAGTGATATTGTTTGTATTTGCAGTGATTCAGCTACGTATATGAAAAAGTTGTGTTATCACCTGTCAAAATTGATACCCGAGCTGAAGTGATTCCCTGTAGGTGATCCTTGCCAATTGTTAGATGGTATGCTGAAAGCATCTTTACAATCTTCAGAGTTAATGAGGAATACTATTAACTTTTTAGTTCATGCACAGGAACTAAAACGCAAATATTTATCATTTTGTGCTTTATGTAGCATCAAAGAAAGAGTCATCCCAACTGTGTCCCTTAGCTGATGGTTCTAAGTCCAAGGGGCTATGAATGCTACATTATCCATGTGGCAACCGTTTACAGAATTTTTACTGAGTGATGATGCCAAAGGCAAGAAATGTGAGGACCTTTTGTCGCATATTGATAGTGATGTGAAAAAGTACACTCTACTGCATTATTAGATTTTTACAATAAAACAAAACTGCTGTAGTGGACATAATAAAAAAAACTAGAGTCTGAAAAAACCCTTGTCTGCCAAGTGTTCAGCATAATTGATGTACATGTGAAACATCTTATTGGGAGTAGGCTGGTCGACACCTTTAGTGACTTTGGCACTGCAACATGTTCCATGTTAGAGTGCTTGCCATTTGGTAAGCAAAGCAATGTTGAAGAGCAATTCAGGAACATTTATTTTACAATGTATGAGAAATGGCTTGCAATGATGCATGGAAATCTCCCTTCACCACTAATGGCATTTGAAGTCAATGAACTCTCACTGTGGCACTCTGTACAAGTTCTAGATTCCTAAGTAAACGGGAATTTCCTCCGTAGTTTCAAAAGTGCTGCTTCATTTTTTACTGTTTCAATAACTCTGAGGGCATACGCGCCCAGCACAATGCAAATGTTGCAGAACCGCCCTGAGAATCGCAATCTACAAGTGCACTAGTATTGGCATGGAAAGCTTTGTCAGTGGCCAGAGTTAACAAATTGTGGACTGTCTGTTTTGGCGTTGCCCATCTCAAGTGCCAATGTTGAGAGGGCCTTTTCACAGACGTTTACATGGGAAGTAAAGAGCGAGCGCACATGACCAAAGACTCACAGAAGAAGTATTGTATGGTGTACTACAATAAGTTTCATTTATTTGGACCTCATATACACTATACGTACACTGTCTAGATACCATGTTCTATCAGTGCAGAAAGCAAGCAATAATAAAAGCAAAACGTTCCTTAAACTTCTGAAAAACACTTTTCTGATGTTTTTTAGTGGTGCGAAAACGTGTAACCACTGATAACAACAGTTTTTTGGAGATATTGAAATCACTTGAAAACACTGAAAAACCCCACCAGAATTGACCAAAAATAGAAACTGAAAACAGGAAAGCCTACATAAGTGTGAGGTGTTAGGATCTAATGTTACTTCCTGTGAGGTCATGGGTTGTGATGTCACTTCCTGTGAAGCCACACCATGATGTCGAGCAGTAATTTCATGTGCCATGATGTCACTTGCATACTGCCTAACTTGATTGCGGGCACCCCAACATTTGTCACTATAGCAGAGGGAAAACACTCACCAGTCCGTTGAACTACCACCCACCATACCCAGAGATCACTGCTGGCTCAGTGGCGACCTCTGTGCCTTCACAATGGCTCCTGTGAAGGCACTTGAATTTTGATGGCGGCTGCCATGTCTCAATCACCCACTCACCAAACATTTTTGCTTTTAGAAAACAGACTGCCAAAGTGGTTCCGGTTTTCCCTATGCAGAGAAGGGGTTGCATCATCTCTCCAAGTGCTTTCCCAACCGAAAGGAGGCTTCTGCCTCTGCCAAGAGGGTCCTGATTGAATCTTTCAGACTTTAAGTCTTTGAACATTTCAACTTGTGCTGCTACAGATAAACGGTGATTCGATGGATGTGTTTCGTGTTCGCCTTTGGTGTTTTCTGAATGCGTGTCATTTTCCGGACAAGGACCGTGAAATAAGGCATTTTGTAATACTCTACGAAGCTAAGGTGTCACGTATCGCAATAACTAGGACTGGTGCTATCACACATACTGGACATGGAAAGGGTGAATTAATTGCAAAATCCCCTACTAAAGTCATGAACCATTTGTGGGCATCATCTTGTGGGGTCTTGATGCAGTGACCATTGCCCAGATCTCAGGTATAAGCTGCCAGTGTTCCTGTTGGCACCCTTCATCCAGCCGAAGATTTCAGGTAGAGACCTCTCTTGCTGTGTGGACTCAGTATAAGACCTATGAAGGGTGAAATGCCAACATTACCATCAGTCCCGCGAACTGACCCTCGGCTGAAGTCCCTAAGAAAAAACTTAGGCTTCAGAACCTGCTGAATGTTAGGGCCTAATGTCTTAGGCGTTTTCCCGAAAAGCCCATCAAAGAGTGAGAAGATTTCCGCTGATGCCAGCCTGGGAGGACGCACAAGCGGCTCTTGGGGAAGGAGAAGACACAGTTACCTTCTTGACAGCTGTTGATATGTCACAGCCAAATAAATAATCGCAAATAAATGTAAAACAATACAGCAATACTAGAATAATGTCTGTGTGTTGCATATTTGGATGAAAAGAGAATTGATGCCTGACTCATGGAATTTATGTAGTTGTTGTGGTCTCACACATATCTCCTCATGTTTTTTGCTGCCAGAAAATGTGGATTGTGTCTTCGATGGCACTGGATGGGAATTGGATAAACCTCTATATTAACAAGACAATGCGATGAATAGCTCAGAGACACAGACACACCCTTTACACTTTTGAGCAAAGGTGGAAAGTGCATTTTGCAAACTGGTATCAAATACAATAATTGAAAAAAACATAAGGAACACCCTGGGTTTTTCCACTAGTGATAGCACAAAGCTAAGCAACTTCAAGAGGTCACAAAATGTATGGAGACATGCTTGCCCAGCCAAGCTGTGAAAATGGAACACTACTCTACTCAAAACTTTGATTACATCATTGCTGACCTCACAAATGTGCACCTCTTTCCAAAGATTGCTTTAGTACGGTCAACTGGAACTCCACCCAGAGTCCGGTATAGAATATCTTCCTCCACTCACACTAAGCTAAGAAGACGTATAAGTGATCGAGGTGTCCCCACCAGGGAATGATACATATAAGCAATGACCTCATAGAGCACATAAGCAGCAAGAGTTGTAATAAGCGCTCTAGAGACCGAAAGAAAGTTGACTAACACTCAACAAAGCAAATATTTGAAACCCTCTCTTGAAAATAGTTTTAAACACTAATTGGTCCAGCGATGACCCTAAGAAAGATGAGGACAATAAAAGTGCCACTGCCCTTCCATAGGCAGCATTTAAGAATTTACCAGAGTCTGCGACCAATGCACTCCAACTGGCCACGCTCACTCAGCTGCTGAGAGATATTTTGAAGTCATCCACTAATCGGGAGAGGCTCAACAAAAGGGATAGGCTCGTCAGAAGGTATGAGGCGACAGGCGTCACCTCAGACGCGACTCTAGTTATTTTGAGCCCCTATACCCACTTTTCTAACCATGAAAATGAGTTGCTGTGGTCTGTGTGTAATCCTCTCAAAAGGCTTGGCAGTGGGTGGTCTCTGACCACTAGCTTATGCCAGGCACGCCCTCATGTTGTGTAGGTAGACATATTCTCAAATTTAAAGAGAGGTGCTTCCCATACTCCTGTGATGCTGACATTTTCATCTGTACCCGTATGGAAGTCTCATCACTGTAGTAATGCCTCACGAACCGCTGATATCCACCTTCACAGGGTCTACCCCTTACTCTCACTCAGCAAAGATTGAGAAGTGGTTACTCAAGCTACAAGATACGTATTTTCAGGGTGTCTGCAAGACTGACCCACAGAAGTAGCCTGGGTTTCTGACCAGAAATCCTCCCCAGAAACCCCACAAAAAATGAAGATTGCTGGTCTCACCAGCTTCATGAATGATTGATGGTCGACAAGGGTATGTGCTCTGACCCCTAAAACATGTACAAATTGGTGCTATCCACTCATGTGACACACTAAAACATGGTTTCAAGCCTACTATTGAGCCTGTCTCCTGCAATTTAAACCTGCAGCCCAACATGTCAAAATAACCCCATTAACAGGGGAAAACCTTTCTTTTAAATATTAATTAATGGTGGGTGGGGTTTGCAGAGTTGCACTATGCGGAATCCTGCGGAGTTGGATAAAAACTCAGTAGAATTCCACGGAGTTCCGCTCAGCCCTAATAAAAAACAGTGTCCTCACACGACCAAGCACAAAACGAATGTGCAGCAACTGCATCCAAAAAAAGCAACTTAAAAAACTGCCCAAAGAACAGTGCGTATCAATGAAATGCTGTCGCTTTCCGCTGTGTATGGCGCATTCAAACAAGCCAGTCACCGCCCTGTCAAGAGGCAGGATTTACAAGTACAACAACACATCAGACATCACACCTAAGGAGCGGAGGCAAACACGCAAAAGTGATTACATTTTGTGTTATTTATATTTCTAAAGCGCAGCAGTTACCCGAAGGTATCCTGGCGCTAGCTACTACCCTCTGAGCGCACATTGTTATGGAGATACTACATGCTAAAGAGCCAGGTTTTAAGTCGCTTCCTAAATGCCATGAGGTCAGCAGCAGTTTTAAGATGGAAGGGAAGTTCATTCCAGGCCCTTGCTGCACAGGTGACAAAACTTCTCCCTCCCCACGTGGCTTTTTTGATGGGGGCACTGTCCCCATCTCAGCTCCCGGAGCGAAGCGCTCTTTTCGGAGTCTACAATTGAAACCGACGTGTCACATATTCTGGTCCTATTCCTTGAAGGGCCTTGAAAACGGCGCCCAGGGATTTAAAATGCACCCGTTTTCTGACTGGCAGCCAGTGAAGTCTTTTAATTTCCTGAGAAACAGAAACACATGTTGGTGCCGGTGAGCAGTCTGGCTGCCGCGTTTTACAGAAGTTGGAGTCTGTTTAGATATCGCTCTTGAATGTTCGGGTAGAGGCCGTTGCAATTATTCAACCTTGATAGAATAAGAGATGTAATAACTCTGCATTAAAGGTCAATCATTTACCTATATCTTCCTATAAATTCAAGGAGAGTCGACTGTGCAGTGTTACGTGCCTCGTCTCTCGAGTGCTGCCCAAGAGCACACAGTGCGCTTTGATTTACTATGCGCCGCTGTCGATGCAGACTGGTGATAAAGAGGCAGCTTGTGAGCAGGCTCTCCCACTGGAAATTTACTCTTTCTCCCAATGTCTAGTAGGGTGACCAACCGTCCGTAAATTTCACGGACAGTCCGTAATTTCGTCCGTCTGTCCGTTGTCCGTGAAGGATTCTTTAACGGACGCTATTTGTCCGTAATTTTAACTGGGCTCCGGTAGCAACACCCTAAAGCCAGCACAGCTTCCACCCACCTCCCTTCTTGACTCCGATGCAGTACCAAAGCTCAGATACCCAGCAGCACTGGAGAGGCACAGCGGGATGGCTACCCTCACACCTTCAGCCCTTGATGAGCTGTTAAGAGGTGCTTGAAGGTGACTGAGAGGGAGGGGCTGCAGCTTCAGGCGCAGGGGCATCTATTCAGATGCAAACAGCCCTGAATGCGTCATGTCTCTGCAATTTAGAGGGGCCTCACATATTCCCTTTCTGCCCAGGGCCCCAAACACCCTAGAACCGGCCCTGATTACACCAGGTAGCACGTGGCTCTCTTCACAGAGCTTAATTACTGTCACTAAAATGTAAGCCAACCTCGGTTCTTCAAACATGCAGTAATAAAATTAAGAAATGGCACAATCGCAACCACTCTGATTAACAAAGTATGGAGGACAATCAGTTAAATCAGTTCTCTTGGAGTATCTCCTTTAAGTACTGTACATCACAGTGAGGGAAAGCAAAACTAACATTTTGGAAAGTGTCTGTCTTCTCCTTGTCTTGTCCAGGTGGGAGTGAGGAGCCCTACCCCTCCCTGGAAGAGACTAAGATGATACTAGAATACTGTATGCCCACCCCTGTGCCCACCCTGGTGGATCCTGTCCCCCCTCCTGAGATGGCTCCTGCCCCCCCCCCCTCCCCTGTGGTGGATCCTGTCTCCATCCTGGGTGGCTTCTGTCCCA
This sequence comes from Triturus cristatus, assembly GCF_964204655.1. Lineage (NCBI taxonomy): Eukaryota > Metazoa > Chordata > Amphibia > Caudata > Salamandridae > Triturus > Triturus cristatus. Next base: position 995,911,603 of record NC_140584.1, read on the forward strand.
GCCCTGGAATAGCTCCTGCAGCGAGGGTGAAGTTCTTGATGGGCCTCTTCTCAAAAAGGCTGAGCTCAAAATTAATATGAAAAGGTGAACGAGTGAGTAAGTGAAGGGATGGGTGGATGGCTGGATGAATTAGTGAAAGGGTGAATGGATGAATGAACGATTGAATAGATGGATAATGAGAAAGGATGGATGGATTGATGAGTGAGCGGAAGGATGGATGAGAGAAAAGGTAAATAGCTGGGTGTCTGGGTGGAAGGGTAGCTGGATGGGTTAAAGGGTGGATGGATGAATGAAAAGGTGGATGATGAGTGAGTGGGTGGGTGGATGGATGAGTGAAATGATGGATGGATTGATGAATTGATAAGTGCAAGGGTGAATGGATGGACAGATGAGTAAAAGGGTGGATGTAAGGATGGATGAGTGAGTGAAAGGGAGTAGATGGACAAAAGGAGGAATAGATGAGTGAAGGAGTGAAAGGATAGATGGATGTAAGAAAGGATGGATGAGTGTTAGGGTCAATGGATGGATTCATGAGTGGATGAGTAGATGGATGGGTGGGTGGATGGAAGGAAGGATGGCTAAGTGAAAGGGTCGATGGAGAGAGAAAGGAAGGATGGATGGATGACTGAAAGGGTGGATGGGGGAAGGAGGAGTGACTGGGTGGATGGATGAGTAAGTGAAAGGATGGCTGGATGGGTGAAAGGGTAAATGGCTGGATGGATGAGTGAATAGATGGATGGGTGGAAGAGTGGATGGATGAGTGTACAGATGGATAGGGTGGAAGGGTGGATGGATGGATAATGGATGGATGAGTGGAAGGATACATGATGGATAGGTTTGCAAATGGTTGAATATGTATGGATATGGCTGCAGTGCTTAATTTGTGCCGCTGCTTTCCGGTGCTCAGCACCGGCACTTCATTGTCAGGGCCGGGGCTATAAATTATTTTCAGGAGGCAGTGGTGGTGAACGTAATTTAAAAAAAAAAAAAACATGAACAAAGGGGATACCCTGCTGCGCTCTTGTGGAGGTTTTTGTAAGGATGGATGTGATTCTGCTGTGCTCTTGTGGCGGTTGGCGGTTGAGATGTCCGGTCAGTGGTACCTGATAGCGTTATGTTGTAGGGGGGGTGTGGTTGAGAAAGGAGCCATGAGATGCTCTCTGTGTTATGTACACTTCACATGTGACGTGGGTTCATGCCTATTTACGGTACATCATGTGGAGTTTAACAAGGCCTTACTATGCTAGCACATGCTAAGGGGGTGGATTTTGCGTGTTCTTGAAGGGTGCCGAGTTGCACCTTGAGGCATGGGTGATTACACAGTTTAGTGGTGTTCTGTGGGCCGACTATACTACAGCTGGAAAATAATTCCTTTATCGGAAATAGTATTTCACAGCTTTTTGGGGCTTCCGTTTTCTGTGAGCGAACTGGGAATTTAGTTTCACCGGGTGTTTTTCCTTCTAGTGCTGTGAAATGGCTATTTTGGTCATTGGCTGCATAATGTGTTTTCTTTTTCTTGAGTTGTAGAACTGGTCTATTTGTCTTGTGTATAAATTGTGTTTTCGTATGGCATCCTCCTGTTAAGAGGAATGGGGTTGTGGGCTTTTGTTTAAGTCACAAATTTGAATTCCGTCAGGGCCACTCAGCCTTTCATCCTCCATCGTGAGTAATTGAGACCCTTTGACCTGGTAAATATTAACACCTGTTGTGTACAGATCGTAGAAAGGGGCAGAAGGGTGGTATGGAGCCGTAAACATAACTTTATTAATAATAAAACAGCATGACTTACAATATAAGCGTTGACCCACGAAGAGTACTGTGCCCTCTAACTTCTTATTATATGAAGTAAATATGCTCCTCAAAGAACGTCTCATGCTTCTAAGCGCTGTAACTAACAAGTATTATTCCAGTTATCCATGGTACTTGGTGGCATCTTTGCTGTGAGCGGATAAGGACATCAGGAGTCACTTGAGGCTTTGCCTTCTTTATTGATGGCCCCTCTCCACATTTCACAGTGGAAATAAATAGCATAATACACTCGGCGCATCTGCATCAATGCTACATATATACTGCTGCAGTTTGGCCACGTTGTTAATATAGGTTCGGACTAGAGACTGTTGTGCATGTGACTGTCACTCAGTGCCTCGGGGAAGGGACTGCCATGAGTGATCATCACTCGATGCCTCAGGGACTACCATGAATGACCATCACTTGATGTCTCAGGTGAGCAATTGCCATGAGTGACCATCACTTGATGCCTCAGGCGAGGGACTTCCATGAATGACCATCACTTGATGTCTCAGGTGAGGGACTGCCATGAATGACAATTACTTGATGTCTCAGGGAATGCCATAGGTGGCCATTACTTGGTGCCTCGGGGGAGAGACTGCCATGAGTGACCATCACATGAATGACCATCACTTGATGCTTGAAGTAAGGGACTGCCATGAGTGACCAGCATATGAGTAACCATCACTTGATGGATCAGGTGAGAGACTGCCACATTTGACCAACACTGGAAGGCTCGGATGAGGGACTGCCATGAGTGACCATCTCTTGATGCCTTAGGCAAGGGACTGCCATGTATGACCATCACTGAATATATAGGTGAGGGACTGTATGTGCATGACCAGCACTAGAGGGCTGAATTGAGGGCACTTTCATAAACGTAAACACTTGGTGGCCCATTGGTTTCATGTACTGGTTTCATGCCACCCTCGACCAGGTCATTGGATCACAGCTCGGCAAGGTGAGCCGGTTGGTTTCTGTGGCTAACTTGCTGCCCGTCTGGCAGGTGGCCATCCAGCAGCGAGGACCCCCGCAGAGTTGATAATGCTCCTAGAGTAAGTGGGTGGAGTCAGTGAAGGAAGTGAGTGGAGCAAGGGAAAGTGGATGTGGCCTCCTACAAACATTTGAGCACCTGGACTTCATATTTTACAAATTAAGCACTGTATGGCTGGGCTTACTTATATACTATTGCGCGACCTCCTCTGATGTGTCTGTAAAACTTACCTATTGTCCTGAAGTTTTGTCCTGAATTTTGACTTCCTGTCCTGAATTTGTGTCCTGAATTTTGACCCTTTGTCCTGAATTTTTACACTCACCGTCCTGAATTTGCACCAATGCCAGTTGGTCACCCTAATGTCTAGCTCAGAGAGGCCCCAAAAGGCACAGGTGCGCTTCCTGCTCGAGAGACCGACAGTATTCGCGAAAGGACGAATCTGTTCACTGTTCTACAGGAGCGGGAAAGGGGAGCTGGGCGAGCAGAAGGGCTTGTCTGCTAGGTGGAGGTAGTGTCTGCAGGAAGGGAGATGTCTTCGAGGAGAAGGTAGGGTTACTGATTAATAGCATTTCAAACTCAGATATCCCCCTGGAAAGGAGGGGCTGGGAGCAGTAGCAGCATCAGTGATCGATACGAGTACGACCCCGTAGGAGACACACAGTGAAGCAATGCGTGCCCCATCAGCGCACCGCTGCAGTCAGAATCTTGCAGCCCGCATTCCTTGCATGTGCGGGGGGATCCGTTTAGACCTGAGGTACGAGAAATGCCACCCTCCGAGACCCTTCCCTGCCCCCACTGGCGCTGCCTCATCCCCACGAGGCCCCGCCTTACCAGTTGGGCCTGCCATTCAAGGAACATGGCTGCTTCCAGTAGGGTCTTCCTACAATCCAATCTCATGTCTGGGCCACTAGCTCAGCCTGAGGTGCGGTCAGCCCGTTAGCCCAGAGCAGAGTGACAAGAAGATGGGGGGAGTGAAGGAGAGCCGAGGAGATGCAAAGCCTGGCCAGGAGTAAGGGAGGAGTGCTGGACTACAGGGGAGGGAGTGTGGAGGTGCTTACAGAATACCCGTCGCGTTCACATTCGATTCTGGTTTAGTATGGGACGTTATGCCACACGGCAATGAGGAAAGAGCTCCTGCAGATCGTTGAGCAAGTGTTGCTAGCGACACACGTAATATGATTGGCTGCTATATGATGACACGTTGTGTTGAGTGTTTTTATTGGTACTGGCCTCCTTTGTCCATGCTCGGTGTGGTTATTGGTGGTGGCACTGGTACACTCCGCTACTCAGGAAACAGTTTTTTACCGAACTTCGCGCTCCAAGCGGAGCACGGAGTGGGGAAAACTTTGCCAGCTCTGCCAGCAGAGCAGAGTTCAGTGCCCACCGCTAATATTAATGAGTCACCCCTATCTAGCATGGACGTCATTTGTGGGTCATCAGGGGTTGCAACTGTGACCTCTAGCTTGCTCTCTGCTACTCCTGGCACTTTCTGTGTGACCCCTGGCTTCAGAGGAGGCACACGTTTTGCCCCCTCTGAGACCAGCGTGTCAGGTCGCATCGACCCCGTGAACACTGACATGCTGTATTGGAAGTCAGACGCAGAGAGAGAGCCACTCCTGTGAATCGGCAACTCTACTTCCTGTCATGACTCGTAATCCTGACATAGGCTAGCACGCTGCCTTGTGCCTGCTGTCGGGAAACCCGGATATAGCCTTATTGAGCCTCCACCGGACTGCCGATTATTCGAATTACAAACGGTGAATGGATTCTATGACAGAGGTCGCGGTCCGGTAAGGGTGCTTTTTGCACCAACATTTACTTTTCCTGTAGTCCCTTCGTTTGCGGGGCTTTCGTGTAAGACTTTGCTTTTTTACCCATTGGGGAGACCAGCTGAGTTTGCAGACTCATGCGGGGGAGACGTTTACTGGCATTGGTAAGGAGAAGTGTAAGCTTCCCCATCATCCCTCTCTCTCCCTGAAGAGAGCAGGGACGTGCTTTCGCATCTGCTCTGTTGGCGAGTCCTTCTATGCGTCTCATGTGGAGTAGATTTCCTGGGACATTTATTTGACTTTGAGGAAGTGAAGAAACTCCCATTTCATTCACTGCAGTTATTGATGACATTCTTTGGACGCACTTTCCTGAAACGGATATCTGGTTTAATATTGGAGGTGTTGCACTTTACAGGATTAGAACTCTTATAGCCTGATATATTCATAGTACTCTGCTGCCTTGTTATTCATGGGTTCGCACCAAGAACAAAGATAATAAGCAGTGGTATTATCTTTGTTGTTTTGTGTTCTTCAACAGGGGGGTCAGTAGTGGGTGATTGGAAGTCTGACGCTCTGCTCCTCTGTGATTCATTCCAACCCGCTAATAAGGGTAGGTGTGTTGGTCAATGTGTTTCATATTGTTGCTGGAGTTGAACAGGCTTTATCAATGAAAGAGGTGTTCATTTAAAAAACTTCCATGTTGTTGTTTACCTGTTGCAGCACTCGTATTGGAATCCTGAATACACCCTCTCTCCTCCCCTGTTATTGGGTTGATTATTTTCTTTTACAGGTAGCTCATAAGAGACTCGTATGCTATCTAACCTCGCCTGCTGATTTTGATAAGTTGTTATCTCACATAAAGGATACCTTACTGCTCTCTCTTCATTCACAGATCTCCCTCCTTGCAGTACCCACTCTTACTTCCCCCGCTTGACCATCCCAAGAGTCCGCGCTATAATTATAATCCAGACTTGGGGCTGTCGAGGTGGACCCCTCGAGCATCGGTATGACCTTTAGGATAAACCAAAAACCGGGACACAGAGGTCGTAAAGAAAGTGCCAGGAGTAGCAGAGAGCAAGCTAGAGGTCACTGCTGCGACCCCTGAATACCTCCAAATGACATCCATGCTATCTAGGCCGTGCAGCACCACAAGATAGGATGCATACTATTTAAAAGTAGTACATGTAGACATTTAATGCTACCATATTCCTGCAGTACAAACCCCCCAAACGCTACTTTCATTGTGGATGGATCTGGCTGTCCTATGAGAAAACTACAGTACAGCTGAAAATACTTATTCTGCTATTTCAGGTTTGGGATCAGCTAGAAAAATAATTCAGACACTGTTTTTAATATTTATTAACAAGCCAGTTCAATAGCGAAGTTAGATATCTTAATAAATATTTAGGCAAATAAACTTTTAGAAAATTACCTTTTCCATCCTGAAGCTCCTGGGTGTTATGTTGTATCAGACTGACAGCAGCTTCAGCCAATGCTTGACCTTAATGAGGAATAAAAACTGTCCCAGAGCAGAAAAAATGGCCTGTAAGTGAGGAGGTATTTCTTCCCCTTGCGGGAAAATCAGTTATAAAAGGCCTGCCCTTTCACAGGTAAATGTAAGGTGAGACTTGGGCAGGGCAAATCCTTCTTCCCTCAACAAGGCTGTCTCCAAACTCAGTGGTTGGGAAGACACCCCCAAAACTGTTTTAGTGATCATAAAGGAGGGAGATACTCATTTCTCTGGGCACACCTTTGGGTGGGCAGGAGTGCTTCTGCACAAGGGAGAAAGGGTTCCCCATCTTGGACTTTAGGAGTAATATGCACTGTATTGATGGAGTGCAGTAGGGCAGGCAGGAAGAGCTGAACACTGAGTAAGGTCACCCCTGGGAACTGATATCTCATAGACTAGGGAGGAGGCAGGAGTCACCATCACCCACTAGCTAGTGCCAACCATGAATGTGGCAGCCAAGGAACACTTTTAGAACACTTTCTGGACCTGCAGAAGAACAGAAGGACTGCACCTGCTTTTTGAGATCTGTGAGGAAACTTGAATTGGCTGGGCCTGCTCCCACTTGTACCCAGGACAAAGAAGTGGACTCCAAGGTTCAACTGGCTGACCTTCTGTTTGACTACATGGGTAAGAGGCCTTTTTCCTGAAGTGCCTACCTGACCAGATGCAAGTGGAATGGACAGGACCCTGTTGGTGGCTTTTGCTGGAGTGAGTGCTTGACCCCTAAGTGTTGACCCGGTAATCTTGGTTTGAACGAACTGGACTAATCGTGCAATCTCTGAAAAGCTGTGGAAGTTAGAAAAACTCTGGCTTCCAGCCACCAGAAGACCAGGACCAACCACCTGAGCCGATCTGGCGAAGGCATGACTTCGCTAGGCTGAAGAAACAGGTTTTGCCAACTTGCGGCTTCTCCGCAGCAGCATGTCTATTTCATTAGGCCGTCAGCAAGAAGGTACCCAGTGTCGTTCAACTCATTGCCGTAAAGCCTGCAGCCTTGCCCAGCGGAAGGATTTTGACGTCTAGTTCAGAGACTAAGTCCTAAGGTGAAATCTTTGACAAGGACAAACGTGCCTGGCGCATCAGACCCACACTAAATCGTGGTCCGCCTCAAATTGTATCGAGCTCCCTGTCCACCATCAAGAGCGACTGCTGATGGGCTCTTAACCTTTTCGTGGCACTTTTTGCCTTGAATCTTTACAATTCATATCTCCGGGTCCGCAAATTGATTTGTATCACTTTAGTGTCATTTTGTTCGGTTAGTTTTCCTCTATGTGTACCAATTTTAGTGCAATTGTTATCGTGCTGTGATTTTAACTTTTGAACTGTTTTGGTAATTCTAAATGCTTTACACTGACTCTAAGTTAAGTCTGTCTGCTCTGTGGCATAGTTGCCAGGGGTTGAGTCCAGGTTTAAATTACTGAAACCTATGCCCGGGCATAAGAGGTTAGTGACATTATTACTTGTGGTGCACTTCCATGCACGCCAACTATTAATGCACCTTTGTAGAATGTGCATCAGCCTGTTGGTTGACCTGAACAACAATGCACCCCCAGAACAAAAAGAAAGCCTGTGATTGGAAAAGATCCGTCGGGTAAACTCAGGTGTTGCACAGTCCCAGATTGGAACCAGTGGGATGCGGGATCTTGGGCCTTTAAGAGAAGCCCGAGCACCCACTCAAAGCTGCGGAGGCCTGGGTGATCTGTTCTCCAATAAACAAGTCTGGCCGTGCCTTCTCCACTGCCGCCTCACGCGCAGACAGTGCCAGTGACAGCGGGCACTGCTCAGTCTCACCCCCTCTCCTCTGCCCGGCTGTCCCCGCCAGCTGTGCACGGACGTTTACAAGCGCGGGCCCTTTCATGCGCCTCCCCGGACCCGCATCCCGAAGGCCGCCGATGTTGGTAGTGACAGCCTGGCCTCTTCAAAGAGAGCTTGAAAGGCCCCGTCATTTCCCTCGGAGCCATGTTTTCTGCAGCCCGCGTCCGTACCGTGAAGAGACTGAATTAAATAAGGGCTCCTCCTGGGCCCCGCTCATTACTGCAGCTATCCCCGCGCCCAGCGGTCTGAGAGATGACATCTGAGGGACGGCTGCCGATGAGGCGGGCGGCCGTCCACGCTTGGAGGGCTCGAGGCACCGGCATCCCTTGTATGGATGGAAGCACGTCTACAGCGTGTGGGCAATAGCGGCTATGCGTAGAGGCAGCCTGGAACTTTCTTCTGATGCTCAGCAGACACAGCAGAAGCGCGCAAGCTTCACTGCAGTGCCACCCGTCAACAATGCGAGCTTCACTGACACCCGCCAACAGTGCAAGCGTCCCACACTAACAGCGCAAGCCTCGCTGCCACCCGTCAACAATGCAAGCTTCACTGACACCCGCCAACAGTGCAAGCGTCCCCCACTAACAGCGCAAGCCTCGCTGCCACCCGTCAACAATGCGAGCTTCACTGACACCCGCCAACAGCGCAAGCTTCACTGCCACCCACCCGCCTACAGTGTGAGCTTTACTGCCACCCACCTATAGCGCAAGCTTCACTGACACCCGCCTACAGCGCAAGTGTCCCCCGCCAACAGCGCAAGCCTCACTGACACCCGCCTCCATCTCTAACTTCACTGCCACCCACCTACAACGCGAGCTACGCTGCCAACCGTCAGCAGTGCAAGCTTCACTGCCACCCGCCTACAGCGAGCTTCTCTGCCACCCACCTACAGTGCAAGCTTTAATGAGACCCACCTACAGCGCAAGCTTCACCCAGCAACAGTGCAAGCTTCACTGCCACCCGCCTCCAGCGCGAACTTCACTGTCACCCGCCTACAGCGCGAGCTTTGCTGCCACCCGCCTACAGTGCAAGCTTCGCTGCTGCTTCCTACAGTGCGAGGGTCACTGCCACCCGCCAACAGCGCGAACTTAGCTGCCACCCTCCTACAGCGCAAGAGTCCCTGCCACCCACCAACAGCGCAAGCTTTGCTGCCACCCGCCAACAGCGCGAACTTCGCTGCCACCCGCCTACAGCGCGAACTTCCCTGCCACCCCCTACAGTGTGAGGTTCACTGATCACTACCTATAACGAAAGCTTCACTGACGCTCGCCAGTACAAACTTAACTGCCACCCCCCAGCAGCGCAAGCGTCACTGCCACCCACCGCCTACAGTGTGAGCTTCACTGCCACCCACCTATAGCGCAAGCTTCACTCACAACCGCCAGTACAAGCTTCACGGCCACCCGCCTACAGTACAAGCTTCGCTGCCACCTGCCTGCAGCGCAAGCTTCCCTGCCAACCCCCTGCAGGGTGAGCTTCACTGATAACTACATATAATGAAAGCTTCACTGTCACTCGCCAATACAAGCTTCACTGCCACCCGCCAACAGCGCAAGCTTCACTGCTACCCGCCAACAGCGCAAGCTTCACTGCCACCCGCCTCCAGTGCGAGCTTTAGGACACATACACAGGACAGGCAGCAGCAACTGTGCAGGCTCCTCTGCCACACGCCGCCACTGCAGTGCAAGGACAAAAGTGCAAACACACGGACGCGCAATCAAGATCGCCACATTATATTCCGTGAGCCATATTCCACAGAACAACTCCAGGCGGCTGGTCTGCCGCAAAGAAAGCTTACATTCAGGGCACACTGAAGGGCAAAGCGTTAAAACATTAGACTCATATTCTGGGGCTCAATAATTACCATTTTCTTGGGCACAGAGGTGGGCGTATTGCGTGGCACAGAGACGGTGACTTTCGAAGCTCAATTGCAGCGATTGTTACAGTCAGGGGCACCTTGGCTGGCTTATGCAGGGCATTAACAGGGCAGCCAGGAAGCAATTTTATTTACTCGTTTCATAGATCCAACATCTACAACGTCGAGACTCGAGACTCGCCAAAGTAAACGGAAATAGTCACGTGTTTGCATTACTGCTGTGATGCGACGGCCAATCTGCAAAGTTGTTAATGTCATCTTTGAAAGCAGGTCATCGACAAGGTGCATCATGGGAAAACAGCTAATCCTCGGATTTATTTAGCATATGTGAAGTGACAAAGAAAGAAAACACCATCTTTTCTGTTATTAACGTTTGTTTTATAAAGTCTAAATCCTGCAGTTAGAAATAAAAAAGAAACCGGAGTTTGGTAGGGAGCTCTCCTTAATTGGAGAATATGTCTTCCTAGACAACATGAGGGCGCGCCTGGCATGAACTAGTGGGCAGAAACCACCCCTTGAGGGAATTACACACAGACCACAGTGACCCGTGTCCATGCTTAGGAAAGTGGTTTTCAGTGGCTGAAAATAACCTCTGAAATGAGGCGCGTGGGGTAAAGACACGTAAGAGGCAGAGGCCATATGGTCAGCAGAGGCCGTGTAAATGGCTCAGCTGAGGCACCTGCGTCTCGTTGAACAATGAAAAGGCTCCGAGGGGACATTGACGTGTTACACATGGATACAAGTGAGCAGCTGATCTCGAGATGGGGATCGGAGGGCGTGGGCTCTACCAGGGGCAGAGGGGTGCCCTTCTAGGTGTGTCCCGTGGAGCCGAAAGGCAGACTGCTTCTGAGCAATATCCTATACAGGCTGCAAGCGAGTCACTCAAAGCCTCTGTGCCAGGGCTCCGAGGGCAGAGACAGGGGCAGGTATGTGGGGCCCTAATGGATAGAAGGGTCCGTGTGTGAGGGGTATTTTTGACACAGACCGCAGCCTGCATGTGGGGCCCTCAGAGGCAGGGGCGGGTGTGCGGAGTAAACCAGTGGCAGAAATGGGGGACAGCGTGTGGTGGTCGTGGGAGGGAGCTTGGACTCTGTGCAGCAGGTCCCCCCCAGCAGGGCTGGGTAGGGTGACCACCTCACTCCAGGTCATGACAATGTCTCCAGTCGGAAGCTTTAGGATTGCAAATCACTGATTTTAGGTGTGTCAAGTCTTGTTAGTTAAGTGGAAGCAAAACAAGACTACAGAACCCAGAATGCATCAGGCTATCACACAAAAGTCCAGGACTGGAACTAGTGTCTGAAATGACCTGGCAGGAGGAGGTGGCTGCCCTAGAGAAAGGACAGTCTTGGGTGGATCCTCTGGCGGCAAAGCTTTACACTACTTTTGTAATCTTAGAATCAGTATTCAAAGCAAGGCATGCGTGCGGACCACAGAGGTGCAACTACAATCGATGCAGCAGGTGCAGTGGCACCGGGACCCATTGAACACTTAGAATGCTGTATTTTACTACCTCAACAACAGCCAAAGGGGCGATTTTCCGTGACTGCACCAGGGCCCATGGCATCCTTGCTAAGCTATTGACTGACCCTTCGTCTCCTAAAAACACCGGCGCAAGCCCCACTCCTACGGGGTCATCCACGCGTTCTCAGCAGCATTCTAGAAACCATTCCCATCGGGCTCATTCACAGAAAGACGCCACAGTTTTTTCTTCCACAATACCACTGAAGATGTAGGTATGTTTTCCCCTATATTCTTTCACTCTGATGCTACTTACGAAATGAATGTGCTTATGATGCAATACACGCACGCGGTTCTGTCAGCAATGGGCTGTTCATTAGCCAGGCGTGTGTTTAGAATCATTTTATTTTTAAGGTGGAAATCTAGAAACATGGCTCTAATTTGTAACACAGACATATGTAATTTGCAGCTTTGAAAAAGTCCAGGTGTATGAAACACGCGTCACAAGCAGTTTTCGTAAAATTTGTCATAAGAAAGTGAACGAGAATTAAAATGTAAAAGAATATTATGAAGAAGGAATAAGATATACCTGTGTTTATCAATAATCTTATATTGCAACTATTTCTATGCAAACACCCAGTGGTGGGCAGCTGGCCTTGGTACGATATTTGCATGTGGACCCAATCACTGGCCTAATTGAACACCTGTTGGCAACAGGGTGTTGCCAGCCTTTCACCCACCTACGATGCCACACATGATTTAAGTTAATGATTGATAGCGCTTTAGAGATGTGCGACTAAATAACCACTTCCACCCAGCATTGCCTTTGGACTTGAACGCCAAACTGAAAGGCAATTGTACACATGGGGCCGCTTCACAAAGGTAAACCGAGACAACTTTCGGTATTCACAAAGGGCATTTATGAGTAGTAAAGTTGGACTCAGTTAAACTTAAGTTTTGGTCTTAAGTTTGACTAAGACCAAAACTGAGACAGAAGTCTTTTTATACTACTCGTAAATGCCCTTTGTGAATGCGGAAAGTGGTAAAGTTAGACTTTCGTCTCAGTTTCCCGTTGTGAATCGGGCCATTGAATTCTGCACCTCACAGCACCTCTGCTGCGGTTCAGTCTTTAGCAGCAGCATGTGCTGTTATTGGTGCTACTGGCGACTCAGAGGGCATTTCAAGGAGGAATCTGCCTCGAAACATCTGGATGTGGGCATGGTGAGAGCCGAGCTAATAAATGTTCAGCCTCTAACAATTCTAATAGAGACCTACTCTTGCCCATTTCCAAGTGGAATGTGTGTGGCATGGTGGCTCTGTGCTCACTTCGTGTGGAGTGTGTGCATATCCTAGTATTTGGTGCCTCTTGTTGTTGAGGGGTGTACGACACAGAACAATTATGCAGTGCTGTTGGAATGTCTATGCCATGTTGCATGTGTGTCCAGATCTTGTGTGGTGTGGCGATGCCACGGTGCCCATCTTATCACTGGCTCAGTGCCTCGGGGCAGCCCAAGTGGAATCACTTACCCTTTCTCCTCCATCATCTCCTGAAGCTCCACGCACTTCAGCTCCACCCGCCGCTTGCGCTCATGGTCCAGGATCTCGCGATGCGCCTTCTTCACCAGGATGGGCTCAACTTTCCTCGGCTCCTCTTCGGGTGGCTTGTGCCAGGAGCCAGAGGCAACTGGCTGGGAGAAGCCATTAGCGGCATCCTGCGGAGTGGGCATGCTGGCCCCGTTGTTGCACGCAGCCATCCCCGGCTCCCGTCCTGGTCGCAGTGTCTTCACTCTGCAGATCCTGTAAAAACATAGAGCAAAGTTATGGTCACTTGTGTCCTGCATGTTCCTTTCAATGCACGTGTTGGTATCCACTTTCTGTAAGTCCAGCTGTGTACCAGCCCATTGCCCTTTGTCTCTGTGGGAGTTTGGGCCTCAGCCCAAACATTATTTAGTAATAACTAACCAACCAACCAACCAAATAAATAAATACATAAATACATAAATAAACAAACATAAATAAACAAATACATAAACAAAGTGCAGGGACCCAAAGCGTTTCTTACGAGCCTGCCAACCACCCTGCTGAATGCCGAGCACTGAGACTGTCTGCTCTTAATTCCACCCTTTCCTCCTCCTCAGTGGCGGTGCGTCCATTGTGGGCGTTGGGGCGTTGCCCCCCCGCCCGCGCCCGCACCGTAACTCTTAGTTTTATTTATTGAAGTTCAGCCGCAGCCCGCAGCGGCTCCGAGGTAGAACTGACATTGACAATCATGACTGTCAGTCAGCATGAGTCAGACGTCGGACCGCCCACCTCCTTTAGAGTCTGAAGGGGGTGGGCGGTCGCCGGTCTGGCGTCATGTTGACTGACAGTCATGATTGTCAGGGGCAGGCAGCAGGCAAGCACAAGCACAAGTGCGCATGAGTGGGGATGGTGGCGAATTTTTGCACCGTGCCCAGTCATGCGCACTGGTGCCTGCTCAGGCTGGCGCATGCCCATTAGGAGAGCGAACCTCGGTCTCCTAATGGGCAGGCGGGCAAAGCGTAACATTGCCCTACGCCTGCTCTGATTGTCTTAGAAGGGTTTGCTACTTAGTTCCCAGCAGTGATGCGGCTGTTCCACTGTTGGCGCCAGAACGGACCCGAGGCCGGCGGCGCAGACCTGGTCAGGTAGGATTGATTTTTATTATTTTAAAACTCCCTCCCCCGCGCGACACGGTTTTAATTATTTTAAAACTCCCTCCCCCGCGCGACACGACACCCCCTCTTCTCCCCTCGCGAGCCGTGACTGGTGTTGAGGAGGACTGTCCCGGGAATGGTTTCTGAGAGCAGACTGCCTCAGCCTAGGGGAGGACACACTGGCTGTAAGGTCACTGGACGCTCCCGCGGCTACTTTGGGTCCGTAGGCACTCTGGGGGGGGGAGGGGGGTTGCGGCTGTGCATTCTAATTTGCAGCATCCCTGAAGGCCGCAAACTGCGGCAGGATGGACTATGACCCAGGGAACTGGGGGCCCGCCAGCCGAGGGAAAGAGCACGGCCAGGGTTCGATAGGCATGCAGTGAGGCCACGGGGACGTATTTATGTTTTTTATGTTGCGCAGTTTGAAACAAATGTTGAAAGAAACTACATATCTTATCTTTTGATGTTACTGGCTGCATATTCACGAAGCAGCGCGGGCGAGCCCAGTCATTCATGCGCTCTTTTCAAGCGAGAAAGGGACGGGTATCTGTGCAACAATGGCCTTATGAAGAGAAACCACTGCCAGACTCTGATGCCGCAATATGGATGTCTAATTAAGAGGGGACCTTTGATCCATGTGACATGACGAAAAGTGACGCCGCTGGTTCAGCGTGTTAAGCAATAACTAACAAATGGCTGTATTTTCAGTTGTAATTTTGAGTAATGGAAAAGTTAAATGCATGGTGCACTATTTAGTAATGTCCCACTTGAAGCGGGCGCCAGGATTAACTGTGGAATGGCTCCTTCCCGTTTAGAGCGAGTGTGCGGAGACGGGGTGAGTTCGGCTTCATTATTGGTGTTCACAGGTGTACGCTGTAGCTCGTCCGCGCCTGTCCTGGCTCACTTTCAAGAGTATAAGGGGCTCTTCTCGACGGCTGAGAGTCGGGGCTGGGTCCCAGATGGTATCCCGCCAAAAAGGCGGTTACTCTATAGTGCAGTCTCCCGCTGCATGCTTGTCAGCTAGTTTCTCGGTCATGTTATGCGTAAGGCTTGGAATGTATATATTTTAGGTAAAATAGTAAATTTAATCGCAGCAATTGACTCCATTAACAAAATCTGGAGGTGCTGCCACATCAATAGTTCCGCTTTCACCTGCCTAATGAG
The DNA here is from genome assembly GCF_964204655.1 of Triturus cristatus. Classification (NCBI taxonomy): domain Eukaryota; kingdom Metazoa; phylum Chordata; class Amphibia; order Caudata; family Salamandridae; genus Triturus; species Triturus cristatus. The sequence continues at coordinate 995,926,652 of NC_140584.1, forward strand.
ACAGTTTTAGTTAACCTAAGCTGTTGTGACCGTAATGGAAGTAAGCTGTACTCGAAGTATGGGAGGGAGGCTGGGCCCCAAGTGATGGGATATTGATCCCTCAGCTGATCTTGATGTGTCTTAGATACTGTAAGTTGAATTATTTGGGATTTGGAAAGGTTGACCTTAAACCCCGAGATGTCCCCAAAATGCTACAATTCCGTATTAAGGCAGAGAGTGAAGTCATAGGGTCTGTCAAGGCCACCAACACGTTGTCCGCCTATAGACTAATGGGGTGGGTGTTCCCCCTGAATTGCAACCCAGTAATGAGGGGGTACGCTTGAATGCACTGTGTTAGGGGTTACATGTATTAAGCAAATAGGAGCAGGGACATAGGACAGCCCTGCCATGTCCCCGATGTATAGGGAGTGTGGATGAAAGTCTTATTTAATTGAAGCATGAAGCCATCTTGTCCTGGGGATTAAGTGGTTTTAAGTGTGCTATAGCTAAGATAACATCAGTAACCTCAATAGGTTTCTCCAGAGCATGTCTACATTTGCATGAGTTTTGTTACCTGCGCCCCTTCCAGATATGATATCACCAGAACCAGAGTCTTAGTGAAAGCTGAAATTCCTCTTGTCAGACAAACCGCTCGCTCGCTATGCTGAAGTATGCCAAACATTTTACGCCTCACCACTTTCAAATGTCACCGTCCGCCACTGCTCCTCCTCCCTCCACTTTCTGTCCTTTAGCTCACTCTTGCACATTCTTCTTTATCCCTGCTTTCTCTCTTTGTTGCTGTTTCCCCATCCGTCTGTTCTCTTTTTCCTCTTGTCCCTTTCTCTCTCCTTCTATTGGTCAAAGTCGGATGATGACAAAAGTGTCCTATCCCCAGAAAGCAGGCTGGTTCCGCCGCCTCCACCCACTGGCCCACACTGAGCCCTCCTTCCGCCCCAGAGACAGGCCTGCAGGGGTCACGAACAGCTCAAAATGGCTAATCGAGGGTCAGCAGCGATGGAAGGGGACCCAAGAGGGACCCTGCTCCAAAACAGAGCACACAGTGTATGGAGTTAAGGAAATATGCCAGACCGGAGCTGCAGGGGTGTAACAAGCATGTAGGTGGGGGAGGGAGGGAGGTGCAGGGAGAGAGAACCAAAGTAGAAGATGGGGGGAAGAGATCCAGAGTGCAGGATCTGGAAGAAAGGAGGCGTGGGGTGGAAGAGTCAGAGAGCTGGCCGTGGGTGCCAGGAGGAAGCCCCCTGATGCGAGGGGAGCGCCACAGTGTGTGTGGGGGTGGGAGAGAGTGCCAGAGAGCTGGACCTAGTGGGGACAGGGTAGGGATGCGGAGGGAGTTCCAGACTGTAGGAGATGGAAGGGAGGGCCCGGCGCACACTGCAGAGCAGAGCATGTTAATTCCCGCATCGCCTTATCTGTATAATGGGCACTGCAGGGGGCATGCTGGCTGGGCCCAGAAACCGAAGCCCTCAAACCAAGATTGAGCCCCCCGAGGCGTTTTTGGCACAAAACACACATTACCCATGACTACCTTCACTACACACAGCTCGCTGCTCTCCTGCAGACGGCCCCAGTCCTGCATCTCAGGGCATAAGAGCAAGGAAAAGGAATTGAAAATTGAGCAAGCAGACGAAGACAGGGAGGCCCGGGCATGCAAGAAGTAGGTCTGAGCAGGAATTAGGTCATAGGTTAAGGAGCAAAGGTCATAAAGGTATGATAGAGCGGGGGTCAATGGTGGAAGCTAGTAGCTTGTGCCACGAAGGATGAGAAGATTGTGCCCAAGGCGTGAAGTTCGCCCCACGCCATGAGATTCTTGGGTGATGTGAAATGCACTGTGGCCTCCTGGGAGAAGTGCCAATAGGGTGGGGAACATGATCTTGGAAAAACAAACAGGGGGTGACAGGAATCCTGTACATTTGGCATTGTTCGCCTCCTGGGCTATTACTTCTCTCGGTACAGAAGAGTGAGAACAGCTGTACATTGTCGCTTGTGTCGGTCTACACATTAGACCCAACTATATTTGCACTGTTCATATGAAAACGAGTAACAAAATGTTAATACGCAATCCAATTAGATTTTTAGGGTGATATGAGGGACAGAGGCAAACAAGGTTATGTTATTAAGAGTACAGGGTGCACGGAGTGACGTACCCAACATTCGAGGGGTCTGCGGAGGCAGGGGGTGTCCTTGCAAAGAACAATGGTGACACTCAGGAAGATGCTAAAAGGGTCAGTCAGTCAATGGGTGATACAGCAGGAGTCAGTGGGTGATACGGCAGGGGTCAGTCAGTGGGTGATACAACAGGAGTCAGTGGGTGATACGGCAGGGGTCAGTCAGTGGGTGATACGGCAGGGGTCAGTCAGTGGGTGATATGGCAGGGGTCAGTGGGTGATACGGCAGGGGTCAGTGGGTGATACAGCAGGAGTCAGTGGGTGATACGGCAGGGGTCAGTCAGTGGGTGATACAGCAGGAGTCAGTGGGTGATACAGCAGGAGTCAGTGGGTGATACGGCAGGGGTCAGTGGGTGATACGGCAGGGGTCAGTGGGTGATACGGCAGGGATCAGTGGGTGATACAGCAGGAGTCAGTGGGTGATACGGCAGGGGTCAGTCAGTGGGTGATACGGCAGGGGTCAGTCAGTGGGTGATACGGCAGGGGTCAGTGGGTGATACGGCAGGGGTCAGTGGGTGATACAGCAGGAGTCAGTGGGTGATACGGCAGGGGTCAGTCAGTGGGTGATACAGCAGGAGTCAGTGGGTGATACAGCAGGAGTCAGTGGGTGATACGGCAGGGGTCAGTGGGTGATACGGCAGGGGTCAGTGGGTGATACGGCGGGGTCATTGGGGTTTACAGGGCAGGGTCATGGAGGAAGCAGAGGGATGAAGAAGATGAGCAGCCATGGCTGGCCTTTGCTCAGATACTGCCCTGGTCGAAACCAAAATGTCCCCTCCCACTCGTCCTTTTTAGGTCGAGCCTGGGCTGTGCATGAGCTGTTCTGCGAGGCATGCTGTATTCAGGTAGGGACTTGAAGCTCCTTCCACTGTCCGGCCATATTTTTCATTGGCTTGTGTCATTGTTCACTGTAAAATGTGGCTGTTCATTGGTCAATAGGCCTAGTATTCCCTCCTTAGTACCACCTTGTCTCATTTTGTAACCTCCCATGGTGACAACCAGTTATGTGTGTTGTTTCTCGGTAGGCTTTAATTTTAGCCTCTGAGCACTATTTTCTCGGATAGCTTTGTCCTGCTGGCTGTTGCAGACAGGACACACTCTCTCCTAACGCTTTTCTTTAATTTTATAGCACAGACACATTTGCAATAGGTGTCGGATTTGTGTAAGAGTTTAATCTATTAGCCATGTAAATGACAATGCCTTTTATGTATTTGTTTTAAAAACAACACACAAATAAAAGGGATTGTCATTTACAATGCCAATATCCCAAACTCTTGGAAATACGAGACCTATTGCATTGCAAATGCTTGTTAATTGTGTATGGATGGAAATCTTGGGAGCAGCAGGCGCAAGGTTAGGGGGCATGATCGAAGAGTGCGATGGGAAAAAAAATAGTCTAAAGGTGGACTCCGGCGCCAGCTGCCCTCTGAAACAGTATTTAGGAACGTTTTTTTTCTGGACCCAGGTCGGAGGGAGAAAGCTGCAGGCGGCGCCTGCGCCCCTCTGTCAGTCAGCGCCCTGGGGTGGGCCAGGCTGGCACGAGCTGAAGGCCGGACCTAAAGCCGCGGCTGTGCTTAAGAGGTTCCCGTGGCATACTCGCTGGATTTACAGCCTGGCTTTCCTCCTGGCTTTCCTCTGCCGTGGCCTCTAGACCAACCTGGGAACGCTGCACTCAGTCGACCACGTGGGGGTAAATCTGCCCCACTCGGACCACTCCCCTCGAGCACAGTCCGGACCCCAACCCTGTATGCTCGTGCCGTCTACCTCTTCAAAAATTACCCGAGCATTTCGTCTCCAGCCGCTGAAATGTAAACAACCCCTGCCCTGAAATGTAGTCTAAATGTCTAGTTTCGTATGCCTCTCAAACTGGTTATTCGAAGGTGTTCCAATAACGTAGCAAAAACCGTGGATGCAAAGTTGAAGTGATCTGCTCAGTTCAGTGAGTGAGGCCGAGATAAGTAGCAACATCTCTTCAATGCGCTAAGGAATGCCGTTCAGCACCATGGACAGCGACCTCCGCGGCGAGACTGGGGCCGCCCTGCCTGCATTGACAGTGCTGTGGGCCTGGCGCAGCGCTCGAGATCAGCGCTCACTAAACGTTTTAGAACCATGGCACAATGATTAGAAGGACCCACCTAGCTCTCATTGACATGAGGCGGGTGATTTTTAAATGTAACTAAAGCATGGTGTGGTGGCATACTGTCGTTTACAGACCGCACAAGTCCCATTGCAATGGCACTAAATTTGCACGACATACACTTTTAGTGATAAGCATTTACTGCTTCGGGTTTAAGTAAATATTTATCACTTGTGCATCACACAGCACCGTGTCTTGAGTTGTTTTGATCCAATTAGAATCTGTTTCCAGCACACTTCAAAATTACAAAAAAATGTGCTTCATTTTTGCTTTCCTAACTGGTGAATATGTACAGTTCATTTACAGGTATTTACAGTTTGTTGTGTGCTACAAAAAATAGCATCCTACAGCCTTTCCTTTCACACTCCCTGTACCCAGGACCAGTTTTAGGGCTGTGTGACGGGCAGCCACACCAGGCGCTGACCTCGAGGCGCTGTTAGAAATAACTTACGGGTTTAAAAGCACCTGCTGCAGAGTTCCTTCCGTGCCAAGCAGTTTTTAAGCAACAATAAAAATGCAAAGATAACCCTGGCCTTTAATTTTTCTTCCGGAGAGATATGGGAGTTTTGTCTAGTGGCAGTTTGACTCATCATATAGTAGCGCAGAGGGTTAATGTGCCTGCTGCAAAGAACGTGTACCATACAGATCACAGAACTATATTTTACGTGGCTAGCTGAGTGCTTCACTTCTTTCGTCACAGAGTTCCTTTTGTTATAGGCAGTTCATAAGTTACAATCCTAATATAGCACAGTGACCTATAAAGAGCTGCATGCAAACGGTATGGAATAGAATAGGATGTTATGCTTCTCCCCAGTCTTTCTTTATATATTCCGAATGTTGCGAAAAAGAGTTTTTTTGGGTAGACATACATTATTATAAGTACAGCCAACTCCAACTAGTGCTTTAAAACAAATGAAATTCCAGCGAGGCCGGGGCTATGGAGAGATGAGGGTTATTGCTAGAGGGCGGCAGTGAGGGAATCCATGGGTAGGAGGTTGAGGGCGTCAAAAAAGTTTGCCGCATAGGGCGCCAGTGCTAAAGCCGGCCCGGTCCGGCCAGTACCCCAGCAAGCTGATCACACAATTAACATTACATTTCTTTCCCTGTTGGTAAAGTGAGAAGATTTATAAACACCGATCCCCATGTTAAAAAATAAGCAGCAATTTGTCAGAAGGCATAGCCTGACATTTGACCAGTGTCATTGAAGCACAGCCAATGAGACAAGATAAACAAAGAGTTTCAAGGCATCTTTAGTTATTGCTTGAACTTCCGTGTTCCACCACATATCGGCTCACAACCCACCAGTGGGTCACGCCCCACAGTTTAGGAAACACTGCTCTAGATAATGACAGCTGCTGTGGGGCCAGTACAGCACTTTGAATAATGACAACTGGTGTCTGTGTGTGGTACTGGACTCTGCATCATGATAGATGCTGTGGCTCTGGTACAGTAATCTGGATAATGGCAGCTGCTGTGGATCCAGAACGATGCCCTGACAGTAACAGCTGGTGTGGCCCCAACACTGCACTCTGGATAACGACAGTTGCTGTGGGTCCGGTACAACGCCCTGACAGTGACAGCTGCTGTGGGTCCGGTACAACGCCCTGACAGTGACAACTGCTGTGGGTCTGATACAACGCCCTGACAGTGACAACTGCTGTGGGTCTGATACAACGCCCTGACAGTGACAACTGTTGTGGGTCTGATACAACGCCCTGACAGTGCTGTGGGTCGGGTACAGTGCCCTGACAGTGACAGCTGCTGTGGGTCTGATACAACGCCCTGACCGTGACAACTGCTGTGGGTCTGATACAACGCCCTGACAGTGACAACTGTTGTGGGTCTGATACAACGCCCTGACAGTGACAGCTGCTGTGGGTCGGGTACAGTGCCCTGACAGTGACAGCCTCTGTGGGTCGGGTACAGCGCCCTGACAGTGACAGCTGCTGTGGGTCGGGTACAGTGCCCTGACAGTGACAGCTGCTGTGGGTCGGGTACAGCGCCCTGACAGTGACATCTGCTGTGGGTCGGGTACAGTGCCCTGACAGTGACAGCTGCTGTGGGTCGGGTACAGTGCCCTGACAGTGACAGCTGCTGTGGGTCGGGTACAGTGCCCTGACAGTGACAGCTGCTGTGGGTCTGATACAACGCCCTGACAGTGACAACTGTTGTGGGTCTGATACAACGCCCTGACAGTGACAACTGTTGTGGGTCTGATACAACGCCCTGACAGTGACAGCTGCTGTGGGTCGGGTACAGTGCCCTGACAGTGACAGCTGCTGTGGGTCGGGTACAGCGCCCTGACAGTGACAGCTGCTGTGGGTCGGGTACAGTGCCCTGACAGTGACAGCTGCTGTGGGTCGGGTACAGCGCCCTGACAGTGACAGCTGCTGTGGGTCGGGTACAGCGCCCTGACAGTGACAGCGGCTGTGAGTGGTTTAAACACACCCTGTGCTGTAACTCTTGCTGTGGGGTCCGGCCTGGAACTGACAGCTGGGGCACTTTAAGCACCTTGGAGAAGAACCGCTGCTGCGGAATTGATTTGGAGCTCTGTACGGTGGCCCTTGGTGCTGGTCACGCCCAGCCCATGTTGCTGCACTTCTGTGATGGACCCAGGTTTTCTTCCAGACTGCTACACCTTAGTTCCCAGACGCCCCATCCCTAGTGACTGACCCAAGATCCCGACTGAAGAGATCGTGTTTACGGGATCTTGAAATATTGCTAATATGCTTCCATACTGTGCCATAAATAAGCCATGGGGACAGGGGCGCGGCTTGGTCAGCAGGATGGGGGTGGGGAGGGCTGCTATCCAGATTTCCCAACAATCACGCTGGTGAAATGCATTTTGTGAGCAGCAGGGCGGGAGGGGGCCTTGAGGAGCTGTAGGAGGGGAGAAGAGTGCGGATTGCGACGGGTACTTAAAAATTAATATTTTGTAAAAGAACCATTTTTAAGACCTTTAAAACAGAGGTGAGAGATTGCGTGTTTGTTTTTGTCTGTGTGTGTGTGTACATGTGAAAATCCAGGATGAAATTTGGCAGACACCTCTCCATACCCTACTTTAAGTACCTGTACTCAACTATTCACAACCGAATACATTCATTGGGGGGGGGGAGGGGGGGTGACACCCCAAACACCCCCTGAAACTGCGGCCCTTAATGGAGACTGTGGTATTTCTTGTCTCTCTGACAAGGGAGCGGCTGAATTCCTGCTGTGTATAATTTGTAGAACTATTAAAAGTGCTAAAGCAGCCACGATAAGATCTAAACAATCCAATTTAGGTTAAAAAAGCAGGGCTTCTGTCTCTGCCCTTTCATTTCTTTGCCAGTGGATTTTCATACATCATTCACTCCATGCTGTGCTCTGTTTCGTAGATAACGCTCTTCGTAAATTCATTCACACATTGCCGGCCTCATTCCAGGTGCAGTGGTGCACTTGGAGCGTGACTTTAGTGCTGTCTGTGCCAGATTTCAACTTTACTAATAGTACTTACAGCCGTGTTTTCGAGGGGCTCGGCTACGGGATGGGGTGCAAGATGTGCGTGTAAATTGCGAACACGTTTATTTATGTGAGCCCGGGCCCGGGTGCGTTAATTACACCCAATTCCAAAAAGGCTCCAGTACCTTGCTTTACAGGTCTCCGAGCCCGACTTTTCCTCAAGACTGGTACTGAGGCCATATGTAGGCAAAATTACAATAAACAAATATATTACATTCAAGACTGCTCTAGAGCCTGACACCATATTCTGCAGGGCGGTTCTCCACAACATTTCATAAAAGTTTGAAGATTATCTGATCATTAAAGGTAATTTTATTATAGGACAGGAGCCTCTGTTATCAGTCTCTCTTCTTGCAGATCTGCTCCCCTGGGCAGGAAGTTATTTATATAAACAAAGGACATCCCCACATATAAATAGCAGTAGTCCACACATTACCGGAAATCATCAATTAATTCCAGCTCACATGCTATAACTATGCAGATGACACACAAATACTCTTTCAACTGCAAAGCCCAAAAGACATTCGAAACTCACAAATCTTCAGTTGCCTCAGAGCCGTTGATCAGTGGACGACAGGAGCCATCTCAAATTGAATGCGTCCAAAATTGAATTACTCAAATGTGGCGATTTGAAAAATGATGACCCACTTTGCGCCTGGCATGACGATCTAGGAACACCTCCTAAAATATCTAAGGAAATAAGACACCACGGACTCCAAGTTATCAATGAATCCTTAAGTGGACAAATTAGCATGATCAAGCTTCATTACTATGAAAACTCTGCAACATATCTTCCCCACCTGGGATTTCCGTACGAGATCCAAGCCCCCATCTGCCCTGTATTGAGGGTCCTACATTGGTTACCGGTTGCCAGAAGATCCACCTTCAAACTGCTTTCAATCACTCACGAAGCGATACATGGAGCAGGGCCACTTTTCATCAGGAATATAATCACCAACTACATACAACAAAGTAACCTCCTCTCCAGATTGGCACCTTGTCTCAAAGCCGCAGCATACAAGAAAAAAAACCAAGGGTGGTACATATTTCTCTGTTCAAGCATTCAGACTATGGAATTCATTACCCCAAGCATAAGATCCACAGATAACTATCTTACATGCAGAAGACTACTCAAGAGTTGGTTCCTTCCTACATGACCACCATACTCAAACACAAATGACAAGCATATCCCTGAGCATATAAACATTTAATTTGTTTATATGGATGTATCTAAATACTTATTTATTGATATAAATAGGTATCATAATATGTACTTATGTTTCTATATATGTATTACTTTACTCCTACTTTAAAAAACAAAACGTTGATTCTCCCCAGTGCACTACCCTATATTTCACCCAATACCTCTCTCAATATGTCCTCTACCTGCACTCTCTGACTCATCCCAAAATTCATTCTAGTACGATGATCTCCAAAATAACCCTTTCTAGACTCTTCCTTCCTCTACCCCTCCTTGCCTCCTTGGATCACCCCATACCTCATTTTAATACTCTGATCTTCCAAACAACCCTTCTAAATTCTTCCTTCACCTATCCCTCCTTTGACTTATCCCAAAACTAATTTTGCTACTATGATCTCCCTAATCCATTTCTAGAGATTCTTCCCTCCTCCATCTCTCCTTATACTCGCACCAAAGCTCATCTTACTACTATGATCTCCCAATAAACACTTTATGGACTCTTCCCTCCTCTACCCGCCGAGTCTCCTTTTCAATCCAACTAACAGACTCACATATCCACCGCTCAAATTTCACTATACTAATCCATCACTAATCCCTTTAGTGTTCCTGAGTAGTGTGCTACTCGCTGAAAAGAGCTTTGACGCCTCGTCAGGGGTAGTAAGCGCTATATAGATACAATTACTATGGAATACAAAACACCATTTTTTCTTTTCTTGCTGCTAGAGATAGGTGTGCGCTAAATTGCTGTTTGCTAGCATTGGAGTGTGATTTACTGTAGATTTATTTTTTGTTTGTTTTGTGTTTAAACTGAAGTTTTGATTTCTTTGGGTTAATTTCACACAGATGCCTGCTTGTGAGGCTTGCCGTTACTTTGTTTCAGCACACAGTGACTAGTTTTTTTTTATATAAGGTCGAATTTGCCTGCTTTCAAGGCTCACGTGTCAATAATTATATTGTATCAGAAAGGCTGCTGGGGAGCCAGACACATTGCATGTTTTGATTGTAAGAAAGATGCTTGCCCGGGGAAGTGTTTATGCACAGAGTAGCTTGGGTTTATGTTAACAGCATTTAAAGGCACATCTTTTTTCTGAGTGCTTGTTTTAACGTTTGATGTCACTTGCTCAAGGAAAATATTGAGGGGAATCAATTCAGTGTTGAATGCTGATTAACTGGTTGACCGCAATGCTAACTATAAGAAAAATGAGGCTTTAAGAAAAACGTTTATCAATCAATCAATCAATCAACAAAACTTGTATAGCGCGCTACTCACCCGTTAGAGTCTCAAGGCGCTGAGGGGGGGGGGGGGGGACGCTACTGCTCGAACAGCAAGGTCTTGAGTTGTTTCCTGAAGGAGAGATGGTCCAGGGTCAGCCGTAGGTGGGTGGGGAGGGAGTTCCATGTCTTGGCCGCCAGGTTGGAGAAGGATCTTCCTCCGACGGTGGATTTGCGGTTTCGTGGGACGGAGGCGAGGGCGAGGCTGGCGGAGCGGAGTTGGCGGGTGGGTGTGTAGAATGTAAGTCAGCTGTTGAGGTACTTCGGGCCCGTGTTGTGGAGAGCCTTGTGTGCGTGGGTGAGGAGTCTGAACGTGATCCTCTTGCTGACAGGGAGCCAGTGCAGGTCTTTCAGGTGGGCAGAGATGTGGCTGTGGCGGGGGATGTCCAGGATGAGTCGTGCTGAGGCGTTCTGAATGCGCTGGAGTCTTTTCTGGAGTTTGGCAGTGGTTCCAGCGTAGAGGGTGTTCCCGTAGTCCAGACGGCTGGTGACGAGGGCCTGGGTAACGGTCTTCCTGGTATCGGTGGGGATCCATCAGAAGATCTTTCGGAGCATGTGCAGGATGTTGAAGCAGGATGAGGAGACGGCGTTGACTTGCTTGGTCATCGTGAGGGAGGAGTCCAGGATGAAGCCTAGTTTGCGGGCGTGGTCCGTTGTCTTGGGTGCGGCTCCCAGGGCGGGGGGCCACCAGGAGTCGTCCCAGGTGGTGGGAGATGGTCCGAGGATGAGGACTTCCGTCTTGTCTGAGTTCAGTTTAAGCCGGCTGATCTTCATCCATTCCGCGACTTCTTTCATTCCTTCCTGGAGGTTGGCTTTGGCGGAGGCGGGGTCGTTGGTGAGGGAGAGGATCAGCTGGGTGTCATCGGCGTAGGAGATGATGTTGAGGTTGTGTTGGCGTGCGATGGCTGCGAGAGGGCTCATGTAGACGTTGAAGAGGGTGGGGCTGAGTGAGGATCCTTGCGGAATGCCGCAGATGACTTCGGTGGCCGAGGAGCGGAACGGGGGGAGACAGACTCTCTGCGTTCTTCCGTCGAGGAACGAGATGATCCACTCCAGGGCTGCTCCTTGGATTCCGGTGTTGCTGAGGCGCTGTATCAGGGTGCGGTGGCATACGGTATCGAAGGCTGCTGAGAGGTCCAGGAGGATGAGGGCGGCAGTTTCCCCGTTGTTGAGCAGGAACCTGATGTCGTCGGTGGCTGCGATGAGGGCGGTCTCGGTGCTGTGGTTTGCTCGGAAGCCGGACTGTGAGGGGTCGAGGGATCCGTTGGTCTTGAGGAAGGCGGAGAGTTGTCTGTTGACGGTCTTCTCGATGACTTTGGCTGGAAAGGGGAGGAGCGAGATGGGGCGGAAGTTCTTGAGGTCCGTGGGGTCCGCGGTGGGTTTCTTCAGGTGGGCGCTCAGCTCGGCATGTTTCCAGCTCTCCGGGAAGGTGGCGGATGCGAAGGAGCTGTTGATGATGTTCCGGAGTTGGGGTGCGATGATGGATTCGGCTTTGTTGAAGATGTGGTGTGGGCAAGGGTCGGTAGGGGAGCCGGAGTGGATGGTGTTCATCAGGCGGGTGGTGTCTTCAGTGTTGATCGGGGTCCAGGTGCAGATGGTGGTGGTGGGGGGCGTTGGTTCAGTGGTTGGGTCCGTGGTCTGCGCGCCGAAGCTGTTGTGTATATCGGCGATCTTGCGGTGGAAGAATGAGGCGAGTGAGTCGCAGAGGTCTTGTGAGGGTGTGATGTCGTTGTTGCAGGCGCTGGGGTTGGAGAGCTCTTTGACGATGCTGAAGAGTTCCTTGCTGTTGTGGGTGTTGTTGTCCAGACGTTCTTTGAATGTTGCCTTCTTGGTGGTGCGGATCAGCTGGTGGTGTTTTTGGGTGGCGTTCTTGAGGGTGGTCATGTGTTCTGCTGTCTGGTCGTGGCACCAGGCTTTCTCGAGGGTGCGGCAGGTTTTCTTGGAGTTCTTGAGTTCGTTGGTAAACCACGAGGCCTTTCTGCTGCCGGGTCTGCTTGGAGGATTCTTCAGTGGTGCGAGTTCGTCGGCGCAGTTGATGAGCCACTGTGTGAGGTTGCGGGCTGCTTCGTTGGGGTCCGTCGTGTTGGTGGGCGGGTTCTGGCTGAGGGCGGTGCTGAGCTGGTCGGTGGTGATCTTGCTCCAACTTCTGCGGGGAACCTGTTGCGGATGGTGGTGGGTCGTGGTTCTCCTGAAGCTGAAGTGGACGCAGCTGTGGTCTGTCCAGTGTAGTCCGGTTGAGTGGCTGAAGGAGATGTGCTTGCTGGAGGAGAAGATGGGGTCGAGCGTGTGGCCGGCATAGTGGGTGGAGGTGTTCACCAGTTGCTTGAGTCCGAGGTTGGCGAGGTTCTCCAGTAGGGCAGCGGTGTTGCAGTCCTTGTTGTTCTCCAGGTGGAAGTTAAGGTCCCCTAGGAGGATGAAGTCTGTGGAGGTGAGGGCGTGCTGACTGATGAAGTCGGCGATGGGCTGAATGTGCGAGGTCCCGGGGATCTGTAGATGAGAGTGCCTCTGAGTGTGGTCTTGGGGTCGGTGTGTATCTGGAAGTGTAGGTGCTCGGCGACAGTGAGGGTGTTCTTGTGGACGATGGCGATGCCTCCTCCAGTTTGGTTGACGCGGTCCCTCCGGATGATCTTGTAGCCCTCCGGGATGGCTATGGCGATGTCGGGTGCTGAGGAGGCGTTCATCCATGTTTCAGTGAGGAAGGCGACATCTGGAGATGTTGAGTCGAGGAGGTTCCAGAGTTCGACGGCGTGCCTGTGGATGGAGCGGGTGTTGAGCAGGATGCACTTGAGGTGGTTGTTGCTGGTGCTCAGCTTGGCGGGTGCGGTGCAGGTTCGGAGGCAGGTGAATTTGCAGACTTGGCAGGTGAAGGGTCCGTGGGAGCGTTTGGGGGTGGCTCGGTAGCAGGCGGCGTTCCGGCCGGTGTTGAGTGCGAGGAGGGATGCGGCGTCGTAGGGTCATCGCGTGCGCTGGCATAGACGAAGACCAGGGGTTCTGGCGCTGGGCGCGGTCCAGGCGCGGACAGGCGTAGACGGGCTTGCCTTTGGCGCGCCTTCGGCACACAATCGGCGCTCCCGCTGCATGTGACCGCTGCGCGTACGCGCGGTCTCCATTTAAGGCCAAGTGGGAGGGAGGAGCAGCTGGGAGGCGGGAGCGGGGAGGACACAGAAAGAAAAGGGGGCAGGGCCGCGATGTAACAGCGGCGGGGAGCGGAGGGGGGGTCACACCAGGGGAACAAGCGGCAAAATCGCTAACCTAGTGAAAAAAATACAGAGTTACAGTGCAAAACAAAAACGAAGCAAAACAGAGGCACAGGAGGGCAAAAACGGAAGGAAGAACAAGACGCAGCGAGGGGGCACCGAGGTCAAGGGCGGACCTGAGGTGCTAGGGCACAGACTCGCCTACAGCTGGAGGGCCGTGCGGCGTGGGGGTGTCCTGAGGACGTTTTGGACAATTCAGTGTCTAATTCCATTCATTAAGCGGTCTCTTCATCATCTACAAGTTAATCCACTGATGTAGGAAATTCCATGGCAAATGCTATTACAAGCTCTTTGTCAATTCCTTCGGATGGCAGCTCACATTCCCTACAAGGGGAATTGTGTAGCTGTGGCGGCAAAAGAATGGGGAAGAAAAATGATGTTCCCCCTCATGGGAGTGAAGGCGATGCATGTGGTGGCAAGATGCCGACTGAAAAAGACTGCGTTCTTGAGATCTTGAAGTATTTCCTCATTTCTACCGTAATGTTCTTCAACATGAGCCACAGAGACTGCAGTGTTTATTGTCTCTCTGACAAGCAAGTGGCTGAATTCCAGCTGCTACCAATTGTATCATTTGTAAAACTATTAAAATTGTTAAAGCAGCCACGATAAAATGCAAAAATCCGTTAATAAAAAAACGGAATTTCTTTCTGTCCATGCTCTTTCATTTCATTGCCGGGGGGGGGGGGGGTGGGGGGGGGGGTTCTCTTTTTTCATTAAATTCATGCTGTGCTGTGTTTTGTAGATGGGGTCTTCATAAATGAATCCGCACTGTATCGGCCTGGTTCCAAATGCAGCGCTATGCTTGGAATGGGCTCTCGCGATGTTTGGCCAGCTTCCAACGTCACCAATTGTGCTTGGAACCCTGCTTTTGGTTGCTCAGATTCCTCGTGGGATTTGATTAATCGGTGGGGGCGCAAGATGCGAATGTACATTGCACATGCGCTCATTACTGTTAACCCGGGAGGCGCTAATTACACTGAATTCCAATTTATTCATCTTGGTATGGAGAATAACAAGCACTGAGACATCAATTCACATATGACTGGGAGTGCAAAGTAGTATTGTGTGCAGTTTCCTCCTGCAATACGCCATCATTTTCACCCACCTCAATTTACAGGAGCAAGAACCCAAATCTGATGCAATTTGGGCCCAACTTGAGTCCTGTGTAGGTACAGGCTACAGTTTGCAACTGAAACAGTATTTGCAGCCCTTCAAAATAGTGCCTAATATGCAGAGTAATTTGCATACCAAAATGTTGGAAAAAGGGGAATACCATACAGTAACATCAGTCACAAAGACAATTACCGCTCTTTATTTACCTCCAGGCTGATTATGAGGCCAAATGTAGGCAACATTACCATAAACAGAGATCTTACATTAAAGAGTGCTCTACAGCCCAATACCATATTCTGCACTGTCGTTCTCCACAACATTTAACCACAAGTCATGTGGGAGGAAGTTATGAACATGAACAAAGGACAACCCACATGTAAATATCAGTAGTCCATACACCATTTATTCTTTTCTTGCGGCTAGCGATAAGTGCTTTCTAAATTGCTGTTTGCTAGCACTGGACTGTGATTTACTGTGGATCTATTTATTGTTTGTTTCATGTTTAAACGTAAGTTTTGATTTATTTAGGTCAACTTCACTCAGGGGCCTGCTTTTAAGGCTTGCTGTTACTTTGAGTCAGTCTGCTGTGGCTAACTTGTTTATTTAAGGTCAAATTCACCTGCTTTTAAGGCTCACTTGTGAATAAATATATTGGAGAATGGAAGGCTGCTGGGGAGTTTTGCTTACATTTATTTCATGGCGAGATATATTATTGTATTATTTGTTGCAAGGCAAAGGCTTGCCTGGGGAAGGGTTTATGCAAGCAGCTGCATGGGTTTATGTGAATGCGATTTAATGGCAGAATCTCTTTTCTTGTGTGCTCGTTTTATATATATTTGATATCACTTGTTCAAAGAAAATATTGTTGTGAGTCAGTCCTGTGTTGTATGCTGTTTAAATGGTTGTCCGTGGTGTTATTAATGAGGAAGATGAGGTTTTTAAGAAAAACCTTTGTGGATGTTTGTAGATTCCATGGGCTATATTATCAAGGAAACGCGATAAATATCGCATTTCCCGCTTTGCGTGATTCTGTTTAACACCGCGTATCGCAGGATTTAATCGCAGAGATATCGTGTTATTATCAACGCATATCGCCACGGCGATTAAATCCTGCAATAACGGCGGGAAACAGAATCGCGTAAAGCGGAAAATGCGATATTGATCGCGTTTCCTTGATGATATGCCCCGTTGCCTCAGCCGTACAATCCACCTGCCATAATAAGTATTGCTAAGTCAGTTACAAACTAGGCGTTACAAACCCGCGATAAACGCGGTTAGCGTGGTTTATTTCATCGTGGGTTTGCACGAGGCTTGATAATATACGGCTGCCATGTCAGCGTGGATTTCCATTGATAAATGGAAAGGAACGCCTACTTTGCATGTCATTAGCAATATTCATCGCTGACATGCAAAGTGGAGTTAGCCCGTTCCCCGCTCATGACGGAACCACTCCGTCATGAGCCACGGGCGCCGTGTGCTCATGACGGAGTGGTTCCGTCATGCTGCGGCCGTTGGCGGCCGCTCCGCCCACGCGGCGCTAATTCCCTGCCTGTGCGGGCGATTAGCGCAAGTGGGTGGAGTCATGACGGAACCACTCCGTCATGAGCACAGCTCGCCCGTGACTCATGACGGCGTGGTTCCGTCATGAGCATAGCGGCGCCGCAAACCCCCCAAACCCCCCTAGCGCTGCTGCGGAATTCGCGCCACAGCGAAGGGGTTAAAAGGGCTGCTTACTCAAGGAAACATGCGTTAGCGTGTCCTTGATAATTGTGCGTTAAAAAAATCGCAGCTTTTCGGCTTGATAATATGCCCCCAAGTTTTAATTCCATTCATTAAGCGGGTTTTCTTCGTCACTTAGAAATGTGGCCACTGATATAGGGAACTCCATGGCGAATGCTATTACAAGCTCTTTGTCAATTCCTGAGGATGGCACAACACATTGCTAGCAAGGGTAGTTATGTAGCCAGGGTGGCAAAAGAACGATGAAGAAATATAATTTTTCCCCTTATGGGTATGAGGCTTCCAAGAAAAACTGCTTCCCCTCATGGGTCTGAGGAGATGAATTTTGTGGCCGTTCAATTCCGCAGAGAGATAATGACTTGATGCTAAAGTGGCTTAGCATATTGTGGGTAAAACAGGAAGCCCAAGTAAGAGGCCCTATGACGACTTATGTATACAGGATGTCGATTGATACTATGGCAACGACAATTATTACAATGATGCTGAGGATTGTACAAATGGCCCGAAAAAGATGAAAACTGGGATACGCCTCATATTGCTATACTGGATGAGGGAGGTACTCGCATGTCTGAGCATGGGTTGGTTTAACATCCAGATTCGGCAGAGCAGGCTGGATGTATTGAACACATTAGGTCCAAGATAAAAATAACAGTGGGCAGGAGTGATAGATCTAAAATGAAGCCAGCGTGCCCAAAGCCAACGATATTGAAGAAAGTGGCCATAACTCTAGAATTGGATGCTAACATTTTAACTCTTTAAATTGTAAATGATACATTTTAAATGTTTAAGCAAAGGTGGCAAAGACCCTAGAAAAGGTGTGGCTAGGGCATGGTCCCCATGCTTTCATGTATTTTGTGTGCTGTGGAACAGGATAAGAGGTCAGGGGTCACTTGGACTCAGAAACAATTTCCGGTTGGGTCCGAAGCTGTTTTTGGGGAATGCAAACATGGAACTTTCTTTGGGGACACGCAAGGGACTGTCATTACATATTGAGCTCAAACCTGGAGTGCTTGCAGGCTCAAATTTAGGGGCAATGCTCAAGGATCTCAGTTTGGGGAGGATTTTTATAAAGAAATCGGATAGCACGTTCATACATTTGTCTTTGTGGACACGGCCCAATCATCTCTGAGACGTGCTTTTCGACAAGTCTTTCCCAGGGTCAGTGGAAATGGGGGCCGCTGCACTGGCCGGGGAATCTTCTACCACTATTAGTATGCATACTTAAGGCCAACATCTTCCAACAGAATGGAAGGCTGCTGGGGAGTTTTGCTTACATTTATTTCATGGCGAGATATATTATTGTATTATTTGTTGCAAGGCAAAGGCTTGCCTGGGGAAGGGTTTATGCAAGCAGCTGCCTGGGTTTATGTGAATGCGATTTAATGGCAGAATCTCTTTTCTTGTGTGCTCCTTTTATATATATTTGATATCACTTGTTCAACGAAAATATTGTTGTGAGTCAGTCGTGTGTTGAATGCTATTAAAATGGTTGTCCGTGGTGTTATTAATGAGGAAGATGAGGTTTTTAAGAAAAACCTTTGTGGATGTTTGTAGATTCCATGGGCTATATTATCAAGGAAACGCGATAAATATCGCATTTCCCGCTTTGCGTGATTCTGTTTAACGCCGCGTTAAACAGAATCACAAAGAAGAAGAGGACGATGCTTAGCCATCAGCAGAGGCCAAGCAGGGCAAGGGGGAGCTCTTGGTGAGTGTACTGTCCTTTTCCCTTGTGACAGTGGGAGGCAGATTGGCCCTTTTTGTTGAAAAGTAGGGTTGAATATCATAAGACCTATGGGTAATGCAGATGGTGGGAGTGTTCCATATAGAAATCTATGCAACTCCAATACAGACCAGTTATCCTTCGACAATACATTTTTCTCAGAAAGGTTCGGTTCTGGTCAGCGCAGAGGTACAGGAATTCTTACAGAAGGGAGCAATAGAACAACAGCCAGCAATACTGGCCAATAATAAATCCGAGGAACGCTTAACCAATTTGTTGTGTATCGCCATTTCAAAACAGAGAAGATCATATGCCTGAGGGAGACTGGATGGTGCATCTGCATTTAAGGCGCCTACCTGACAGTGACAATAGCTCAAGAGCACAGGAAGCACCTGCAGTTTCTGTGACAAGGACAGGTGTCCGGATTCAAGTCCCTTGCATTCGGTCTATCCTCCAATCAATGGGGCTTTACCAAGTTGAGGGGGCCTCTGAGGGCCCTCAGAGCACAGAGACTGAGAATGGGGGTGAAACTGGACAATATCATACTCCTGGATCAGGAGAGGGAGGTTGGTAATCAAGTTGAGGGTGCCATCAAATTAATTCAGTCATTTGGGTTTATTATCAATGTGGAAAACTGCAGTTGGTGCCCATAAGAAGTAATTAATTCTTGGGGTTTCTGGTGGATTCTGAAAATGTGATTCTTCAATTGCCAGAAGCAGAGATAAAGCTGATCAGTTGGTGAGGCAGGTGGGCTTGCTCGTGTCCTCGATTCAGGCAATTTTTCCACAACCCCTTAGCAGAGGGCTCTCCAGCTGCGGAAGAAGATAAGACACCTTAAGAGAGGTCTAGAATACTCTACTCACGAGCATTCCATTTAGCTCAGGAGTCACAAGTGGATATCAGCTGGTGGGTAGGTCATGTAGATGCATGGCAAGGGCGATCCCGGTTCCCTACGTTCACAGATCTTTGAATCAGATGCAAGTCTGGGAGGCTGTGGTGCAAGATGTGGCAGTGACTCGACCAGAGGAGGATGGTCCAGGAGGAATCATTAATGTAGATAAACTGTTTAAAGCTTCTTATAGGTTCCATTACAATCCAAATCTTTGTTTAAAAACAAATGGTGGAAATGTGCGTTCTAATGAACAACATTACTTCAGCAAGGTACATAGACAGACTAGGAACATCAAGGTCAAAGCTCTTGGTGGGTCTAGCCAGGTCCCTGTGAGAATTGTATCTACAGAGGAACATATCTCTGGTGGCAGAATACCTGTGAGGAGCATACAATGCAGTAGAGGATTGGAATTCAAGAACAACATACAAAAGCCGTGAGTGTTGTGTAGATCTTTCACATGTTTCAGGCTCTGAACAAGACATTGAATTCTTTCAGCATAGACCTCTTTGTCTCTCACTTCACAGCTGAGTTAGGAAGATTTTACAACTAGAGACCAAATCCTGAGGCTCTAGAAAAGGATCCTTTTCTTCAGCATATAGTGGGAATCTCTATGTTTTTTACACCATTTATCATGGTTCCAAGATGTTTCCCAGATCCGCATTCAGTTGACATGGCTCACTTTGGTAACTCCATTGTGGTGGGTGCAACCTTGGTTCCTTTCACTCCTGGAATTATCAGCCAATTGCCCAATTCATTTTCCAACCTTTCCTCAGAGGTTGAGGGTCCTTCTGGGGCAATTACACAACCTGATTTTGGAAGGTGGGCTTACTCTGGTGGCATGGAACCTTTTGAAATGCTCAAAGGAATTCCAGGACTTTCAGAATCAGCTTCTAGTTTTATCAAAGCATTGTCAGTAAAACGTATAACAAGAGACTATTAGTCAGCATGGTATACCCGTAGTAGATGGTGTGTTGGAAGATTTATCAATCCTGTTCCGTCGGAGGACATAAGTATTCTCTATTTTATGGCATCCTTGGCAGCCAGACAGAAGGCATATAGAACGATTAATGGATATAGATCAGCTATATTAGAAGCACATTAGAAAGTTGTAGGTAAAGTGGTTGGATAACACCCACTGGTTTGTGAATGATTGAAGTAATTATTGCATATCTACCTAAGCCAAGTCTTTTTACTTTATGGGTGTAGAGTTGGTTTTGCACCTTTTGCTATCATGGGAGGACAATGACAAGTTATCCTTCAAACTACTGTCAGCAAATGATAATGTTGTTACGATTGCTTTCTTTTCAATGGGTATCAGATGTTACAGTGCAAGATAGTTCTACCATTCTTTTTTTTTCTCTCCTGTGGGCGTTCATTTTACAGTATCAAGACAAACAAAAAATACCTCCACTTCCATCAATGTTCCCTGCCTCCTCTAAAAACTAAGTTGTGTGTGGTCTGATGTCTCAAGCAGTACATACAAGTAAAAGAGAGTTTGAGGACATCTGATCCTCAACATTTGATAGCTTTGTGCAAGCCATTAAATCCTGTGTCTTCTACTACCCTTAGTTGGTCGGCTAAAAGTATAATGGCCATGGCATTCATGGCAGGAGTGGTCACAGATTATTTGGGACTCATTCAGCAAAGTGTGCAATGGCTTCTAAGGCTTTTTGGGTACGGGCAAGGTTGAAGGACATTTTGAGATCTGCAGTTTGGTCAAAAGTATCTACAGTTTTCAATTGAAACCCCATAGAGTATGTGGTTTTAGTCGGAGTGCAAAGGCTTTGAACATGCATAAGGCATGCATCTGTCTTTGAATAAAATTCCAGATTCTCCTAGAAAATATTTACGAAGACTCCTAATTTCATTTAAGACAAAGGATGCAAATATTATCCAACTTCTGATATTTGTTAGCCCTCTCTATGGCTGGTGGTTATAGATCTGTTTTGTTATTTCCAGTGCCAATCTCGACTAGCCAAGCAACGGGTTCAAGTGTCTAACCACAATCGGGCTGGATAATGGCATGAACTCTGTATTTTCCTCCACCCAACAACTTCTTGTTCCTCCCCTTGTTGTCCATACACACTATCCCTTTTCCTCCCAGCTTTCTCTGTTCCCCATGTGCTCCTCTAAGGAACAAAAGAGAGCTTTATTGAAGGCTACCTTGGTGTTGCAGGTGACAAGGGAGACTTCATTTTAGTCCTTATTTTCTTTCTATATTATAGAAAATGAAAAAAGATTCTAATGAAGTTGACCTTACCACCCAGTCTTTACTTGACATGGAAACAAATGCTTGGCCCTTTCTGCAGGGTAATCCCCAAACCTTTTGAGTTACGCCTCCATTTTTGCTGATCTCATTTTTGTTGGCCTTTGGACTTTGTGCACATTAACTCTACTGACCAGTGCTAACGTGTGTGTACTCTCTCCTTTAAAGACCCTGAAGTTGACTTACATTTGATTGGCACATTTCATTTACTTGTAGGTCCCTAGTGAAGCGGTACTACATGTACCGAGGGGCTGTAAATCAAATGCTACCAGTGGGCCTGCAGCAATAATAGTGTCACCCACTTAAGTAGCCTTTTAAACATGTCTTAGGCCTGCCATTGCAGCCTGTATGTGCAGTTTTAAACTGTCATTTAGACCAAACAAAATAAACCATTTGCCAGGATTAAACCTTCCTTTTTAATACATATAGGTCACCGCTAGGGTAGGCCGTAAACAGCCCAAAGGAAAGGATACAGTGTGTTTATAAAGTTGAACACGTACTTTTAACTTTGACATGTCCTGGTAGTGAAAAACTCTTAAGTTCGTTTTTCAGGACTGGAAGGATTACATCTCCCATAAAATAACATTGGGTTTGCCTTATTACATTTAATAAATGATAACTTCCAACTTAGAGCAGGTAAGATAATTGAGTTTGGTGTCTAAAGAATGGAAAGTCAAAACCCTCTTTAATGGGAAAGTTGCATTTTTGAATCACAATTCTGAAAATGCAGCTTGTAGAAAGTTGGCATTTTCTTATTCTAACAGTTTGGTTCCTGCAGCCTGTATCCTGGGTCATGTGACTATTTGTAGCGGCAGTTAGTCTTTGTGTGTTACTACAAGACAGTGAGACAAACGGGGAATAAATGTTGACAGAATGTGCCATCTCTGACTTGATGAGGGAGAGGAGCCGTCACCTACAACACTTGCACATCACAAAGACACTGCCAGAGCACACTCACAAGGGCTTTGACACTACTCTTTCTGCCCCCAGAGAAGCTTGAGCCAGGGCATGAAGGCAGGACATTCTATACACCTCTGTGGGTGGAAACCTTTAAAACCTACCCCTTCTTCAAAGCTGGCACCATGTATAAATATTGGACTCTTAGACCCAAGCCTTTAGTACACATCTGGACCGATAGAAAATTCAGAAGGACTGCTGTGATGCTCTGCAAGAAGAACTGCTACTCTGGGTCCTGCTGTCCTGCTGCTCTGCTGCCAGAGTGGAAGGACTGGACTTGCATCTTTATCCCAGGATCACCAGACTGACTCCAATGGCTAGTTGGCTGGCCTCTTGATCAGATCCTCAGGGAGAGAAAAGTCTTCAACTACTGCGAACCCAGCAACTGGACTCGTTCTGCTGTGAGTTTTGTTCACCCATTACCAAGGCTTATTTTATTGTGTTCTCTCTTTTCACCCCTTCCTCTTGCTCCATTTGACTCTCTCACTCTGTTCTATCTCCTACTCTCTCTATCCTCTCCTCTTCCATGCAGAATTTGTTCTCTGCTCTAAGCCTTTCTCTACCTAGTTTCGCCTTTTCACTGACTACCTGTCAAAAGAGCAACAGGAGCAGATCTCAAAGAAAGTTAGCATCACAGAGCCTTGTCACAGCCAGGTGGCCCTCTGGTCCATGTGACAGCTCAGGAGAGAACCTCCCAGGAAGGAACTAGACATGAGTAACACTCTTCATTCAAAGCACACAAGACAGCATTATGTATTTGTTTGACTTCTTTTGCTCTCACATTTGTACTTTCTAAATGGTTTCTTTAGTGTTACATGCGTATCCAGCTATGCTAATACATTGTAAGGGTAGCTTGGTTTTGGATGGCATTGAGAGCTATTGTCACCTGCAAGACTGGAGCTGGCAGTAAAGGTTCCATATGCCCACCTGAAGGCGTCATTAGCCCAGCTGTGACTGTTACCACAGGTTGTTTATTAAAACTGGTGCTGGCTTCGCCGGTCACGAGTTCATAAAGCAAGTTGCTAATGTATGGGGTATGGCTAAGGCTGGAAGTTCAGAGGTAAGTTGCCTCTGTGCCATGGTATTTCATATTTATTGGATAATAAGCATCGATTTGTGGGGCAGTTCTGAAAGGGAACTGCTCAGGTTGTCCATTGCTTCAGAGTCTGCCGCATTGCAACTTCACACCTATTGTTTAATTTAACTTTGCAAGCTTCACAAAGTGTGAAGCTTGAATTTTGTTAAATAAAAAAGAGGGTACAGGACAGGAAGATCACCTGATGTGTACCTTCTTCATCAAACACCTTGTGTCCTGGCTGGGAGGTTACTGAAGATGTGGTGAACTAGCCAAGATGATGAGCTCTGATACCGTGCACAATAGCATTTATAAAAATAAAAACACATATTTGATTTTCACAAATTAAAATCTACTTCTAATGCAAGACATTACCCCTACAGTGACAGGATACCCTTGTGGGTGATAGTGCACTTGGCACATACAGTTAACATAACTCCTACCATGTTTGTGCCACTCTCACAAACTGCGCCATGCAGCAGGGTAATGTGTGGCCTTCATGACTAAGGAAGAGTGCGCCCCCGCATCCACAGAGTGATGACACATTAATAATATTAATTACTGCTCTGCACCACGGTGCTCTCCGGTGCATGGCATGCTCATTAGCAAGGCAGCTTTTCATGAAACAGCTGGCGAAGAAGGAGTCGATTTTAGGACAAAACTGCATGGGTGATACCAAAATGCCAGGGGTTACAGAAGTGATATCATACACCTGTTGACCTAAATGATATAGCAGGAAGTGACGTAATTTGACCATTGACCCTAAATCTTCCCAGGGAGTGATGTCATATGATTTTACCTCGCATGATATCACAATAATTGACATTGCTGAAGTTGCATAATAAATGTGTGGTTAACAAGACAATATAGCATAAATGTCTACATTAGATAAACCTACATCAGGGTGCTGGTATGATCTTTGAAAGTGGTGGGGGGTAATAGAATACTTGCCCTAAATTGTAGTTAGCAAGTGAAGTGAGTGAACCAGACTTTTCCTGTATATTTGAAGGAGTTTCTCCGCCCAGGACATTTTGAAAAAAAAATGGGGGTCAATAGTGCAGTTTAACATAAATTTGCTAAAAAGAGATTGCCTATGAAAGGGAAATTGTTAAATATTCAAGTCTTTTCATGGTGTGCCAAGCCAAATAAAGCAAAGGGACTTCAGGGGTCGACCCCCACTTTTTTTTCAAGATGTGCTGTGTGTTCCCATATGTCATAAAATAACTAAATTGTGCCAGGGACAGGACTTTGTCAGGGGTGCCCCTCCAAATGCCATGGATGCCCGTTAGGCCAAAAATGACATCAATATGCAAGTACCAGAATATTTCGATTAATGCAATATATTTACCAGGGGTGACCGTTATGTAAATTTACCTCAAGTGTGTCAGGGACCCCATCCTGATATGGTTGCTGCCTCCTCTACGACACTGCTGTCCTCCCTTATGCCAAGAATTACCTCAAATGTGCAAGCGCCATTTTCTAATTCTGCGGTTGCGGGCGGTCACGCTCAGTCATGGTCAGAGGGCTGCTTCTCGAGTAGATTTCCTGCTGCTCAAATAGATTTTGTACTCCAACTACAGCACAATCAACTCGAATGGCTGAGCGCTCTTGCGCAGTGCATCGTGTCATTCGTGCTGAGTTTTCAGCCGCTGCTCGCGCTACTGACGATAAATTGCAACAAGAGAAGCACGACATGTATATTTTCCGCCCGTTGGCGGAACTCTGCAGAATCTCATGGAGTTTTTATGTGGAATTCCACAGAGTTCCGCCCACCCCTTCCTCAGCACAGGTGTGCCGTGGGCTCCTTTAAATGTGTAATGCTATGAGAGAAATTGAAATACCACATTAGTCTTTGCCTCATTAATATTAACCAGAAGAGACTGGTTAGGGCTGTGCGTAGTAAATATTGTGCAAGCAGCTGGTGAAAATAAGATTATTCCAAACTACGTACAGAAAGTAGCCGGAGTTTTCCGATTGCCTCTGACTCCCACCTCCCATGACCATTTCCTGCACCCTGATGGGTGGGACATCCAGGTGCAGGGAATGGTGATGGCAAAGGCTGTACCCTCTCTCTGTGGTGCTGGCGACAGCTGCCGGAACAGCATAGAGGGAGCTGCTGACATGAAGGTGCCTGGAGGATACTGCAAGTGGACAAGCAAATAATTAGGGCAGGTAGAGATGGTTTCAATGGACACCGAAAGCTCTGTGTCAGTGTAGGGCTCAAAGCAGGGAATCTGGTGGACAGATATTGAGTGACAAAATTCTTCCGCAGTTTTTATATCTGCCCCTCCTTAACAATGTATGCTGTCATGCGAGCCCCAAAACTTTGATAACTCCACACAACCCTAAAAGGAATTCCCACATTCTCAAAACTTTTCTCTGTATTGCATATTAAAGTTATACCAAATTACCTAAGTGATGTTTTGAAAGACAACAACATTTTTATATTTGTTTCTTTCCTTGACATGTCCAAGAGAACTGTAGGATGATATAATATAGCTACCTGAGGATAATTGCTTCCTCGTCATAAGAATTGGGACTTATGCTCAGCATTTCCATGAAATTATTTTTTTTTAAGCACTAAGGGCCTCATTATGATGTCGGTCGGAAAACCTCTGACCGACAGTCGAATTCCTCTAGACCAAGTCGGAACCCATCCGCCCGAGTCAGTCAAATTCCAATCCGCCCGACCAATTACAATGCTCGCGGTCGGAAGGGGAACCGTTTGGCCATTCCGAATTGGTCCCGACTGGCAAACGGAGAATCCAAGTTGGTCAGAGGCGATCAGTACAGCTCTGCAGACAGCGTTTCCAACCAACTAATTACTATGTCAGATTCTGACAGCCTTTCCGACTCGGTCTTACCGACAAAAAAAGCCTGTCAGAAACAGACTTTGAGGGCCCCTAGCAGGCCCCCCTTCATCCTGAGTCCTCCGGTTTGAGGTTGACGGGGTACCCAAGGGACCCCCTGTAAACCCATGCACAGTGTGGCAGGCATCACGGGGTGCAAGCCACAGGGTGCAAGGGTTTCCGCAGACACTCATTTTCCCCATGGAGCCTGTGTTGTTGGAACACAGGCTCCCATAGAAGTCAATGGGAGTCCTTCCGAACAGTGTTCAGAAGCATCGTAATCGGTCGGGACGAACCACTGATCGCGAGTCTGTCAGATACTGAATTCGACACAATGTCAGACAGAACGTTTCCGACCGACATCGTAATGAGGCCCTAAAAATGTTCTTCGTGTTTTCCACAAAGATAAGCTCTGCTTCTCTTTTGATAACAAGTTAGCTGACGCTTTCTCATAGCATTCTATTGTAGAATGGGTGTTGTAAAAAAAAAATTCTGGTATTTGTAACACGCGAACTACTCACCCCTAAGGGTCTCAAGGCGCTGGGGGCTGTTGTGGAGATTAAGTGAGCTATTGCCGAGAGTCACATGGTGCTGAACTGAGGTGCTTCTGGTGCTGAGAATTGAACCATGAGCTCTGCTCTCTGGAGTTAGCCACCCTGGCTGCTACGGCTCAGCTCTCCAAGCCATATAAAGTGGAATATTACCTAGATATTCTGAAAGATTATTGCCATGATTTAGGTAAAGTTTATGATGAAAACAACTTCTAAAAAGGCCTCCTTGTTGAGAGGCTTTACATTGATGCTGTTGGCTTAGAGAAACCCTTTGCCCAGGACAAACCTCTGTCTTACAATGCAAGCCTCTCTCGAACATGTGCAAGTGTGTCAGTGTTCTCACTATGTTCAGATACTATTGAAAATATGGCAGTCCCAGTGATCCCGGGGCATTGACTTACTCCTGGAAGAGACAGAATGGAAGCGCCTTACAAGGAGCCCTTCACCCTGGCACAGCTGATCCTGCATTCTCCCTCAATGGGGGGAAGAAACAAGATAGTTTGTATTAGACTACACCGGAGATGATTTAGACTCTTTTGGTGCTCCTAGAGCCAACTACAAATTTATGTGCATTCATGCTTAGTAGAGCCAAAATGTTCTTTCATAATGTGGATCTGTTTCTATTGCATTTTAGGTTGGCTTTTAAGGGTTGGCTTTTATGGGGGCGCTTAACGATTCCTTCATATGGTGAGTGATCTATGTCTCTGCAGCAATTGTTGAAGCCCCTGAGCTACCTTACCCAGTTTAATGTTTTCACATAAAATAGACTTTGTTCTGGGAATCTGGTTTCAATGCTGGAAACAAATATATATATGATTTAGAGAAGCCAACGAAAACATGTTGCAAAACCTCCATAGGAGTAGGTCCTTGTGCCAGCTTCCCCTGTGAGAGTTCTCCTATCCAGCTTTCCCGCAGTCTGCTATCTTCTACTCCCTGTCTACCTGCTGCCCCCTGTCTGTGCCTCCTCTGCTCGTTTCTTGCTCTATTTTGCTTTTCCTACTCATTTTTCTGCTTTCTGTTTTGCCTTCTTCTTCTCATTTTCCTGCCCTCTGTTTTGCCTTTTACTGCTAGTTTTTCTGGCCTCTATTTAGCCTATTCAGCTTGTTTTTCTGCCTTCCGTTTTGCCCTCTACTGCTCTGTTTTCCTACTCTGCTCATTTTCTGCCCTCTGTGTTGCCTTTTCTGCTCGTTTTTCTGCCCTTGGTTTTGCCTTTTACTGCTCACTTTTTTGCCCTCTGTACGGCCTTTACTGCTCGTTTTTCTGCCTTCGGTTGTGCCCGCTTCTGGTCAGTTTTGCCTTTTCTGCTCATTTTTCTGCCCTCTGTTTTACCTTCTCTGATCATTTTTCTGCACTCTGAACGGCCTTTAATGCACGTTTTTATTCCTTCCGTTTCACCCGCTTCTGCTAAGTTTTTCCTTTTCTGCCCACTGTTTTGCCTTCTCTGATCATTTTTCTGCCCTCTGTTTTGCCTTTTTCTGCTCATTTCTTCCCTCTTCCTGCCGTGTCCTCAAGACCTGGCTTTTCAAAGGAGACCTCGGACCACAGCCCCAGATACCCCCAAGGGTGACAGTGTCGCTCCTAAAAATGCTGATTGATTGAGAAGAGTTTTAAACACCAAGAGGACACAATGTAAATAAAAAAGGGTTTCATCAGGCACAGCAAATATATAATAATGAGGTCTTAGAGAGTGTAATGATGGCTCTCAGGGTATCTTTTATTATTAACCCGTTCCGTGCTCATGACGGAACCACGCCGTCATGAGTCACGGGCGAGCTGTGCTCATGACGGAGTGGTTCCGTCATGCTGCGGCCGTTGGCGGCCGCTCCGCCCACGCGGCGCTAATTCCCCGCCTGTGCAGGCGATTAGCGCCGTGGGCGGAGTCGTGACGGAACCACTCCGTCATGAGCACAGCTCGCCCATGACTCATGACGGCGTGGTTCCGTCATGAGCACAGCGGCGCCGCACTGCCCCCAAACCCCCCGCAGCTCCGCGGCAGAATTCGTGCCGCGGCGAAGGGGTTAAACCTACAACAGTGTTTAATCCCTGCTATGGGTGCTCCCAGCATCCCTTGCAGCCCTGATCGCTCTCGCCGCTCCTTGTATGAGCAGGAGAGTGCACTAACATAACATCCTGCCATGAGCCACTCAGTAAAAAATGAAAACTGACACCTTAATAGGGTGTTGCCAGTGATAATCGTCCTCCCGGCTCCCAGGGACCAGGCCTGGCACCCTGCCATTAGGCTGAGCTCTGGTGCAAATGGAAACATCACTTCCAATCTAGGAGAGGCGCTTCTGGCACCCTGCTGCCCCCACACTGGGGGCGGCGATGGGTGAGCATCTCCGCCCTGCATGCCACTCTCCATCTGCCTGATTTAATATGTCTAGCTTGTTTATTTATTAATTAGTGATTCTGTAGACACCACATGTTGCTGACAAGCTAATTGAAGTGGAGCATTCCGCTACTGAGAATCCGGGATATCGATGTACCATTATCTGGACACGACTACATCGAAAGGCGATGCGAATAGGTTTGGGATAAGGGCTAGGCTAAGAGGGAGTGTTGGGCTTACAGTAAGGGTGAGGGTTAGGAGCTGGATTGTGGTTGGGGTTGGGGTAGTGGGAAGGCTTATCCTTAGGTTTACAGTTAGAAAAGAGGGAAGTTTTAGGTTTAGTGTAAGAGTTAGGTTTTGGATTAGGATATCAAACACACTAAAGGCGATTAACAAACTGCTTGTAAATTGTCTCAACCACTGGCAATCTCTCTGGTCAGCATTCCACCTCATGGTTTGTCTTGTGTGTAGACTTTGGCTTAGTGTTAGGGTTAAGGCAGTCCTTCATTTGTAATAAAAAACTAAAATGCGGGCTCCCAAAAGTATTGTTAGGCTGGTGATGGTCCCTGCCACTGCTGAGGTGGCCCTCTTCTCCCACTGATGCCGCTGAGTGTCCGCAGGCATCACTCTCTGGTTTTGGTGGTGGGACGAGAAACACTTGTGAGCAGGGTCAACTAGTGAACATTTAAAGTGTGGAGAATAAGTACCAGCCTTGAACGGGACAGCGCAAGCAAACAAAGCGAGCAAGGCAAACATTTTAATGGGGACTCATGAAAGGTCACCTCCTGAGAAAATATTAAAAGAAGTGAGGGTGAAATGGTGTATTTTAAAGCGCAGTTTTCACATAAATGGAGTAAAAATCTGGAGGTTTTAAATGCGTGCTACTGATTTTGTGTTGTGTGCGGAGCATGACCATCCCTCCCAAGAAGACTTTGACAAATGGTGGTAACAGGGGGGTTTATGACAATTGTCATTAAAATGTGATTCGGGTAAAGGACAATACGTTGGTCAGACAGTTAATAATATATTCAGATTATGCAGTTTTACCTGACCTATCATTTATCAAATGTACATATATGCATTTCATTTTTGCATCCTTCCTATTCAGTGAGGAAGGAGAAGGGGGGAGAAATGTAAAGTTATCTAAATCTCACACATACACGTGCTTTAACAGCAGAACTACACAACTTCCAGGGGCTCATCCTGCAGAGGTGCTGCCCACACAGAGCTTTCGGGATCAAAGAACATGCATGTTAGACCCTGACAGCAGCAGTGATGTCACAGAATGATTCTTTCCAAGAGTGAGGATGAAATGTACTCACACAGCGTATGAAGCTGCAGCTAAACTAGCCAGTGCCCTCCGGTACCAAGCAACCAAAATACGCAGCGTGTCTCCTAAAATGTGCATAAACATCGAAACCCAGCATCGACCTCTTTGTACATACAGTCTATGTACACTTGTATACTGCCACCACATATGCACTCAACCACCAACTCCGACGCAGATGTAGGCAGTGCTTGTTGTTAACAGTCACCACATATGAACACACACACACATCACTAGCACAAATACTGGCAGCATTGAGGCACAAGTTGTACACGGAAGGGCATTCTTAAAACAATACAAATGGCTCACACGAATGGATGAGCGATGGCTATTGTTCTCAGAATGCACCCCCACAATCCAGACGTTTCCATGAAACACAATCCGGGGCTCAAGGGCGCAGCCCCTCTGCCTTCTGTGAGGCCCCACATGCTCCATGTTGCCTCTCCAAACCTGACACGGCATATTATTGAATTGAGCAGTGTTCATGAAAACATGACTTTTGTGTTTTCATGAACACCGCCAGTGTGCAGGTCCGCCCTCGTGTCCTTCTCCTCAGGCTTCTGATGACAGGAGAAAGAGAGGGCTGGGAGAGCTGAGGCACAATCCAGCTCCAGAGTGCAGTTAAACACAGCACTCTGTAGGAGGATGTCTACATTGCGCATTCCGGAGGGGCGTAGTTCCACTATGGCCCCCTCACGCAGGCTCAATCCATTTTATTTAGCAGACTTGCTGCGGATGCCTCAGGCAGCACATCATACCTGCTAACATGTGGCTGGCAGGGTGCACGTCAGGGTGCATGTCAGTGCATTCATGAGGCCAGTGACAAGCCACACCGAGAAGCAGGGGCGGGATCCCAAGCTCTGTTCCAGCTTCTTATAGGGCTGTGCTTCCAGTCCAATCAAGGAGCTGGAAGAGGCATGGGCTGGGCCTTTCCCTTTTCAGACCTGCCCTTGCTGCTCTGGCTGGCTCCTCGCTGGGAATCAGGGCTTGCTAGTTCCAATGTCCATCGTCAGAATCCTGCTCTGCTGGAACGGAAGCAAGGTAAGTACAAAAACGTTGTTTCTCTGTTCATGTATGTATGTGTTTGTGAGTGTGTTTGTGAGCATGTTTGCGAGTATGTTTGCGAGTATGCTTGTGAGTAAATGAAAATGAATGGGCGTGAGTAAAAGTGCGCATGTGTTTGTGAGTTTCATTGGGAGTGAAAGTGAGTGGGAATCTGAGTTTGAGTATGTATGACTACTGAGAAAGTGAGTACGAAGGAATGCGTTAAGGAGTGTGAGTGCGTTAGAAGGAGTGAGCTTTTGAGATTGTGAGAGGGAGTTCAAGTGAGTCAGGTGTGAGAATGAAAACCAGTGATTATGAGCATGAGTATGTTTGTGTGTGAGCAACAATCAGTGGGAGAGAGTATGAGTGATAACTATTAAGTGAGAGATTGTGAGTTAGAGTGAGTGTCGGGGAACTGAGTAAATGTGAGAGCGAGTGAGTATGAGTGAAGCACATTTTGACAAAAAAGGTGGAGGGACTCTCGGCCGGAAGCAGAAACATGAAATGGTAAAACTACTGCTTCATGTTTCTGCTTCTCGCATGAGAGAAAGCAGAAGTGCCTGGAGTGCCTGGCTGGGGGAGGGTGGGTGGGCGTTCCTGCTTGAGTGCAGGAGAGGCGTGGCTAGCCCCACTGTCTTGGGTGCTGACTGTTTGTTCGGCCCCAGGGCCAACCAAACCAGTCATGCGCAGTTGCTCACTCTCTCTTTTTCTCTATGGAGGCTGCATGTAGCCTACATAGAGAAAATGGCTCCCTGGCCTACAGGCGCCCATCTGGGTGCCGTCTGCTGCGCCGCACCAATCACAACGCTGCAATTGCAGCGTTGTGATTGGCTTAGGGGAGCGGAAGGGAGGCTGCCTAGTAAACGCGGGCCCGGCCGGGAGCAGCAGGAGCTGAGGTGGTGGCACGTGACCTGGAGGAAGCAGTGGGAGAAAGGTACGTTTTTAATTCTATTTAGATGACCGTCCCCGCTCCTCCCCCCGTGCGACACCCCCCTATCTTGCCGGCCGCGACTGCTCTTACTATTGGAACAGCGAGGAAGGTAGTGATCCAGAGTGCAGACTATTGCAAACTTCTCAAACAGCAATGGTGTCAAAGGCTTGTTTGTTTGCTTGAAAGGTTCTCGACTTTCACAGAGAGTCATGTTGGTTAGCATGATAGTCTACTCCAGCTTGGAATTCTACAATGCGGTCTATTTGGGGCCATTGCCAGGCCACTGCCAGGCCACAATATATTCAGAATGCTGGTATACGTCGTATACCGTGACAGTGCTCTGTGAAAGGAAAGTGAAGGCCTGTCAGCATGGTGAACTACAGCAACTCTAGTTACAGAACGCTTTAAATATGTAATACGGCCACCTGTTGATAACAAAAATGTAATTTTCAAATGAGCAGGAGTCAGAGACATTTATGTTTATATAAGCAATACGTATAGCCTACAGTAAAATATAAAGAAAAATACATGTAATGTAGACAGAATGTTTATTTTTTCTGCATCTGTTTTTAAAAAGGCCTGTAGCGGAAACAATTCTTTATGGCTGGCTTAAATTGATAGTCCTGGCTGTGCGGCTTTGATTACGTTATACATTCTTTGAAAATGCACATTTCGCAGCCTCACAGAACACTGCAAATTTGCATTGCTAACGAAAAAATGCTGCGTCACAATTCAGTGGGAGTGCAGTGAGATAGACTTAAGTCATTTCCATACGGATGTGATGCTGTAAAACGCACAATGTGAACAATGCTATGGGGAGCGCGCGGGCTGAGTGGCTCAGGCTGTAAGTATTCTTCACACAATTCATAAAATTGAAATACGTAATTTCTCCACAGTGTAGGACGTTTCACCCAATTGTGAAAATGGTTGCTAATGAGAACATTTCACTATGTCCTTTTTTATTCAGACTGACTATTTGCAAAACGAAATATATAAGCAAATATCCAGCATCCCTCTAGAGCCTCTCTTGTTCATGTACTGATCTTGGTACTGAAGGTTGACTCCTGCTGGGCTATGCCAACTGCTCTGTGTGGAGCTCTTCTGGGAATTTGTTGGTACAGCCTTTAGCCAACCCGCCAAGTTTCTCAGATCTATACCTGACAGCTGCTACAGTCCAGTTCTTTTTCTTTGCATCTTGGGCCCTGTTTATCCAAGTTAACCCCAGTCAAGCATAGACGTTGAAATCTTGGCATCTATGCCTTGTTTAATACCACTGAGTGCTCTGCATTGGCACTTGTTGTGCATTCTTTCTAGCATGATTTCTGGTGTCTAGTTTCTTCAAGGAGCACTGATATGCAACTCCCATGCCCAGTGGCAGAAATCTAATGTCTGAGGTGGAGTAAACAGCTGTCGGAACACAAGGAGGAGTGGGATTACTGGACAGGACTCGAGGGGAGGAAGGAGCAGGGAAGA
Organism: Triturus cristatus; assembly: GCF_964204655.1. NCBI lineage: Eukaryota > Metazoa > Chordata > Amphibia > Caudata > Salamandridae > Triturus > Triturus cristatus. The sequence continues at coordinate 995,960,452 of NC_140584.1, forward strand.
CAGGGAGATTTTGTTGTTGTTGTCGAAAGGTATCAGAGCGCTTTACTCGAGCACCAGTCACATGACAGAGGAACATATTCACTATTAAGGCACGGGGAGATTTGCCCAAAATCACAGGATGTTTTAACCTCCTGCCAGACTGAAACCTCGTCCCCGAGCTTCAAGGTCGGCCGCTCTAGCCGTTAAACCACATCCTCTCCCCTCTTGGAGATGGTGATGTGGCCCAGTAAAAATCATTTAATTGGTACAATGACGGAGCGCTGTTTGAGCAAGTAATAAGAATGCGACTATGATAAAAAAACTCCTTTATATTAAATGAAGACTTAGAAAAACCTGCATTTTATATTGACTTGAAAGGTGCGTGTCTTCCCAGCTGCACCAGAAGAAGAATCCTGTGAATGGAACGTTTATGATGTAACATCACTGTGATGTCACGAGGTGCAGGGCAAATGCAGGGGGGAGGCATTGTGTGGACTTTGTGCATGGTTGAAAGGGTTGGCAGTGCGTGCACCCGCCCCTTTTTGTGCCGTAAATCACTGGGGCATGTGTCAGTGTGTGCATGGGTATATTCTTGTTTTAGGCAAAAACCTAACCTTACACCCAACAATAGTATATTGGTTTCTTTTTGCACGCATAGGATGTCAGCAGAACAAGCGACAGACAGTTTTGCCAGTCACTGTCTTTGTTAGAACAGATTCACAATTGGTTTATTAACCTTCCTGCTTTCTCAAATTTGCTTGAAAATGCACCATTTGCCCACTCTTTTTTCAAACTTTTCTTGGGGGGAGAACCCCCCCCAAACCTCCCGTAGGTGGTTCAGGCTCGCTCGCCCCGCTCGCTCGCTACAGTGCTGTACAACAATTATCTTACGCCTCACCACTTTCAAATGTTACCAGCTGCCACTGACCACCAGCTGTCACAGGAAACACAGCTACACTTGGTGCTACAGAGAAAGTGAGAACATAAACTGTCAACTAAGTTCTGTTCACGTAGTATGATACACAAATGATGGGAAATGGAAACATGAGACAAAGTTCATAAAAACCCAAATATTTTACAGACAAAACTATAGTCAGAATTGTCAAGAAAGCTTTAAAAGCGCAGGATGTGCATTGCTTTGTCTCGCTGGGAAGAGGAAGTTAAGAAACGGTGGTAACAAAGAGAGTACGTCCAAAATTCGCTTTTTGATTCTTCTTCTTTTCTTAATCATAAAAATGCTATTGCGGTCCCCAACAATTTAGATCTGCTGAGAGACAGGAAGTGAAAAAGTAAAAGCAGCAGTCTTTTCCCAAACTCCCTTCATGAAGCAGAACCACAGCATGTGGGCCACAATGTTAGTGTTCAACCAAAAAATACCAGCATCTACTAAAATATCAAAGGGGCTGGTCCAGCTAAACTGATAGCATGCCTGTGTGAGTGGACAAAGAACAGGGATATACTCAGCAAAAACCCTGAAATGCTGGTCTTGTTACAGGGTGCCACATAGTATTATATGAACCTGAAAGTGTATCTTTTCCTAAACACAGAATGGCTTAACATGAGAATAGATGCAGGAAAATGAGGTGTTCGGTGACCCTGCCACATTCCACCCAGACCTTCCCCTCTGACCCTAAGCGACACTTTTACGCTGCCGTTGCGTCACTTTTTGTGACACAGCAGCGGTGTAAATAATGTGCCACGTTGAGCCATATTTACAAAGTGATGCATCTAAGCAGATGCGTCACTTTGTAAATGCCTGGGCTACATTATACCTGCGTCAGGTATAATGTATGCAGGTTGGACGTTGCCACGTGAAAATGTCTCATAGAAGTGGCGCCGTAAAATCTATCAGATTTCACTGCACCACTTTTAGGATGCTACTGCGTCACAACCTTACGCCTGCCTCTCAGCCGGCGTAAGGGTGATGCAGTGAAACAGGATTAGGCCTCCCCAATGCATTGCTGGAGTTGCGTCATGCTTACGACACAACTCCAGCAATGCATGGGTTGTGTTCCGACAGATACGTCAGGAAACCTGATGTATCTGTCATTCCTTGCGACATGGTGTGCCGTACTATAAATACGGCGCATCCATCAAGGTGCACGGAGGGTGCACTGAAAAGTGTTGCATCGCTTTTATCACGCAGAGATGCAACACTTTTCCTAAATGAGGCCCTGAGTATGTTACAGCCATGCCTGGGCCTGGTCGTGGCTAGTGGACAGGACAGGCACATGCAGTGCACAGACCAATAGAACCACCACACACAGGACTGAGTCAAAGAGTCCTGGTGCTCTATAATAAGTACTTGTGGGCCCACTCGCACCCACCGGTATAATGTAACCACTGGGGAAAGCAGAGGGTAATGTTTGGGCATGTTTAGGCTTAGCGATAGTTATAAAACAAAGATACATTTTAAGGTGTAGGTTAGCATAGGGTTCAGTATACATACTCTTGTATCTGGTTTAGTCAATGTGGTAGTAATCTCAACAGGGGTAATCTCACTTATGGTAATCCTTGCAATGGTACTGGTAATCTCAGCAGTGGCAATCCCTTGAGTGGTAATATCAGAAGCACTAATTTCAGCAGTAGTAATCTCAGAAGTGGTAATCTCAATAGTGGTAGATCTGCTAAAGTCGTCTCAATAATGGTAATCCCTGCAGTGGTAATCTCAGTACTGGTAATCTCAGTAGTGGTGATCTCAGAAGTGGTAATCTCAATAGCGGTAATCAATGCAGTGGTAATCTCAGTACTGGTAATCTCAGTAGTGGTGATCTCAAAAGTGGTAATCTCACTAGCGGTAATCAAGGCAGTGTTAAACTCAGTAGTGGTAATCACTGCAGTGGCAATTTCTGTAGCAGTAATGGCATCAGTGGTAATCTAAATAGTGGTAATCACTGCTGTGGTAATCACAGTAGTGGTATCTCAGTAGAGGTAATCTTAGCAGTGGTAATCCGTTCAGAGGTAATCTCAGTAGCAGTAATCTCAACAGTGGTAATCTCATTAGAGGTAAACCTTGTTGTGGTAATCTCAGCAATGTTAATCTCATAGATGGTAATCTCAATAGTGGCAATCCCAGCAGTAGTACTGGTAATCTCAGCAGTGGTAAATTTAGCAGTGGTAATCTCAGTAGCAGTAATCCCAGCAGTGGTAATCTCAATAGTGGTAATCCCTGCTGTGGTTGTCTCAATAATGGTAATCCCTGCAGTGGTAATCTCAGTACTGGTAATCTCAGTAGTGCTGATCTCAGAAGTGGTAATCTCAATAGCGGTAATCAATACAGTGTTAATCTCAGTGGTGGTCATCACTGCAGTGGTCATTTCTGTAGCAGTAATCACAGCAGTGGTAATCTCAATAGTCAACAAAACAAAATTTACAGAGCACAACCAACTTTAAGTTGATTTATCGACCTAGGTGTCAGTGGGTTTTAATAAACACAGCACCATGCAATATATACAATACAACAAATATTCGTATAAGGTACAAAGGCAGAAATCGTGTAAAGTCTTTATGATGTTGATACGAAGTGTATATCGTGGATGCAGACAGCTGCCACGTGTTTCGTCGTGTATACTACTTTTCCAAGGCTTGAAGACTTTTATAGTAGATGGAAAATAAGTTCCTTAGATCCCTCAATTGTTCAGGAAGCATACTTAGGCATCATGGTTGTGCCTCTAACATGAAAGATAATGTTGCCTTGTAACACCTGACCATTTAGGGTCAGTAATCAGAGCAATGGAAGAAAACGTTTATTTTATAAACTTCATCTTAAATAAAATCTTGAATTAGTTTAAATATATTAAACGGAAATTATTTTGCTGAGGTTTAAAAAAATAAATCCTACCTAACATAAATAAGAAATATTATATATGAAATAAAAATGTTATATTCATTTGTAAATTAAAAAAGGGTTGTTTTTAGCTACATTTTACATTAAATTATATATATATTTATACTTTTAACTATTTTGAATTATTTGATTTAATTGAACATTATTAGCTACAGGGTTTTATAGTGATTCCCTACCTCCATTATTCTCTATGGGAGGATGTTGCAGTATCAGTGGTTGGCCATGTGTGGCGCTGGACATATTCCATCTGTACTGTTTTGGGACCCGCGCTTGGCTATAGCAACTTTAGAAGTGCAGTTTGTGAATAGCAATGTGTGTATTCTTTTGTGGGTGGGTGCATGCCCCTCTTTATACCCCACCTTACTGCTCCCTGATCCCGTCCCCTTTAGTCATAAGTATTCTCCATTTTCCAAACAATCCCCTCTGTCCCTGCGACACTAACTCTCGGAATGTATAAGTACGTGTAGGTTAATAGCACTATTGTTGTACTACTACAGGCACTGCAAGATGTAGTTTGTGAACTGGCCCCGTTGTCTCCAGTTATTCAAACATCCATTATGCCATTTCATCTCTATTTTTAAGTGCCCGGGTTGTCAATATGTACTCATTTGGATAGGCAGACATGATTAATTGCATGCAAAGCCACTTTAAATAAGACCTAATTTTCTCTAGTTCTGTAATTAGAATTAAATACTGGAAGGAAAACAGATTGTTTACTGATTTAATGTTTGTGTAAAAATTTAAAACTTGGGATCTTACTCAGCGAAAGCGTGATGAAGAAATCATTAGAGTCGTTAATTGTCACAGCAAGGGCACTCTTAGAAACTGTAACATGCTAACACATTAGGAAAATCGACATGCCTGTGGGTTCAGTGGAGATTTTACTATTTAATACACTCCTCACGCTGTCTCACCAAGATACCTTCAGTAGCTCGTCTCCTGGATCTGATCGCGAGAGCTTCAGCATTCTTTTTATGCTAACTTAATGGATCCCAAAGTGAAGCCCTATCCATGGCATGACCATCTCTGGACTCCAGAAGATCAGTGCTTCATGGTCACCCCTTCAGGTGATCAGTACAACTCAAGTCATTGGGCATGTTGATTAATCCGGAATTCACCAATCTGGTGATTGATAATATGCACCCTATCATACAGGAGACTTCTACCGACTGCTTATCGTTGTTGGATCTCCAATTATTGATATGGGGGTAGGGTCCTGGCGGTAAAATTGTCTCTGTCATTGAAATTTAAATATATATTAGCTCTATTACCCCTGAGGTTTCCTAAGTAACTCCTGATTGCTATGATTAAGAAGGTTAGATGGAACTCTGTCAGGCCAAGACTCTAGATGCCAAACCGGTATGCCACGACAACATCTGGTGGCCTCGGAATCCCACACATGCAACGCTATTTCAATGCGCATCAGCTAATATGGCTTGCTCAACTCCTCCCGTCTTGCAGATACAAGCATGTTTAAGTTGATGTTAAAAAACGTGTTTTATCCAAGTGACTTCAGTGTGTTATATAGTGAACTGGAATAAACAATGAAGATCTAAACCCTTGCTTGGCATTTTCTACACAAATAGATAAAAGTCTTTAGCATTCTCAATTATGAAACTCCAACATAAGCAGAATACAATAATCAGGGCGGCTGGCTGACCCTTTTACGGGAACGAATAGTCTGATTTGGGTCTTGTCGCTGTTGGATACCTGCTTTCTGAGCGACCTTTGATCCTTTGCAAACCTTTGCACTGAATTCGAACTCACTCCATCTGAGCTGTTGAGTTACCTCCAACTATTGTGCTGTTTAGGATCTAAGCTATGGCCGCCCGCACCTTATGTTCTCATCTTCTCCCCTACCAGATGGTACTTAGGTATTGTGGGCCAGTTCAGGGATGTAATTCCTGATATTTACGACAGCATTATTAATTTACTCCTTTCAGAACCTAAAGCCTTATCATTTAAGCACAGATGGCATGAAAGGCTGATGATACAATGCAAGAATGATGTATGGTCAGACCTGCTGGCACTACACAACAAAGAACTCAGGGATCAGAGACTAGCGGTGGGGGGTGAACTCCGCTCCGCTAGCAGAGTTTTGCCAACTCCGCATTCCATTGGGAGCACAGAGTTCAGGTGAAAACTCCGACTACGCCACATAGCGGAGTTAGCTCCTGCTCCTGCACCTTCACCCACACCCAATACCTTTGGTAAAGCAACTTCATCTTTACATGGCAAAGAGCATATAGCCACATCACAAAAGTGAGCTTTGAAACATATCAGGCAGTGAGAGAGGTGACAATTTTGGGGTCCCCTCTAACCTAGATAGAGGACCAAGCAGATGTCTTGAACACAAAGAGCATATCATGCTGAGCCATTCGGTGGTGATCTAATCTTCCTAGGACCACTCCAAGCAAAGCTATGGGCAAAAATACAATGCAACCAAAGGCCCCGCAAAGTGTTATGGGGCGAGATTCTAGAAAGCAGTGAATATTATAGTATTGGCTCTCCTGAGCCAGGGAGACCCGCGCTTTTGAGGAATGGTTTCCTCTGAGTCTGGTGTGTCTGATGGAAGTGCACATCCCACCGGGCACCTCAACAGTGATCCTTAGTGGAGGGCAGCTCGGGAAGCCCACCCCAAGCTGTCCTCGCTGGCTCCCTGCCCCAGCAGCACCCATGCGTGCTGCCTCAGGAGCTGGAAACATGTATGGAAGTCTGGGCAGACGGCAGCCCTCTGTGGTCACCTCCTGCTCCCCCCAGACACGAGCACGGGGAGCAGGGAGAGCGGCCACGTGGGGATGGCAGCAGCCCTCCCCTGTCCCTACTCTCGGGGAAGCGCGACGGTGCTTCCCCACCTCAGAAAACACACGGGCCGGGGATGGGGTCCAGTCCCCCTTTACTAAGAGTTCACCCAGGCGAGATGGGTCCCCGGGCGAGATGGAGGACGCAAGGATCCGGATGCAAAGAGGAGGGCAACTTTATGCTAGAGCAGTCTCTGAGCTGCTATCCACCAAGGATCACTGTTGAGGTGCCCAGTGGGATGGGCACCTCCATCAGACCCACCAGACTTAGAGGAAACCATTCCTCAAGCCCCAGCAACTCTCCCTAGCTCAGCACACTGCTCTCTAGAATCTCGTCCCATAATGCTTTGCAGGACCTTTGGTTAGGATTGTATTTATGCCCATAACTTTGATTGGCGGTGGGTCTAGGAGGATGGGACCACTACCGATTTGTTCAGCATGATGTGCTCTTTGTGTTCAAGGCATCTGCTTGGTCCTCTCCATAGGTTAGGGGGAACCCAAAATCATCACATCTCTCACTGCTTGCTATACTTCCAATCACTATTTTGTGGGGTGACTATAAGTTCTTTAGTATGTAAAGGTAGAGTTGCTTTACCAAGGGTATGTGAGGTTCCCATTTTATTATTTGGGGTGGAGCAGAGCAGAGTGAGTCAAGGTTTCACAGATTTGAGAGTGGAACTCCGCGAAGTGGCCACCCTTATTAGAGACTCAAATTTAGCTTTGACAAAGTCCTACTAGGCTGGCCCTGGCAACCATCTAAACTCTACACTGCTAATGTACTAACTTAAGCCTTGATGCTTCCTGTTGAAGATGCCAGAAATCTGGCTGAAATGTGCATATGTTCAGGCCTCTATAGCCATCAAACTGATCTTAAGTATGGAGCTTGATGAGGGCATCTTGTGGGTTCCTTTTTCCTTAGTCTGCTTCACTAGTCATGCTACTTGTTGTGTAAAGGTTTGCTGGCTTGAATAGCCACCAGATGATATGGTTTTCTAGATCATTAGACGGTGCAAAAATGTGTATCCTATCTAGATGGAAATCTGCATCGCCCCCAAAATACAAGGGCGGGATCTGTGAACTGGTGATCATGGAGAGCCATGATGGGCTGATAGACAGCTCAGCTCTCAGCTCTCTGTCTTCAATAGTTTCTTAAGTCTTTATGGCACTCCGCTCCTATGCGCTCAGTTTCCTATACTTACCTACTTGCTCATTTAATATTCCTCTTACTAGCTGACGTTTGTCTACCAGCATTCCTATTTCTCATATTTTATCTTTGGAGATTTGGTCCAACATCTTCCATTGCCCACATCAGTCACTCTTGCATTGTTCGCTCTCTCTTCACTTATGATGGGATATGATCGGCCACTCTAGACAACTTAAAAATCAATGTAACCCGCTACTAGGATTTCTATATTTATATCGGATTTGTCATAGTCTTTTTCAACACTCTGTTCACCCGGACTCTCCTTTTATTCACCAACACAGGTCATTTGATAGACTCTCATTCCCTAGTATTTCAATACATCTTTTTCATGGTCCTATGTTTTCTTCATGCCTTGTTTGTCTTCAATGATTGAACTTGCACACCCAGACTCCCATGCCAATGGCCCCTGACCTTGCTTACACCAGACTCCAATGTTGCTTGACCTTACTGTCATCACAATAAGAGCTGTTTTATGGCTGACATTTGTTTGAAATTCCTGAAAGGATAGACACGATACTGTTTCCTGTTTTCTCTCCAGTTTGGCCGTACAGAATCAAAGTATTGTATCAAACAAGAGAGAAGGCAATAGTATCATTTTTTAATGAGACCCACTGTAGAATCTATGTGTTCTTTTTTCTTCCAGCTGTTTGGACTGTGAAAAGGCGACTGAGTTCAGAATAGTTGGGTCCATGACTCAGCTTAGCAGCCGAAGGACTTCAATGTCTTAACCGGGGCCAATGAAGTACATAATAGTTGGGTTGGGGTTGTGTCATCCCCTCGTGTGCATCCCATATTCATTAATTTCTGATCAGGAAGTGAGCGATAAAGGGAAAAGGAAGAGCTAGGCTGAACTAAAAGATCCAACACTACGTTTTAGGTGAAGATCATAAGACAGACGACAGAAGGGAGACATTATTTGGTGGTTACGCAGGAGGAGGCTCTAAACACTTTCACTGGGCTGGTGTAGAGAACTGTGAGATGAGATTGTTTGGGCACAAAAGACTGGAAGGGGACAAACAGCAAAATTGCATTTCTTTTTACATTCTTCATGTTGAAAGATGGCAGTTTAACACCACATTTAGAGCTACCTTTAAGCTAATGAGAAATGCGTTTTTGACCTAGTGAAAATCTTTAGCAGAACAGGTTGTTCTGGATTAGATTCAACATGTTTCGGTTGCTTAGCTTGCAGTCCTTCATCAGAAAATATGACCTGCCTGCAGTAGCATGTAGATAGGCCTGTACTGAAAAGGTGGAGCTTCCACTCAGGTTTTTGGCTCTAGCTTGGCCACCATAGGGGCTGGCTCTGTCTAAAAATAGCGCTGCATTGCCTTCCAAGGTGAATGCTCTGCTCACAGAACGCTTCCGTGGCGGCAACATCTGTTCCTGGTTACTGGCCTGACACACTGCCTTCCATTTATGGGTTTAGCAAGGTTCAATCCAATTGCAAAGCAAAGAATCTCTGACCAGCAGTGATGCCTAAATCAGCCTCTTTCATGTCACCAAGCCAGGGTCCTCACTATCATTGGTGCAGCAGATGGAGTGGCACAGAGGCCCATGAATGTGAGGGTCCCAGCACATTACAATTATGACCATTTTACTACCAAACAAGGGATAGCAAGGCTAATTTTCTGTGCTAGCATTAAGGTACATGGCACTCTTGCTACATTCTTGAACCAAGACCTGGGGAAGTCTCACATTAATCTCTCATGATCGGGGCCCACTTCCAGCTCTCCCTGCAAGGAGACAAGCCAGGCCCTCGTGTAATAAGGGATTTAGCATTCACAAACCCTCTGATAGTGAACGCTAATGCCCTTTTTTGTACAAAGCCCATTTAACGATTTGAAAAAGGTTCTCAGAACCATTAGATGGGGTTGGATAACAATAACAAATCACTATTTTTAAGGGGCGTGTTTAGGGGGTACCTCCCAAATAGCGAGTCCTTATGGAATGTTTTGGGAACGAAACTTGGTTGCAAAATATTACTGTTTTACCACCACCTCAAAGGAGGTGCCAATCCATTCACAAATGAGAAGGGATCACAAAGGGTTCCTTCGCATTAGTGTACATTTAAAAAACATGTCATAGGCTTAGGCAGTGGTCTACGGGGTCACTGCTTGTTAATAAAAAATGTCTGTACAATATGTCATTTTAATTTTTTTAAACGCATCGTATTTTCTTTTAGGAAAACGGGATGCGTTTAAAAAAAAGGACTGCTTTATTTAAAAGCAATCATAAACATGATGGTCTGCTGACCACAGTGGGCCACGATGCCTGTGACTGCAGAAAATGGTAGTGGATCGCAATTTGTGGCCTACCTCATAAAAATGTATGCGGTAGGTCAAATTGCGACTCACCACGATTCTGTATTTTGCGTATCAAACAATTAATAGATAGATCAATTTTTAGAACACAAATGCAAGTCAGAGTGCAAATTACATCCACTTTCACCAAATAAATTTTTAGTACACGATGCCACTAGTCACTGTCACTTTTTACCTGGTGAAATATCACACCCCGAATTGAATGGGCATGGTTCATATTGGCATTGGTGCCAATCAATACAGAATTTTCAGTCTCCAAGATCAACTGAGTGAAGTCACAATGGGGAGAATAAGGGTCACCACTGTGGAGGACTTGCTTTTAGCCACTCATGGACTGAGAGCGCAGTGTACGATAACAGAAATGTGCAACAGCACCAATGAGTGTTCAGTATTAGTCACACGCCCCCTAGATTCTACTGTGGTGGGACACAGCCCCTGGATACTGCTGTGGTAGTGGGTCACACCCCTTGGATACTGCTGTGGTGGTGGGGCACACCCCCTGAATACTGCTGTGGTAGTGGGACGCACCCCCTGGATACTGCTGTAGTGGTGGGACACACACCCTGGATCCTCCTGTGATGGTGGGACACACCCCTTGGATACTGCCGTGGTGGTGGGACACACCCCTTGGATACTCCTGTGGTAGTGGGACACACACCTTGTATGCTGCTGTGGTGGTGAGACACACCCCTTGGATACTGCTGTGGTGGTGAGACACAACCCCTGGATATTGCTGTGGTGGTGGGATACACCCCTTGGATACTACTGTGGTGGTGGGGCACACCCCCTGGATACTGCTGTGGTAGTGGGACACACCCCTTGGATACTGCTGTGGTGGTGGGACACACCCCGTGGATCCTCCTGTAATGGTGGGACACACCCCTTGGATACTGCTGTGGTGGTGAGACACAACCCCTGGATAGTGCTGTGGTGGTGGGACACACCCCTTGGTTACTGCTATGGTGGTGGGACACACCCCTTGGATACTGCTGTTGTGGTGGGACACACCCACTGGATCCTCCTGTGATGGTGGGACACACCCCTTGGATACTGCTGTGGTAGTGGGACACACCCCTTGGGTACTACTGTGGTAGTGGGACACACCCCTTGGATACTGCTGTGGTGGTGAGACACACCCCTTGGATACTGCTGTGGTGGTGAGATACAACCCCTGGATATTGCTGTGGTGGTGGGACACACCCCTTGGATACTGCTGTGGTGGTGGGTCACACCCCTGGATACTGCTGTGGTGGCGGGACGCACCCCTTGGATACTGCTGTGGTGATGAGACACGACCCCTGGATATTGCTGTGGTGGTTGGGCACACCCCTTGGATACTGCTGTGGTAGTGGGACACACCCCATGGATACTGCTGTGGTGATGGGAAACACCCCCTGGATCCTCCTGTGATGGTGGGACACACCCCTGGATATTGCTGTGTTGGTGGGACACACCCCTTGGATACTGCTGTGGTGGTGAGACACACCCCTTGGATACTGCTGTGGTAGTGGGACACACCCCTTGGTTACCGCTGTGGTTGTGGGACACACCCCTTGGATACTGCTGTGGTGGTGGGACACACCCCATGGATACTGCTGTGGAGGTGAGACACAACCCCTGGATATTGCTGTGGTGGTGGGACACACCCCTTGGATACTGCTGTGGTGGTGAGACACACCCCTTGGATACTGCTGTGGTAGTGGGACACACCCCTTGGTTACCGCTGTGGTTGTGGGACACACCCCTTGGATACTGCTGTGGTGGTGGGACACACCCCATGGATACTGCTGTGGAGGTGAGACACAACCCCTGGATATTGCTGTGGTGGTGGGACACACCCCTTGGATACTGCTGTGGTGGTGGGGCACACCCCCTGGATACTGCTGTGGTAGTGGGACGCACCCCCTGTGGATACTGCTATGGTGGTGGGACACATCCCTTGGGTACTGCTGTGGTGGTGGGACACACCCCTTGGATACTGCTGTGGTGGTGGGAAACACCCCATGGATACTGCTGTGGTGGTGAGGCACAACCCCTGGATATTGCTGCGGTGGTGGGACACACCCATGGATACTGCTGTGGTGGTGGGACACACCCCTTGGATACTGCTGTGGTGATGGGACACACCCCTTGGATACTGCTGTGGTGGTGGGACACACCCCTTGGATACTGCTGTGGTAGTGGGACGCACCCCCTGGATACTGCTGTGGTAGGTGAAAGGTTTATAGATATAGGTGGCCCCCCAGACATTCTCCTCTTACACCTCCAGTCACTTGCCTAGCTCGACCCTCCTGGAGGAAGAAGTAGCTGTGAGTACCATCAGGTCGTCAGTGCTTTAAAAACATCCTGGTTACCTGTCAGTAGCTGTCCATGGGTGAGGTTGTGGGGTTCACTGCAGTGGGCTGTGCTGGGGTTCAATATTTCAGGTCCCAGCCTCTTATCGCCTCTTCTTCTTCGCAGTGGAAGAGATGCTGGAGCTAGGAGAGTGGAAGAAACAAGACCTAGGTTACAGCGGGAGGATGTAAAGAGCGTCTGACATTCTGAGTGAAAGAAAGCCGAATTAGATGAAAGTTTGTGATACGAGCATCCCCCCACAGTCCTGCTTTATGCAACTTAAGATCGACAGCTCATCCAAGTGACGCGGCTCTCCTAAACACACAGCTCCTGGTGGCCTGGTTATTGCACGGGGGTAATATGACATAATAGAGTATACACTGCCAACGGTGGGAGTCGGAGCACAGTCAGGACCCTGGTGTCACATTGCCATGGTGAAGCTAGTAAGTGGCAACAACATTATAGCACGACTGAGTACATGCTATAAATACAAAAGTCGCTAGATGCAAAAAAACATTATAGCATAACTGAGTACATTCTGCCAAATATCGAGGCCGCCACATGACGAGGACATTACAGCATGACTGAGTATATGCATTCAGTGCGCGAGGAGGACATTATGCGTAACTCACTATATGCTGCCAAACACTGAAGCCATTCGATGGTGACATTATAGCATGACTGAGTGTATACTGCAAACCTGTTTTCCTTAAATAAAACACGACTGTGTTTATAACAAACAAAAAAGGGTTTCGCTGAGAGCTGGCAGGGGTCCTGTGGTTTGGGAGTCGGGAACTTTTCAATGTTTTGAGATCGGATTATGGTTGCAAAAGATTAACTCGTCATGGTCAGAAGTGCTATTCGGAAGGAATGGACATAACACACCTCTTACAATAGCAAACAATTCTGAAACCAGGTAGCGATTCGGAAAACCTTTTCTAAATAGCTAAATGGCTCTAGTATATTTCAAAAAGGGTTTTGGCCTTTCCAAACCCTCTGATTTACCGATTCGGAAGGTTTGTGAACACTAAATCCCTTCGTACATGAGGACCTCAGGGCCCAAGTCACAGTACAGGGACATTAACCCCAAAACATTGCATCGAGAGTACAGCTGTAAAAACATGTGGTACCCGAAGGAAGCCCATTTCGCATCACTTCCAGTGATGGCAGAATTGTCGCACAGCTAAATAAAGCAGGCCACCCCAAATATACCAATTTACTCAAATGGGGAAGCTTATGTCGAACTTGGATCTCACATTACTTTTGCCAGTAGTATAGCCTTGAGAAAAGATCTCTGACAAGGCCAATAGTTTTAGCTCTCACATAGTTACAATGTTTAGCTGTTGCACTACCGATGCCAGGTTCAGACACAAAGACTCGCTGGGCCTGAGCGAGCGAGGTGGGTTACAGACTCCAAGGCCAGGCGTAACTGGCATTCAAGAACTTCACCAAACAGCTGGCAGACTAGAAAAGTACAACTGGCCATCACGCCAACGGATAGATTGTAAAGTCCATGCATGGACAGTATGAGTAAAGATCACAAAAAGTCAACAACGTTAAATTGAAGAGGACACGATGAAACACTGACAGCAAGTAACCCCAGTATAAGGTTGGCTCTTGGCAATGAATTTGGGCAGCTTCCCCGTTCAACTCCCAGACTGTGGTAAATCATCCTCTTTCACATGGCTTCATGGCTGTCCCTAAATGCAAAATAAACACCACCGAACACTAACTCACCCTGCTCTGCAAAGTAACAGGATTTCTAATAGGCTCCGTCTACCAAAGAATCGTGCAAACTCTGGTCAGATTTCATCTAAAGGGAGAAAAAGTGCTTTAAGGCATCCCTAAATGACTCCCAACTTCCATACAGAACACTCTTCTTGTAGGGTCCAGCCTGGTCAAGGGTCTCTCACCTTCAAAGACCTCCACTGGCCCCCCCTGATCTGCAGCGTATTCAAGACCTGCTGCCATCCATAAGGCAGGTACCGCAAACCCCACCTCAGACCTGGCAGCTAAGATTAGGTCTGCGAAGGATGGAGTGACTCCTGCAGCTGCGTCCTCTCCACGCGAGGGACCAAAGGTGACGAGAAGTCAGGCCTTCTGCTCTGCGCGGAATGTCCTCTGTACTCCATTCCAGCCGGGAACATGCTTTACCCCGCACGCGCTACTCCGCAGTGCCACTACCCCGCAGTTTTTACACCACCAAATCTTTTACAACGCAGGGATTTCCACCGCAAACTATTACATCGCATTCCCCAAGTAACGCCACAGTGGAGTTAGAATAGTAAATTACGTTGTAATGGGGAATGCATTTTAATAGTTTGCAGTGTAAAGCTCTGCATTGTAAAAGATTTTGTGGTGTTAAAACTGCGGAGTAATGGCAGGCGGCGTAAAAGTGTGTGGGGTAAAGTGTCCTAATGATCCCGGCCTACTCTGGCAACCTCCCCGCTCTTCTGGAAGGAGCTGCAGGCCTTTCACTTGGAGCAAGAGCCCAGACTGTGGCACCTACTAGGGCCACCTCTGAAAGACACCCTCCTCCACCAGGCCGGGACCTCAGCGCTTCCTGCTTCCGCTCTTCCGTAAATCATTTCAGCACTCACTGGCCTTGGAGCTGGGGTTTCACTAGCGACATCTCATGCACAGCAGATAGAGAGAGAACACAAAGAGATAAACTCATAGAAATACACCCATCGGGGAGCATGACTCAACACCACGCCCACACACCGTGCCCCATAGACAAGCATTGGCACAAAACATGACCATTCCTGCCATTAAAAGAACTACAAAGCTGAAAACTCAATGCACAGGCACCAGGCGGGGCGCCGAACCAGTCAAACGCAATGTGCACATTGGTGCTCTGACCACCAACCCACACTGCCACTGGAAGGAAATACTAGAGGCTCTTCAGTCGCTTTTGTGGGCTTGTTCACAAGCCACCAAAGGCACCACCAGCACACTAGGTGCCAGAAGTCACCCACACATGGGACTGTACCGAACGACATGATAATATTGAACAAGCACACATCATTCACTCAACTATCTGCAACAAGTATGGTTGTAAAACACACGTCAGAAACCATGGGGAGCTCCCACCCAGCTTTGAATGTCACGAAGGACACAGGAGAAATAAGATACCAGTTCCACCAAGAGCCCCACATACAGCCCACACACATACACAGCAGATGAGCAGCATTCAGGTGAGCCCTTCATAAGGAACCTTGCATCACAGGCCCACATCCAGGTGGACGTAGTATAAATACCCTTGCAAACCATCACATTAATAATCCCCAAATTCCTGAGATGCTGAGTGACAGCTACCTGGCCATAAGCGCAGTGACTTCGGATCAGCCAGTCGACATCTCCTGTGTGAAATCTGAAACAACTTTAAAAGAACACCAAGGACATCATGCCTAGACTAAAGGTATGACTATTGATACAGGCCAAGAACTGCATGTACCAGAATGCAACGGAGAACTGTTGCTGAGATGCCAGCAGAGTGCTACCTCCGCACAGACACAATGAACTGGCCAAGCTGCATTTCTCTATGCCACAGTGCAGGAGAGCACAACACGTTTGGTGAAGTTACAAGTATATAGGTCATGTGGGAAGCCAAGCAAATCTACACATGATTAACCTTAACCCCCCCCCCCCCCCCTCCACACGAGCAGTGAAATACAAGTTTGACATGAAAGTAACCTGGAAGCTTCTCAAGATGCAGCCAACCCTGGAAACTAGAATTACCTCTCGTCTGCACATGGTCAACACACCCATCAAAGTCTGTGCCTTTAACCAGGCAGCATACCTGCAGCCACTCCAACCAGAGCTCAGCATGCAGCATACCTGCAGCCACTCCAACCAGAGCTCAGCATGCAGCATACCTGCAGCCACTCCAACCAGAGCTCAGCATGCAGCATACCTGCAGCCACTCCAACCAGAGCTCAGCATGCAGCATACCTGCAGCCACTCCAACCACTCCAACCAGAGCTCAGCATGCAGCATACCTGCAGCCACTCCAACCAGAGCTCAGCATGCAGCATACCTGCAGCCACTCCAACCAGAGCTCAGCATGCAGCATACCTGCAGCCACTCCAACCAGAGCTCAGCATGCAGCATACCTGCAGCCACTCCAACCAGAGCTCAGCATGCAGCATACCTGCAGCCACTCCAACCAGAGCTCAGCATGCAGCATACCTGCAGCCACTCCAACCAGAGCTCAGCATGCAGCATACCTGCAGCCACTCCAACCAGAGCTCAGCATGCAGCATACCTGCAGCCACTCCAACCAGAGCACAGCATGCAGCATACCTGCAGCCACTCCAACCAGAGCTCAGCATGCAGCATACCTGCAGCCACTCCAACCAGAGCTCAGCATGCAGCATACCTGCAGCCACTCCAACCAGAGCACAGCATGCAGCATACCTGCAGCCACTCCAACCAGAGCTCAGCATGCAGCATACCTGCAGCCACTCCAACCAGAGCTCAGCATGCAGCATACGTGCAGCCACTCCAACCAGAGCTCAGCATGCAGCATACCTGCAGCCACTCCAACCAGAGCTCAGCATGCAGCATACCTGCAGCCACTCCAACCAGAGCTCAGCATGCAGCATACCTGCAGCCACTCCAACCAGAGCTCAGCATGCAGCATACCTGCAGCCACTCCAACCAGAGCTCAGCATGCAGCATACCTGCAGCCACTCCAACCAGAGCTCAGCATGCAGCATACCTGCAGCCACTCCAACCAGAGCTCAGCATGCAGCATACCTGCAGCCACTCCAACCAGAGCTCAGCATGCAGGTTCACACTTTTTCAAATGCTGCCAAATCCTGCAATGCACACCTGCTATGGCGATGCCGCACAAGAAAGCAGAGTACACAGTGCTTAATTTATAAGCGCTGGGATGCCTCATGGTAACCGTGCGCGGTATAAAATTCAATAATAATAATAATTTCAGCCAGGCACCGGCACTTAATTGCAAGCACCTGCGAAAATGACAATCGGCCACATGGTGGCGCTGTCTGCCTAATTTAGGTATGAGCCCAACAAAAGCTGTTTATTCATTCAATACACATTAAAAATGACTAATACATGCCACCCAAGCCATTTGGGGGCCTTGGTTAGTATTGTCACACTTATAATGTAAGAGTGTGATGGTTAGGAGTCGTGTTGGTACTGTCATTTGCAGCGCTGGCAGGAACAATGGAGGGTGCAACCTGCAGTGTTCTCATGACAAGGGCCCTGGCAGTTATTTTTTTACAAACTAAGCACTAAGTACATATAGAGCAAAACCGGGCACACGTAATAGATAAAAAGTTGATACACAATTGATCAAATTATCTGAAGGTTGACACTGGTAGTTCCATTAACGCAGTTTTATATAAGTAACGTTCGTGAGAAAAGCAACAACGCCAGCCGACACGTGTTTCGTCAACAGGTCGATGCCTGTGACTCCTCAGGGCTGTGCAGAGCGTTAAGCGGGTGTCGGTGTATCGGTGATAAATCCGACCCGATAGTCGGGTAATCACGAGACGAGCATTGGCGGTTTCCTGCACCTACAGGCTTCGCCGTTGCACGGACGTACCCGCCCGTGTTCTCACAGTACATTCGTTGTCTTACTTTTGGCTCTCATTACCCGACTATCGGGTCAGATTTATCACCGATACACCAATACCCGCTTAACGCTCTGCACAGCCCTGAAGAGTCACAGGCATCGACCTGTTGACGAAACACGTGTCGGCTGGCGTTGTTGCTTTTCTCACGAACATTAGTTATATAAAACTGCGTTAATGGAACTACCGGTGTCGACCTTCAGATAATTTGATCAATTGTGTATCAACTGTTTATCTATTACGTGTGCCCGGTTTTGCTCTATATTTACAGTAATCAGGGCCTCTGGCTCTTAACGGATTTCAGAGGTTTGGGGTCCACCTCTGTACTGGTGGCACCGTGAAGCATCAGTTCTTCTTGTACCTTATACACTTTTCTTGGTATCCTGCTTGAGCGCCACTGTCTTGTTTTCTCTGAAACCCTTCGCTGGTACATAATAAGCACTAAGTACATGACACATCTCTGGTGTCATTGTAACCAATTGGTGGTTTGCGGCTGCTGGCAACTGTTGTGGGGCTGTGGTTGGCATCAATGCAGTGTGCTTGTACACTTCGGTATGGGAGAATGGTTGACGTATACTGACAATCCTTTACCTAGAACATTATTTACGCTGCACGAATGCCTTGGGAAAGCGTTTCATTATTTATTAACATGAATTTAAATAAAACCTCTTCACCGTGCCTTGCTAACATTGATGTAATATGCATGACATCCAGCAGAAGCGTTCAGAGGCTCTGTAAGACTTTGCGAAGCTTCCTGCACAGTGCCCATTGTCATGGTAATAGCACTGCGCTATCTTACCACTCTGGCGCTATTATGCCAACATGTAAATACAATCCATTATGTTCACCCTTGGAAAATGAAGTGTGGATTTTGAGTTGCGGTCGGTCTTCCTTTTTTGTAACCTGCTTACATAATTAGCACACACATAAAGAGGTTTGCAAAATACACAATTATCCTTGAAACTGGCTCTGTAATTGAAGGGAGAGAAGGGCTCTTCACATCTTATTTGTCAGTATGGGGGCTCAGCGCATCAGTTAAGCCCTATTTGGACTGTTTATGGCCAGAAAAGGGCTATGCACTACTTCTGTAATTAGGACACAGCAATGGAGGACTTTGCATAGATTGCAGAATACTTGAATATCTCTTCAAGCTTTAGAGCTCACTGGTTTCTTACATCTGATTGACTTGAATTAAGGCTTTCGTCTGAAATTTGAAAGCTGGTGGGCAGGACCACCTCGTTAAGGTATTTAAATGTCAATTTTCCAGTGATGTCCATGAATGCATTTATTGCCACAATGTACAGCATGTGAACTTTTTTACTTCCAAAACATGGGATATCGTCTAAATGATTAGGGATTGAATTGCATGATTTTAATCCCAAATGTTGTCCTATGTGGACCTTCTTCGATGCCTTGTGATGAAGGCCTAGTCTCGACGGTGATCCCTCCCACCTCCATTCTTCTCTTCTCGTGGAGAATGTTTGATGTTCATTGATTTGCTGTATGAACGCGGGATCCCGCCTCGCTGATGTTGGCTCTGCATGCTAATGGACTACCATGGTCCCTTCTGCAGCACGCTCTTCTTTCTCGCTCATCGCCTGGTGGGTTAAAAGCTTTCAGAACACTGCTGAGCAGGAACATAAATCACAGGTTCCATTTGTCCTCATACCTGCGACTGACATATCACGCATTACCGGGCCTCGGAGAGTCATATTGTGGAGCTTCTTCATCAGCCGGAGCAGCAGTTAGCACAGCGACGCCTTGGAGTCGTTGCCAAGCACAGAAGATTATCCGTCCAAGGAGATGGCCAGAAAAGCTATATCTGGGAAAGGGCAGACTGCACATCCCTGCAGGTGGGAGGGGATCTGTATAGAGAGAGCAGGATGGTCTCCCGATGAGGCCAATGAGAGAACTGCACCAGAATATCAAGGAGATTGAACTCTCCCGAAGACCCAATATCTGCAATCGAGAGGGCGAGAGGACTATGACCATGGAGGGGGGAAGTTGTCGAATGACTGAGGTTCAGCGACTGCAGGAGTATAGCGATATCAAGAGAGAAGAGTGTCCGCAGCGGCACAGCGGCAATAAGGGGGGGGGGGGGATTGAGGAACAGTTACGATTTCCATACTTCATTCCGGTTAGGCGTGAGGCTATGCTGTCTTATAAATCTCTATTCTTTTCGGAGTGTGGTACAAGAATATAATTTTCTGAATATTGTGTCCCAAATATAATTTACAAAAAAAGATCTCCCATTGGAGTTAACAATTGAACATATATCTCAGATGATACTTCCATAGATGATTATATCAATGACCAAGGGGATAGCATTTTTGTCTATTAAATTTAGCACACAATAGTTTTTTCATGATATTCCTGTAGACAACCTCCTGATAAACAACGGCATGGAGCTGGAGTCTGGTTTGATGCCTCTAGAACCTGTAGGGTGGAGCCTTCTGGAAAGAGTTATACATCATGAAACATCGAACAGGAAGCGCTCTTCCAAACTGTGAGAAGGAGGCATGTTATTTATAATCGTGGAACACCTCACCATCAAACCCCACCCCTGCACACGTAAAGATTTCGAATTTGTTTTTTGCTATGATACGGATTCTGATTATTCTACAGGTGCCTTAGAAACTTTAAATACTCTCTTGTTTTTTTTTAAACTGAAATCTATTTACGAGTTGGAGCACCTAGAATTACACACATTACTTTAATAACTTCTGATGGATCTCCCCAGGGTCTGGTAGTCTCTGGTTCAATCAATCAGTCATTTGTAAAGCGCACTACATACCCGTGAGGGTTTCAAGGCGCGGGGGGGCACGCTACTGATCGAACAGGCAGGTCTTGAGCATCCTCTGGTTGCACTTCCATTTCATACCAAAGCAAGAAGAGCTGTTATTGCTCACTGGCCTGCTGGCTGCTCACACACCCGGGTATTATTGGGGATATCTGCTCTCATAATATCAATTTTCATTGAAAGCATCTTGTGCATTCTCCTTTAGAGGCCTTCAGTCACTGATGGAGACAGACTGATGTGTTTGCTCTTTGAGAATGTACTGAGGGTCCCTGAATCTCACCAAATGTCGTCCATCCAAAATGTGAACTACTGTCTTTAGCTATGGCCATGTAGTATGTGTTTTTGAACAACTTGAGGAATTATGTGCTATATATGGGATAAAATACCTCCTGCTGAACATGGCAAGGATATTGCAAGTCGCTGAGGATTTCTGTGCCCATAGAGAGGACCAAAGTTGAAGGCAACGTTCTTTTATAAGTTCATTAAACTCTGAGGTGACTTGCAATATCCTTTTGACATACTGCACAGGGTATTTTATCCCTTATAATACATGTTTGCACCATCACTGTTCCCTCAAGAACCATTTTAAATGTTTGGGGTCTTGTTCATTCATATGAAAGAAATAGTAGGATTACAGACATGAAGAGTACAGTTGGAATCTTTAGTGCGAAATAAAACATACCAAAAAGCAGTTATTAATTTTCTGCAAAGATAGACTAGAATTATTTTAATGTATATCATATTTAAATAGGGCTGTACATCAGAATGAGTAGTATCATGGAGAAAGATTCATGTCTTCTCGTAATAAATTTCGCAAAAAATAAACATGTTGCCATAAATCTCTTCTTTCTGCTGATCACAGTTCATGTTAGATAAACAGATGACAAGAACAACTAGCCAATTCTTGCTTTCATGTTTACACTGCAGCTGTTACGATGCTCCATGACCCGCCTTTCACCTTAGCTGCCAGCTTTGACAACAGACCTTATGATGTCATAACTCAACTGTAATAACTTATTACACTTGAGCAGCTACGTCGCTTTCTTTTTACAAATGACAAGAGATGTAACAGCTCCACTGTAGTAAGGAAATTAGCGACAGATGTTTGTACTTGGATTTCAAGCTCCTCTACACTATGGGGGGTATTAGAAAAGAGATGAACACAATGGTGCCCTAAACATGTGACAGTGCCATGTGGCTGGTCTGCTGGGGTATGCAGGAAGATCTTGCATAGATCTCTTTTGAGTTCTCAAAAAGTCAGAAATCTATACAGTTAGACAAATCCATGATGCACACATTACAAACATATCAAATTGTTCATGTGAATAAGAGCGACAGCGTTAAAGATGAAGCCCCAGCATAGCAAAAACTGTCCATCTAGCGCGATAAGCTACATATTTGACACACACGCGCCAATTTAACGAATCTGAGTGTCATGGCACTTGCTAGCGAGACACTCACTCTCTCAATCTCCTTCATAAACTCATTCTTACACTTCCTTTGACTCCCACGGCCACTTGTACTTTTTTTGTCTTCTACAATCACTTTTATACTCTAATATGCACACTTTTCCACTCACGACACTAACTATTCCAGCAATTCTCAATCTCTGTCACACAAACTCTCATACAATTATTCATACACTCCTTTAGTTCCCATGCCTATTCTTACATTCCTTCGCTCTTACAATCGCGCTTGCACTCACCTTTACACTCAATCTCACTCTCACTTCTGATCTCATAAAGGGAGCTTGAGAAGTGCTGAGGTTCAATGCAATCATTATAACAAATGGGGTGACCCAGTATAAAGTCAAAGGACCTGGGTATCGATTGGTAAAGAAAACAGTTGGTCCTAGACAAAAAACTTACAGTAAATGAGAAAAATGTGCACGCCTGTGGTAAGTGATTAGATCATCAAACTGGAAGAGTATGTATTACACAAGCACATTCCACAATGGCAACTCTTTTATGGGAATGCACCCAAGAGACAACTTAGTCATTAAACATTGTTTTTTTAATCATATTAATTAAATGAAAAACATATGTAAACAAAGGGGCATAGTGTCCAACATATAATGTTCAAACGGTTACTTCCAAGGAAGGAGAAGGAAGTGATGCAAGCCAAGGGAAATTAATGTCATGACAGCTAGTGTGTAGACACTGTATTCAGGCAAAACATTGAATGAAATTGTCAGGAATATCCAAGGGCCAGATATACGAAGCATTTTCCCTGTTGCAAACACTCCATCAGGACGTTTGCGACCGATAAAATGCTTTTTGGCATGTACCAACTCTCTTTTGTGAGTCGGTAACCTATTACTGACTCACAAAATAGGGTTTGCGAGTCGCAATTAGGAAGGGGCGTGTTAAGAGTGCCTCTTCCAAATAGCAAGTCGCACTGGGATGTAGGAATTTTTTGGGACTGGGAACATAGTCCCAAAACATTCGCAGTTACCACCAACTTTAAGTTGATGGTAACCCATTCGCAAAAGAGCAGGGGTCCTCAAGGGTGCCCCTTCCCCTTTGTGAATGTGGGTGAAAACATTTTTTAAGAGCAGGCAGCGGTCTCATGGACCACTGCCTACTATTAAAAATGGAAAGAATACTTCTAATTTGCATTTTTCTAAGGCATCCCGTTTCCCTTTAAGGAAAACAGGCTGCATTACAAGAAAAATAATGCTTTATTTAAAAAGCAATCACAACCATGGTGTCCTGCTGACCCCAGCAGGCCACCATCCCTGTGATTGTAGCCATTCCCAATGGGTTGCAAATTGCGACCTGCCTCATGAATATTGATGAGGCAGGTCCATTTGCGACCCATTGTGAATGGCAAACAGTGTCTGAGACACGGTAGTACATAATGAATCGCAAAAATTCACAATTATGAAATCGCAAACTGACTTTTTTTTTACATCTGGCCCCAAGTTGATGACCGTGACGGGGGTAGGGTCTTGTGTAGTGTGAAGCAGAGGGAAGAACAGAGAGCTAAAGAAGAAACAACAAGCCTTCTCACGAGGGTGCCTGCTACCTTAAAGAAATGTAAATATGTGCAAATGGTCAAAAACAGATTTAAAGACTGCTTGGGGAGCCAATATGGGCCTCTAATTGATGGAGTCACTTGTAGCTTCAGTTTGCAAATATTTATTCTTTCTGAGAGGTAATGTCAGGATGTTACCAGCTGAAATCTGGAATGCTACTTTCAAACGCATAAGAATGTTTGCACAGGTCACAGCCTGATTGCTTTTTACTAAAATATACATTTTAAAAGCACTTGTTTTCCCTTAAATGCTAAATCTCTTTGCACATTTTGAAGCAGCCTACCTTATAATGTAATACAATTTTAAAATAATGACACACATATTCACAGTGCTTTCTGTCACAGGCCGAGGCCTCATCGCACTATAAATACAGAAGCCACTATTCTCCGTGGAGCCAATTAGGATTCAATTCTGTTACTCTCTGGTTACACACAACTACATCTGCAGTGATCGCATTAACCCACTGAGTTTTCAAAACGCCGAAGAGCGCATTATCCACTGATTAGTTGAACTTGCATTTTATTCCCATTTAAGGTGCATGCCTTATTTTCCATACAGGACCTGAAGGTGGGAGAACAACAGAGTGATTACTGAATATTTTGTTCATTTTAGCAACGTCTTTGACCTCACCCTCACACTCACTAACCCCTCCCTCATTGCACTTAAGATCACAGTTCTCCCAAACACTGTATGTGAGGTATCGGCAGGGGAGCCGTGGCTTGTATCAGTCTCTGAGTGCGCATTTGGAATATTTCATCATTTAATTCACCTAGTAAACTGTTCCTAAGCAAACCACACCCCCTCTGCTAGTAATCCAGTTGTAATCCTCTCCTTCGCTTCTTCTGCACCACCTGAATCCACAGCTCTATTAGCCCAATAGGATGAGGTATTAGAGAGGGGTCAAGATACTTCTTGACCAGCAGGAGGCCCTCTAAGCTGGTGATCTCTCTCCCTTCTTTCAGAAAAGAAATCCAAGCCTGTCTTGACACATCAGACCTCCTTCCCTGCTGCAGTGGCCTTCGGCCAGGTGTCACCCCCACTTCTCGTTTTCCTCTTGGATGATGGAAATGCAGTGGAGTGGGAAAAGCAGCACTGAAGTGTTAACTTAATTGAAATGTGTTTTTCCTTTAAAAGGTAGACTGCAGCTTGGGGGTGTGTCATATTGCAATGTGAACGCTTAATCAAGCGGGGTTTCTTTTGGAAAGAAAAGATGAGCTTGAGCGGCTTTAATGCACGGATTACTTACCGGTAATCTTCATTACTCTTTGTCCTACTTGTCTTCGCCATAGGCATTACATTTGAGGTAATCCCACCTCCCAGACAGAAAAAAAGCACAGGAGAATGCTGGACTGTAACCCCGTCACCCTTCTGGGCCCTATAATTAGGGCAGCATTCCTTGAATCCTCCTATTATAACCAAGATATGTCTCAAAGGCTAAGCAGGGAGGGTGGGTGGGTTTGTAATGACTGTGACGAGGACGAGTAGGACTAAGAGTAATGAAGATTACCAGTAATTATTGGGGCATTACCTCTACATCCCTCGTCCAAGTCATTACATTTGAGGTATACCGAAGAAAAGCCTTTGACTGAAACAAAAAGACAATTGAACCA
Organism: Triturus cristatus; assembly: GCF_964204655.1. Classification (NCBI taxonomy): domain Eukaryota; kingdom Metazoa; phylum Chordata; class Amphibia; order Caudata; family Salamandridae; genus Triturus; species Triturus cristatus. Next base: position 995,985,991 of record NC_140584.1, read on the forward strand.
CTGGAATGCAAACCCATAATTTAATGCACATTAAATGTGTAAACATAAATATCACAGAGTGATCTAAGCTATGACTGAATCCAGATCCCAATACGAAAATTTGATTGATTATCAACCACATTGTTCATTCTGTAATGTCTCAAAAACGTAGGAAGAAGAGACTTAGATATAGAAACGCTCCTAAAACCCCTGTGGGCTAAGGCATCGATCTCATGCTGGGGGTCATCAAATTCTGTAAATACCTTCATTGTAAAGCATTGCACTTACTGGGTAGGAATAGCAAATTCAGGCTGGAAATCCCCAACCAAGAACTGTAACAATGATGCAATAGGTCATGAGTGTGCAGAAAGATCATGCTTAGAACACCCGTTATCAAAAGAAGACCAAAGGTTGGAGTAAGCTTTGACAGTAGAATGTCTTCTAGAACTTTGAAGTGTACTAATCAAAGTGTCCGAAAAAACCCTCCTCTTCTGACTCAACCTTTCAACCTCCACACCCACAGATTTAGGCTTAGAGGAAGAGAAGGAGATGGAATCCTGAGAGGGGGAGAAAATAGGAGAAGAATCCACTGAGGATTCCTGGGCATGGATTTCAGCATGGGAACCATGATCGGTGAGGCCAAAAGGAAACCACCCGAATTACATCTGCCTTCGCCCACTGAATTCTGGCCAAGACCCTTGGAATCAATGGAAATGGTGGGAAGGCATAGAGCAGCTACCTGGGCCATTCTACGGGAAAAACATCTGTTCCCCAAGAGTCCTTGCCCTGATACTGGGAACAGTATCTGTGGACCAGTGCATTCTCTTTGGAAGCATATACATTGAGGAGTGGGGTTCTGAACCTTTTGCATATTTTCCTGAAGGGGGTTCAAGATAAGGAAAGACTCTTGTTTGCTGGAAAGTTCCTGCTTAACAAATCCACATTCAGGTTGTCCATCCCCTTGATGTGCACAAACAACAAACTCTGAAGATTCATCTCTGTCCAACAACTTAATGCTGTCAACAAACCTAGTTGAGAGATCTGGAGTGAGTGCTTCCCTGGTGATTGACATAAGCCACTGGAACCGTGGTGTCTGTTCATATTTATAGATCTGTCTGAAATATAAACATTTTGGAAGGCAGCAGGGTTCTGTGGGTTTCTGAAGGTTCCAGCCAATTTCGCCTCTACAACAGAAACCACTTGAACTGGCAATATTAATGGCTGATGGTTGCTCCCCAACCCAACAGACTGGCATCCGTTGTTAGAACTAAAAGTTGCTGAGAGTTCATCCCCCCACTCTAATTCCTTCTTTAAATCTGAAGACAGAGAAATCAAGGAATCCAAGGACTGGAACTTTGGAGAGAAAAATCTGTGAAGATGCCATAGTACTGGCTGTAGGTGAAGATGAGCCCACTGGACCATACAGACACAAGCTGCCAAAGTCTGGCTGGAACTTTCTGTTTCTTAAACAAAGGTCTGATTAACTCTGGTAATCAAACTCTCCTCTTCTCTGGAAGGAAGCCATTTTCTAGTTTCATCTGGAATCTTGTGCCGGTGAAGACTATATCCTTTGATGGGAGTAGCTGGGAGGTGAGAAGATTAAAAAATAGAGCTAGGTTGCTGAGCAATGACTTTTTATCTTCCAGAATTCATAGAGTGGTCTGTTCTGAAGGAGCATGCAGCAACCAGTCGTCTAGGTAGGGAAAGACTAGAATGCCTTGTAGATGAAGAAAAGCAACTACTGATGTCATCATTTTTGGGAAAACGTATGGAGCAGATTTCAGGCCAAATGAAAAAAACATAAACTGCATGTGTTGCTTGCCCACTCCAAATCTCAGAAATCCCCAGTGATCTCTGGCCACTGGAATATGAAGGTAGGTGCCAATCAAATCTAACGTAATCATGTCATGATTAGATAGAATTAGGGATAATCCTCTGCAAGGTTTCCATTTTGAATTTGATATCTTGAATAAAGACATTTGGGGACTTTAAATCTATCACCAACCAAAAACCTGCCATTGCCTTCTTCACCAGAAACACAATGGAGTAAATGCCGATGCTTCTCTCCTTCAACGGGACTAGGCAAATCGCTCCCATGCAAACTAGAGCTGTGATCCCTTCGAGGAGAGCTTTCTTCTTCAGAGGGTTCTTGGAAGAGACGTACAAATAGTCTTTGATTCCTCTGGCACTGATAGAAACTCAATCTGGTATGCTCACTTCACCACATTCAGAGCCCGTCTGTGTGATGTTATTCTTTCCCAGTACAAAAAGGAATATTTATCCTTCATCCAACCTTTCGTTGCTGGCCAACCTCTTCCTTCTTGGCATAGTCAGGAAGCCTGACCTTTGGATCCAACATCATGTTTCTGTCTTCGAAAGGAAGACCGCTTGTCTTGACCTCTTGAAGACTGCTCATAACTCCGCCTTCTTGAAGGTTGCCTGAAAGATTTCCATTTAGAGAGTTTGGAAGATTTAGAAGGTTCCTTTATAAATTAAGAAAAATGTTTTCTTTCTATGAAGAGTCAGTGGAGTTTCTCCTCTAACACAGAACCAAAAGATTTAGAGCCATTGAACGACATCTTTAAAGCTGATGACCAGAGCTGAGCCGAGTCAGCATCCAGTCCTTTTTCAAGAGATTACGTCCAGCAGCTATAGATGCTCTACCTTACAATGTTAAGAAAATATCCAAAAGCAACTCTATCTGCTGCTCCATTATCTCTAATAGATCAGACACTCTCTGCTTTCTTGAATTCCCTTGAATAATGTCTAAAAGTCCTTAGGATTGTGCAGGGTAGGCCCCATAGATGCCAGCTCTCATAGCCACGTTGGTACCAAAAACCAAGTTTTTAAGGGAGGAATCAACCTTCTTATCAGCTGTATCCTTCAAAATATTATCCTCCACCATTGAGGACCTGCCCACCGGACTGTCAACCACTGACTCAACATCGCATTCTATTTCTCCAAAAGGTATAATTTGGACATGCACTTTGGAAGCGTGATTTCCCCTCGATCTTTCCATTCATGTTAAATAACTTCCAGCACATATTGATGGATAGAAAGCCCAGAGTTCGTAGATTTCTGAAATTGGCGCAAAACCGATTCCTGGGATGTAGAAGGTTTCTACATGGGATCAAAGCCCACATTCTCCCTCACACGGGCCGAAACATCATGGGAAGTCCTTTTAGAAACATACATTCCCTTCAAATCAGGTGGAGGAAAAGACGCCCCAGACTCCAAGGAAACATCCAACGCTGGCAAAACATCTGAGGTTGTCTTGTTAGGAATTTTGGACATCACCTTATGAAATTCCTCTAAGGTGGTCTAAACAATTCTCCTAGTCTTACTTCTGCCCTTCCTCATTCTCTTGGGTGAAGGAGACAAACAGCAAGAGGATCAAGAGGACGAAGGAGATGTCGCAGGACAAGGAGAAATATGCTTCCTCTTAGAAGTCTGCTTTACCATCAAGGGCTAGAACATAGTAGAGTAGCACAGAAATATGCCCCAACGCCATGCATACCATAAAAACAATGCCACCTACCTGAGCACCTCCCTTTATACAGAAAATGGCAGCCAGGGAACGTATTGTGCGCGCTCACAGAAAGTGGAAATTCACGCCTGCATGGTCCGACGAACCCCTGCGCATGCTACAATCCCACTTCCCTTTCTCCTGCATCCCCTGATGGAGAGAAAGGAGCTCAAAGCATAATAAACTGAAGACAGATGCCCCACGAAGTAAGTTCATAACTGCCGCAAGGTGAATCGGTCCCCGCCACGCCAAGCAAGTGGAGGAAAACCTGTCCAGATAGCTCCCAGAACCTCTACACATCCTGGGTCTTCGTCTCTAGAGACAGGAAAAAAGAACAGGAGGATTCTGGGAATGCTGCCATACTTATAGCATCCAGAAGGGTGGGTGGGCTTACTTCCAGAATTCTCCTGCACTTTTTTGCTCTCTGCGAGGCTGGATCACCGAAAATGTAATGACTGGGACAGGGAGGAAGGACTTAGAGGTAATGTGGTATTTGAAGTCCCTGCATAGAATATAAAGAGTGTGCCCTAAATTTGTGAGCAGTGTGTAGGCCAGCACTGTGCAGCAAGGGAAGCTACATCACAATGTGGAATGATCTAAGCCCTGGCATCTGGGCAGCACTTCTATCTGCCCTATGACCTCGGAATGACTTCCAGGTCATGGGGGCTGTGGTCGTCGGAGGTAGAACAACTCTTGTGGATCACAACAGGAGCCATGGAAAGCACTGGGTGTGAAACTTTCACCTGGGCTCAGTGGCCTAGCAAGGCTACTGTGAACTGTAAGCCAAGTAAAGAAAATGGGCAGCTCTCCCAGCCGTTAGATAGGGAAAAAGCTGAAATTGGGGTGCAGTGGGCCCAGCACACAACTCTATATCAACGGCGCTCCTACTGCACCAATGTTGGCCTATCTCCTGCTCTCCTGCATCTGTTCACTCCCACATAGTCCATCGTTAATTATTCCCTGAACACCCCCAGCCCACTCTCTCTTTCTTTTCCTCCACATCACTCTACCCTTCACTTCTTTACTCTCCTCCACTTCGCTTGCATCTCTCTACTGTCCTCTTTTCATTCTCCACTAATTGCTCCATTCCCCACAACCCCGTCTGCATCTTTCTGGTCCCTCTTCACTTCCCCCTATTCTTCTCTATCCGATACCTCTACATCCGTCCTTGTATATCGAGTCTGCCTCTCTGTGTCTCATTTCTTTCCTCTTTTCACTCGTCCTTTCGCTCTCTCCATTCTCTTGTGACGTTTCCGTTGTGCAATATATAGCCTTTCACCTTATGTATTTTTCTCAAGCATTACTCTAGTCCTTTTTTTCCCTTCCTCCTTCCCCTTTTCTTCACTCTCTTACTTTTGCCCATTCGCTTATTTATCTTTTTATCCATCTTTGAACTTTACACCTTTGCTTCTCCCTCATGCTCCATGTGTTTTAGGGTGCTTGATTTGTAAAAAAAAAAAAAGTCTCAGTGCTCTCCTAAGGAGGCCACTGCAGCTTGCAACACACATCGCCCCTGCCATGCTGCCAATGATAGTAATAACACAACTATAACCATCACACTCCTACAAGTGTGACAAAGCTATAATTTGTACTGAATTAATATTTACCTTTTGTTGTGGTCATCTCTAAATTAGCCAGACAGCGCCACCTTGTGGCAGACTGACAGAAGCTACGGTGTTGACAATTAAGTGCCTGGTGCCCAACACGGGAAACCACCAGCTTAAATTAAGCACTGGTCTCGTTTACAATCCTCAATGTATCTTTAGCTCCTTTCTCGTATATTTCCATTCGCCTCTCCTCTCTTGACCTCTGTATGTTACTACTTCATAAGTTTTACCCCTACTCTCTCCCCTGTATTCTCTTTGCTCTTCCCCTTTCATTGTTCCTGTATCTTCCCATTCTGTCATTTCTCTCTACTCTCTTCCTGCTGGATGAGCAGGACGATGGACAGCTCCTGGTGCAAGGAAGTACTTCAAGATGACTCCAAGTGGTGGCGCGCAGCCGGCCATTATGCACGAGACAGGGACATCCGAGCTCGCGGATGGTGGGTTTCAACCCCCTTGAGTAACTCAGGGTCACATATCCGCACTGTGCGTCCTCACATCTTGTATAGTGGAGTGGGCTATAAGACAATTAAGGGAGAAACCCTTATTCTATGAAAAAGGGACGGAGTTGCAAAGGTAAACGAAAAACAAGATGTCCCTATTAACGAAGGTTTCCTTATGGAAGAAAAACTTCCGTATCTGAGTTATGAATTATAAACGGATCATGTGCTATATATTCTTTATACAAATCAGCACTTAATAATGCAATGTATGGAACACAAGTTTGTCTCCTGTGTAAAGTTTAAAACCAACACAATAATTCTACAGAATTAAAAAAAATATTATTATCAAAACAAAATAACGTCATAGGTTGACAATAGGTTAAAAACAATTTCTCGCAGAGAAATAGTGGCACAAATACATAAAAAAAATTCATTAGATAAAAACTTTTTACGAAATGATGTCAAAAAACGAATTACAGTGCGCGCGCTGCAACGCCAATCGGCGATGCAGCGTGCACAATGTAATTCGTTTTTTTTGTTTTTATTTTACTTAACTCTGTTCGGCCGGAAGCCGGAGTTCACTACCCCCCAGCCTGCTCCTCCCCCGCACCGCCCCGCCCCCCGCCCCGCAGCACTCCCAAGAGGAGCCACCACTGCTCTGCACCTGTATGATTGATGTCTCTGAAGGCTCCGAAGGGAGTCCTCTCTCACCTGTGCATAAATACCATGTGGCGGCCTCTACACTGAGGCGCATCTCACCTCCTGTGCCTGAGTGGCTTTCGTTTCTATTCATTCTGAATGGAGATTGCTGTCACATCACTGTCTGAATTCTATACATTAGGATAATCTCTTCATGGGGCTCTCTCCCGCTCACTATGCCTGTATGAGTTTTGTTTCTGTAAACTCTGAAGGGTACCATGTTCACATATGTACCTGTACACCTTGTGTTATGGTGATCTGTACATTGCGTGTCCTCCCATCCCCCGCCATTGGAGGGCTTGTTTTTCCGTAAATTCTGAAGAGGGCTTCCTCTAGCCTCCATACCTTTATGTTCTGCATGGTTGTAATCTCTATAATGAGCTTCCTGTCACTCTCTTTACCTGCATCACCTGTGTTACCTAAAGCTCTCAGGGGAGCCTCCTCTTGCGTCTGTCAGTGTATCACCTGTGTTACCTAAAGCTCTCAGGGGAGCCTCCTCTTGCGTCTGTCAGTGTATCACCTGTGTTACCTAAAGCTCTCAGGGGAGCCTCCTCTTGCGTCTGTAAGTGTGTCACCTGTGTTGCCTAAAGCTCTCAGGGGAGCCTCCTCTTGCGTCTGTCAGTGTGTCACCTGTGTTACCTAAAGCTCTCAGGGGAACCTCCTCTTGCGTCTGTCAGTGTGTCACCTGTGTTACCTAAAGCTCTCAGGGGAGCCTCCTCTTGCGTCTGTCAGTGTATCACCTGTGTTGCCTAAAGCTCTCAGGGGAGCCTCCTCTTGCGTCTGTCAGTGTATCACCTGTGTTACCTAAACTAAAGCTCTCAGGGGAGCCTCCTCTTGCGTCTGTCAGTGTGTCACCTGTGTTACCTAAAGCTCTCAGGGGAGCCTCCTCTTGCGTCTGTCAGTGTATCACCTGTGTTGCCTAAAGCTCTCAGGGGAGCCTCCTCTTGCGTCTGTCAGTGTATCACCTGTGTTACCTAAACTAAAGCTCTCAGGGGAGCCTCCTCTTGCGTCTGTCAGTGTATCACCTGTGTTACCTAAAGCTCTCAGGGGAGCCTCCTCTTGCGTCTGTCAGTGTATCACCTGTGTTACCTAAAGCTCTCAGGGGAGCCTCCTCTTGCGTCTGTCAGTGTATCACCTGTGTTACCTAAAGCTCTCAGGGGAGCCTCCTCTTGCGTCTGTCAGTGTGTCACCTGTGTTACCTAAAGCTCTCAGGGGAACCTCCTCTTGCGTCTGTCAGTGTGTCACCTGTGTTACCTAAAGCTCTCAGGGGAGCCTCCTCTTGCGTCTGTCAGTGTATCACCTGTGTTGCCTAAAGCTCTCAGGGGAGCCTCCTCTTGCGTCTGTCAGTGTATCACCTGTGTTACCTAAACTAAAGCTCTCAGGGGAGCCTCCTCTTGCGTCTGTCAGTGTATCACCTGTGTTACCTAAAGCTCTCAGGGGAGCCTCCTCTTGCGTCTGTCAGTGTATCACCTGTGTTACCTAAAGCTCTCAGGGGAGCCTCCTCATGCGTCTGTAAGTGCGTCACCTGTGTTATCTCAAGGGAGCCTCCTCTTGCGTCTGTAAGTGTGTCACCTGTGTTATCTAAAGCTCTCAGGGGAGCCTCCTCTTGCGTCTGTCAGTGTGTCACCTGTGTTACCTAAAGCTCTCAGGGGAGCCTCCTCTTGCGTCTGTCAGTGTATCACCTGTGTTACCTAAAGCTCTCAGGGGAGCCTCCTCTTGCGTCTGTCAGTGTGTCACCTGTGTTACCTAAAGCTCTCAGGGGAGCCTCCTCTTGCGTCTGTAAGTGTGTCACCTGTGTTGCCTAAAGCTCTCAGGGGAGCCTCCTCTTGCGTCTGTAAGTGCATCACCTGTGTTACCTAAAGCTCTCAGGGGAGCCTCCTCTTGCGTCTGTCAGTGTATCACCTGTGTTGCCTAAAGCTCTCAGGGGAGCCTCCTCTTGCGTCTGTCAGTGTATCACCTGTGTTACCTAAACTAAAGCTCTCAGGGGAGCCTCCTCTTGCGTCTGTCAGTGTATCACCTGTGTTACCTAAAGCTCTCAGGGGAGCCTCCTCTTGCGTCTGTCAGTGTATCACCTGTGTTACCTAAAGCTCTCAGGGGAGCCTCCTCTTGCGTCTGTCAGTGTGTCACCTGTGTTACCTAAAGCTCTCAGGGGAGCCTCCTCATGCGTCTGTAAGTGTATCACCTGTGTTACCTAAAGCTCTCAGGGGAGCCTCCTCTTGCGTCTGTAAGTGTATCACCTGTGTTACCTAAAGCTCTCAGGGGAGCCTCCTCTTGCGTCTGTCAGTGTGTCACCTGTGTTACCTAAAGCTCTCAGGGGAGCCTCCTCTTGCGTCTGTCAGTGTGTCACCTGTGTTACCTAAAGCTCTCAGGGGAGCCTCCTCATGCGTCTGTAAGTCTATCACCTGTGTTACCTAAAGCTCTCAGGGGAGCCTCCTCTTGCGTCTGTCAGTGTGTCACCTGTGTTACCTAAAGCTCTCAGGGGAACCTCCTCTTGCGTCTGTCAGTGTATCACCTGTGTTGCCTAAAGCTCTCAGGGGAGCCTCCTCTTGCGTCTGTCAGTGTATCACCTGTGTTACCTAAAGCTCTCAGGGGAGCCTCCTCTTGCGTCTGTCAGTGTATCACCTGTGTTACCTAAAGCTCTCAGGGGAGCCTCCTCTTGCGTCTGTCAGTGTATCACCTGTGTTACCTAAAGCTCTCAGGGGAGCCTCCTCTTGCGTCTGTCAGTGTGTCACCTGTGTTACCTAAAGCTCTCAGGGGAGCCTCCTCATGCGTCTGTAAGTGCGTCACCTGTGTTGTCTCAAGGGAGCCTCCTCTTGCGTCTGTAAGTGTGTCACCTGTGTTACTTAAAGCTCTCAGGGGAGCCTCCTCTTGCGTCTGTCAGTGTATCACCTGTGTTATCTAAAGCTCTCAGGGGAGCCTCCTCTTGCGTCTGTCAGTGTGTCACCTGTGTTACCTAAAGCTCTCAGGGGAGCCTCCTCTTGCGTCTGTAAGTGTATCACCTGTGTTACCTAAAGCTCTCAGGGGAGCCTCCTCTTGCGTCTGTAAGTGTGTCACCTGTGTTGCCTAAAGCTCTCAGGGGAGCCTCCTCTTGCGTCTGTAAGTGCATCACCTGTGTTACCTAAAGCTCTCAGGGGAGCCTCCTCTTGCGTCTGTAAGTGCATCACCTGTGTTACCTAAAGCTCTCAGGGGAGCCTCCTCTTGCGTCTGTCAGTGTGTCACCTGTGTTACCTAAAGCTCTCAGGGGAGCCTCCTCATGCGTCTGTAAGTGTATCACCTGTGTTACGTAAAGCTCTCAGGGGAGCCTCCTCTTGCGTCTGTCAGTGTGTCACCTGTGTTACCTAAAGCTCTCAGGGGAACCTCCTCTTGCGTCTGTCAGTGTATCACCTGTGTTGCCTAAAGCTCTCAGGGGAGCCCCCTCTTGCGTCTGTCAGTGTATCACCTGTGTTACCTAAAGCTCTCAGGGGAGCCTCCTCTTGCGTCTGTCAGTGTATCACCTGTGTTACCTAAAGCTCTCAGGGGAGCCTCCTCTTGCGTCTGTCAGTGTATCACCTGTGTTACCTAAAGCTCTCAGGGGAGCCTCCTCTTGCGTCTGTCAGTGTGTCACCTGTGTTACCTAAAGCTCTCAGGGGAGCCTCCTCGTGCGTCTGTAAGTGTGTCACCTGTGTTGTCTCAAGGGAGCCTCCTCTTGCGTCTGTAAGTGTGTCACCTGTGTTACTTAAAGCTCTCAGGGGAGCCTCCTCTTGCGTCTTTCAGTGTATCACCTGTGTTATCTAAAGCTCTCAGGGGAGCCTCCTCTTGCGTCTGTCAGTGTGTCACCTGTGTTACCTAAAGCTCTCAGGGGAGCCTCCTCTTGCGTCTGTCAGTGTATCACCTGTGTTACCTAAAGCTCTCAGGGGAGCCTCCTCTTGCATCTGTCAGTGTGTCACCTGTGTTACCTAAAGCTCTCAGGGGAGCCTCCTCTTGCGTCTGTAAGTGTGTCACCTGTGTTACCTAAAGCTCTCAGGGGAGCCTCCTCTTGCGTCTGTCAGTGTATCACCTGTGTTATCTAAAGCTCTCAGGGGAACCTCCTCTTGCGTCTGTCAGTGTATCACCTGTGTTGCCTAAAGCTCTCAGGGGAGCCTCCTCTTGCGTCTGTAAGTGCGTCACCTGTGTTACCTAAAGCTCTCAGGGGAGCCTCCTCTTGCGTCAGTCAGTGTATCACCTGTGTTACCTAAAGCTCTCAGGGGAGCCTCATCTTGCGTCTGTCAGTGTATCACCTGTGTTACCTAAAGCTCTCAGGGGAGCCTCCTCTTGCGTCTGTCAGTGTATCACCTGTGTTGCCTAAAGCTCTCAGGGGAGCCTCCTCTTGCGTCTGTAAGTGCGTCACCTGTGTTATCTCAAGGGAGCCTCCTCTTGCGTCTGTAAGTGTGTCACCTGTGTTACCTAAAGCTCTCAGGGGAGCCTCCTCTTGCGTCTGTAAGTGCATCACCTGTGTTACCTAAAGCTCTCAGGGGAGCCTCCTCATGCGTCTGTAAGTGTATCACCTGTGTTACCTAAAGCTCTCAGGGGAGCCTCCTCTTGCGTCTGTCAGTGTGTCACCTGTGTTACCTAAAGCTCTCAGGGGAGCCTCCTCTTGCGTCTGTCAGTGTGTCACCTGTGTTACTTAAAGCTCTCAGGGGAGCCTCCTCTTGCGTCTGTCAGTGTATCACCTGTGTTATCTAAAGCTCTCAGGGGAGCCTCCTCTTGCGTCTGTCAGTGTGTCACCTGTGTTACCTAAAGCTCTCAGGGGAGCCTCCTCTTGCGTCTGTCAGTGTGTCACCTGTGTTACCTAAAGCTCTCAGGGGAGCCTCCTCTTGCGTCTGTCAGTGTGTCACCTGTGTTACCTAAAGCTCTCAGGGGAGCCTCCTCTTGTGTCTGTCAGTGTGTCACCTGTGTTACCTAAAGCTCTCAGGGTGCCTCCTCTTGCGTCTGTCAGTGTATCCCCTGTGTTACCTAAAGCTCTCAGGGGAGCCTCCTCTTGCGTCCGTAAGTGTGTCACCTGTGTTACCTAAAGCTCTCAGGGGAGCCTCCTCTTGCATCTGTCAGTGTGTCACCTGTGTTACCTAAAGCTCTCAGGGGAGCCTCCTCTTGCGTCTGTCAGTGTGTCACCTGTGTTACCTAAAGCTCTCAGGGGAGTCTCCTCTTGCTGCGTCTGTAAGTGTATCACCTGTGTAGTGGTAATCTACGCACTGAGCTCCCATTCACTCTGCTTGTGTTGCTGTAAGAGAGCATCGTCTCACACTGAGCTCCTTTCACGCTTTGCCTGTATGATCTGTGTCGCTGTAGCTTTGAAGGGAGTCTGCTCGAAATGCCTGTGGCTGTATAATCTGCGCTATGGGAATCCGTGCATTAAGCTCCTTCTCACTCTGGGACCTAGTCACAAAGACATTTCTTAGTAAGTAAAAATGTACTTCTGTAGTACTCTTTGACATACTCTAACATGCATATGTGAATCACCTTAGAACGTTCAGCTCCCTATCAGTAAAAGTGCAAAGTGGGCTGAGTCCTTTCTATTTGTGTCTCTTATTATTATTATTCCACAAACATCATGATTTTATTCCCATTTTAGATGTGTTGGGGTGATAAGTGTTAACAAACAAACCTTGACCCGCTTAAATGCGACAACTACAGACTAATTATAAATTAGACTTTCCTAGGCAAACTGATAGAAAGAGCAGCATTCGCCCAGATGTCACAATTCATTGAAGATAATTCCATACTTTCAGACTTCCGAACAGGATTCCATCCAGGAAGACTCACAAAATCTGCCCTCATTGCCATCTGGTATGACCTTGAGAACACAGTTGACCGGAACAGGGTCTCTTGGACCGCTCAGCTGCCTGTGACTCTGCTGACCGTGACACTGTAATACAATTACTCTACAAAGCCGACATAGAGGGAACTGCTCTCGACTGGATCACATCCTACCTTCAAAACAGACCAAATGCCATCCATACCCCCCATTTTCTCATCCAAACCCTACTTCACAAAAGCAGGGGCCCCTCAAGGCTTTATCATCTCACCCATGCTTTTCAACATCTACATGAAGTCATTACCAGCAACGATCAATAAATTTCACCTCACATTCTAAAACTATGCAGATGACACACAAATATTCCTCAAACTGGAAAGCCCAAAAGACATTGGAAACTCTCACAAATTGTCAGTTGCCCCAGAGACATTGATCAATGGATGGCATGGAGCCATCTCAAATGGAATGCTTCCAAAATGGAAATTCTCACAAGTGGTAATTGGAAACATTTTGACCCACTTGTCCCTGGCCTGATGATCTAGGAACACCGCCTAAAGTATCTAAGGAAGTAAGAAATCTCAGAATTACGATGGACTCCAGGCTATCAATGAATGCCCAAGTGGAAAAACTAGCAAGGTCAAGCTTCATTACTATAAGAACTGTGCGACGTACCTTCCCCAACCTGGGATTTCGACACAAGGTCCAGGCTACTATCTCTCTTGTACTGTCTAAACTCAATTATGGCAATAGCTCCTATCACGAAGCATCTGTAACAACTATGAATAGACTACAACAGATTCAGAACTCTGATGCCAGACTACTCCTACTTGTAAAGCCAAAAGCCCACATCTCCACGGCCCTACATTGGTTACCGGTTGCCAGTAGATCCACATTCAAGCTGCTTTGTATCATCCACAAAGCGATACATGGAACAGGGCAGTTCTTTGTTTACCAGGAATAAAATATTCATTAGGTCTGCTTAGCAGATGTTCATATTACTTATATTATTCTATATTGAACATGTATATAGGTTACAGCATAAATATTTATCTACAATTAATTCACTATTGAATTATTAGAAAGGAAATAGGCGGGGCAACGCAAAATGGCAGGGCCCCCTGCACTATGTGATGAGTGGCCTCTGAGCCTCCCATGTCTCACATGTATTCATGGCCTTGGATTCACTGGGCGTCCCCCTGATAGTTGACCCTAATGCTTAATTTGAGCCAGTAGTTTCAGGAGCTCTGCACCGGCTCTTAATTATCAGCAGTGGTACCTTTGACAGTCTCCCACATGGTGGCGCTGTTTGTTTACTTTAGAGGCGGGCACAACAGTTGTTTCTTACTTCAATTTAGATTAAGAATGACTAATACCAGCTGCCAAAGACATTCTTTTAACTTTGGGGTTCTGGAATTGTAAGAATTGCCACACTTGTAGGAGTGTGATGGTTATTAGGTATGCTGTTACTGTAATTGACAGCAGCAGTGGGCAGTGCAAGCTGCAGTGGGCTGTTGACTAAGGCCCTGGCACTTATTTATTTTTCCCAAAATAAGCACTGGTTTCCGCCCCTTATGCAGCAGGCTTACGCCTCCTGACTGGCCTATAGGGCAAACAGGTCGTATCCAAAGGGCTGATCTGACAGACCAGTGTGTGGACCTGGTTTTTTGGCTGCTTGTGGGCCTTTTTGACAGTCAGTAGCATTGGTTTTACTGCCAATTTACCCTGTCTTAAAACAAACATTGTCTGTAGCAAGCTCAAAACGGCACCATTTTCCAAACCTCGCAAAACACTTATAGAGCGCATCTCTACAAGTCCAAAACTGCCAGATTTACAAACATGGGACACATTTGAGTGATCTAATTCACTAATGGGGGACACTTATATGAGGCCTGTAACCTCAAAGGTTCTGTATCTGTGAACCACCTTGTGGAGTGCTGAGCACGCAGCCAGCAGGATAGCAAATAACTGCAGAAAACTGGGAACTAAAGCTATCCGTCTGCATGGATCTAATGAAGGTTTCTAGAGCCGGGTTCCCAGCTGAGAGAACTAATGAATTTTGCACACATGCAGCTGCGCCAGGCAGTGGGTACACATCCACCGCCAAATGATGAGGAAGAGGTAAGTGATGACTTGACACACACCTCTAGGTTCAGACTGTGTTAACCATCAAGAGCGCTAAGGCCTGACTTGCCGTATTGGGTGAGGAGAGTTCCCCTGGAGGCTGGAAGGGTGGGCGGCTGCTTTTGTAGCAGTGCTACAATCGTCAAAGCACTGTAGAGTTCCTTGTATATCCAACAGTTTTCAGGCAATAATAAAAGTAGCTAGATAGCTCCGGTGATAAATGTACCTGCTGGTAAGAGATCAGAGTTTTGTCTAGTGACAGTTTAGACTCATCTAAGGTAGCACAGAGAGTTAAAATGCTTGCTGCAAAGAACATGTACTATGCAGATCACAGAACAGTATTTTATCTGTGCAGCTCAGTGGGTTACTGCTTTCATCAAAGAGATACTTTTGTTACTGTGCAGTTCATAAATTACAATTGTAATCTAGGTTAGAAAGTTATGTTTTTGGTCCTAGTCTTTCATTAGCCTAATATTGCTAAAAAGGGTTTGTTTGGGTAAAAATAAATTCTCATTAATGAAGACAGTCTGTGTTACACCTTGTAGTGACCTTTGTCTTATGTAACATTTTCTATACACTAATTTACATATGTATGGTTCAGTGTCTCTGTATGTGTTTGTGATGTAAAATGCTCTGGCACACTATACTTGAATGAGAGGCGCTACAAAACAAATGAAATGCATGTGAGAGAGGAGCTATGGAGAGATGAGAGGCACTGTTGGAGGGTGATAGTGAGGGAATCATTAAAGAGCCCCAATTAAGATTACTATCTCGTGGTGCAATGGTAGGTCATCATTTACTAAGCTTTGTAAACTAATACACTTGAATATATAATGAAAAATGGGTTGTAGAATGAGCCATGTTTTCATTTTTTCCCCCAGATGTTCTTCTGGGGGATAACCCCCCCCCCCCAAACCTCTGTGTAGTGGTCAGTCTCGCTCGCTGCGGTCGATTGCTATGCACCGTAGGGGGGCTGGTCTGACAAAATTTGCCAGGGCTGCTTTGGGTTCTCAGTCCGGTCTTGAAGAGCGCCCCTTGCTCTGGTAGACTATTGTGTTCAAACTCAGTAGACACAGAGGAAAGACTCACATGAGACGCCAACTTCCTGCACATGTCAGCAGACCTGAGTGGTTGGTGCTGCTTTTAATGTCTAGTATGGATGTATGTGCGGATGTTGGTTGGTAGTGGTTTTCTAGCTCAGCAGGCATTCATGGTTGCCAAATGGGTGGGATACATATGTGTGCCTTCAGTCTCAGGCGGATGTAGATCTTACATATAGGGATTGATTATTTGCATTCTCTCACAATAAGTCTTGTATTAATTGAGTACAAAATGTCTCAATACTATGATTGATTAGTTATTGTCCTCGCCTAAAGTGATACTTACCCTGGCCTACTCCCCATTCCCATTTTACATTGTATTGTATTGTTAGAGCATTTATATAGTTCTTAATCCCCCTGACAACAATGAAGGAGATGTCTTTTTTAATACATGATATGGTCTGCCATTTAAATCACAACTTCCGAAAACACAATAATACTAGATGCATCTGATTTAAATGAATTTTATTGTCATGGAATAAGCATGAATTGGATTTAAACCATCTGCACAGAAGCAGAACTTTTGGTATATATCATCGTGTTTTTGCTTGAGTACTTTATTCCACCTTAAGGTAGACTGTCATGCTCAGAGATAATAACGCCCACATGGGCTTGGCGTGCAGCATAAAAGGGGCTTTTACTTGGGCGGCCATTTTAAATTGCAATGATACATAATGGGTTACATAATGCTGTGGTCATGAAATAACAGTATGCTGCTTCAACTTTATGTGCAAAGAGGGGGAATTATGGGAATGCTAAATATCCCGTTGCCATTGTAGCCTCTTCCACCAACTGGAGTAATCTGAAAAGTGAATGTCCACATGGGTTGAATGTGCTACTTAAAGTGGTGTTCATCTAGGTGGTCATCTTAAAACATATAGCAAAATACACCAGAAGTCTTAGGCCTTCCTTTATTAAAGTGTTGGCCATGCAGGACACAGAATATATGATTTTAGTTGTTAAGAGGATGCATGGCAAGAACTCATTTCCATCATCTTTATTTCAACACTGAAATATACTTACCGTCCAGTGAACAGTCTGTCTTTGCAGGGCATCGTTTCACGAGTGCGCTCTGTGCGATCTCCATTATGTTAGTCTTCCCACTCTATCATGTCCGAGGTTGTGTGCATAGTGGGATAGCCGCCTACTGAGGGCTGGGGCAAAACCTAACTTTCGGGCCAGGCCCTGGGCCCAATCCCCGCTGCCCAGAGCCAAAGGCCATGCACAGTGGGGGTTGGGTGCAAGTGGAAGGTTGGGCACAGGGCCAGGCCCTTTGGCCAACCCCCACTGTGTACGACCTAAGACCATGTGCAGCGGGGATTGGGCGCAAACAGAGGGTTGGGCACTGGACCAATTCAGAATACGATCAAAAAATTCCAGAAAGTCATTGGGAAAAAAAACAAAGGTTGAGGGGATGTTATAGATAGCTGAGACAAGAAAAAACAAAAACAATAAAATGCAACATATATCGTGTAGTCAGTCAACTATAACATGTGCCCATATCATGCACTGCTTTTGACCTCACATATTACCTCACTCGTGACATGTTAAAGGACAAAATCATTAATATCACTCATTAGATTTAAAGGAAAATATTGTTGACATTCCTAATGAATACTGCTGTTCCAGCAGAGACAGCAGCACTTACCAATGCCCAGATTATGTACCTGTGATCTTCATTACTCCCACTCCTGCCTTTCCTCCTCATAGTCTTAACTAATGAGTTAAGTGCCATCTCCAAAAGAGGAATCTCATTTCAAAATATATCCTTCCGTGAAACCTGGGCCATCCGACGTGGTCATTCTGAGAGAACGTGGAATTCCAGAATTCTCTTGGAATATGAGAGCACCATCTGGATTGGAGACCACATCCTAGGGGGTGGGTGGGCAAGACACAATGATTGTGATGAGGAACAGCAGCACAAGAGATACTTTGTTCCATAAACCAAAAACCAAAAAAGACAGTATTCTTGATTAGAATTGATTGTGTCGGGAGGGTTACAGGGATAGACTTGAAGAGCCTTAAAGATAAAAGTGTTCACCTATCTAGAGCCTAGAGCCTACCCTTCTTTAAGAACCTGCTAGCCTTGGGGTTTGCTGGAAGCCTTGATAGCCACATACTGGAAGCAGGGTGTTGCTATTGAGAGCTAATAGTGACAAGAGTGGTAGTTTCTTGTCCATATATCCACTACAAAAAAGGCATCCAGCTATTTCCATATGTTTTTAAAAATTTTAAATGGCGGGTCATCAGGACGTGGCTAAGTCTAAGGGCCAGATGTACGACCATTTTTTGTGGTCGCCAAGGGGATTTCAGCCCCTTTGTGACCACAAAATAGGTCAGCCCAATGTACCAACCCTATTGTGCAAGTCGCTAAACAATTAGCGACCCGCAAAATAGGGTTAGCGACTCGCTATAAGGAAGGGGCGTGCCAAAGGCATCCCTTCCTAATAGCTACTCCAAAACCTATGTAACGAAGGGTGGTAAACCACTGGCAAACAGGAAGGGGTCCCCAGGGGACCCCTTCCCCTTTGGTAATGGATGCGAAAATAATTTTTAAGAGCAGACAGTGGTCCCAGGGACCACTGCCTGCCCATAAAAAATGAAACTCAAATGTTTCTCTTATTTTTTTATGCAGTCCGTTTTCCTTTAAGGAAAACGGGCTGCATACTTTTTTAAACTGATTTATTGACAAAGCAGTCCCAGACATGGTAGTCTAGTGACCCACGATCGTGATTGTCTCCTTTTTAACAAAAAAAGTGTCAGTGGTTCACGATGGCTCAATTTAGGAAAATGATAAATACTGCGTCCTCTTTATGTTTCGTTTTACTGTTATTGTACTTACATTTTTAAAAGTGTATTATGTATGTACACGCTGTGGAGTATGCAGAGGCCTTTCATCTGATCTGTATTAAAGACATTATCTAACTAGCTTCCAAAGCTCTGGGTCTGTACTGCCCGCGTTAGCAACGTCTATCCACGTGAGGGCATATGTGGTATTGCTTATGTGAATAGCGTCTTAATCCACCCTAATGCCGCTCAAAGCGCTGAGGGTGGAACAGGAGAGATGGAAAAGAGAGACGGCGTGAAAAGGAGCAGACAAGACAGAGGGGTGGAGATAGAACCCTGTGAACAGAGTTGCAGAAAGGAAAGACGGCGTCGGTGCAGCCACAGCGATAGCGCCTAGTGAGGACAGGTTTGGGGCAGGAAGGTGCAGGGAGATAAACAGAGGGAGTTGTGAGAACGGTGAACAGCGAGAGCTATCCGTATATCAGTCACGTCATACATAGACTGCTAAAACATGGCACAGCAGCGCGTTTATGTTGAGAAAATTGCGAAGGGTATTAAAGATGTACGGCCTCTTGTAATGGTTAAACAGAATAGCTACTCCTCCACCCCCCACCCTGTATAGACCGACCCCCTTCTGTGCCTGACAGTCTGGGTGGGTGTTTTCCCGGTGGGCGGGTGCTGGGGAGAGCAGCTGCCCTGGGGAACCGGCGGGTGTGGGGTTCCCCTCCCCGAGGCAAGCCCTCTGCAGTGCTTCACACATGGCGCCTGGAGGGAGCAGATGGGGCGCTGAGACGACCTCTCCCTGACACAGGATCTCCCGGCCGGCATCTGCACTCCGCCTCGGTCCATGGACTGCGAGGAGGCCTCCTCCCGGCACCATCCGCGCGGGCATCGTGAATAATTTACGCCTTCCCTTCCCGGTGAATAATACATGCCCACCGCTTCCTGGGCACCGCTGCGTGTTGTTACGCTTGTAGCGCGGCCCAAGGGTATTGTTGTGTTTGCAATTAAACAAATATATCATGCACTGAGTGGGGTCCCTGGTGCGGGGGAACACAGGCACACTGGATAAATACCAAATATTAAGGGAATTAGAAGTGTTCGGGCCTCTGTCTCCTCTCTCTCGCTGGAGACAAAATGAACGCTGCCCTCGCGGATGGGGCGCAACTGCGTGACGCCGATTCACTGTGGTGCCAGGGGAAGTGACATCATGCACACTGTAACCTATGCTGCACCAGAGAATTGACCCCATGTCCCAAGATAAACATGCCACTACCGTCATGACCCAATAGAGTGTGGGATCAGGGGTTGCTGTCAACCACCATTGGAAAGTGGGGTTCCACGGCCTTTCCCGGCTCCAGGAACTTTTATTTGGGTGGGCCAAGGGTACATTCGGGTGGGCCAATGGGGGCCCGATTTGACGTGAGCCAGGCCTGCTTTAGGGCCCTCCTTTATCTCTCCTTAGTCTTATAAGGCCCAGTAAAACGCACTCTTTTCCAAGTCTCTTTCTAAATGTTATCACTCTCAAAAGGTGTTATTTTTCCATGAAATGTCCCTTTGATGGGAAGAGGAGGTTTTTAAGGTGGGAGTATCAGGCAAGTGACACTACTCGGGCTCCCTCTGTGCGAGCCTTCAGGGAGAATCCCTCTTCATTACTACCTCCACTTCACCCCTGACTCTGCAGCGCGCTCCCTTACAGGCTTGATTATCCACTTTTCTACCCCCCTCTCCAGTGCATCTTATCTCACAGCTGACCTTGGGCCCAAGCCCCATATCAGCCACCATGCGGTTCCACTTTCATTATTCCCGGTAAAAAACATTAGTAAAATTACCTCCAAACTTGAAACATTGAATATAGCAGTAAATGTAATTAGCAGCACGCACTTTAAAGTAAGCTCCGCAGTTGTCCTAATCACCCAACTGTAAGTTAAATAAACAAAAACAGAAAGGCCATGACAGGGCCAGCTTTAGTGCTGGTGCAAAAGTCTTTTTTGGCACCCCACCAATGACCTCTTTATCCATAAATATATTTACTACCACCCTCCTACAGTGCCCTTCATCTCTCCGTAGCCTCTCCCCTCATGACCTCATCCTCAGACTCCCTCACTACCACCCTCCACCAGTGTCTCTCATCGCTCCATTGCCCCTCCCCCATTACCTCCTCCTCTGATTCCCTCACTGCCACCCTCCACCAGTGCCCCTCATCTCTCCATATTTCCCCCCATCCCATGACCTCCTCCTCGGCTTCCCTCGCTGCCACCCTCCACCAGTGCCCCTCATCTCTCTGTAGTTTTACCCCATGCCATGACCTCCTCTTCGGCTTCCCTCGCTGCCATCCTCCACCAGTGCCCCCATCTCTCTGTAGCCCCTCCCCCTCATGACCTCCTCCTCGGCTTCCCTCACTGCCACCCCCCACTAGTGCACCTCATCTCTCTGTAGCCCCTTCCCCTCATGACCTCATCCTCAGAATCCCTCACTATGACCCTCCACCAGTGTCCCTCAGCGCTCCATAGCCCCCCCACCCCATGACCTCCTCCTCAGCATCCCTCACTGCCACCCTCCACCAGTGCTCCTCATCTCTCTGTAGTTCCCCCTCTCCCCATGACCTCCTCCTTAGCTTTCCTCACTGCCACCCTCCACCAGCGACCATCATCTCTCCGTTGGCCCTCCCCATGACCTCCTCCTCTGCTTCCCTCACTGCCACCTGCCACCAGTGCCCCTCATCTCTCCGTAGTAGACATGACCTCCTCCTCGGCTTCCCTCACTGCCACACTCCACCAGTGCCCCTCAGCGTTTCATTGCCCCCCACCCCATGACCTCCTCCTCTGCTTCCCTTGCTGCCACCCTCCACCAGTGCCCCTCATCTCTGTAGTTCCCCCCCCCCCCTACCCCATGGTCTCCTCCTCTGCTTCCCTCACAGCCACCCTCCACTAGTGCCCCTCATCTCTCTGTAGTTCCCCCCTCCACCCCATGACCTCCTCCTCTGCTTTCTTAGCTGCCACCCTCCACCAGTGCCCCTCATCTCTCTGTAGTTCCCTTCCACCCACCCCATGACCTCATCCTGAGACTCCCTCACTCCCACCCTCCACCAGTGTCCCTCAGCGCTCCATAGCCCCTCCACCCCATGACCTCCTCCTCTGCTTCCCTCACTGCCACCCTTCATCAGTGCCCCTCATCTCTCTGTAGTTCCCCCCTCCACCCATGACCTCCTCCTCGGCTTCCCTCACTGCCAACCTCCACTAGTGCCCCTCATCTCTCTGTAGTTCCCCCCACCCCATGACCTCCTCCTCAGCTTCCCTCACTGCCACCCTCCACCTGCGGCCATCATCTCTCTGTAGGCCCTCCCCCAATAACCTCCTCCTTGGATTCCCTCACTGCCACCCTCCACCAGTCCCCTCTCCTCTCCGTTGCCCCTCTCTCATATGCATTTCATTTGTTGTATAGCGCTACTCATATCAGTGTAGAGTCTAACAGTACTTTACATCAGGCACACATTATACAGAGACAATAAATCAGTCTACAGGGAATGTCACAGAAGCCATTGAGGATTACAAGGTGTAGAAATCACATGTCATCCATACTGGTTCGGAATATATTTTTACAAGGGTTTGGTCTGGAGAAGCACAAACTCAGGATTTAAAGAGTACTCCAGCTGTTGGGGGTTGGCTTTACTGATGTATAAGTGCCCAAACAAACTCTTTGTAGAAACGTTAGAATAATGAAAGACTGGAGAAGTTCTAACTATATCACAACACAAGACAGCGAAGTTTGTATGCAGCTCTTTAATGACAGTTCATAGGTCACTGTCCTGTTAGGATAGTAACTTCTGAACTGCAAGTAACACAAGGATCTCTGTGACAAAGGCAGTAACTCACTGAGCTATCCACATATAATTCAGTTTATCTGCATTTAAAAACTGCCATCAGACAGACGATTGCTCTCCAGCAGGATCATAAATCACCACTTATCTGAACATTTTTTTATTGTTGTTGTACATCGGTGGCAGATTCACTGCGAGGCCAAGGCTCATGTTTGCGTGGGCCAGGCTCATGTTTGCGTGGGCCAGGCTCATGTTTGGGTGGGCAAGAAGCCAGAACCGGGCCTGAGTTCCACCACCTCTGCATGAGAAGGGGGGATCCGCAGGTTGGGCAGGTCAAGTACCAATCGATTATCCGCTTCACCACCCCCTGAGGCGGAAATAAACAAAACAAGACAGGCGGCAACTCGTTCTGCGCCGTCTATGATTGGCTGCTGAGCCTAACCGCCATGACAACAGGATGTCGAATCACAACGGTGGCGCCAGAACTCGAAAAACTCAAATTCCGCCTCAAGTCCGCTTTAAACGTGGAGGCTGAGCCACAACTCAAAGGCATGATCTCCATGTACTTGTAAAATAGTCCCCTCAATGTAGCACCCCCAGCCCCCATTGAGGATCAACGTCTTATCTTAGTCACCGGAAGTGGGCCAGTTCTTCTGGCACGTGCCTCGGAATGCATGACTTTTTTTTTTTATTTCTGACACCTCTAGTTGGTAGTGACATCCCAAGAGTGCCTTGAAGAGAGGCATCGCGCCACTTTGTAAAATACACTTGCAGTCAGATCAATATAGTAGCCTCACTGCCTCCCAAGGAGCGATCATGCGCACCCGACAGCTGCCTCCGGGGTGAGTTAGTGAGTGGCAGCCACGTGACAGGCAGGCCCACCTACCCATTCATCTTTAGGAGATCGATACACCGACAACTGCTGAACCGAGTAAGAAAATGTGATTACAAGCTTCCCTCTTGGCCGCTGCCTCTCGGTGCCAGCGCTCCCTTCCCCTCTCTCCACGAGGACTTGGCGGTTGAACTTGTGACCTCCCTCCAAATGACCCTTGGTAAATAAATGTAGGGTCTCCTCTATAGTACAAGTGCCAACAAATGTAAAAGGTGTCTAACAAGGTAACTGAATATTCAATTAAACTAAACGTTTTAGTGAGGGTGAGTTTTTTAAATTGTTGTTTAAATATTAATATTTATATATGTAATCGATGTATTGCAACTATTTTATTTTTTAATGTACATTTAGTTTAGTTGAAGAGGCAAAGTGTTATAAAATTTTATTTCATTATTTGCAGAACAAAAATAAATAATTATAATTACTGTACATTTATATTATACATTATAATATATATATATACATTTTTATAGAATGCACTTTATTAAACTCGTCTATATTTGCCCATACAGAGCTAGCCACCTGCATTGCAGAGGTCTGTAACCGGTGGCGGACATGTCCTCCAACAAGATGGAACTTAAAATGCGGCTGTGAAGTTAATTGTAGTAACTTACGGCCATAAATACCATCGTAGAAGCCTCCGTACCCTCATTGGAGAAGATGGAGATAAGCATGTCTACACCGCGGTGTAAATCTCCTCTCGGACATGTTGAACAGCAAGAAGAAAAGAAGTTAAACGTAGGTGCATCAGTAAATATGCGTGTGACTAAATGTACACGTACGCATTTACCTTTATAAATTGGGCCACGGTGTTCTGTTTACATATTCCCTCCCTTTGTAGGTTATTCCTCCTGTTTTGCAGTACTCCCATTCTGTCCAATTGTACCCATCGTGAGCAGTTTGCTTTCTTCCTCTCTGTGCTGATGCCACCCCCCCTGTAGAGGATACTCATACCCTAACAGGTTACTCCCACCCTGAACAGGATACTCATACCCTAACAGGTTACTCCCACCCTGAACAGGATACTCCTATCCTAACAGGTTACTCCCGCCCTGTACAGGATACTCCTACCCTAACAGGTTACTTCCACCGTGTAGAGGATACTCCTCCCTAACAGGTTCCTACCATCATGTACAGGATACTCCTACAGGTTACTCCCACCCTGTACAGGAGACTCCTACCCTAACAGGTTACTCCCACCCTGTGCAGGATACTCCTAACCTAACAGGTCATACCCCCCCCCCCTGTACAGGATACTCTTATCCTTACAGGTTACTCCCACCCTGTACAGGAGACTCCTACCCTAACAGGTAATTCCCACCCTGTACAGGACACTCCCGCACTCTGCATCTCACCTACCACCACATTGTGCAGCAGGCAACTTTCCGTTTATCTTGGCAACTCCCACCCAGTGCCTGTTACCCCCGGGGTACCGGTATCCCCAATCCAAGGCGTCTGATTCCCACGCTGAGAGGTAGTTTCCAGGCTGTGCAGGCCTCCCTTCACCCCACACTTTACCGTAAGGTTTAGTCCCACCCCACGCTAGTATCACCATCCAGGGGTTTAAATGGGATGAAAAACGGGGCTCTCTCACAGGAGCGTGGTCGATGTAATTAAGGGCGTGGCTTACAAACACGTAAACTAAAAATCTGTGCTTAGCATACCGTGTCGCACGATTAGTATTTTGCTGCTTCTGTCATTGCATCCAGATATATAATACATGTAACATTATAGCTACAGCAAGCCAGGACTACTGGCTTTGTCAATACTTGCATAAGATAAATAAGCAATAACTATGCCTTCATTGTAAATAATTTTGAAAATGCTTCAGTTCTGCAATGATGAGACTGTGCAAGACTATAATGAGTCTCTTTGAAGTTACCTCAAAGGCAGTGAAGTACGGGACTGCTGCAGAGTTAAGATTTTTTTTCCACCCTGATGGTGAGGGCAAAAATGGAGAGCCTGAAGAGCTGCCGGTGCTGAGTACCGGCAGGACCGGCCCACTTTAAACCCTGGCCTCACCCTGTCTTGGTAATGCTTGGGCACCCAGGACAAATGGGCAGGAAAAGCCCAGTCCAGCTAAGACTCTAACTGTGAGGAAGATTGGAGGCAGTCCTGCGTGTCTCTGCAGGCCGCGGATGGAACGCGGACATCTCTTCAGGGAGGCGGGGGCGGCTGAGCCGAGCACCGGATGCGGGAAGAGCTGCTGTGTGATTCACTGCTAATTTACTACAGATTGTCCACAGCCCTTAAAATGCGTTGTTTTACTCATTGGTGTCATTGTTGTGGGGGAGCCCGAGGCTGCAGCTGCCGCTGAGGGCCATCTATCCTTCCCCTCGCGCTGCCGTACATCACACATTATACACAATGAACGTATATGCATGCATATGTTAACTGAGGGCTGGGCTGCGAGAGCCTACAAGAGTGTGGTGCTCAGTCAGGGGCGGCTCCTACGCAATGGCAGAGGAGCATCGCCCCACTGGCAGAGCCAGCAGCTAAAAAAATAAAACCCTGTTTGATTATTGTTCTATTTTAAGCAGCTGGCTCAGCCAGCCTGCACAGGGAGAGGTGGGCCCGGGGCATGGGAGGGGGTAGCAGGAAGAGTGCTATGTGAACTCTCCAAGTGCACAGTGAGCTTGGCCGGCCGTATCAGCCGGGCTGGAGAAACCCTACAGACTCCCTGTTCTGAGAAGGGTGTTTTTCTAGCCTACTCAGACCATTCCCAGCACCAGGATTGGAAAGGTGCAGCAGTGGCATGGAGAGCACGGGACCCACGTCTGGGCATACCCGAAGGGTGCCGGGTATGCCCAGACGTGGGTTCCGGGCTCACTGTGCCACTGGAATCAAGCTCTCCTGGCTGATGAGGGCTGAAAGCCCGAAACCGGTCCTAGGAGGCCTGCTTACGGTCCAGGGAGGACCTGGCTTGGCAGTTCGGGCTGGACTGTTCCCATGAGTCACAGGGTCAAAGCTAATTTGCATATGGCCAGGTCTAAACTGGGGTGGCATGGTGAGCACAAGAATGATGGATTTAACCCAGATCTCTTGACTGGGAGTGAATGTTTTGATTTGTTCAGCATCCTGTCCATCAATTGTGTGTCTTTTGCTTTCTCGCCCTAAGTGCTCCGGGTATGCCCAGACGTGGGTCCCGGGCTCACTGTGCCACTGGAATCAAGCTATCCTGGCTGATGAGAGCTGAAAGCAGGAAACCGGTCCTAGGATGCTTGTTTCCGGTCCAGGGAGGACCTGGCTTGGTAGTTTGGGCTGAACTGTTCCCATGAGGCACAGGGTCAAGGCTGATTTGCATATGGCCAGGTCTAAACTGGGGTGGCATGGTGAGCAAAAGAATGATAGATTTAACCCAGATCTCTTGACTGGGGGTGAATGTTTTGATTTGTTCAGCATTCCGTCCATCAACTGTGTGTCTTTTGCTTTTCCAAGATAGCGCCATTAGCGGGGCAGAGAGAAATTTGGTGCCCATGCTGATGGTAGTGAATTAAATGAGGCAGCAAAGGTCCCTTTTGTGTTCACTGGGCAGTACCTGGATGAGCAGGGACTGGCCCCTGAGCACAAACATCACCGGACCTCCCCCAGCTCACCTAAATCACCGATAGCTTAGTGGCCCCACGCGTAGGGCTTTAAGTGGGCCGGGTCCTGCCAGTGCTCAGCACCGGCAGTTCTAAAAAGCAGGTGCTGAGACGGGTCCCTATCGCACTCTCCATGTTTGCCCTCACTCTCGGGGGAAACAAATCTTACCTCTGCAGCAGTACCACCCTTCACTGCATTTGGTGTAACTTCAAAGAGACTCAATCAATCATAGCTTATTGTATGTGATTACTTAAACTCGTTACAATTTGCAATATATATATCTAGACATACACAAATGATAAAAACCTCCAACTACGTCACCACCAAATAACAAGGGGATATGCAATTTTTAAAATCCGAACAACATTGTTGATATGCATAAGTTGTTAACTAAAGTGCAAGTGCTGAGCCACCAGCATGTGATGTTATAATTTAAATAATTGTTCCGTTTCCTGGATAGCTCTTCCCAGTGGCAAAATACCGTAATATGGATTCAAAGCAGAAACCTTCTGCGTTCACAGTTTTAAAGGAACTCAAGCGACTGAGTTTGTCAAAAGATGTTAAATTAACTAGTCCTGTTGAAGTAAGATGTACCTAGAGAAAGTGCAAAGCTTTACTTACTTAAAACAATCTTCAAAAATTCTACTGTTCAAATTGCCCCATGATGATTCAAAGAGACTCGTTATAGTTCTTTCATAGTCTCACTATTTCAGAACTGAAGAGTTTTCAATGTTATATACAACGAAGCCGTAGTTGTTGCTTATTTGTCTTATGCAACTAACAACCATTGATAAAGCCAATAGTCCCTGCTTGTTGTAGGTGTAATGTTACTTGTTGTATTATATATCTGGTTGCAATAACAGAAGCATCAAAATAGCAGTCGGGCGGGGCACTATGCTAAGAACAGATTTTAAGCTGATGTGTTTTTAAGCCACGCCCTTAATTACATCGGCCACGCCCCTTTGAGAGACCCCCCAGTTATTTCATTCCACTTAAAGCCCTTCCCACGCGAATGATGGTTTTGTTGAGGTGTGCCAGCAGGAGTCAGAGGGTGAAGAGAGGGCAAGCATGGGAGCAAAAAGGGTGTTAAAACATTGCCCATCGTATAATAATGAAGGACTAAAACCACTTTAAACTTGCAAATCAGACAGAAACGAACAGACAGGGACAAAGCTGGAGCAAGATGAGAAGGGTGCTGCTGTTGTCACAACCTTAATGCACACAGCTCCATGCGCCCCTCAGAAAATTGGCGCACTTGCCTTGGGCCCAGCTCGCCCTTGTAAAAGCCCGGCCCTGGGTGTGGGAGGGGATGAGGCGAGGGTGGCAGGACGTAATATTTCTTCTGGACAACCATAGGCTGAGATGGACCTGTCCAGAACATGGTGCAGGACCCTGGAGAGCCAAGTGGAGGACAGGACAGCATTAGGCTGCTTTATACCACATGGCGACAGGTTCTACGTGGCCTCTTCGGGTCCAGGCCATCGCTGCAGATGAGCATATGCCTGCAGACGTAGAGGAGATTCTGCAACCCACATTCATGTGACTACAAACATGGCAGTAAGTGGGTGACACTTGGCAAGTCACGACTATAGGGCTGCCAAAATTGGTAGGAGGGAAAGTTTCAGGGTTCCTAGTTAAGGGCAGTGGTGGCCACTTCAGACACTATGCACTGCTAGAAACCTGGCAAAGCACTTAGGCAGGGAGTATAGGCTTGATCTAACTTCACAGGAGCCATGGGCGTCTTCGGGGTTTTGTCTTTTACAACAGTTCAGATGACTGCCTAGCTTGCCTTGGACTTAATGCTCCTTGGTTGGCTTATTTTGAAAGGCAAGAGAAACCCCCCTGGGTAAATTAGAGAGGCAGATGTGTCCCAGTCACATAGAGCATGAAATCACCCAGAACCTCAGTGGTTTAATGTATGGATTCACTAAAGCCAGGTATAACTGAGAAGAGATAGTGTGTAAACCTTGATGTGACTGCTACCCAGGCGGCAGTGTTATTGCTAGGTAATGTAGTGTATTCTCATAGCTTGTGAGATGGCCTGTACTGAGCCACTTCTGTATGAGGGGTTATTGGTGATCTCATTTATAATGAAGACCTGACCTTGGCACATAGAAACTGTCTCTACATATACACAGTTCCTGGACAGGCAGAATCACATATGAGCACTTGCATATTCCATTATGATTATGTTATGGGCCTGAACACATACTTGCTCTGTCTCTCTGTCCTCACACAGTGGCTCCTGGCACATTCTTGCTGCTTGCCTCATACTACGACCACACGTATACTTTGCACCCCAGGAGCAGAAGAGCCATCACATGAGTGGACCAAGGGTGTTCATTTTGCCCCTTTTAAAGAGGCAGCATGCTGTGGTCTGCTGCCAACATCAACATGATGCCTGGGTGTGGGTCCTGCAAATCCCTCTGCTGCATGCTGCACCTCACTGTTGAGGCCCAAAGGGCTTAAAATGTCTGGGGTTGGTTGCGTTGCTGTGCAATGGGCACATGGCCAAGCAATTCAGATTGGGCAGCCTCTTTTGGGGCAGGGCCAATACTGATTAGCATACTGTTGGCTCGCGTTTGTTGTGGCACGATGAAGTAAGACATGACAGTCTGTAATGAAGCCCAGATGAATTCGTAATGGCAATTAATTTAAGCATTTCATCCAGAATGTGTTTTTTCCCTCCATGTAACGCCTTTAAGTGTGACAGCAATGTACAGTGGTGGGTCTTGAAGTGCACTCTCATAGGACTCGAGCTGAACCCTACTGACGAGGCACAACGAGTCTAAAACATGTCTTGGCTTCTCTTGCAGAGGAAATGTGGCCTAGTGGACTCTACCTCTTACAATACGGCAAGACAGACTTACATTAGGCCTGGGTGGCGAACTCTGCTCCATTTGCAGAGTTTTCCGCACTACGCAGAGCACAAAGTGCTCTGAAAACTCCGCTCCCCGCACTCTGCAATATCAAGTTGGTGAGCACGAGCAAGGAAAATCCACATCCCCGCGAGATTTCTCAACGCAGGCGGTCAGATTTCGCGTTGAGAAAGCTGTCACTCAGGTAGAAAATCTACTCAAG
Organism: Triturus cristatus; assembly: GCF_964204655.1. Classification (NCBI taxonomy): domain Eukaryota; kingdom Metazoa; phylum Chordata; class Amphibia; order Caudata; family Salamandridae; genus Triturus; species Triturus cristatus. The sequence continues at coordinate 996,015,398 of NC_140584.1, forward strand.
CATCAAGAAAAGAAGCAGCACCCTGTTGCGCTGCACATGGTGCCGCTCGCACTGTTTTTACAGCGCGGTACAAACACCAACATTGAAAATCAATGTGAACGGCATGACCAAATGCATTCTGCCACTCGCAGAACTCTGCGTAGTGCGGCGGGGTTTTTGGTTACTTCGTAGAGGTTCGCATAGCGGAACTCCGTGAACTCCGTCCAGGCCTAATATACATATAGCTGGTCTGTGATGGCAGAGTGACCAAAAAACCGTGACGGCCCAGAGAAAAATAGCCAGATGCTGAAGTAAATTGAAGCATTCTACGTATCACCTGTCTGTGTTTCGCATGATGATTTAATCTCATGCAGGAGTATGTTTGGCAAGATCATAATCTGTTTATGGTGCTTTTTAGGAGGTAGAAAGTAAGGACAATCAAACCTTTTTTGGATAAGAAAGGAAGAGTTTTAAAGCGTAATTTAAGACCCTGGGCGGCAGCTCATCACCCTAACAAGACAGGAGAGGCCCTGGCCTCCTCTCGCCTGGCAGATGACTGCCTGCCATGTTATGAGGTACCCGTGTGTCTGGCAGTGATGTCACTTCCTTCGGAGTATCCGCCGGTGCAGCAGATGCACTGAAGCCAGAGGAGTATGCCAAGTGGGCCCCATGAGTTTTTTACCTGCTCAGTATACTTTTTTATTTTAGTGAAACACACTTCCAAAGTGAGAGTTCGCTTCACCAAAAAGCATAAAGCAATGGCCCTGATGAGCAGGCAGTGTTCTGCAGCAAGGGCACAACTCGTACACAGGGAAATAATGCCTTTCTTTGCAGTGAAGCATTTGGAGGTGGTTGGCTTCAACCCCCTTTACTTAGCACAGCCCACAGTTAATGTGCCCCAGTGCTTAATTTGTAAAATATGAAGTGCAGGTGCTCAAATGTTTGTCGGAGGCCACACCCCTTTCCACCGGCTCCACCCACTTCCTTCACTAGCTCCACCCACTTCCTCTATTGGCTCCACCCACACCCTCAACTGACACGCAAGCCATAAACCGTGAAAATGTCACATATGTCCTCACGCCAGAACGCATGGAAATGTTATACATAAGCACCCATGCCATAAACCATGAAAATGTCACACATAAGCAAGCACCAACGCCATAAACTATGGAAATGTCACACTTAAACCCTCAGGCCAGAAAGCATGGAAATGTCACACCTAAGTGTCCAGGCCAGAAAGCATGCCATAATCCCTCACACATAAGCATCCAGGACAGGGCTAGGCCAAAAACCGTGGAAATGTCACACATAAACATCCATGATCCAGGCCACACACCATTGAAATGTAACATATAGGCATCCAGCCGGGGTGTGTTGTTAACTTCCAGCCACAGTTTGTGCCCGGCTGTTGCATGTATACGGCGTTGGCACACGCGAGTGGGACACCGCACTGGCATCCAGGCAATGCAGCAAGGGGCAGGGGCGGGTTGGCGATTGCCCGGATTATAGAAAAGGCCATGTCGGAAGTCTGTATCAGAGCCTCGAGGTCTGCATCCTTGGTTAGTTATGACTTACCAGAGCGCCTTTCATCCCACCAACCAAGCCATTGCTGCATCGAGCCCGGCTGCTGGCGCCTAATACCACTTTCCTCTTCCAGTAAGAGACTTCGGGCGAGCTGGGCCTGGAAATGCAGGCACGTGAGCCGGAAACTAGGCCACCTGCAGAGGGGCATGGCAGGGAGCCTATGCCATCGGATCACAACGGACCAGGGTTTCATGGGAATAGGGGGGTTCACTGCGTCCCAATATCTGCTGTTTTTTCCTACCCATTCTCGGTGCTGGGAGCGAGGGGGTGGTCATTTTCCATGCATGGGAATCACCGGCGGATCTCTCGGCCCCGCCCATTGGCTCTGGGCCGCAGCACGCCATGCGCGCGACAGCTTGTGTCACAGCTCAGCACCCCCACGGCAGAACAGAGAATGAATGGGCTTCTTAGCAACCAGTGACTAATGCCAATCGATGGAGTTGTAAATCTACTCTTTAAAATTAACCTAAATCCTTCTCTCGCTCACGGGGGCGGGGGGGTGTTACCTTCCAAGGAACTGCTTCTCCGTACAAAACCAGCGAAGGGAGCGGTGGGGGGTGAGAGGAAGGGGGAAACTGTAGTGAGGAGGTAGAGTACGGGTTGTAGGTCATTTTATCGGATATTTTTTTCGGTGGAGTTTCATTCAGAGACGGATTTATATCTGCGACACTGAAAAAAACCTGCTTTGGGTGTTTTTAAATCACACCCTTGAGCACTAAAATCCATTTCCACCCCAAAGTTTCACCCACTCCTGAACCATAAAAACTCATGTGCTCACATTTCTGAACCCTAAGAAGAATTCTCCACCCCTGAACTCCTCCAATTCTCGACCCTTAAATAACACTCTAATCCGTAAACTCCACCCATCTCTGAACCCTAGAAACCCCTCTCCACTCGACAGCTCCACCCATCCTTGAACCCTAAAAACCCTCTTCACATTAAAACTCCACCCATCCTTGACCCCTAACAAACTCTCTCCTCCCATAGCTCCATACATCCAAAAACCTTAAAACCACGCTACACCCAAAGTGTTACCAATCCCTGAAACATAAAAACCTTCTCTTCCTCTAAACTCCACCAATTTCTGAAATCTAGAAAGTCTGCTCCACTCCTAAGCTCCACTCATCCCTGAACCATGAAAATCCTGCTACATCCATCCCTGAACCCCAAGAACCCCTCTCCACCCTAAGGTCCACCCATCCTGAACCCCCAAAACCCCTCTCACCCCTAACATCCACCTATCCCTGAACCCTAAAAAGCCTTATCCACCCCAAAGCTCCACCCATCCTTGAAACCCAACCCCCACTCCCAAACTTCACCCATCCATGAACCCTGCAAATTCCTCTCCACTCCTAAACTCCATCCATCCCTCAACCCTAAAAACCCCTCACCAACCCTAGACTGCACCCATCTTCGAACCCCATAAATCCCTTTCTAACCCTAAGCTCCTTCCACATTTACTTACCTGTTTTAAGCCAAGGTTGGATGTAAAGTTATAATCCGATGTCATTGAATCTAAAGTAATGGTAAATATGAAGTTAAAAAGTAGACAAAGGGAGCTGAAATAAAATAAAAGTAGCAAAACAGTAGCACAGCAGGGAAGGCTGTGGGGTACATTTTGGGTAGCACACAAGAAGTACTGAGAAGCTTGGGAGAAAGGCAGGTCAAGCAGCATGAAGAAAAGGTAAGGTCGGGCAGTTTGGAGAAAGGAAGGGAAAACCTGGGCAATGTTGAGAAGAAAGATAACATTATGGGCAGTTCTCTATTTGAGCCGGTGTTTGCCAGTGGAGGGCCACTGGCAATTATTTTTCAGGTTTGGAACTTATTTTTCCTCTTCAGACATTTCCTAGGAGCAAGAAAGGGAGAAACGCACAAAGGGGAAGGAAGTAGGAAGAGAAAGATGGAAAAACAGCAACAAAGGAGAGAGCAGAAACCCACAAGAGTAAGGTAAAGGGGTAGAGATTATCTTGCAGTGGATTAGAGGTATGAGGTAGATTCAAGTCCCCGAGCCTTGGTATTCAGCACACTGACATTTAATAATGGCTGCCGCATGCGTTTGGGCAGAGATTTGGGCACCAGCACTCTTTCTTTTACAAATCAAGCATTGACTGTGGGGGAGTATGAAAGTTGGGCAATGTGAAAAACTGGGTAGCAAAAGAGGGAGGTTGAACAGTTTGGGCACTAGGCCGGGTAGACAAGGGTGTAAGGGTTAACCTGTGTGATGAAAGAGTGACATTAGAAAGGTGGGCATTGTAGCTGAGTGGAGTCTGGCACTTTGGGGAAAGGAGAAAATGAGTCAGTGTATTTATTTATAAAGTTTTACATAGCGCAAACATGACCCTTGTGAGTATCAGAGCGCTTTACAATGATCAAGGCGACATGTATAAAAATAACATCAACATCCTCGAGCCTGGACAAGGTGTGGGCATCTCTCCTAGAGAGCAGACCACAGGGTCCAGGTGGCCAGCAAACAGTGAAACAGAGAAAGAGTGTAGTTTGCGAGAAGTAAGCATGTGTGCAGACAAGTGATAGATCAAATTCTGGAGTATAGTTCATACATTCACCGGCATAGATTTGTTCATCAGTTACCTTTGGGCTTCTTTCATGAATGAATCAATTCGGGGATTCATTCTGATTTCAGGGGGAAGAGCGTTCTAGATTCTCAGGGCCATGCCTCACAAGGTTTGGCTATAAGTTTTCTTTTTATGAAATTTTGGTGGTTTCAGCAGAAGAGAACTCGTGTTTCTAGATGCTCTGATGCCACCAGACAGCTCTAGTTGTTGTGCAAGGTACCTCGGAGTGTTGAAATGCTGGGCTTTATGTGTCATGCAGGCAATTTTGAAATGAATCCTCGCTTCATATGGAAGCCAGCTAAGTGATTTCAGGTCAGGGAAATACAGACAAGACAAAGAGAATAATGGTGGAAAGGAGGGCGGTTGGGCTGTGTCGAGAAGGAAAGGCATTTGCCAGTGTGGGCACTGTACTACGAAATGGATTAGTTGAGTGTGGGGAATGCTAAGCGACTTGCAAACTACGGACTTTGATGTAAATCAACAATACTTTCTGATTATGGCATGTGCAAGAAAACTGCTGAGCAGCCTGTTCCACAACAGTTAATTATAGAACACCCCTTTCTACGATGTGTTGCTGCCACTGAGATCTTCAGCCAAACTCACTGGCCAATAAGTTACAGCTTTTACTGTCAATAAAACTACCCTAACCTTTCTCTGTCTGGTCTCGTGGACAGAGTAATCCAAAGAGGATTCAGTCTACTTGACTCACCAGCAAGAGTAGCCCCAAAAGAATAACTGAACAACAGAACAAAACACTTCCATTGACAAACTACAGACGTTTGAAAAGGTCCTAATATAGTAACATGGACTACTGGGCACAATTTGAATAAAAAAAGCACCCAGAGAATTTGGAAACTGGAAAGTCCAGTGGTGCAGGTTCATTTTCTAGCTGCTACTTAACACCAAGCACAACAAAATGACAAGAACAACTACAAAACATGCGGTACAGGCCGGAGGTCCTATTTTAATAGATCTTCTCTACTTACACATACATCATGTGTGGAGTTCCTCAAGGCTCCATCTTCAACAGGATCCTAGAATCCAATGAAATAGGATTGTACATGTATGTCGAGGACCAAACTCTTCAACTTGCACTGACACATTGCAAGCCTTCATAACAGGCTACCCTAAACCCACTAATGGATGTAGAAAAAGCTGGTCTTCTACATTGGCTGCAGCTTTTGGCAAACACTGGATCAGCCACCTTCCCTAGACTGAGTGCTGTTTCAGACTTAGGGCCTCATTACGATGGCAGTATGACCACCACAAACAGGATGTTGGTGGTGGTCCCACCGTCGACAGCCCTTCGGTCCAACCGCCGCATTATAATGCGGGTGGTCGGAACCTTGTCTGTCGGGTGATGACCAACCCCTCCGCCAGAATCAGTGATCCAGATGGAAGGGTGGGGCAGTCTGAATCGTAATACTGAATGGAGGTGGTGCTGAGGCAGGCACTGCCATCGGGATTACGATGTCCCTTTCTGACAGCCTTTTCATGGCGGTCTGACTGCCATGAAAAGGCTGTGGGAAACTGACTTTTGGGGCCCTCGTGGGCCACTGCAAAGTAGCCCTGGAGGCACATGTAGTGCCCCCACTCACATCCATGCACCGTGTGCCAATCACCACATGGTGCATGGCACACGGTGCATGGATGTGCACAAAGTGCTCCTTTACACAGCTGCTTGTGCTGCGGCCCTTTTCCTGGGCTGCAGCACAATCCGTCCTGTAAAGAAGCACTTTGCGACCACCAACCCAGCAGTCACATCCTAATGCGGCAGTCGGGCCACCGTCTGCCTGTGGGGCGGTCTCCTGACTGCTGTGATAGCAGGTGGTGGTCCGACTGTCCGCTATCATGATCAGGGCTTAAGCCTAGAAGTCCTTCATAAACTGTGTGGTGCATCCTGCACAGACTAGGAGGTAGTTGGGTTGGAAATGACTTCTGCATGTTAAATAGGCATGCCCTGCCCTGAGTGCTATGAGTGGGGACTGCATGTGAAGTAGGTATTCCGACTTTTTTTGACTCTGGCACCATACTAATCTGGAGCGTACATAGAGGTCTAGTCCTGTCTTTGGAATGCAAGCATCAGAATATGCTCTGGGCTGGAGAGTCGCACAAAACATATCATCATAGCATGCACATGCCAACTGTCCATGACCGGGGTGAGTCAAGTAAAGGCTCTGCAACAACGTACAGAGTTGTTGGTGATATTTAGTGTAACCACACCTTTTTCTCTGTTTCAAGGAGCGCGTGGTCTACAGCCCCCTCCCGTATAAAGTTCTGCTGTTATGTGAGCCCCAGACTCTTGTGCTGATGGTCCATGTGTCTTTTCAGTCCATGGACATGCAGTGAGCATGTGGTGCATGCTTGATAGTAGGAGAGCCTGAGCACTGGGATGAGTGGGACCCATTTTGGATATTATCGCCACTGGTATAGCACGGCACAAGATGGAAAATGGATACAACTTCTCCGGAGAGGAGAGATGTACTGACAGCATTCCTGTAACAGGAGGGTGGAGAACCAAACACTGAAGTGAGGCTGGATAGAGATGGGGCTACCCTTAGAAATGTACTAAGGTCCTTGTTAGAAAAAGGCTGCTGATTAGTTCTCCCTGAGTACTGCTGTTTGGTAGATGGTAGGGGTGAGGTGTGTGATGACCGATTCTGTTCAAGGGGAGGAGGTTTGTAGTCAGGGCCTGATCTTTTACCTGTTTCCGATCACTGTTTCAGGTAGGCTGATGGCAGCCAGTTGTAAATTGTATTAGGCCATTCTTTTGGATATACCTGCTTGGAGTGAACATCGTTGCCACCCCCTTGCACTAAGGCGGCATCCGAGGAACAGCCAGAAAATGACATTTGAAAGAGAACTAACCCGAGCCAGTTCAGAAACCTTAGACAGCCGAGCCACATTTCATGTTTTGAAAAAGTGTATAAAAGTGGGATCCAAACCACCCCACATTGTTCCAGTTCCATGTTCTTCATGACAAAGAAAGGGAGTGCCTCGCCAGTACTTGGAGTGCGGTGGGGCCCCAGCTGGTGTGTGCATGATGGTCAGTCTCCCAGAGGGGAGAGGACATCACCTGAAGTCTGCACTTTCTGCTGGAAGCGCTGAAGGCCTGCATAGAGCCTAGATGCCTGCCTGTTGCGAGAGCTGAAGAACGTGCCTGGCCCTGCAAGAGGAGAGACTGTCCAGGAGGAGAACCCAGTACATGTCAAGCATGGGGAGTTGCCAGAGCATGTGAGAGACTACACGGAAGCGATGCCAGGAACGGCCCGTGTGTGGAGGAGACCCCCAGTTTCCCAGAGTTTCCTAAAAGTGCCAGCATTATATGTGAAAGCCCCCTGCAGTAGGACTGAAAGGCTGGTGCTGCCGACACTGGTCAGGATACTTCGTGCCCACCGAGGTGGAAGCCATGTTCAGCCTGGAGGCGCTCAGCCTACGCCTGTCACGCTTGCTGAAGATGAGTTGTCACACTGATATCTCCTAGCCATCAAGTTCCAAACACGCCACCATTGAGACACCTACAGTTCATGAGCTGCTACTGCAACAGTAGGACAGCTGCACACGTGACCCACACCACCTGTCCTGGTAGCTGCAAGAACTCAGTCCATCTGTGAGTGAAATGAGACTGAGGAAGCAGACTGAGATCTGCTGTACGGACCTGAGATTTCCACCGGGTGAGCTGAAGGCAGTGACAGCGAACTGAACGGTTGTGCCTGATGGGGGTTCTGAGTTAACTGGTAGCTCCTGTCTGCCCTGTGGAGCTAGTCAACAAGTCACCTGGGACAATCAATTATACACTTATTCATCAGTAAAATGATATCAGTCAATACATTTGCTCCTGAGCAGATTCGATGGCAATCAGCGAGATAACATATTTGGCATTGCATGACGGATACTGTGAATATTCCACCATTAATACCGCAGACCGGTAACACGCTGGGTGCCGCACATTATATGACAAGTCAATATGATGATATCATGGAAGTAAACGAGCCAATACCAGAGCAGCGCACGTGCTAATTGTATGAATCACACATCTGGCAGGCGTTTGATGGCATCGCCCCTATCATTCTATATTTATTTTTATATCAACGCCCACCTGGAGTGCTTGCTGTACCTCATGGGTGCTGCTCGCAGATCCCTCACACTACCCCCCCCCCCCCCCCCTTGCCACAAGCCTGCCTGCCTCTCGCTCTCCATGTCGGATCTCTTGCTCTCGCGCGCATTCATCTTTCTCGCCCATCTTCTGAGTTTGCTCCTATCTCCGAGTATTGTTTGCATCGTGAGGAGGAAGCTGCGCTGGTTCTCGCGCGCTTTCATCTTTCTCGCCCATCTTCGGAGTTTGCTCCTATCTCCGAGTATTGTTTGCATCGTGAGGAGGAAGCTGCGCTGGCTCTCGCGCGCATTCATCTTTCTCGCCCATCTTCGGAGTTTGCTCCTATCTCCGAGTATTGTTTGCATCGTGAGGAGGAAGCTGCGCTGGCTCTCGCGCGCTTTCATCTTTCTCGCCCATCTTCGGAGTTTGCTCCTATCTCCGAGTATTGTTTGCATCGTGAGGAGGAAGCTGCGCTGGCTCTCGCGCGCATTCATCTTTCTCGCCCATCTTCGGAGTTTGCTCCTATCTCCGAGTATTGTTTGCATCGTGAGGAGGAAGCTGCGCTGGCTCTCGCGCGCATTCATCTTTCTCGCCCATCTTCGGAGTTTGCTCCTATCTCCGAGTATTGTTTGCATCGTGAGGAGGAAGCTGCGCTGGCTCTCGCGCGCATTCATCTTTCTCGCCCATCTTCGGAGTTTGCTCCTATCTCCGAGTATTGTTTGCATCGTGAGGAGGAAGCTGCGCTGGCTCTCGCGCGCTTTCATCTTTCTCGCCCATCTTCGGAGTTTGCTCCTATCTCCGAGTATTGTTTGCATCGTGAGGAGGAAGCTGCGCTGGCTCTCGCGCGCTTTCATCTTTCTCGCCCATCTTCGGAGTTTGCTCCTATCTCCGAGTATTGTTTGCATCGTGAGGAGGAAGCTGCGCTGGCTCTCGCGCGCATTCATCTTTCTCGCCCATCTTCGGAGTTTGCTCCTATCTCCGAGTATTGTTTGCATCGTGGGGAGGAAGCTGCGCTGGCTCTCGCGCGCATTCATCTTTCTCGCCCATCTTCGGAGTTTGCTCCTATCTCCGAGTATTGTTTGCATCGTGGGGAGGAAGCTGCGCTGGTTGTTGGGCAGCTCGAGCACATTTCTCTATTGTAGAAGTTTAAAGGTGTGTTGACTGAGTGAGAATATCTAAGCTGTTTTTCCCAGTGTGTGTGGGATGTTGAAAATTGAAGCCATTGTTACATTATGAGCAGCAAACAGCAGTCTGAGTAGAAACTCTCAGGCGGAAATGTAATTTGAATCATTTCGGCAGGTCTCCTGCGTCTGAATGGCATGTCAAACAATAATGGTGATTTAAGGGTCCTTTCTATTATGCCTTCTTCGCCAGCCATTCATTAGTTGGAGTTAATATAACACCCAGTCATAGATTTCATGGGAATAGGATGAAAGTGCACTACATTCTATGCCTCAGCTGTGACTGGCATCACACGTATGAGAATACGCGTATTCTTAGACAGCGTTACTGCAACTGTATATTACACTATCCAGTGTGTATGGGGAACAACTTATCAAAGACATGTGTCGAATGATCTTTGATTGGTTAGTCTAAAGTACAGAAACCAATTTACATTACAGACCTTTGATAAACAAAGTGCAAGCAACTAGGAAAAGAGTAATTCTGAGACACTGGAGGACTGCAAATACCACGAAAATTGGGAACTGGATTTTATAAATGCACAAGATGGCTAATGTGCAGAGTCACCTATAAGGTTGGAAACAGATACTCACTCTTCAATAAAGAATGGAGAGATTTCAGTGAGTTGTATGCGGGATACAACTTTGCGACGAATAGTCACTCCACGTTTAACAACTTTCTACTTACTCCGGGAGATGACTGTCACATTTCTAGAACAGCATAACTAAATATATTGACTAGACCACTATACCGATTAATAACTCTTCCTGTACATATGTATTTAGGCTCACATTTGGGTCTACTGACATTCTCGTTTCTTTCTCAAAAAAGAACTGTGCCATACACTGACCTACTTTAGAGACTAGACATATTATAGTGAAAATAGAGTTAAATACCAATTACCATTATTCTTGCATTTGTAGTTGTATTGTGCTATTGCATACCATTTACAAATTAACTAAACAAATGAGGCGGACAGGCATTTATATCACAGTATGAAACGTGTGTGATACTACAGAGTCTTGCTATACCGAAATAGGAAATTCTAAAAGATTCTCTAGTAAAAAATAAAATACTGTAAATTAGATATTGTAGTCCTTCTCAAGTTAAAGGTCCGCAATTGTCTTATTACTGGAAACTCAGTACCACTTTGTAGCACTCGACTCGCTCAGGGTAGCGAAGCAGAGCATTCAAAGCCTACTCAAGAGAGGTGGTGTGAGCTATAAAGTTTAATTCGCTGGCACGCAACAACAACACTTAGATCTTTTTCATTTAAATAGGAAAAGTTCATTTATCATGACACACTACTAAACACTACGCATTGATTTACAAATATATACATCAGGTAGGTGGAAATAGCTTTTGTGAAACTCTCATATCCTATTTCACTCCTAGTGGGTTCCGAGCCCCATAATCACAATGCCCCCCACCTATATCAGATGTAACATCACTCTAAAAAGGAGTATCATTATTTATAAGACAGGCTTACTTTATACGTCAAGGGGTACCCATCTGAATATATATAAGGTAAGCCTCCTGGCTTTGTCTGAGTATCACTTTAATATTTAAGCAGGCCTATTTGCTTCATCAAGTGGTCACCACACTAATATATATAACAGTCCCATTACCATTCTCAGGGTGCTACCGCATTCCTAATTATAACCACCAGTTATACTTGAGCAAGAAGCCAGAATTATGACCAATGGGAACAGGTTATGTTATGTTAACTACAATTTGTATAGCGCATAATCACCAGCAGGTCTCTTAGCGCTTGTTGAGAAGACACAGGAGGCATCTGCCAATCCCGGGAGCACCTAGGCAGAGGAGTTAGACAATGTCCAATGCCTCCCTGAACAGATGGGCCTTAAGGCATTTCCTAAAAGGAAGAAGGGCGGGTTCCTTGCGGAGATTCTTGGGCAATTGATTCCAAAGTTGGGGAATTAGAACAGAGAAAGATCTGCCACCTTTAGATGCAGTTTTGACTCGGAAGATCGAAGTGTGCATCCTGGCACATAGTTCACCAGGCGCTCTTTGATGTAAGCTGGGGCCTGGCCGTAGATGGCTTTATGGGCAATACAGAGGCCCTTAAACTTTGCTCTCTGTTTGACCGGGATCCAGTGCAACTTATGCAACAGAGGGGTAGCCGAGCCCTTCTAGGCAGCCTGAAAATCAGCCTAGCTGCATCATTCATGGTCACCTGCAGCTTGCGGAGTAGTATCTCAGGGAGACCAATATATAAGGCATTGTCATAGTCCAGCCTGGACACAATCGTGGCCGACACGATCGTCTGTAGAGTGGTGGGTGAGAGAAGAGGAGCAAGTTTCCGCAGCTGTCTCATTAAGCCCAGACAAGTGCCGACCACAGTAGCGACTTGGTTGGTCATAGAGAGATTGTCATCAATTTTGAAGCCCAGGCTTTTTACAACAAGAACTGGCGTGGGTGCGGTGCTGAGCTCTTGTGGCCAGAAATGGTTGTTCCAAGGGTTGCCTTGGAACGGATTATGACAAGAACCTCAGTTTTGTCTGGATTGACTTTTAATGAGTTGGCTGTCATCCAGCTCACAGTGTGTCTAAGAATGTTGTGCACATGAGTGTGGGCATGCGGGGAGTTATTGATCTGCAGGATAAGTTGGGTATCATCTGCATAATTAAAAACTTGACAGTCCATGTCAGCTAGGGCAGCCACCAAAGACTGGAGATACACATTAAACAGGAGAGGGGACAAGGCTGAGCCCTGAGGGACACCACAGGTGAGGGCGCCGCGATTTGACATCTGCTCACCCAGTTGGATACTTTGGGACCGCCCCAGCAAAAAGGACTCAAGCCACTGGAAAGCCAATCCGCTAATGCCCATATTGGCAATCCGAAACAAGAGTTGGGCATGACTGACCATGTCGAATGCCGCTGACAGGTCTAACAAAATCAGGGCACTTGAATCTTTGTTATTGGCCCTCACTCTGAGCTCATCGAGTACAGCCAACATTACCAGTTCCGTACTGTGGTGGGCTCTGAAGCCTGCCTGCCGCCCCTGAAGTAGTTGGTGTTTCTCTTTAAAGGCGGAAAGTGTTTTGAGGACAAGTTGCTCCAGGACTTTTTCCAGAAAAAGGAGCTGGGAAATGGGCCTATAGTTTTTAAGATCGGCCGCCTCTGCCCCAGGTTTCTTCCGCAGGGGAATGACCCTGGCTTCCTTCATACTGGTGGGTAGATAGCCTGTCTCCAGGGAATGATTAAGTAGAGAGAGGATCTCTTTTTCTAGCCCGGGGAGGGCCATTCGGAAAATCCTTGGGGGGGGGGCAAGGATCTGCAGGGGAGCCAGATTTAATGCGGTTCATCAGGTATGTCAGGGTCGCTGAGTCTAATTTAGGGCAAAAAGTGAGTTGCTCGCCCGGAGTGCGGGGTGCTACAGTCTGGTCTAGGATTGCTTGATTTGAAGGAGTGTTATCAATCTCAGCTAAGATATCTCTAACGTTCTGAAGAAAGAAGTCCTGGAATTTATTGCAGTCCACCGGCTCGGGTGCTAATTTCTGTTCTGAGAATTCTAAATATTTCCCTCTGTTTATTTGTAGCATCTGTAATTCTAGCCTCATAATTTTCAGCTTTTCTGGCCATAATGGCCTTTTTATATAGGGTTAGCATGGTTTTGTAGCTTGCAAGCGCAGCTGGGTGAAGAGATTTGCGCCATAGCCTCTCGGATTGACAAGGGATTTGCATCCTGCCCCACAGATCCTCGTTAAACCAGGGAGCCCCTCATTATAAATACATGCATGGCATTGTTTATAAATACATCTTTTAATAACGAATGAATGTTCAAAATGATCATAACCACAGAATCTTTCTTTTATTCTTTTCAAATCAGATGATAAAGCCATCGGCCCAACCAGAAGGACTCCCTGCCGTCCAAAGCCAAGAAGCAAAAGTTCCAGCTCAGGAGAGTCTGGAAGTCATGGTTTTAATGACCCCAGAAACTTAGGGCGAGTTTGTAAACGTTCTCTGGGGGGCTATTGCCTCCTCAGCCCCCACAAAACACTGGGGAAATGGTGGTGGTGCCCCTGCCCACTCTGGAGCACCACCCCTGCCCACTCTGGAGCATCACAGAGCAAGAAAAATATGTAAATTGAGGCCCAAGCGAGACATTATGCGGTGCTCTAGCCGGGAGAAGTGAATACTTCATAAGTGGCTTGCTCCATTCTGGGGCTTCAGTGCTCACCCTCAAGCCCTGTGCCTCTTTTGCTCTTTTGTTTTTCTCTTTAGTTTGGGTGCCCTGGTCTCACCGGTCAGCTCTAACATTGAGGCTTGTGAAGAGAGACCCACAATCCCAGCCAGCTCCCCACGTGCAGCCCCTGTGCTGTCCGGGAGGCAGCACCTTCTGTTCTGCTCCTGCCAGCATCGGGTGCTTTACACTTCTGCTGCTGGGCGGGAGCAGCCTGGGGTGCTGGATGCACCACCCCAAAAATGGGTATGTGGAGTGGCAACACACCACCTAAACTGGTCCCTGCCTCATGGTGCGTGGTTCCTGAGGCAGAGATCTGCGTCGGCCCCCTGTGAGCACTAAGTGAATATGGTGAGGGGCTCAACGCATGCCGCATCCCCAAGTAAATTTAAATAGAGGATGGCAGCATCCCGCAGGGACTTCGCCCTCCTTAGGTGCATCGCCGAAATCCTAGAAGAGTGCTATGTGCTCATCTTTTCTTTCTAAAGGTCACATCTTTAAAGCTGTGGACCTCTGACCCTATTGGGCTGATTCTCTACATCCTGGGCTCGTTTTTCAACAGGCCTCCGGACCTCTAAGAGGGAACACTTTGCAGGGAATAAGGGGACCTGCGCCACTGGCTCTGGATAGACCCATCCTACTCCTGATGGTGAGCTGGTGACAAAGTCCTTAGGCCACCTTTGCAGGTCATCAGGTGGCTTATCTATCCAGCTAGTCATCCTTTCACTGTTGTTGCCTCCCAGTTCTGGGGTCTTCTCACCTGTCTCGCCCCTCTGTAGAGGTTTTTAAGTGATGTAGAGAGTTTTAGATGCCATGCACCCCTGGCCAATCCTAGGATTCCACATCTTACCCCCCACCAATCCCAGATCCCACCCTCCAGCACAGTATTCTAGGACAATCCATAATGGTGACTGAAATTGTTCTCTGGAAAGAGCTCCTGTGAAGGCCTCAGCTCTGCCCCACCTGACCTCATTATCTCATCCCTTCTCACCAAAACTTAAAATGTTAAACCCTCTTGTTGCCTGCCTGGTGGCTCCCGAGGTCTCGCTTCCTCCTTTGTCCAGTTGGTATGAGCTGAACCGACAAAGGTGCAGAGTGATAAGCAAATTATCAGATGCAGATTTCTCTCATACTCCTTCCTTTCCCAGGAACTGAACCAATCACTGAGATTTACTCCTTATGTGTGGGTAGCCTTTGTTCCTTCTACTAGGGAGCAGATTAATTAACATGAACCAGTAAAGGGGACAAAGGCCTGGAATATGAAAATGAGTTGCACCAGAGAAATATGTCAATTCTTGACGTGCCATAAGATACTGATTTAATGTGTTGGGAACTGCACAATTAAACTTGCCATGTATGTTGTATCCCAGTTTCACACCTTGCAGGACTTGTGTAGGCCTAAGAAGAGCGAAGCTGCACTTCATGGCGGATTTCATCTACATGTAAAATACAGTGAAAGCACTACAGATTTTCCAGTGCACCCTATTTATGAATGCCCACAGATATTATGAGGCCTACCCCAGGTGAACAGCAATCCTTTCAGAGCCCCTTATGTGTCAGGTTAAGTGTGTTATGTTATATTATAGTGTATTTATACCGTGTGTGGGGCCCAGCTACCACTGTTATACTAATCTGGGGGGCTGGATTACCTGCTAGGTCACGCCTTATGGGTGGGACCTGGGAGGGGGGTGGTTACACCCCCTTCCCTTTGTCCAGTTTCGCGCCAGGACTGGGGCTGGAGTGCCCCAGTACCGGTTTGAACTGGACTATGCACGGGACACCTTGTGTGCCCCAGGCATGTCTCATTCTTTTCATTCCTCCCTGCCCCAATACACTAAGGCCTGTCTGGGGTGGTGCTCGCACCTCCCAAGGCAGGAAGCCTATTGTCCAATCCTCCCTTGCCGGGATCACTCCCAGCAGCAGGAGGTCAGACTCGTGTCTGTGGCAGCAGCATCCATTTTGTGATGCTGGGGCTCTGATTAACTTTAACCGGGTAAGTAGGTTACAACATGTCTTCTCCCTCTAGAAGGGAGGGATAATATCCTCATCCCCAGAAATGGGATGGGGGTATTATTCCAAAGTGTTAGACACCTTACACGACATGTTTTGATAATGCCAAACCATAGTTACCATAACCGTTTAAGATTATAAGGCACTTTAAGAGTATATGGTAGGCTATATCATAGAACAGCTATAAGGACATGGTTCCGAAAGCTGCAGACAGGCTCAGCTCATGCTAGAGCACCATCTCACATGTTACCAAGCACTCTGCCTCCAGGATTGTTAAGGCCTGCCATAGGAGTGGCTGATAGGTACACATGTGTCTATATGTAAGTTAGGTATAGGAATACTACACCTAAGCAAGGAGTGATTACACAACCTTGCCCCAGCTGAGTGATCAGCCAGTTGTGTCATAATGGAACACCGTGCACAAATACTCATGAGTGTCCTGACCCACAAAGTGAACGTGATCAAGTGGAACAAAGAATTTAAGTTGGCTGATTAAAAAGGAAGGTTTTAAGTTGTTTTTTTAAAAAGTCTGAAGTCCTGAATATACCGTAGTTCCAAGGGAAGGGAATTCCTTGCTATAGCTGCTTTAACAGAGAGGGACTGACCCCCTAGTCACGTCCTGCGAAATCGGGGGATCACCATCCGTCGTTGGGTGGCTGAGCGCAAAGATCTGCTGGGGACATAGAAAGCAAAACGCTTCCTGATGTACATTGGTCCAAGATCATGCACGACTCTATGAGCCAGAGTGAGGGCTTTAAATTGCACTCTGTGGGCCACAGGAAGCCAATGCAGGTCTCATAAATGCTGTCTTACGCTTGATCTTCCAGAGATGCTATGATGTATGGTTTGCAATTTTTTTAGCAGGTAACCAGGTATGCCAATGTACAAAGCATTGGCATAGTCAATACGGGAGAGAATGAGAGCACGGGCGACCATTTCCTTGGCTGGCCTCGGTAGCAAAGGGAAGAACCTTCTTAGTGATTTAAGAGTGCCAAAGCAGACTCCGGTGAGTTTCTTGATTCGCACCGAAAACCGAAGGTCTTCTCCAAACCAGACCCCCAAGTTCTTTGCTGGATCGCCCTCTGAGTTGAGTCGTGGGAAGTCTGGTGGCCACAGGGTTTCTCTAAAGGCAGGCGGAAACTGACCGTACAGAAGGACCTCCGACTTGACCTCGTTGCACTTCAGTTGAGCATGAGCAATCCACTCAAACACAGATGAGAGACATTTCTGGGCAGTTTTTGTAGACAAGTCGGAGTCCTTCCAGGTAAATAGGAGCTGAGTATCATCAGCATAGGCTATTATTTTTGCTCCCAGCTCCTCTGCCAGGAAAATCAAAGGAGTCAGATAAATATTAAAGAGCAGGGGGCTCAAAGTAGAACCCTGTGGTACTCCTGTAGACATTTTCCTGGCAGCCGATGAAAAAGGTGGCATCCAGACCTGCTGAGTGCGCTCTTCCAGAAAGGATTTCAACCAATCCCAGGCGGGGCCAGCGATGCCAATGTTTGAAAGTCGGGCGAGGAGTTGATGATGGGGCAACGTATCAAAGGCGGCACAGTGTGTGCAATCACCAGGCTGAGCACCAAGGCAGTCTCACACATGCAGCCTGCACACGTACCCAAAAGTATTTCCTGCCAAGAGTCTCTTACTCGAGCTGTGCCACAGCAGCCTTATCTTAAAAGGTGGAAAGTGGCTGTAAACACACAATCCAAATTGCAGTAAATTTATCGTGAGAATCAGGTAGTGAGACTCATCCACAGTAAAGGTCCAAAAACCTGGTAGTCAAAAGCAAAAAATCCTAATGGACTAAATGGGCGAACCCATCTGCTACAGTTGTCAAATTTCTTGTATTCGTGGAGATGCATACGGTGCAAAGATCATACATGTCGGAAGAAAAAAATGATTCATACCATATTGTTGTCATTTCCACCACCATTCTCTCCTCCTTGCTGATTTTACTCTCTCACCGACACTTTTGACACAGTGTTGAGATCACGATAAATACACTGGTGTGAAAATAGTGCACCAGCTGTTACTAGTGGATTTGGCTGCAATTGCTTAGGGTTTGCTTAATGTTATGTATAAATCACACTAGTAAACTATTGTTGGCTTCCATCTTGCATTTCCTGCACCTGCGATTCTCTGCATTGGACCAGCTCCCACAGCTCTGAGGTATACTGATCCACCTCCAAGTACAAACCACAAATCTGTGCAACCAATGCACATTTCATTGCGAGATATAGAGCATCACAGGCAAATATATGTACTTGATGTTAGTGGCGTTGCTGGAGGGGCAGCTGGGAATGGTGCCCCCTCTGGGACTGTCCTGGGCACCACTTGTGCTCCACCATCTGAGGACAGCTGGAAAAAGCAGACACTGCTCTCTCAGCTTGGGAACGGTGATGTTCTTTCTGTTTACATTTCATGTTTTACGTACTCTTGCATTCCCTGAGAGTATTTGCTTTTTAAAGGATGTTATGCTTCAATATATTTTTCATACACTATATAACTCATGTAAAGTGTGTACTGTAAAAAGAGTCGCCTCCATGTATCTGTTGGTGTCCAGTTTATGGATGGAGGTTTATAATAGGCTACAATTGAGAGCTTTGGAGTTCAGGCCAAAGGCAGTGGGAATTTCTCATAATGTCCGTCAGTAGATGGGGGTTTAGAACACACGCTCATCCTATTCTTGGCCTCTGTACAGCGCATAGAGCCATAAGTCAATGTGCCAATTGTAATTGTGATTCTATGGCAAAGAGTGTGAAGAAGATACACAGCTGTCCAATATTGACAGGGTGAAAGTTAAAGAAAATACAGTGCTTACAGGTGAGTAGGTGCACTGCTGTGTGTGTTGGGCAAGGGTGGTGAAAGTGAAGGAGATGAGGGGAGGTATGTTCAGGAGAGTGAAAAAAGGGTGCAAAAAAGGAAAAAGTTGTGAAAGATGCAGGTGAAATGTTTCAGAAAAAATGAGGGTGAAAAGGGAACAAATAATCGAGAGACTGCAGACGAAAGAGGTGTGAAGGAGAGAACGGAAGTGATTGAGAAAATTGGAAAAACACTGCACCTTAGTACCTCTTTAACCTCTTTAGTTCAGTCTGCTTAAAATGTTTGAAGAACTTTGTGTTTAAATACATACATACATATATATATATATATATATATATATATATATACATACACACACTTATATATTTATGTATTTATTTTATATGTATAGATATATGTATTTTTTTTCGTATAGCACACTTGCGTACAATCTTATGATTGCCATTGTAAGTGGCTCCACCAGTTTTATTTGTGGCCCCTTGTGTGCCTCACCTAAAAATGACTCCTAGAGATGGCATTACTTGCCACATGAGAACATGAAGATCCCCCGCAAGGTCTGGGATGGGGTATAGATGTCTCTGAAATTGGAGCAGTGACGTAACAAGGTGCTGGGATGCAGGCAGAGATGAATCCAGCCACAGCAAGGGACTTGCCTGAACCCTGCAGACGCCATTTGTGGAATCTCACGTGCAGGATTTTGCTTAAATATAGACTGTGCAATTTCCAAGAAAAAATAGATTGGACACAGACAAAGGAGGACTAGGGAAATTCTGCAAGGTGCACACCATCGATTTTAGCATTAGAACCTGGAAGATGTAAAGGGGTGTAGCCTGTAAGAAAGCCTGGACACAGTCAGATTATCCAAGTGTGGCTCAAGGAGAAGCGTAGTTTGGAGTAAGGGAGCTCTGGAACGGGGGATCACACAAGAGCACCAAATTGGGTGTTCTCTACAAAATGTAGAATGGCTCCATGAGTTCGGCCTTATAGTTTAGAAGTGATGCGGAGGTTACATGTTGTAGTGGTCCAGGTCTGGATGGAGCCGGCCTGTAGGCTGCAGAGACAGAGTTGGCAGTCAGGGCCGGAATGGCTTTAGCGGGTATCAGGCATTTATCTGGGAGGATGGAAGGGTGGGGGCTGACTTTGGAGAGGTGGGGGACATTTTTGTTACTGAGGGCTGGATTTGCAGCAATATCGGCCCCCTGTAACAAAAGCAGCAGTGCTGAGGGCCGGTTTAGTTAAGCAGCAGGTTTAGTTAAGCAGCAGTGCTGAGGGCCGGTTTAGTTAAGCAGCAGTGCTGAGGGCCGGTTTAGTTAAGCAGCAGTGCTGAGGGCCGGTTTAGTTAAGCAGCAGTGCTGAGGGCCGGTTTAGTTAAGCAGCAGTGCTGAGGGCCGGTTTAGTTAAGCAGCAGTGCTGAGGGCCGGTTTAGTTAAGCAGCAGTGCTGAGGGCCGGTTTAGTTAAGCAGCAGTGCTTCACACTAGCACCTTCGCCCACCCCTGACTCTCCACCCCCAGGGACTGGTCTGATAGAATTGCCAGGGCTGCTTTGAGTTCTCAGTCCGGCCGTGGTGGCAGTGCTCAGGGCTCCTTCCGAGGCTGCATATCATGTTCAGTGGTAGTGGTGTGTGTGGTGTGCACAGTGCACGGTCACCTTGTGGGTATTGCTCAACTACTCTAAGCATGGCCTGGCTTTGGAGACCAGGGAGCAGTAACTGGTCTCCCGTTGAACGTTCAGTGTAGCACATATCACTAACCAATGGAGGAAGAAGCTCCATGTAATGGACACTAGAGCTTTGCCTTCATACCAGTTCTTTAAGATCTAGGAACATCAATAGTTGATGGGTAGGAATGCCGTCATACTTTTAGGTAGCGTTTTTCGATGTATAAAATGCTTGTGTTTTGTTGCAGCTTTAGTAGGATCTCAGCTGCTGATGGTCAAGCCCACTGACGTCCCCCTCTCCAGCGAGTGCTGCTGAGAAGCTAAAACCAACAGCAAATGCATCATAGCAGACATGATGTATTGTAGCATCCAGTCTGGCACATTTCTAAATTGACCATGAATAGTAAACAACTTGAGAGCTGAGGTTTTCATAAAACAGACAATCAATATGGTAGATTACCCAGTGCATAGCTCCATATGTCTTTGGGAACTGAAGTCCCTATCACCAAAGCACTATAAATCTGTGTAGGATCATATCTCAGTCAAAGAAAGTGCGGGAACCTTTTAGTTTGTTTTGTTGTTTATATGTTTTACTGCACTACATTTCTTAAATGTAAAAAAATAATCTTTTGTTTAAAAGTAATAAGCCCTAAAAGAAGTTTCATATTATTGTGTGAGAAAACTATGTCTTATTGTATCTGAGTTCCAAACCTACTACCACCTCCCAAAGAAAGTCCTGACTGCTTGACTCACCGAGTCAAGTATACAGAGGGAATAATTTGAATGTCCAGCCAAGTACCCACTGATTACCCCAGGATCCAGAGAAAAGGCCACACAGCAGTTTCAGCCATCACTTCCTTATGCATCGCATCATAGGCTAGGGTCCAACCTTCACTTGCTCCAGTATTTTAAGCATATGTCCACATAATGCTACCATGTGCCCAGATAATGCCATATGTCCACAAAATGCCATTTATGACCAGCTAATGCCATCATATGCCCAGATAATTACATCATATCTTTAGGTTCAACCATCATAACATCAGCTATTGCCACATAATGCCTCCATTCAGCCATCAGATTCCCAGGTACGGCCATCACATGTCCAGGAACTCACGTCTTATGCACAGACATTACCAATATGTGCACAGGCAAAACCATCTTATGCATAGATACGCATCACATGCTCAGGTACTACTAACACATACCTTGGTACTGCCAAAATATGCTCCACTAGCCCCCTCAGGCTGAGGTTGTCACCATGAATGCAAGAACAACACTGTATGCCCAGATAGTGCCTTTATCTTCCCAGGTGTCTTCACCGTATGATTACGGCTCCCAGTTTTATGGTATTGATTTTTTGAACGTTCCCATCTGTATTTAGCTATATTTATTTTTTGTCCATCTTATCAGTATTTATTCATATTTATTTTGTATTCTGTCAATAAATGAAGTTGTAAAAGGGTATATTTCCACATTTAACAAATAAACGTGCCCTAATACATTGACGCCTGTCGGGTTTTAGCAAATTAAGCAGCCAAATCTCACATGACAATACACCCACAGGTGAATATTAGCATTATACTATAAGTGGATGCTGACATATGTCAGTATTTAAGGAAATCTCATCCTGTTTTTTAACTCTCCTTGCCATCTGTCAGCTCAGCTGTTGCCCTGGAACTGATGAAAGACCGTAGGGAAGTCACTCAAACAAAGCCCAATTTTCTGTATTTTTCCATTTAAAAAAATAAATACAGACAGAAAACATACTTTTTTTCTGTCTGCATTTATCTATAAAAATCAGTAAAAACATAAAACTGGGAGACTTATTTAAGATCATATGCCCAGACATATGTGATAGTATACATAATATGCCTAGAAGCCAAGAGTTTGCTATCATATGCCCAGATAGTGCCAAATGTATGCTTATATGCCCAGATCACGCCATCATATACGTCCCATGCCTAGATATTGACAACACATGCCTGAATATTGCCACCATATGCTATGACCCGAACCGAACTAGGAAAAACATCCCCAAAACCATTACAGAGGTACAGAAAATGTTCGTGTTGGCCAATGGAGGCGAAAGTTATGGACTTTCTAAATAACCTCTCCTTGGAATTCAAGTTGTTACCCTAAAACATGGAGAGGACGTGAATTTGCGTGCATCTCTCTCGTTCTCTCTCTCCTGCACACTCTTTCTCTATGTCTCTCTCTCCTTCCCTCTCCTTTTTCATTGTGAAAATCCTCTATTCCGTGATCTTTCATAATTCACCCCCGTTCTGCTGTCCCACACTAGTAAGTCTTCACCAACACATGCTAATGAATGGGTTGTTAGTTGTCACATGATGCATTCTTTTCCCTACTCTCATGCCTTCATCTGTCTCTTTGTCTCACTTAGTCCATCTAGCCCTAGCCCACTAATTATCGCTGCCTCAGCTACCTTTGCTTCACTGCTCATTGTACTTTCTTTGTCCGTCTGTTATAATTTTCTTTACCTCTTCTCTGTCATCTCTCTCTCTCTCTGCCCTACTTTTACGACAACTTTACTAAGAAGTCAAACACGGAAGGCAGCTAATGCCTGCACGCTCCACCAATTGAAAACGTGCTGCTATTCCTGCAGGGGCGTTCTGTGGGAACAGACCGGGAGCCAGGCCCGCGGGGCATTCTGTAATTTAGGGCACAGCTGTCTTGCTAATTAGATCTGCCAATACCTTCCACCCCCGCCCCTACCATGTTGAGAAGATGCTGTCTAGGGAGAAAGTTTGCCGGTCGGTGTGGCACACCTGGGGCTGTGCCTGCTCTGTCCAAGGTGCTGACCCCGGAAGTGGCTTCACCAGCCCGCACACTCCCAGCTTTAGGGAGTCCTGAGGAGTCAGGTCAGGCTCTGTGAACTTCGCTTCTAATGCTTCGCTTGATTAGTGTATCAAAGACAGGTTTGTTGTGCTGACGCATGGGAGACAGGTCTGAACCTCACACATGGTGGTTTGAGATAAAAAGTGGCATTAGTAATCGTCCTGATTGAAAGTCTTGGGCTCTTTCTTCACGTTCTGTGAGTTGTAGGAGCCACACAGCAATACCAAGGTCAGAATCCATCTTCTCCCTGTTACCCAGATCTCTAGTTACTGTCACTAGCAGAGGTCAGCCAGGAGACTCTTCTTTCCTTGACCATAAGGATGTGCAATCAATGTTGCAATCAGACACAACAAAACACATAAGCCCTCAGGGCAAGGGGAATTCAGAGATATTTCTCTTCGAACCCATATGCCATTAAGAGATAATCACCGCAAATACACGTT
The DNA here is from genome assembly GCF_964204655.1 of Triturus cristatus. Classification (NCBI taxonomy): domain Eukaryota; kingdom Metazoa; phylum Chordata; class Amphibia; order Caudata; family Salamandridae; genus Triturus; species Triturus cristatus. The sequence continues at coordinate 996,038,813 of NC_140584.1, forward strand.
TAAAATAAGAAACAATATTGAAAACACAAGTGTTAGAACTTGCCGGTTCAAATACATAACACCGACTGGGTTTTATATAATATAGCGTAAAATAAAAACAAAGTACTGACTATCACCTATGCTATGGCTAGGACCTGCATAGGTGAATGTTGGTGTCACTCAAAGCACATGGGTTACAATCAACATGACGTACGCTGGATTTGTGTCTTCGGAAAATCACTACCTAGTACAACCATTAAACAAAAACGCGCAAAAGATGGCTATGCCCTATTGCTGATGTACATCTACCTACAATGTTATGAATGAGGTAGCATTTATAAAGTGCCTGGTTACCCAAGAGCATCCCAGCGCCGATATTGACGCAGATTCAACTTGACCATATAAAAAAAAAGGAAGGTTTTCAATTGCTTTCGGAAATTCAAGTAGTTTGACTGTAGACGAATATGAGGGGGGAGGTGGTTCCATAACTTAGCAACATTGTACGAGAAGAGGCGACCTCCACTACGTGTTCATTTTATTTTTGGGACTGCCAACAGATGCTTCTTTTCCGGTCTGAAAGCTCTATTGGGCCGATGGGAATGAATCATAGACCGAATCATTGGGGATCCTTCTCCGGAAAGTGCTTTATGTGCAATGCACATAGCCTTAAACTAGACTCTCTCCTGGATTGGGAGCCAGTGCAAAGCGGGTTTAGCTGATAGGCGTTTAGGGATATTCAGGAGCAGACGAGCTGCGCAGTTCTGCACGGTCTGTAATATTTTGGACGTGGAGTATGGAGCTCCTAGGTATAGAGCATTGGCATAATCGAGCCGTGACAGAATCAGTGCCTGAACTAGCAGCCTTCTGGCCGCAAAAGGTAACAGGGGAAGGATCTCTTTTCTTAACATATGTGTAAGAAATCCTAATTGTCCACAACATCCACTAAGACCAATTTATATGAAAGGAGTTCCTTATCCCATCAGTTGCTTATATTTTCTTTATTTCCAATAGAAAGCCATCAGCCAACGTGTTTCGTCCTATTCAAGTAGCACTTCTTCAAGGCAAATAATCAACTCACGTGGCGCCCGCGATCTCAGGAAAAGAATGATTTATGACACAATTCTGTTGATGAAAAGTCAACAGGTTTCTCAACCAATGCCTCCTATATAGGTCCTCTTTAAGTATTAAAACCAGTTGTTGTTCAAATTAAACCCATGGACCAGTGCATAAAGGTCCCAGGGTAATCCGGTGTGGTAACCGTGGAGAAAGTAGCCAACGTGTAAAGAGCCAACATGTGCGAACACATATGGATGGGTATTATCCACCCAATGCAATAGCAGAAGAAGAAAACCAGAAAATAAAAAGAAGGGAAAACTTGGAATGGACTACTTTTGATTACTTCTATGGTCATTGACCCACATACTTTATGGACTGCTTCTTGTGTGCATCGGCATTTGTGTATCTACCTAATACAACCATGCAGTCACTAGCCAAATGAACTGTTGAAATATTCAAAATATCCAAGGTGCAAGTCAAGTCTTATCCAGCCATCATTTGAAGTCTCACAATAATTCCCCAGGCAGCTCAGTGGGTTAGCTATTACTGCAATGTTTTAGCTCAATAATTAAATGCACTCAAAAAGGCTGAAATAAAAATGGTTTTGTAAACAAAGAGGACTGCTGTTTGTGATTTTCTAGTTTTGTTTGTGTCTTTTGCTTTTCAATGCTTCAGTTGGGGCTAATAAGTGCACACTAAGGCCCAATATGTCAAATTTAACTGGTCAAAGATCACATGCACAGGCGGATAGCTCCAGATTCTGTACCTGGAGTGAATGGCACATAATGTATTTATAGAGTGCAACTTTAAGAATGTATGCATTGACATAGGCCCAATATTCCATGCATAGACGTTTACAGAATCCAAGAATCTATGAATGGAGGAATGCCCACAGATTCTGTACATGACGTATCCACTGAACCAAAGCATTGCAGAATTGACCTAAATGCAAGGAAGGATGTCCTCCAAACCCATGTATGGTGCATATCCCCTGCTCCGGTCATGTGTTTCCTGCATGGCCATTATAGATTTCCCTCTGTTAAACTAACTGTGCATGTTGTAGGCCTCATTTTTAGGTCTCGCTGAGACAGCGAAAGCTGTCTCTTTGAGATATTTTGTAAGTGGGTTTTCAAAAGTGCTACCCACATGGTTTGGTGGCCTAGAGCTTGAGTGCACGATGGCGTGCACGTGCACAGCTGCTCCTCTGCTCATTGCATTCCCCCCTCCCTTCTCACCCAGCCCTTTGATGCTCTGCTTGCATCTCCCCAACGCGATCACTTTCACTTTCTTTTTTTAAGTAAACCACATCCTCAAAATAGCTGCTCCCCTGCTCATTCCATTCCCCCCTCCCTTCTCACCCAGCCCTTTGATGCTCTGCTTGCATCTCCCCAACGCGATCACTTTCACTTTCTTTTGTTAAGTAAACCACCTATAAATAAGGACCTAACTCCTCTATTTCCTTGTCTGACAAACGAAGCCGCACATCCTCAAAAACTTGTTGCCACAAAAACAAACTCTCCTTTACAAATATAGATTTCTATTGTCTGTTCCGATAGAAAAACAGAAGTCCGTTTTCCTTCTGACAGCTGCCTGCATGGAAGTCCATTTTCTATATCTACTATCCATTAGAAAGCTTCCCCATTCTCGGAACTAAAAGGCTTTCTTCCTGTGACAGAGGTGAGCCCGTGCTAGTCGTTACTTACCATAAACTTGCTGAGCTAGGAATGTTGAGCGCGTGAAGCGCTTCAGTAAATCAAATGCAAACACACTACTTGACAGAGCGTTTTCGATGCATGTACATAAAACATTTGTGTCTTTTAAGAGCAAACCTGTCTCAAAAGCAGTACCTCCGAATCATACTGTATGCAGACCAGTTTTAAATAAATGAAAAAAGATACCGAATATCCAATAAAATCGTGAGACTCTCTTCCTCGCTGTGCTGTATTGACTGTTGAACTGCTCCAGCAAATCACTTTGCTCGTGTAGCCTTGTTTTCTTAGTCTATTCATGTTCCAGCGCTTCTATGCTTCAAACATCTGGGTGTCCCTTGTGATTCCAGGCAAAGACTGTGTTCCAAACGCCTCCTTTTGTTGCTTGCGGCTTTTAACTAGCTACTGGCTAGCAACATCACCGTGTGATATTTTCTTTCTACAGCCCTTATGTTTACTCTGCTGTGAACGTCACAACACTGCACACAGCTTGCAAACACTGTTGATTGCTTCGTAGTTCACAACAGGGCTGTAATTTTCACCAAAGGACTCCTGAAGATATGCACTTTAATGTACACGACCACAGCAGAAAGAACACTGCTTCCTTTCTATCAGTGTCCCTATAATCGGTCTTTCCTGTCCCTTCCTTCACAAGCTCCCTCCAGCAGCAGGAATGCTGAAGCCCAAACGTCCCCTGGCAGATTTGAGGGCAGAGCAATAACTGGACTAGCACAGCCAAGAAAGGCGTTCAGCCCTTGGTACTCGGATGTAGGTAATTTGCACCTTGTAAAATGACTGGGTACTCGGGTGTAAGAAATCGGGTTATTTTCTCTCACTGTAAACTCTGATGATTAAGACACTAGAGGCAAAGCACAGCTGAAGTCCTGTTTATTTTAGGCAACGTGTTGCTTTACCAGGTAACTCTGATGTTGAAGGCACCGGTGGGGTACCCAATTCTTTATTTCTTCTTCTTTGTGCTCTTTTCACACGCATGATTTCTTTAATCTCGCCGCTAGTGTTATGAAATCCCGTTAGCGTAGTAACCAGCCTGGACTCTACAATGCAGCAGTTGGCTTCCTTATTCACACATTAATAGAGGTTCAGGAAACATCCGGTTCAGCTGCAAGTTATAGGAATCCATCTATAGGATAGCCCACCAGGAGCATGGGACTTCCCTGCTCAGCCTCTGGTCTCAGCTGGTGTAAGAGCCATACAACACTTCAAGTAACTTAGCAACATTCCATGGAACATCATACACCTGGTGGAGCAGGGACACCTAACACACGGAAAGCAAGACACAACATGGGTCACTTAGGCCGAGGTAAAGACCATGACCGGACCATGGAATTGGTGAAAAGGTCAGCATTATAATAGCCCTGCTGACTAACGAGAACCTATGGCCAGGCAGAGCTCCATGAAAGAGGCGGCATTGAAGAAAGTGTTTAGGAAAGGAGTAGAAACGGGTTCAGTTTTACCAGATCTTTCCCTAAAAACTCATAGCAGATGGGAGCTGCAAGTAATCAGGAAGTGAACAGAGCCCGCAGCTTCAATCCCCGCAACCAGCAAGTCAGAGCTCCGCATAAGTGGTCATTCGGGTGTAAGATGCCCGGAGTTCCTGTCCAGGTCCAGGGTGAGGCTGCCTGGAGTGGTGTGATCGGGCTCTTGCCTTTGGTGATGACTCTCTGCCTGATCGGATTATATTCCTACTAATTTGTGCCAGGTCAGTGTTTCATCTGTTGTGGCAGCATTCGAGGGTGAGCATTGTCTTGCGTGAATATACGAAAAGTCAAAAACAGTGTTCACAATTTACTGTTAAATCCAACAGTGTTGTTAGAAAACTGCTGTAGTCTAGTCGTTTAGTCTAGAGCGAGTTTCTCTGTCTGAGAGAAGTGACAGCGCCTCTCTAGCAGCTGTCATGTAGGTCCTTCCATGGGAACTGTCATTAGGTCTCGCCTGAGCCAGCGCTTTAGCGCTGCACTCACGAGAGCTTTTGTAAAAGGGGGATCTGGAAGTGCAAACAGTGCTTTTCAGGCCTCCAAATACAGTGCATGTGCGCCGGGCGCGCGCACCATTTGGCAGCCTGAAAAGCACTGCCTGATCACTTTAAAGGCCGCTTTGATGTCCTCAGTGAGCCGCGCGGCCATTGAGGACATCAAAGTGCACACCATTTGCCACCCCCTTCTTGCTTGTTATTGTCTAGCTAGGTGTTAAAGCGCTGCCTCGTGTTGTTTCTATCTATTTTGTTTCTCCTTCCTGTTCGTCCTTGTTTCCTTTGATCCCTATCTTTCCCTTTCTCAATCTCACCCTCTCCCTGCCTTTTACAACTGCGGCCGCACCACTGTGCCCGCCCCCACTCCCCCCTCCCACTCCCTCCTCGTCAGCTTCAGTGCGCACTTGTTCCAATATGCCACGGGGTGACGGGAAACAAAGTGAAAGCAATCTCCGTTGGACGCTTGTTTCCTTTGAACCCTATCTTGCCCTTTCTCAATCTCACCCTCTCCCTGCCTTTTACAACTGCGGCCGCACCACTGTGCCCGCCCCCACTCCCCCCTCCCACTCCCTCCTCGTAAGCTTCAGTGCGCGCTTGTTCCAATATGCCACGGGGTGACGGGAAACAAAGTGAAAGCAATCTCCGTTGGACGCAGACTCTTACACTGAAAAAGTACATCTGAGAGTTTGTATGATGAGCCCTTTTCACTCTACGCTGTGCCTTTCTTTTAGCATTGTACAGGGAACAGCTGGTAGTCCACTGCAGATAGTATGACGTGCAGTAATAACTGATGGACTTCCCAGCCATCATTTTATGGATAGCATCTACATAATGCCTACCGGGCAAAGCGAAAAAAAAGACTCTGAAAATGTTGGCATTAAACCCGTTTTCTTGTTGAATCGCTTGCAGAAATTGTCACTTAAACCGTCACGCGGGAGGCAGGCCAATGCCACCCAACAGCACACTGTAAACCTAGAAATATCACACATATGCACCCTGAAAACGTGTCAGTTATGACCTCATACACTCTCCTGGGCGATGCGGCTAGCCGCTATGTGATGACAAGGCAGTCAGCCAGCCATACATTAAAGTAAACAAGCCCTCCTATTCACGGCAGACTGTTGTGGAGAAAGAATATTGGGCAGCACGTCTTTACAGTGTTACGGGAGTTGGCCGAACTGCGTACGTTTTATCCCAGCCATCTAGACAAAGAACACTCACTGCATTTATGAGGGTTGTGAACTACCACAGGAGCGAATGCAAATAAAGACCCAAGAGAACACGGCTAGTGCGCAGGTAACTCAATCTATTTTTTTGGTGTGCAGATTTATATAGCGTGAACTCGACCCAAAGGTGTTGGAGCTCTTTACATGAGCCCCAGTTACGTTACACAAGGACACATTCATTACTTGGTAGACGCAGGGAGATTAAGTGATTTGCCCAGAATCACAGGATGTTGAAGAGAATGCACAGATCACGGCCCTCGCACCAGAGGGACTCGCTGTGTGCACTCACAGATGCACACAGCTTGCACGCTTAACTTTCGACAACAATGCAAACATTTGCTCAAAATGACACTATGAAAGGTACTGCTGGCTAACAAGTGAGGCTTGGCTAAAAATATATCCCACGACACACACACCGCCACTCAGCAGCGATGCAAAACATGTACTGCACTGCCCCTCCCAACCTGAAACTAAAGAACCCTTGTATTGCAAGCATATTTGGGTCACAGTCAGGGGAATCCCAGTGAAGTATTGCAGCTGGTTCACTTTACCTTTATTATCAAGGACACACAAGGGACGTCACACACACAAGAAAACCACACACACAGATACATCTGGTATAAAGTCTGAACGTGAGGAACTGCACGGATTAGAAGTGGGGGTGAAACAACAAATACCAGCATTTGAGCCAGAAACACAGGAGAGGCGGGTTGGTAGGGATTCTGCTCCACTCTGCATGGGTAACTGCTCATTGCATCACTCCCGGCTGCAGCCCCCACGCGCAGCCTCTGTATTCTGCACTGTAGGCTGGGCATAACACTTGTTATATCTTCATCCGCGCAGGCCATCTTTACTCTACTGTACACTGGGCAATCACCTGCCATTGTTACTCATCATAGTAGCACCACTTCCAGCGGCCGGTATGGGAGTAGGGCAGTGCCTGCTGTTGTAAAGTGGATATGGTGCTACTATGTGCTAGTCCGCATAACCCCTCAACCCCCTAACTATTCTATTGGTGATTTACCAGCTACGATGGGAGCGATGACCCGTGTGGTGGCTTAACCAGACGGACACCAGCAGCATCGGATTCAGGACAAACTCAGGGCCAATTGGTTTTTTTTGTTGTTGTTTTATTTTTATATAGCACGAACTTGAGTGAAAGGTGTGTATTTATGTTGCATTGAGTAGAGTACATAACTACACTCAACATAATACCACTCAGTACCACATAATTACACATCACATAATTACCCTGTATTCAGTACAACATAAATACACTCCACATACCACTCAGTACTACATAATTGCACGCCACGTAATTACTCTCTACTTAATGCAACATAAATACTCTCCACACAATTCCAATCTGTGCCACATAATTACATTGTACTCAATGCAACATAAATGCACACCTTTCACTCAAGTTCGTGCTATATAAAAAAAATAAAATAAAAAAAAACAATTGCAATGCAATAGGTCTCACATTACTGAATCTTGGAGTTTCTAGTGTTGCATTATTATTAGCAATGCCAACAGCTCAAACTTTTATAATGCGAGACCTATTGCATTGCAAATGCTTGTTTTATTTGCACACGTTACCAGATAAACACGTTTGCTTTTGTGCCACATTGTACTTTCACATGGAACCTGCATATGTTTTCGGGTTCTGGTCTTTTTCTGGCATTTAGTCCGAACACCATAGACAAGGTTAAACAACAATGTCCCTTGTTATTCTTTCTGGCAAGGTACTAGCACCTAGTAATAACACAAGAATGCAGCTGCTGTTTAAGTGCATGCATGTCCTATCATACAGACGAGAACAAGAGCCAAAAACACACACATAGAACAAGAGTTTTAAGACAAGAGCACTGCGTCAGCTGAGATGTACAGCATACATCTGTGTATGCTGAGGTACAGGGTCCGCCAGTAAACCCAGAGATCTTTTGCATATAATCATCCAGCTTTAGTAGCAGGAGAGGGGAATTTAGCCTACTCTGTCCTATAAAATGACAGGGCTTTTCATGATATATGGATTATTAACCCTGCTAACAGTATTTTTAGTATGCATTTGTTTTCTAATTGTGGCATGTCTACCGCATTTCAGAGCATGATAGTTTAAATAAATATTCTAAACTTCCTTTGTGTCTCCTGGTAATTTTATTGTGGACAAGTACGAGTGAGAGAACGAAAGGGTGTGTCCTGTTACTGCGATCCCTGAGAGGGTCAAGAGTGTTGTGTTCTGGGATGCCAATTCACTTGTTTCTCTGGTAAAGTTAGGACCGCAAGTGAGGCACTATAGGTAGCCGGACTCATAGATACTGAGGTGGTATGGTGACTCAGTCCCTACATACTGATGTTCTATGGTTCCAAGCATAGTTCTGTTCCAGAGTAGAATCCCTGCAACACTCCCACATCGAGCACTGAGAAATCCCTATCATTCAATGCGTGGGTGCTGCTCTCACATTTTGTGATTGGAAGGATGTCCACTGATTAGATGCAAGCGTATGTATGTGCTCGGGTTTAACGTTAGGAGGAATTACACGGCACTCCATGGGAGGGATATTCCCAGGTTGCATGCATGCAGGGATTTCCTCCCTGATGCGATATAAATTACTTGTGTAGATCAAGGAAGGGAGACCCAGGGGAGCTGCAGTCATCCTCAAAAGCTCGATTTAGCTTAAAACCCTACAATCAAACTAACCATCAACTTTTCAATGGCTATCTGTTGAAGTCGAAACAGTTGAACACAAACCCACAGTAACACACACCATGAATCATCTACCAGGAGCAATTTCTTTATTTGTAGAATAAATGATCAAGTTCATAGCAGAAAAATGCCTGCTCTACCGCAACCCACATCATTCTAGGGATTTTCAATCTCCACTGTGGAAACCCACTTGATCCCACATTCAGACAATTTAAAACCTTCTTAATCACTAATGAGCTGCAACTCGTGTACCCAAGAGCCACTTGCACGAAAAGAAATGCACTCTGTTGGATAATTTTGAAGACATGAAGTGTCAAAACAGGCATTCCCATCGACTGGTCAGACCACTACTTAATACTTTTCAAGCTTCTATGCAACAAAACAATGTATGGGGGCAACCAAAACGCCCAAAAGGATGCTTCAGACATTTCAACATGCTTGAGGTAGCAAAAGAAATAGCTCCACTGAAACTAAAAAGTTAAGGACTAATAAAGCTACGATCTGGTTTTTGAAAGACACTTTGACAGAAAGGAAAGCCTCATAATTCAATGAAAGAAACACAACCACTAAAAAACACATCACAGAAAAAAGGGCCAACTTTATCCAACCTAAAAATGCCGCCTACAAAAATCTTCTGGAATAACTGTTCAGACTCGTCAAAAGTCTCACCACTGCACAGTCTACCATGGTCATCCCCAACACCAAAGAGACATTCTGAAAATTCTCAAAAATACTTGATGCCAGAATAAAAATTACAGAACATTCGCTGGTTTCAACCACTGACCCAATGACAGGGGAACAACTAGCTGGCAAATCTCCACTGAGATGGTCGACACTGGAGAAAGTAAAATACTTATCAGTAATTACCAAACCAAATCCATCTAACAACTTTTCAGACCATAAAGCAGCCAGAATTCTCAAAGAAACGCCTATCGCCTATACTCCTCTCCTAACAAGGGTCACGAGGAATTGTACTTGACTATCTCAGAGTAAGCCATTCACCACTGGCCTGGCATCCTTCGTTCATGTTAAATTCATGGAAAGCTATGTGGAGAAAAAGCTGAAAATCTTCAGCAGAGCAAACAACCTGTTCGACCCGCGTCGATTGGAAACTGGCCGAAGTACAGAATCGGCTACAGTACAAGGTATTGAGGATGAGCTCTTCTTCATAGACAAAGGTGACTCTTACCTCTTGGTTCACCTTAACTTGTCATCAGCATTTGCACTTAACCATGTCTCTCTGCCAGTTCTATTGTGCTTTAAATCATATATCTGAAACTGCTCTCAACATATAGAACTGGCAAATGGCATCCATTCTGAAGCCCCTCTCCCATCGAAGAAGTTCTCCAAGTCTCTATCCTTTCCGCCACATTTGTTCAACTTTTACACAGAACACCTGACCTTTCTCTGGAGTAAATAAGGCACCTCATTACACTTATTCAGTGACAGCATCCAACTATACCCGAAGACCTCTCCCCTTGACAACTTAACCACACTTGGAAGAGCGATGAAGAGGCTGCAATCACGACTAACCCGATATCACCTCAAACCGAATCCACAGGAAGCAGAATTCCCTCTGATATCACTGCATCACAGTAACGCCCCCGCACAAGCCTGGTTGGCTGCAGCAAACATTCTCAATGGTAAGCCTACCATTGCTGAGGTTAGATGACAGAAAGGCACTTCTAACCTGCACTTCCACCTAGCTCCAATAAACAAAGCACTCAGCTGGGCTGGTATCAGGCCCCAACAAATGTTACCACAGCCCGCCAGTACTGACCGCCCGCAACTGGCTTCAAATTGAAGCCAGAAGTCAATAAGACTAGCCTTCACTATCCACAAAGCTACATAGAGGCGCTCCAAACTACCTTACCTGCAAACTATGGTCTTTGAGGATCCCAAAATCTGAGGAGTTTAGAGTCGCTTTGTCTGGAAACACCCCGTCTCCTCTCAAAAAAAACCTGCACACCGAACCAATCCTTCTGGGACTCTGCATCGAAGACCTAGAAATCGGTCCCACCAGCAATTGGAACCAACCCCTCTCACACCACAGTTAAGAAAGTAGGTGAACACCTTCTCTCTACTCAGTACTTCCAGGCAAGACTCGCCTCCATCATGAAACACCTCATTGGCCATTCACCACAGCCGCAGACCAATCATCGGAGAATACAATCATGCCTCTGAGGAGTCGACAGACTATCAGATTCTGCAAAGATCCAAATGATGATGCCTCTTCCACCTACATCTCGCCCACAGACTACTTAGAAACCTCCTACATTACACGATCCTGAAAACGCCGCTGCCTACTTTGTCACCTTGAACTATATTTCATGGCTCCGTAAATATATCCTCGTTGAGTAAATATCGCCTATTTTTCCACCTAAATGGAATAGAACTCTCAGATAGTTGACCCTTTTTGTGTAAGTCCCCAACTTGCCTTATTTCATTGCTGTAAAGCGCTCTGATACCCAAGATATAGGTCTGGTTCACACTATACAAAAAGGCAAAAAAAACATAGATATAAAATATGCATTGATGGATCCCAACTCTCCCCTCCCACTCCCCCCAAATTCAATGACTGGAGCGATGCCCCCAGATTCCAAACGCAAACGCATGTCCATCAGGTGCCCCTCACCAAGAGTTGCCCCCAGATTGCATGCACGCAGCACGCCCCCCAGAATCTCTGCATTGACCTATGACCCACGGGCGATATTTCGGTGACTAAAGGCAGCCATTTATCAGGACGGCTTCCTTGAATGGAGAGAAAGTACCCCATGGTTCATGCTTTGAATGGTGGAGCAGACCTCGTCTGTGCAGAGGACGCCCTGCCTACTACTCAGCAAGGTAGGCGCTCGCGGCGGCTCCCTACGGCGACGAATGGCCGGCTCTCTTTCCGTACAAAAGCCGAAAATAGCTCATTGTTCCGTCGAGCCGGCGAGGACTGCTGCGCACTTCTCCCACCACCCACACCAGACACACATGGTCACCCATTTTGTTTACATTCTCAGCGCAGTTAAGTAAAATGCCCTCCTTCTGCTCAGTGAGAAGACTCTAAATAATTTAGGAGCTTTGTCCCGCCTCCCTCTGTTCCAGTCTCTGTGGCTCCTCCACTCCCTCCCAGTCTCTGTCTGTGGCTCTGTCTCTCCTCTGTTCCAGTCTCTCTGACGCTGACTCTGTCTCTCCTCTGTTCCAGTCTCTCTCTGTGGCTCTGTCTCTCCCTCTGCCCCAGTCACTCTGCCTGTGGCTCCGTCTCTCCTCTGTTCCAGTCTCTCTGTCGCTGACTCTGTCTCTCCTCTGTTCCGGTCTCTGTCCGTGGCTCCTATCTCCTTCTGCCCCTGTCACTCTGTCTGTGGCTCTGTCTCTCCTCTGTCCCAGTCTGTCCGAGTGTGGCTCCGTCTCTCTCACTGTTCCGGTCAGTCTGTCGGCTTCGTCTCTCCTCTGACCCCGTCTCTCTATCTGTGGCTCTGTCCCTCTGCCCCAGTCACTCTGTCTGTGGCTCAGTCTCTCCTCCGTCCCTGTCTCTCTGTCTGTGGCTCCGTCTCTCCCTCCGTCCCAGTCTCTCTGTTTGTGGCTCTGTCTCTCCCTCTGTTCCAGGCACTCTCTCTGTGGCTCTGTCTCTCCTCCTTCCCAGTCTCGCTGTCTGTGGCTCAGTCTCTCCTCTGTTGCAGTCTCCCTGTCTGTGGCTCTGTCTCTCCTCCGTCCCAGTCTCTCTGTCTGTGGCTCTGTCTCTCCTTCTGTTCCAGTCACTCTGTCTGTGGCTCTGTCTCACCCTCTGCCTCAGTCTCACTCCGGGGCTCTGTCTCTCCTCTGTTTCGGTCTCTTTGTCTGTGGCTCCATCTCTCCCTCTGCCCCAGTCAATCTGTCTGTGGTTCTGTCTCTCCTGTTTCGGTCTCCTTGTCTGTGGCTCCTTTTCTCCCTCTGTCCCAGTCACTCTGACCGTGGCTCTGTCTCTCCTCTGTTCCGCTCTCTCTCCCTCTGTTCCAGTCACTCTATCTGCGGCTGCGGCTCTCCTCTATTCCAGTCTCTCTCTGTGTGGCGCTGTCTTTCCTCTGTTCCAGTCTCTCTGTCTGTGGTTCTGTCTCTCCTCTGTTCCAGTCACTCTGCCCGTGGCTCCGTCTCCTCCTCCGTTCCAGTCACTCAATCTGCGGCTCCGTCTCTCCTCTGTTCCAGTCTCTGTCGCTGACTCGTCTTTCCCTGTCAGCCTATTACAGCGACAGGATGCGTACCCCTGACGCTCTCGAGTGCCCACTGCTCTCACAAGCGCTACGCACTACGCACTTCTGTATCACGTCCACGAGCTCTCTAAAGCCCGAGCCTTGCTCATGGAGTGCCATTAGTACAGAACTACGAACTCCAAACATACGGTCTCTCAGACATACACGCCAAGCATCACTCTCCCAGCCCCACAAACACACAACATCCACACCGTATTTCCTTCATTTGCCCATTCTCAGAAGCACACCCTCTCTTGAACACAGCTCTCCGTGCTCAGTCAGCATTACTGCTAAAGCACCTCTCTCCTACCTGTCCTTCGCCCCTGTCATCTCCCTCTGCCCTTCCTTGCCTGCCCTTTTACTGGCGCATCTCTCCTTTCTCGCTCTCCTACTCTCTTTCTCATGCGTCTCTTATCTCTCCTCGCTGTCACCCTTGTCTTCCCTCTCTCAAACAATCTAAGTCCGGTCATCGACAACTGGTTCACCCTTCACCCCTTCTTCGCACCTCCCGGCCCTTTTCTCAATTTCTGTTTTACTCCACCTCTCGGCTCCTCTTTCACTTCCATCCTCCTTTGTGTCATCCTCGCCTCTTTCTACTCTTCATCCCTCTCCACATCACATCATCTAGACCATCTTCATTCAGCATCTCATAGATCCTCTCTTTTTTCCATCTTTATAGCCCTTCCTCTCAGGTACACACTCCCCCCGCTTCACTGTCACGTCCTTCTTCCCTCTGTCTCCTGCTAACCTCTCCTTTTCCTGACTCTTCTCCTGTCTGCACTCTCTTTAATTCGCCTCCATTCTTTCTTTCTCAGTTCTCTCATTCTTTCCTCTGTCTCAATGGCCTCTCCCTGTCATCCATTCCTCCCTCTTCTCGCCCCTCCCCCTCTCACACCTTGCCATCTATTTCTGTCTCCTTTTTGGTCACGTTAGCCCACTCTCCCTCCACAACTCTCTCCTCCCTTCTCTGTCCATCTCAAGTATATAGCACTTTCACTTTTATTTCACACTCATTCTTATGCTTCTGTTTTCATCCACTTTTGACTCTCTTTTCTTTATCTCTCTCTCTCTCCCTCTCTCTCTCCCTAGCCTCTCCTCTCTCTAAAGCCATCTGCCCTCTACATTAACAACAAGACTCAAAGCCCTGCCTTCAGATGAAGGAAAACTCTGTGCCCCACATCTAACCTCATACTGCCGCCGCCTCCGCCCTCAAACACATTGTCCTAATGTCCTCTGGGTGACTTACAAGAAAAGCAGCGTCTAATTCCTGCCCATCCTGGCCATTTAAATACAGCACTTTGAGAAGAGCTGCACACAAAGCAAACGCCTGTCATGAAGAGCAGCAGCCTCCCGTCAATGCACGATTAGTGGGAGGTTTGCACCTCCCCCGCTTCAGTCCGATTCTTATCAGCACTCAAGTACCCCCACCGCATGATGTACAAGACGCCCCCACTGACTTACCTAGTGGCGGTGCCAGTACTGCCCGATTCAAGCGCACACGGATAGGATGCCGTTCCCTGTGCAGCCCCTGCCAGCCGTGCAGCGTTCAGTAAACTGGAGCTCTGCAGCCTGCTCCCTCCCCTCCCTGCAGCCTCTGCTGCTGTTGCTGAAATACTGGACAGCTCCCTATAACTGAAACAGAGGTAGGACTAGCCAATCACATGCAGCCGGTAGTCACAGCCTGAGCTTAGCCTTGCATTGCGTCGACGCGACAGCCATCTTCGAACATCCACCCTTATTTTATTCCCCAACACATCCACTAAAACATCTTTATATTTAAAAAAAACATTAATACGCTGGTACAAATAAGATGAATTTATTTTAGGATGAAAATTTCAGTATGTTTAAATTTAATTTCAATTTAACGTAAATCTTTTACTGTATTTCTTTAGAAACTCGAGTTTCCGAAAAGCTAGTTCAATGTTACTCAAAATGTTTATGTTTTTCGTACTATTCTAACTTATTTTCAATGCCCAACTACACATGATACTGCCTACAAAAATGGTGTCATTATTTGATTAGGATACAAGAGGAGGGGAGGAATCTTGAAGGAGGGGCTTGAACATCTAAAAGCATAAAACCATAGAGGGCAGAACGTTGTCTGGAGAGTGTACGCCCTCTGAGTACGGCGGTAGACAGAGCACGCCCCCTAGACACGGCGGAGATGGGGGCGGGGGTCCTAGTTGTAGGGGGCGGACCTGTACAGATTAAGCTCAAGGTACCAAAGTCCGGCCTCCTCCAGGAGACCAGATGGCTGGTCCTGGCAGTGGCAAATCCCTACTTAGAATTTAACAAGGATTAATGCCCTTATCCACCCGGACTACATCCTTGTCAGTCAGACGGGAGATCGAGAACAACCACCCCCACACATGAAATCTCTAGACTGTCACATCTCTGGTGTGGAGTTGCCATTTCACTTCACGCGTATAAGGCACCGCATTTTCCACCCTTGATTTTAGTTGTACAAATTATTTCTATTGAGTAGGATGTGTTAGGTCAGTTGGTTCAATAATTCAAAATACACAGTTTTTTTGGACTGGCATATACAATACATTTATTTTGGACTGGGATTATCCAATATATTTTAATTTTACTGCAATCATCTCTCTCTCTCTCTCTCTCTCTCTCTCTCTCTCGCTCTTTCTCTCTCTCTCTCTCTCTCTCTCTCTCTCTTTATATATATATATTATATAATATACTTAGTAAAGCAGCTTTCACTCAGTTGGTCCATTTGTCGGTGGGCCGCCAGGGTGGGGGCTGGTTTTGAGCCCCTGAGGGCTGTTTTTGTTACCGGGGGCCAGCAATATTGGCCTCCTGTAACAAAACTCGGCCAAAACAGGCCCTAGCAATCAGATCACACGGAAAATAAAAACACAGATTCATGTTGTCTGATCTCTTATCCTAACCAACAAGTCACAGCAGAATTGAGATTTTCCTAGCCTTCGTGTCAGAAAGGCTAGATTTTATTAAAGACACTGAATCGGGTATTACGCAGTCTCTTCTTGCTTTATTTTTACAGCAGCCAAGCAAGAACTACATTTCCTAGAAAAAACAAGATAACTGACCTACAAAATGACATCACAATACATCCACCAATAAGATGTCGAGTACACCAATAATTATGTTGACTGCGAACAACAAGTCCTCTTTTCTTGAGGTGAGGAGATAAACAGGTAAATCAGATCAAAGAAAGACTGATAATAGAATAAAGAACATAACAACAATGTCCAAAAAACAGCTAAAAAAGATCTGAGAAAAGTTTCCCAAAAACGGTAGAAGAAATCCAGGGAGAGATGACCAGTCCTGTGAATCAGGTGACGGCCTATCCAGATTAAGAGGAGGTGCTGGTAGAAGGAGCCGGCACTGCAAAATAAAGGGAAGGGTTAGAGAAAAGAGGTGGGATAATATTCGCCTCAGTTACTTTTTTTTTTGCAACTTGTTTTTATTAATCACTGCTTCCAACTTATCAATTACAAGCATATGAATGTATATTTACAACATCTATAGTTGTTACACATCTAGGGTTTTCGACATGACATCCCACTTATTCCGCTCAATCTCACTACATGAGCCAAGTTACTTTTGTTATGAACAGCAGTACATTTTGTTTTTAACCCCTTCCGTGCTCATGACGAGCTGAGCTCAACATGAGTCACAGTGGAGCTGTGCTCATGACGAACTGAGCTCATCATAATGGCCGCGGCCCGCCCACGTGCGATTAATTCCACGGGAGAAATAATCAGTGGGCGGGGTTGTGACGAGCTCAGCTCGTCATGAACACAGCTCCACTGTGAGTCATGACGAGCTGAGCTCGTCACGAGCACAGCGGCGCCACGGCCCCCCCCCCGCACCGTGGGGGAATTACCCCTGCAGGGAAGGGGTTAATAAATAGGGCCCGAATCCTGAAAACAATATAGCAACAACGGTAACCAAATAGGGAATCTAGATTACCCCTTATCTAACCCCAACCCTCCTCCCCCCACCTCCCTGTCAGTGACAGGCAGGCGGCATAGTACCTTTAATATAGAAAATCTGGCGGTGCACTCGTGACTCATTTGTAGTTCATGTGTCATGGTGCGAGAGGGCGTGTACAGAGGCGTTATATGAGTCGGTGTTAAAGTGGGCCAAGCGTTCGGTGAACTATGCGTGCTCCCATTCTCACTCTCATTCGTTACTGTAGACACTTCAGTCAACATTTGTCCCCAATCCAAGAGATCACTCTCCGCATTGTCATCTGAACAATCCTGGGGTGAACCGCGCTCGTCTCTGTGGAGTCAGGTATGTGCGGTGTAGGAAATTAAACTGGATTAGTTCGAACCGCGCATTACTAGCCTCTGCTACCTGTGCCAAAGCTCTCCTCCACTCTCCGTTCGTCAGTGGGACGGGCAGGTCGTAGTCCCATCTCTCCCTGATCATGTTAAGATCAGACCCCGGTCCTCCTTTAATGTCTTCTATATGCGTGAAATGAGCCCTCGACTAGAACCTGGGTCTAGCAATGTTACCATTGTACAGAACTCTTTCGGCTCATCGGGAAATGTCCACATCTCACGCACAGTGCGTGAAATTTTGGCGTACTGCAAAAAATGCCCCGGTGGCACCTGAAACCAGTCCTGAGCTTCCTAAAAAGTCATGAACGCACCATTCTGGTATAGATCTCCCCCGGTCTCGCAACCCCCCCATACCATTTTGAGATATCCATGGCCTATTGGATATCCTGGAAACCCTGCCTCCGTGTCTGTAATAAAATCTAGCCTATCTTACACCAAGGCTAGGAAAATACCAATTTTAATTACAAGACACTGAGGCTCCTTTTATGCAAGTTCAAAGCATTGCAATCACAGAATCTGAAACATGAACAATCGGTTTACAGTAAAAAGTTCTAAATGTACTCACATTTGACCAATCTGCAGATTTGAGAATATCGCGCAAAGAAGCACCAGCCCAAAAAGCCTGAGAAGCTATGGCTCCTCTGGCAGAATGGGCACCAACGGAGGAAATGTCAATACCAGCGAGAGACATAATCCATTTAACCCAACGAGTTAAAGAGGGAGAAGAAACAGGTTTATGATGTTAAATTAACTACTAAAATGACACTGGCTGAAATGGGATTTGAATTCCTGTCCAAACACCAGCTACACTAGGGTGCCGAATCGATCACGATCCTGTAAAAAAATAGCCCGTACGGCTCGTATCCGGTCTTTTTACCGTACGAATCGTACAAGTCCCGTACAAACTGGCAATCACGATTCGCATGGTAAAAAGTCCATACGAACCGCGCTCGGAATATTTCCCCACACGTCCTCGGGTCGGAAAACGTGTCCGACACGTCCTCGGACGATTTACCGTACAAATGTGAAAAGTCAAGTCCGACCGAGGAATCACGATCCTACCCGTGCATCCGATCTCACAACCGTATGGTAAAAACACCGTCCGCACCGAACTCCCATTGCAACCATGGAGACATGTCCCCGCATACGTGCCCAACACTCCCCCCAGCACCCATACGTTCGAGTCGCACTCCCCGTTAATGTACACACCCCCCTGTATGTACACCCGTGTACGTGTCGAACCCCCACCCGTGCATGTACACCCCAGTACGTTCGCGTCGTACCCCCACCCCTGTACGTGTCCTACCCCCGTGCATGTACACCCCAGTACGTTCGCGTCATACCCCCACCCCTGTACATGTCCTACCCCCGTGTATGTACACCCCAGTACGTCCGAGTCGTACCCCCACCCCTGTACGTGTCGTACCACCGTGCATGTACACCCCAGTACGTTCGCGTCGTACCCCCACCCCTGTACGTGTCCTACCCCCGTGCATGTACACCCCAGTACGTTCGCGTCGTACCCCCACCCCTGTACGTGTCGTACCACCGTGTATGTACACCCAGTACGTCAGAGTCGTACCCCCACCCCTGTACGTGTCCTACCCCCGTGCATGTACACCCCAGTACGTTCGCGTCGTACCCCCACCCCTGTACGTGTCGTACCACGGTGTATGTACACCCCAGTACGTTCGCGTCGTACCCCCACCCCTGTACGTGTCGTACCACCGTGTATGTACACCCCAGTACGTTCGCGTCGTACCCCAACCCCTGTACGTGTCGTACCACCGTGTATGTACACCCAGTACGTCAGAGTCGTACCCCCACCCCTGTACGTGTCCTACCCCCGTGCATGTACACCCCAGTACGTTCGCGTCATACCCCCACCCCTGTACATGTCCTACCCCCGTGTATGTACACCCCAGTACGTCCGAGTCGTACCCCCACCCCTGTACGTGTCCTACCCCCGTGCATGTACACCCCAGTACGTTTGTGTCGTACCCCCACCCCTGTACGTGTCCTACCCCCGTGCATGTACACCCCAGTACGTTCGCGTCGTACCCCCACCCCTGTACGTGTCGTACCACCGTGTATGTACACCCAGTACGTCAGAGTCGTACCCCCACCCCTGTACGTGTCCTACCCCCGTGCATGTACACCCCAGTACGTTCGCGTCGTACCCCCACCCCTGTACGTGTCGTACCACGGTGTATGTACACCCCAGTACGTTCGCGTCGTACCCCCACCCCTGTACGTGTCGTACCACCGTGTATGTACACCCCAGTACGTTCGCGTAGTACCCCAACCCCTGTACGTGTCGTACCACTGTGTATGTACACCCCAGTATGTCAGAGTCGTACCCCCACCCCTGTACGTGTCCTATCCCCGTGCATGTACACCCCAGTACGCTCGCATTGTACCCCCACCCCTGTACGTGTCGTACCACCGTGTATGTACACCCCAGTACGTCAGAGTCGTACCCCCACCCCTGTACGTGTCCTACCCCCGTGCATGTACACCCCAGTACGTTTGTGTCGTACCCCCACCCCTGTACGTGTCGTACCACCGTGTATGTACACCCCAGTACGTTTGCGTCGTACCCCCACCCCTGTACGTGTCGTACCACCGTGTATGTACACCCCAGTACGTCAGAGTCGTACCCCCACCCCTGTACGTGTCGTACCACCGTGTATGTACACCCCAGTACGTTCGCGTTGTACCCCCACCCCTGTACGTGTCGTACCACCGTGTATGTACACCCCAGTACGTCAGAGTCGTACCCCCACCCCTGTACATATCGTACCACCGTGCATGTACACCCCAGTACGTTCGCATCGTACCCCCACCCCTGTACGTGTCGTACCACCGTGTATGTACACCCCAGTACGTTCGCATCGTACCCCCACCCCTGTACGTGTCGTACCACCGTGTATGTACACCCCAGTACGTCAGAGTCGTACCCCCACCCCTGTACGTGTCGTACCACCGTGCATGTACACCCCAGTACGTTCTCGTCGTACCCCCACCCCTGTACGTGCCGTACCACCGTGTATTAACACCCCAGTACGTCAGAGTCGCACCCACACCACAACCTCCTAAGTACGGAGCGCACCCCAGGCCCCAACATCACAACCGCATGTACGAGTCGTACCAAGCCACACACAAGGACAGTACCGTACAACCAAATGGCCCATGTACACACCGTACACACGCTCAAAACGCACGTACACAACCAGGACAAACCAAAACAACCCAAGAATACATCATTCGAATGGCACAAAGCCACTAAACATGTCCAAAAACCACTAAAATAACACATTCACTGACCTGCAACTGCCAAAAACAAACAGAGGCCCAATACACCACCACTCCTTATAACACACCCACCCAAACTTCAAACACAGCCACACCCACCAATGGACCAATAAAAAGGGCCCACACACACAAACCATGAGCCTTTGCAACAGACTCACTGCTGCCAGACCCCACAGACAACCTACAGCACCAAACTAGAAGCTTCACCACACCTTACACTTGCACACCTTCACAAAACCACCTTCTCAAACACACCCTCATCACATTCACACACACACCTGCACAACCACACCCACACACCCACAACCATCCACACACACCCCCCCCACCATCCACACCCACACCCCTCACCGTGCCCACTACCAAGAATCCAAAGTTCAGTAACCGAGAGTTGGAGGTCCTTGTCGATGAAATCCTCAGAGTCGAGCCACAGCTCTTTGGAACATTGGTCAGACAGACCAGCATTGTAGCAAAAACAGCCATGTGGCAGACCATCATCGATGCTGTGAATGCTGTTGGGGACACCAGAAGGACCAGGCAGGAATGCCAAGCCAGGTGGTACGATCTGCGGAGGAGGGTCCGAGCCAAGATGCTGGAGGAACACAACCAGGCCAACGCCACTGGAGGAGGGCCCTCCCGCAGACCCGTACACTACCAGCCCTGGGAGGAGAGGGTGATGGCCATACAGCCGGTGGAGGCAGTTGAAGGATTAGGAGGACTCCGAGACCCGGGTGAGTACACAAACAACGCACCTCACATGGGGGGAACGTCATCCACAACCAAAATCACAAACAGGCACGCAACCACCCCAAGCTATCGCATGACTCAACCACACTCCATGAACACGCACATGCCACTGCCGCCACCATGCCCCATGCACCCAGCTGGACAATGTCAAGTCACAAGCCACAGAAGACACCAACACATGACACGGTAACCCGGATGGCGGGAGGGTGGGCCCCAAAATTCACATAGTGCAACTCAGAAGCAGACAACTCTGCCCTCTGCCCATATGGCCTAGGTCACAGCCAGACAAACAGTGTGTCCCCACACAGGAAAGACTCGCCAGCAAATGGCGGACGCCTTGCATCAACACATGGGGGTGAAGGCACTGTTTTGCACATGACAGCAGCAAATAAACAGCCAACATTGTGAAAGAGTGGCAGAACACACCACCACAGCAGCAGCGCAGAGACACACACTAAACCCAATGGGTGCCTGGAGATCAGAAACAAACTCACATCAACAAGCCAAGGACCATTCAAAGGACTGGAAAAAGTGTGTGTCCAGGAAGCTGGGCTGAGGTGACAGAGGGTGACACACAGAGGGAGGGAGAGGGGGACAGAGAGGGAGGGAGACACAGGAAGACAGAGAGGGAGGGAGAGGGGGACAGAGAGGGAGGGAGAGGGGGACAGAGAGGGAGGGAGAGGGGGAGAGGGAGGGAGAGGGGGACAGAGAGGGAGGGAGAGGGGGACAGAGAGGGAGGGAGACACAGGAAGACGGACAGAGGGAGGAGGCTGACACACAGAGGGAGGGAGAGGGGGACAGAGAGGGAGGGAGAGGGGTACAGAGAGGGAGGGAGACACAGGGAGAGCAAATCAGCCGTGTGGTGTGTGGGAATGTCTGCTCGTCAGCAGGTAGACTGCGTGCATGTAGCCAAGGGTGGCCAGTGCCAGAACCCCCCCTCTTCTCCATGGCAAAACACAGGGCCATGTCACAACCTGTTCACGAGCACAACGACAGCTACCTGCATTATATAAGTGTGTGGATCCACTCCATGTGCACATGTACAGTGCTACACGGAATGCGCCAATGCATGGCTCGCCACACCTGCCCACTCCACTGCTGACTGCAGTCACACTTGACGCAGCAAGTAAGACTGTGCCACACATAGTTGAAGGGGCCAAAGTGGTGCCCAAGGGACACACCCATGCACAAGTGCACTGTGAGTGGAATGCAAGACAGATCCTAATTCCAAGAGGAGAAGTGCCAACTTTGAAACTGATGAAACATGGATGTTGCATGGACCAAAATTAACATTGTCTCTCTCACACACAGGTCAACGTCGTGGTTCACCCCCCAACACTGGGGGGGAAGACTCACAGGACCCGGATCTGCGGGAGCCCGATCCCACCGGCAGCGACGACTCTCACCACTCTGTGGACGACCCCGACCGACCTGGCCCCTCTGGTGTCCAACCACCTGCAGCGCCTGCGTCAGGTACAACTGTGCCAACCACCACCCCCACTCCTGCCACATCCCAGGAGACACCCAGGATCCCTGCCCCACCACCACAATGCAGCCAGGCTGGCCAGGAGGGACACGGTGTCCCGGGCACCCAGGAGGAGGCAGGCGACAACGCCAATGCCACCCCTCAGGGGTCCCGGAGACCCGATGTACCCACAAGGGCAGGCCAGGTGCAAGTGGGCAGGGGTGGTGGGAGTGGAGGATGGCGGAGGCGCGAGCCTGACCAGTTGGCTGGGGAACCGGTATTTTCCCATGTCCGTAACATCCTGGACACATACCGGCAGGACACCACGGGCCTGGCCCAGGTTGTGTCCGTCCTCGAGGGGATCAAGACCCAGCAGGCCCAGCAACATGCGGAGCTACATGCCTGTCTACTGCAACACCAACGGAGGATGGAGGACGGACAGGCTGAGCTCGTGACGGCGTACACGGGAATTCACGATACACTCCATCGGATCGCCGACAACATGGCCGACCCTCCCTGTGCCAGAAGGCGGAGAACATCACCACCCACAGGGAGGGATCAGGAGGAGGAGGAGGAAACATCCGATGGAGCATCCCAGACGTCGTCACGGCCTGCTTCTGAGGGTCCCCGCAGGAGGGCGGGTCGTCCACGGAAAAGACCGTGAGGGTCGGCGCAACATCACCATCTCCCAGGACACCTGGCCTGGCACCTGGCCCACTGGAGCAACAGCATCACAGCATCAAGAGACATTCTCTGCCACATGGCCTTGCTGGTCACTGTCTGACCAATGTAGACAAAGACTGTGGCATGGACTCTGAGGACTTCCAATGGCAAGGACACCAACTCCCCTACTGAACTTTGGATTCCAAAACTCCCGGAAAGCCCCTCACGTCATACCCCCCCCCCCAATAAAAATTCACACCATGAAGAGAAGATGCCTGCTGGTTGCATTATTACCTTACATGTGTCTTGTAAAGTCTAAACATGCCAGAGTTCTCTTTTGACTTCAACCATCCACACCCTGGGGCCTGAGTCTGGCACAGGACACACGGGCCACAGTGTATTAGGCAAGAAAGACATGGAGCACCACACACACCCGTGATGGGCCCAACCAGCTGAGGGGGTGGCCGAACAACCGTGCTGACAGACACATTGAGTACAGCAATAGTCATGCGCAGAGGTCAGGGATCCAGTCCAGTGTCCTGGGGGGCACCCAGGTATGTGTAGACAGGTGGCAGAACCATGTCCTGCAAGCTTGAGTCCGGTGGATGCAGAGAATGGGGGCCTGGCCAACGTTGGATGCATGGGGATGGCACATGTCACAATACCCACACAGTCATGGACATCATGCATAATACACAGTCTCAGCCCACACACACAGCTTGCATCTTGCTACTCAACACATAGACACATAGCCTCTATCAGGGGAAACCATGCCAGACATGCTGGATGCACCGTGGCAACACACCAGCATTGACTGAGAAGAGGCACCTTGGAGGCATAGGGACACCTTTATTAGTCATGTTTTCGGGATTGCAGAGGCAACTTGAAGTACACATGAACACTTCATGTGGAGTAACATGTGGGTCCAACACTGGCACCCCCCTTCTGCAGCACAAATGCGTGATAGCCATGGAACTGGCACACAATTGTCGGCCAACAGCTAAACAGCCACAGCTGCTCACGGAGATCCTGCCATACACCATAGATCCGCTGATGTAGAAGTCCCACACCATGTCAAGCCAATGCAAACCGTATGTGACCGAGGGCAGTGTTACACACATTGATGCCATCATCACAATCCACTATCCCATCACTGATGACTGTCAACAAGTCTGACCATCTATTCAGGTGTACCCAGCTGCATGTTATGTGTACCATGGTGATGCTACATGTCTGCAGAGGAACCAAACATCAACAGGGGCAGTGTGCATACATCGTGAACAACTGCCACACCCAATACACCCCTGATGCATCCCTTACCCTATGGAGACTTCCAAACGTGTCCGTGCCTGTAACGCTGAGTCAGCCCACGATGACGTGTCGATGAGGAATAGCAGTGCCACAACAATGCAAGCAGCAGACGGCATGCGCAAGTACCTGGGGAAGAGAGACACACAAGAAGTCAGCCACAAAAAGCACAGCCACTTGCATGTGCATTTACTCAACACATGTATGGATGACAACATGCTAGGTCACAATTATGACTGGGGAAATACAACCATCACTGGCACCATCACTCCAGTGACACACCCACACACACCTCTGACTCACGTGCCATACATGCAGGTGGAGACACACATCACAACACATGCCACACGGGGACCAATGCGTGCACACTCAGACACTGGTACTCACCACTAAGCAAAGAAGTCGCGTATGAGCCGAGTCCGGATGTCCTCTTGCGGCTCCACATCCTCCACATCACTAGCCCCATTGCCAAGCCCGTCGTCCTCCACGGGTGGATGGTCCTCGTCATGTTGATCCAGGATGAGTGGCACAGCTTTCTCAACTGCCATGTTGTGCAGCATGCAGCAGACCATGAAGATTTTGCAGACCTTTGCAGGGGCATATGGGAGCGCGCCGCCGGTCTTGTGGAGGCACCGAAATCGGCTCTTCAGCAGGCCAAACGTCCTCTCTATCACTCGCGGTGTTGTAGCGGAGCTGGGCCGGCGTGATGGGGTTGCGGAGAGGTGTGAGCAGCCATGGCATGTTGGGATAGCCAGCGTCCCCTACATGGGAAGCACATGGACATCGTTAGAAGTGGTGAAGCGGTCGTGCTGGTAGGCTATGCAAAATACAGGACAGACAGACTGTACCCACCAATAACACATGCTCGTTCGTTGCGCAGCTGCATCATCATTTCAGGCATCCTGCTACGCCTCATGATGTAGGCATCGTGTGCTGATCCTGGAAAACGAGCACAGACATGTGAAATCACCATGTTGGACAGACACACCACAAGGGCATTGATGGAGTGGTAGTGCTTCCGATTGCGGTACGCTACCTCCCGTGCGTGTGGTGGTACCAAAGCTACATGTGTCCCATCTATGGACCCAATGACATGGGGCATCCCTCCCAGGGCATAGAATCCACGCTTGACCCCAGTCATCTGTTCAGGGGTTGGGAACTTGATGAAGTCATCCAGGTGAATCAACATGGCCTCTAAGAAATCATGCAGCACACGGCAGAACATGCTCTGGGACATGCCACCAACATGAGCTATGGTATTTTGAAAGGTACCCGTGGCTAGAAAATGTAGGGCTGCCATTACCTTCAGCTTGGGTGTCAGTGCCGTAGGATACCTGTGCAGCAGTTGCAGGTGTGGTGCCAGTCTCGCCGTCAACTCCAGAATCAACCGTCGTGGGAAGCGGTAGCACCGAATCCGATCATTCTCCCGCATGGCAGCCAAGTCCGGCATTGCTCGGGGAAGAGGCGGCGCCCTGCAGTAATTTGGAAGTGACAAGGAAGAGTGAGTGCACCACAACAACAAATCATTTGTACTGAGCACATGTTATTCTGTCTATACACATATGCTACATACAGAGTGAGGTATGTGCCACATGCCCTGGACACGTATGCCTGCCAGGTGACACTCCTACCAAGAGCAGCTACACACGGAGATTGAGAACCTCCCCATGCCATGCCATGGGATTAGCTGTGTCCCAGTGCAAGTGGACAGCCAGACGCAAGACAGGAGTGACATACACCCACACATCAGCAGAAGTAGGAGGCCGATTGCAGAGACTGGTAGCGGAACACTAGAGCCACAGGTCACATGACGTTACACTAGGACAGCCCACACACCTTGCCATGAAGGTGCACATGTCATGACTCACCACACATTCATTGAGAGGATGCAGACATGTCCTTGTCACGCTACTCCGTGTCCCATGCATACATGCGCACCTCACATCCGAAACCACATGTGGCATGGTGTGCGGAACAGTGTGCGATGTCAATCTACACACAGACACATGTTGGTTGCTGCAACAGCTGCAGCTTTTGAGGGTGCTCCAACATCAATCAAATGGGAAGCCCCCACACATACATGACATAGTCACATCGTGCACCGTGGGTAGTGACAAGTCAGGTGTGGTAACCCCTGTGACGGGCATCAGGGGACACTTCCGTGTGTTGGTGTCCGTGCCATGCCAGTGTCGGTCATCCCAAGTGTGCAGTACGACATGCACACATGTCCAAGGAGTCAAGGGCATGCCTGGCACACATTGCACCGTCACACATTACATCTGTACACATCTCATCATACATCTGGTGCCTTCTCGACTCTGGAGTAATGTGCCACATCACAGCCTGTCACACCTGTGCCCCACACATGTAGTAACTACAAACCAAAACTGGGTCCTGGCTCAAAGAAAGCTCAGCTGAACTGAGCCCAATTAGCAGAAAAAGCAAAACATACTGTCCAGACTGAGAATCACTAAAAACACCCTTTTATAGCTCCTATCATGAAAAGTAAAACGTGAGAGGAGGGCTTTATAAATTTCCTTTTTACTCAGGGAAATATTTATTGTTTATTTCTCATTTTTCTCATAAACAATTATTCATTGCGCATTTACATTTTCCAATAAACAACATAGTAAAAATACAAATACATTACACAACATTACACAATAATCTTGATCCCCTATATGGAGATTTCAAACTGCATTCACTCCTCAAACATTCATGGCCAATACACTCATGCATACAATCAACATGCACTGAACAAAGTGGACCTAATGACACCTTTCCTTTTTCAATAGATTGAATGCCAAACTTTAGATAAGTCAAAATACTTTTTCTTTTTTTATGCAATAAAAGTACAAAAGGACGTTGTTAATAAGAACAACTCAAGTGGGTGCCAAAAGGACCAATCTGGTCGACGCGTTTCGAACCTCTATCTTTATGAGGTTCTCTTCAGGACCAACCAATTTCTGTAATAAAAAGACAACAAACCCTCTTTAGATAGTTAGAACAACTCAGGACCTCTAGAGAGCCATGTAGTAATGCACAGACAATGCCTTGATGTCCATTCATGGACAAGTATGTCCATCCTTGGACAAGTATGTCCGCCCTATTCCTTTCTGTGTGCTGCCTGTCACCACTGTGATGTGTGAAAACCATTACTGCTGCTAAGAGGGCCTGTGTACGTTCCCATATCACTATGGGAGTGCTGCCGTATGTGTACCCATCGTGATGGCGAGCGTACAGGCATGTGTACGGTCCGTACCACTATGAGTACGCATACGCAAGAACCCCCATAGTGGTACGGGCCGTACACACGCCTGTACTCTCCCTATCACTATGGGTGTCCTCGCGTATGCGTACACGTAGTTGTACGGGCCGTACACACGCCTGTACTCTCCCTATCACTATGGGTGTCCTCGCGTATGCGTACACGTAGTTGTACGGGCCGTACACACGCCTGTACTCTCCCTATCACTATGGGTGTCCTCGCGTATGCGTACACGTAGTGATAGTGAGCGTACAGGCGTGTGTACGGCCCTTACCACTACGAGTACGCATACGCGAGATCACCCATAGTGATAGTGAGCGTACAGGCGTGTGTACGGCCCGTACCACTACGAGTACGCATACGCGAGGACACCCATAGTGACAGTGAACATAGGCACGCGTGTACGGGCCGTTGCTATGCATTTGGGGTACCCTAGGGCCCCGAAACGCACCGTACCTATGTGTGAAGCTCCAAATTACATAGGGGACACATGAGGGACAAGTATTAAGGCGTACATGCATGCTGGTTGTCATGGAGACCAAGTTCAAATTTTGATTTCGTTCAGGAAGGTGCACAGCAGAAGTCAGTTGGAATGAATCTACATTGTTGCAATGTGTTTGTGGGGCTGACATCATGCAGGAGAAAAAAACTGATTGAGAACCCACAGACTGCTAGGTTTGAAGGGATTGGAGGAAACATAGGATGCATATGTGAGTGACCAATCACTCTGTACTCCTGTGCATGAGATGGGCCAGCAAGGCAGATATAAGGCAGCCAGGTCCCATGAGGGAGCACTTGCCTGCACATCTCTGTATTCCACGACCCAGCTGCTGCTACTGATTCCCTGGAACCATGTCAAGGGCTGTGGAGAGGTCACAGCCATTCACCCTGGAGGAGAACATGGCTTTGGTGGATGTGATCCTCCCACGGTACCCCATGCTGTATGGGCGACCAGGTTATCAGGTGAGTTCAGTGTCCACTGGCACAGACTGTGTCCCTTTTTTGTGACTGTGACTTCTGCCATTGTGTCCAGGTGTGACACACATGCTATGTACTGTAGGGGAGGTCCCAGGGGGGGGATTGCCTGATGTCTCCCAGCAGTGCCCAGAGACAGGAGGGGTGTGTGCAGAGTCCTCCCAGCAGTGCCCTGAGACAGGAGGGGTGGGGGCCTATCACTCCCAGCAGTGCCCTGAGACAGGAGGGATGTGTGCAGAGTCCTCCCAGCAGTGCCCTGAGACAGGAGGGGTGGGGGCCTATCACTCCCAGCAGTGCCCTGAGACAGGAGGGGTGGGTGCAGAGTCCTCCCAGCAGTGCCCTGAGACAGGAGGGGTGGGGGCCTATCACTCCCAGCAGTGCCCTGAGACAGGAGGGGTGTGTGCAGAGTCCTCCCAGCAGTGCCCTGAGACAGGAGGGGTGGGGGCCTATCACTCCCAGCAGTGCCCTGAGACAGGAGGGGTGGGTGCAGAGTCCTCGCAGCAGTGCCCTGAGACAGGAGGGGTGGGGGCCTATCACTCCCAGCAGTGACCTGAGACAGGAGGGGTGTGTGCAGAGTCCTCCCAGCAGTGCCCTGAGACAGGAGGGGTGGGGGCCTATCACTCCCAGCAGTGCCCTGAGACAGGAGGGGTGGGTGCAGAGTCCTCCCAGCAGTGCCCTGAGACAGGAGGGGTGGGGGCCTATCACTCCCAGCAGTGCCCTGAGACAGGAGGGGTGTGTGCAGAGTCCTCCCAGCAGTGCCCTGAGACAGGAGGGGTGGGGGCCTATCACTCCCAGCAGTGCCCTGAGACAGGAGGGGTGGGTGTGATGCACAGTGTGAGCCTGGAGCATTGCTTGTGTAGTTGCCCTCATTCCACCTGTGTCCTTTAAATGGTACGTACTGCTTTTGGCCTTCCCCCAGAGGATCATGTCCCTATGACAAAGGTGCAATGCGTTGGATGCATACTATGCCTTGTTGGAAACAGCAAATGTGTTATGATCTGTGTCCCTGTGACATGTGCCAGGTGTATTAAGGTAGTGTCACTTGTCCATCCTCACAGGTAGACGCCTCTGCCAAGGAGAAGATATGGCTGGACGCCGTCAGCGCCGTGAGGAGTGCGGATGGTCAGAAGCGGCGCCTGCCCCAGGTGAGGAAACGCTGGCAGGATATCCGGTGCTGGACGCGGAGGATCGCACGGGTCCTGCTGGGGGACTCACCTGAGAGCCATAAGAACCGCGGGCGCCGCCGTCTCTCCCACATCCAGAAACGTGTGCTGGCGGTGGTCTTTCCTGACTTGGACAGGCGCCTACAGGAGATGCAGCAGCCGGAAGGGGGTATGTACATGTGTGTGTTTGTTGTGTTTCACCAGCATTTGTAAGTGCACTGTTCCATGGATACACTTCCAGGGTTTATGGTGCT
This sequence comes from Triturus cristatus, assembly GCF_964204655.1. Lineage (NCBI taxonomy): Eukaryota > Metazoa > Chordata > Amphibia > Caudata > Salamandridae > Triturus > Triturus cristatus. Next base: position 996,069,180 of record NC_140584.1, read on the forward strand.
GTGCAGATCCTGTTACCCACAGTGTTGCAGGCCTCTCCTGCCTCCCTTCCCCACCTTGCAATGTGTTCACTGGTCTCTGTGTAGTCACTCCATCACAAAGTTATGTAGCCTGACACATTCTCCAAGTGTACAATGCCTGCAGCATCATGTGTGGGGGTGGTGTGTAACAGGTTTAGTCACCTGGCCTGTGCCCTGTCCAGTTCTGGACTTGTGGGTTCCATGTCAGTTGGCACTAATGCTGATTCCAGACATGGGAGTTAATCTCTCGAGTGCAAGGCCTTCCAGCAGGCATGTCCCATGTGGTGGCCTGTGACATGATGTGCATGAGTGTGTGTTACGCATAGTGCAGGGATGTTAGCGTGTGTTGCAGTCATTTCCATTCAGGAGCATGGAGTTGTGTGGCCACTACTGTCCCCAGGGGCATATTTTCCTAGGTATCATGTGTGTAATCCGAGAATGTCGACAATCTCTGTGTCTACAGCATAGGTTGTGCTCTGTGCCATTGTCCCCTGGCACCATGTTTATTGACGTGAGATGTATTACAAGTGTCCACTGTCCAGCCTGACCTGATTTTCCAAGTAAATACTCACGGTGGCCATTGCCTGTGTGTCTTGTAGCAATCATCTGATGATGCCCATTTGTACATGATGCTTTGGACAGGCGCACCTTGGGTATTTTGTGTGCTATCTTGAATTATTGCATCCCATGTGTATTTCACCCAGACTAAGAGTTGTAAGTGCTTCCTGTGTCTCCACAGATTTGTCTCATGTAGGGGGTGGGTGGGGCGGCCATGGCCTACATGTAAAGAGCTGTCATCTCCTTGCTCGGACTGGCCAGTGTGTGATGTTTGTCTGGACATACACTCAAGGTGCAGCGTGCCACTCAGGGTGGGCATGTTATCAGTATTACCTATGCTGCATGTGCTTCTAGTTCCTGGATTTGGTCCCTGCTCATCCCAATTTCCTGCCACGCTGTGTGGTGCAGATGCAGTGCTGTATTGTCCCCAGGGCCTTGCTCCTCAGTCAGAATACCATGTCATCTCATTTGCTATTGTGTCATGCTCTCCATAGTTTTTCCATGGCATGGTGGGTCACACAACTGTGTCTTGCAGGGCCTACATATGTGCCTTGTTTTGTAGTTGTAACTCATCCTTTGTTTCAGGCTATGCACTGTAACCTACGTAGATTTCACTCATGTGACATATGTATACAGGTGAATGATTGATTTCTGTCTCTTCACCCTGCCCACAGCATCATCGGGGGACACGGAGGGAGACATGGACACAGACGGCGCGGAGGGACCGAGCACCAGTGCCAGCGGTGACATCGGGGCTGGCACTTCGAGTGGGACAGAGGCGGAGGAGAGTGAACCCGGGGACCTGTCGACTGGCACAACAGAGTATGAAGCTGACGGGTCCGAGGATGATCTCTCCGAGTGGGCAGTGGCTGCACCACCATCTGACAGCAGCCCTACATCTGGCACCGCCCCCTCCATTGGCATCAGCCGCCTCCCACGTGCTCGTGTCCCTTCCCAACGTGCCCGGTCACCACATGTCTCCTTCCTGCCAGGCACCGCACCCCCTGTCCCTGTCTCCACTGCTGCCGCCAATGCTGAGTCTGTGGACATCCAGCGGCAGTTGCAGATTGGTCAGACTGCGATCCTTAATGTCCTCCATGGCCACAGCCAGGTCCTCAACAACATGGAGGCATACTTGGAGGGCATTCATTCATCGCAGGCTGACCAACGCAACTTGCTGAGGTCCATAGACTCCACACTGACTGCAGCAGTGGGTCTCCTGCAGCGCTACGTCCCACCCCCTACCCCTGCTCCTTCCACAATTCCCACTCCCATGCCTGTCCCACATACACCCAGAAGTAAGCATGCACCCACCACAACAGACACAGGCACCACACCAGCAGGGAAGGTCCGCCGCACACCTCCTGACACGCACACACAGGGTGCAGTAGGCACACCCACTGGGTCGGGGGGCAAACGTGTGACATGCAGCCAGAGTGGGAGTCCGCATTCCACCCAATCCACTCCCTCCAAATCCACTCCCCTCAGCTCTCCTGGCCACATCTCCCCCAAAGACTCGTTCATGGCCGCTCTGTCCCTGAGCCCCACATTGACACCACCCCGCAAGCGGTCAAGGAGGTCCCCGGTCAGGGTGCTTGAGTCCCCCCCCAGCCCACATCCTCCCCCAGTGGCGCTGCGACCCATCCCTCTGACCCCCCCCCCCCTCCTTGGGGCCTGTGGTTCCTTCGGGTGCAGGGGAGTCCCTGGAGGACCTTGCTAAGGTGTGCAGCGAGATCCTGGCCTCCGCCTTTTGCCCTGCCCCACCCCCTGTGGTGGAGTCCTCCATCCCTGCACCCACGACGCCTACCCTTCACCCTCCTGTCCCTGCGGTGCCTGTTTCTTCCCCCCCACATGATGCCCTCACCCCTGTGGAAGACAACGGATTGTAACTGTGCAGGCAAGCTAGGGGACACGCATCCCACTGTGTCCCCCATCCAGCTGGGACTCCTGGACTGCCCTATGGGCTTTGTTAATATTGGACTTACGTCATACTAGTTGTTTGCTCATGCTGAATAAAGCTATTTATTTTTTGCCCTTGGAACACTCCTGCATTGCTGGCATTGCTGTTGGTGGGGCTGCTACATGGTTGTGGGTGTTGGTGATGTGTTGGGTGTGTGGGAAATGTAGTAGTGTGCTGCTCATAGGGGGGACCCTGGGATCTGTGTGCCATCACACGGTGTTAGCTACATTTCTCCATTCATGTAAGCAGTTGCTGCATGTAGCAATTGTCCCAAGGTGTTTTCCTTCCTCTGTGTACCCTGACTTCTTCCCTGCAGGGTGTCCCCTGACTTTTGCGCAGAGCTGTGTGTGTGATGTAGTCCTTCACCTTTGCACATGCATGCTGAGCGATGTCTCCACCTGCATCATTCGTGGCATCCTTGGTAGTCATTGTACTTGTGTATGTGGCCTATTGACATGACTTCATGTGGACATGTTTTCTTTTCTGCGCTATGCATGCGTATACTCCCAGCCTCGCACACATGTGGTACATGTACTGCAGGGTCTTTGTGCACCTGACTGACATTTGTGGGCATGGTATCTGTGGCTACTCCACCCTTTGCGTTCCATGGGCACTGCTGGGAGTGATAGACACCCACCCCTCCTGTCTCAGGGCACTGCTGGGAGGACTCTGCACCTACCCCTCCTGTCTCAGGGCACTGCTGGGAGTGATGGGCACCCACCCCTCCTGTCTCAGGGCACTGCTGGGAGGACTCTGCACACACCCCTCCTTTCTCAGGGCACTGCTGGGAGGACTCTGCAAACACCCCTCCTGTCTCAGGGCACTGCTGGGAGGACTCTGCACCCACCCCTCCTGTCTCAGGGCACTGCCGGGAGTGATAGGCCCCCACCCCTCCTGTCTCTGGGCACTGCTGGGTGTGATGGGCACCCACCCATCCTGTCTCAGGGCACTGCTGGGAGTACTCTGCACCCACCCCTCCTGTCTCAGGGCACTGCTGGGAGGACTCTGCACCCACCCCTCCTGTCTCAGGGCACTGCTGGGAGGACTCTGCACCCACCCCTCCTGTCTCAGGGCACTGCTGGGAGGACTCTGCACCCACCCCTCCTGTCTCAGGGCACTGCTGGGAGGACTCTGCACCCACCCCTCCTGTCTCAGGGCACTGCTGGTATGACTCTGCACCCACCCCTCCTGTCTCAGGGCACTGCTGGGAGGACTCTGCACACACCCCTCCTGTCTCAGGGCACTGCTGGGAGTGATGGGCACCCACCCCTCCTGTCTCAGGGCACTGCTGGGAGGACTCTGCACCCACCCCTCCTGTCTCAGGGCACTGCTGGGAGTGATGGGCACCCACCCCTCCTGTTTCAGGGCACTGCTGGGAGGACTCTGCACCCACCCCTCCTGTCTCAGGGCACTGCTGGGAGTGATAGGCCCCCACCCCTCCTGTCTCTGGGCACTGCTGGGTGTGATGGGCACCCACCCCTCCTGTGTCTGGGCACTGCTGGGAGGACTCTGCACCCACCCCTCCTGTCTCAGGGCACTGCTGGGAGGACTCTGCACCCACCCCTCCTGTCTCAGGGCACTGCTGGGAGGACTCTGCACACACCCCTCCTGTCTCAGGGCACTGCTGGGAGTGATGGGCACCCACCCCTCCTGTCTCAGGGCACTGCTGGGAGGACTCTGCACCCACCCCTCCTGTCTCAGGGCACTGCTGGGAGGACTCTGCACACACCCCTCCTGTCTCAGGGCACTGCTGGGAGTGATAGGCATACACCCCTCCTGTCTCAGGGCACTGCTGGGAGGACTCTGCACCCACCCCTCCTGTCTCAGGGCACTGCTGGGAGGACTCTGCACCCACCCCTCCTGTCTCAGGGCACTGCTGGGAGTGATGGGCACCCACCCCTCCTGTCTCAGGGCACTGCTGGGAGGACTCTGCCCACACCCCTCCTGTCTCAGGGCACTGCTGGGAGTGATGGGCACCCACCCCTCCTGTCTCAGGGCACTGCAGGGAGGACTCTGCACCCACCCCTCCTGTCTCAGGGCACTGCTGGGAGTGATGGGCACCCACCCCTCCTGTTTCAGGGCACTGCTGGGAGGACTCTGCACACACCCCTCCTGTCTCAGGGCACTGCTGGGAGGACTCTGCACACACCCCTCCTGTCTCAGGGCACTGCTGGGAGGACTCTGCACCCACCCCTCCTGTCTCAGGGCACTGCTGGGAGTGATAGGCCCCCACCCCTCCTGTCTCTGGGCACTGCTGGGTGTGATGGGCACCCACCCCTCCTGTGTCTGGGCACTGCTGGGAGGACTCTGCACCCACCCCTCCTGTCTCAGGGCACTGCTGGGAGGACTCTGCACCCACCCCTCCTGTCTCAGGGCACTGCTGGGAGGACTCTGCACACACCCCTCCTGTCTCAGGGCACTGCTGGGAGTGATAGGCATACACCCCTCCTGTCTCAGGGCACTGCTGGGAGGACTCTGCACCCACCCCTCCTGTCTCAGGGCACTGCTGGGAGGACTCTGCACCCACCCCTCCTGTCTCAGGGCACTGGTGGGAGTGATGGGCACCCACCCATCCTGTCTCAGGGCACTGCTGGGAGGACTCTGCACACACCCCTCCTGTCTCAGGGCACTGCTGGGAGTGATGGGCACCCACCCCTCCTGTCTCAGGGCACTGCTGGGAGGACTCTGCACACACCCCTCCTGTCTCAGTGCACTGCTGGGAGGACTCTGCACACACCCCTCCTGTCTCAGGGCACTGCTGGGAGTGATAGGCCCCCACCCCTCCTGTCTCTGGGCACTGCTGGGTGTGATGGGCACCCACCCCTCCTGTGTCTGGGCACTGCTGGGAGGACTCTGCACCCACCCCTCCTGTCTCAGGGCACTGCTGGGAGGACTCTGCACCCACCCCTCCTGTCTCAGGGCACTGCTGGGAGGACTCTGCACCCACCCCTCCTGTCTCAGGGCACTGCTGGGAGTGATGGGCACCCACCCCTCCTGTCTCAGGGCACTGCTGGGAGGACTCTGCACCCACCCCTCCTGTCTCAGGGCACTGCTGGGAGTGATGGGCACCCACCCCTCCTGTCTCAGGGCACTGCTGGGAGGACTCTGCACACACCCCTCCTGTCTCAGGGCACTGCTGGGAGGACTCTGCACACACCCCTCCTGTCTCAGGGCACTGCTGGGAGGACTCTGCACCCACCCCTCCTATCTCAGGGCACTGCTGGGAGGGATAGGCCCCCACCCCTCCTGTCTCTGGGCACTGCTGGGAGGACTCTGCACCCACCCCTCCTATTTCACAATATGTACGCTCATGGCATACACGGATGTGGGTACGCTCCATGCATTCGAGGTGGGGGTACGTGTCGTACTTACACTGTTGGGGTGGGGGTACGCTCCATACGTACGCGGGTGGGGATACGGATCGTACTTACACTGTTGGGGTGGTGGTACGCTCCATACGTACGTGGGTGGGGGTACGTGTCGTACTTACACTGTTGGGGTGGGGGTACGCTCCATACGTACGCGGGTGGGGGTACGGGTCGTACTTACACTGTTGGGATGTGGGTACGCTCCATGCATTCGAGGTGGGGGTACGTGTCGTACTTACACTGTTGGGGTGGGGGTACGCTCCATACGTACGCGGGTGGGGGTACGGGTCGTACTTACACTGTTGGGGTGGTGGTACGCTCCATACGTACGCGGGTGGGGGTACGTGTCGTACTTACACTGTTGGGGTGGGGGTACGCTCCATACGTACGCGGGTGGGGGTACGGGTCGTACTTACACTGTTGGGGTAGGGGTACGCTCCATACGTACGCGGGTGGGGGTACGTGTTGTACTTACACTGTTGGGGTGGGGGTACGCTCCATACGTACGCGGGTGGGGGTACGGGTCGTACTTACACTGTTGGGGTGGGGGTACGCTCCATACGTACGCGGGTGGGGGTACGTGTCGTACTTACACTGTTGGGGTGGGGGTACGCTCCATACGTACGCGGGTGGGGGTACGGGTCGTACTTACACTGTTGGGGTGGGGGTACGCTCCATACGTACGCGGGTGGGGGTACGGGTCGTACTTACACTGTTGGGGTGGTGGTACGCTCCATACGTACGCGGGTGGTGAAGGACTGGGTTATTCTTAAGACCCAGCGGTGCCAGGGGACAACACCTGAAACCTTCGTGGGTTACCTGTTCTGGCGTACCAAACACAGAGACACGGGACACTTCCAGCGACGTCAGAGATCAGCGTTTATTACTGCAGGGATACAGAGGTCACAAGAAGTACACAACGTGTAGGTTCTCGGAGACTGCTTCAAATTCGTAGAAGTGGGTCGCTCCATTTATACACGTTTTTGCCATAACACAGTATGGCGAACAAAGGTTACAACTCAGTTCCCACAACAAACTTCAAAAGGGACGCGTTCATGTTTCAGGAGGCCGGAACATAATTACAACAGTCTTGCCGGTTCCCAACTATAAAAACATATTCCCTCCGTAATAAACACATTTCCTCCCAACCATAAACGCATTAAGGAAGGACGAAAAACAGAATGCAGGGAAAGAACGAGGATGCACAACAGGTTAGAAAAGAGTATTAGGGGCAATAAAGGAAACTCGATAGAGGGTTCAAAGACCTCATGTCTAATGTATGCGTGACTGAAACAATAGACCGGAGCGGCAAGATGGGCCTTGAGCGGGGCCATCTGCCTCACTCGTGTCATTCCCCTCATCGTAAAAGTCACCTCAAAGAAACACGTGTCCTTCGTACTAGCTTGAAAGTCCCAGGGTCACGAAGCGGACAAAAAGCCCGTTCGCTGGCTACCTGAGGGCAAGAAACAAAATGGACGCTGTATCTAAAATGGAACCCGAGGGTTCGGATAAACGAACCCAAAAATGAGGCGAACCATACGTGGCTGTGTTGCGAAACTTCGTACACCCACTATACTCGTCATTTGCGGTTCATAGATACCAAACTCATCCATATTCGTCACCACTCAAAAAGGTGCCGTCCCGTCTCACACGGAACCTCAGACGCTCCTTTTGCCCTCATGTAGGCAAGCACTAGTCAAGATCGGAATCTATATCAATATTCATCAGATCGTTCAGATGCTGCTGGAACATCATTCTATTCATCAACGTCTCCTTGGTAACAGATGGCCGCCTTATACACGTCGCAGCACATAGGCCACATAAGGCAGGACCACACTGTACACAAAGACAACACGTGAACAGAAACGCTACAACAGCCCCTACGATCATCAGAATCTTCCAACCCCAGGTTGACATCAGGCCCCAAAACCATCCTAAGAGCGTCCAATTGCCTTCGTCCACGTGTATGGACTCGGAAATCTTGTGCAACTTCGAGATGGCTTGATAAACAGTTGGAGCATTGTCAGGAATAAAAATGCAACAACTCGAATGGATAATTTTACACACACCCCCTCTATCTGCAAGAACAACGTCTAGAACCATACGGTTCTGCAACGTCATGAGTCTATCCGCCTGTAGTTCAGCCGTTAGATTACCAAGGGCAGTTGCAGTAATATTAGCAGTCGACTCTACCACGCGGGTCAACTGTCTTAGGTTCCTACTATTAACCATAGGTCCCCAAAACGGCAAGAAACCCTTAAAGAAGTCTCCTGCTTCTTGACCAGCAGTATCCTCTTTGCTAATGACGCCTCTCACGACTCTAGTTTTGTGGTAGTCCGAAGCAACTGTGAAGGACGGAGGTAAAAGATTCGCAATATAACAGGTACCCGAAAAGTCGCGGGGTAACCATGTATATGCACGTTCATAACACACAAAATAGGTGCCCTTAGCAGTCAGAAAAACAGGGGAAGAGAGCATCGGTAGGACATACGTTTCAGTGCAAGCACTGCTCCCAAGTTGTGCTCTCGGATTTCGACCCAACCCTTGCAAGCAGAAATTACCAAGGTGCGGTACAATCCATATCGGGGACGAGCTCTTAAACTGTCTATTTCCCACTGACGTACTATACTCAGCCTCGCTCAGATCCTTATAAGCCTGCACTTCTTCATCTGGAATGAGTGATGGATCGAAAACATCTCTGTCCAGATCTGCTATGGCTATCGCCAAAGGCTTGTGGTACGGCCCAGGACCGGAATTGACAGATCTTGGCTCTCGACTGGGGTAGGAGTCTAGTGCACTGCGAAACATAGTTTGGAATGCCCGAGCTGAACCCTGGGAGCTGTATGGAAGGACCAAATACGGAATACCCCTATCCATGGTGTGTGGCATTAACCCACATACCCAACAATTGGTAGTATTCACCACCAGCTGATGCTGATGTAGGAGCTGAACAAAGGAATTATTCATGAATTCCGCACGTCTAACCTGCTCATGTTGAGGCAAAGGATGAAAGGAATGTGGGGAGACAGTGGTGAGGGAACTTGAGTCAGGAGAAACAGTAGGTGAAACAGAAGGTAAGAACAATGATACTCCAAAATACACTCCACCCACCAATAACATAGATACAATTAGGAACAATAGAAACACCTGAAACAGAAAACATTTTGTTTGTACAACCCTCCATAGCTCTGATCTCTGTGCCAACACCCTTTCTTCGTCCACTAGCTTAGAGAATGCCATCCTCTACAAACCGTCCGTGACGTACTTGACGCACTTCGTTCTGAGTAGCGATTATCAATCCCCAGGAGTTCCCAGGAATCGACAAAAGTAACCAACCTAGCGTCAGAAACCTGCTAAACAGAAAGAAGTACCCGCACGGCCCTACGGTAACCCGGATGGCGAGGTTTCCTCGAAACGTTGAAATTTATTACAAGTCTCTTAGCAGTGAAAAACACAAAAACTCAAAAAGAAAGGATGTAATTGTCCATAATATTCGTAACGTAAAAACCACTATACTGTCAATTTTTATTAGTCCTTGAAGTCCTTGAACGAAGAAAGTATCGACTTCTTCCAGGTCGAGTTTGCTCTACAAACAATTGTTCAGCTGGCGCAACAGTGTTCAATGAAGCAGATGACGAGTCGGACCTTGGGTTCTCTGCTACCAATGACTCCACTTGTGGATCTGGCAATAACGAATCCTCCTCTACAAGTTAAGCGTCGCTAAATGGCACAAAACGCGAAGGAGTCTCAGTTTCTTCGGCCGAAATCCCAGTTCTCACCCAACCGTCGGTTGGTAAGGGGATCGGTACCTTCTTTGTGTGACTGGCATGGACCCAATTTTTCCGGCCCTCCAGTCGAACCGCTGTCCTCGTTGTCAACAAGACTAGGTGGGGTCCGACGAATCTGGGCTCCAAGTTACGCTTCCGACCGAAGTTTCGGGTAACTACCCAATCTCCTGGCCGGAGCTGATGTCCAGGACCCTCTGTCTGCGCTGGTAGAGCTTCAAAGACCTGTTGATGAATTAATCGTAGTTTAGTGGTCAAATCATGCAAGTAATCGATCAACATTGGATATTCAAGACTATCAAAAGCCCTAGGTCTCGGGACTCCCCAAATATTTGCAGGGCGACCGAACACAATCTCATATGGGCTAAGCCCTACTCGAGAGTGTACAGTCGCTCTGGTCGATAGGAGAGCCAGAGGCAAGGCATCAGGCCATGACAGACCAGTCGTAGCTTGAATCTTAGCGAGTTTCAGCTTCAGGGTACCATTGTACCCTTCAACCAAACCCGCTGCCTGAGGATGGTTGGCACTGTGGAATTTCTGTCGTATTCCAAGGCCCTTACACACACTCTGCATTACACTTCCCACAAACTCACTTCCATTATCCGACCACACAATCCGCGGCATTCCATACCTAGGAAAATACTCCTTCAGCAGGATTTTTGCTGTGGACAGGGCAGTATTATCCTTAAGAGGATAGGCCTCAATCCATCTGGAGAACGCGCAAACCACAACCAAAACATACTTCAGATTATTGCATCTCTCCATATGGATGAAGTCTAGCTGGATAACCTCAAAGGGACAAACAGGAGGAGCAAAATGACCAGGTGGAGTGGGGGTGCCTTTTCCGGGATTGTGCATCAAACACACCATGCAATTCTTAACCACTCTTTCGGCACACTTAGCGATACCATCATTCCTCCATACAGGAGACAAGAACTTACATATTCCTTTCGCACTAATATGTGACAACCCATGAGCCATCGTCACAACAGCTAATACATACGCATCTGGTAACATCCATCTCTGACATTCCGTCAGGTCAACCCAACATCCATGCATATCCAATTTCCCTGTACTTTCTTTCCACTTGGTCTTTTCAGCTTCAGTAGCTCCATTCTGAATTTCTTTCACACTTTCAACAGTATTTTCACACATACCAGTCTCCGCCGGCCACCTCACTGAACTCGTGACATACATTCGAGTCGCAAGATTCTTAGCCGTTTCTTTAGCAATCTCATCCGCAAATGCATTACCACGACCAACATCATCCGTCACTTTCCGGTGCGCACTACATTTCACAATCGCCAACTGTTTAGGCAATGTAAGCGCATCCAAAATGTCATTCACCAGATGCCCGTGTTGAATCTTCGTACCATGCGATGTCATGAATCCTCTTTCTTTCCACAGTCTTCCAAAGTTGTGCGCAACACCGAATGCATACTGACTATCGGTAAACACATTCACACGCTTTCCTTTCGACAGAACACACGCTCTTGTCAATGCAATTAATTCTGCCGCTTGCGCTGAATTCTGGTTCAATCTCGCAGTTTCCACAACCGTGCTCAACGTCACCACAGCATACGCAGTCGTCACATCGCCATTCGGCAATTTAAAGCAAGAGCCATCCACATACAAAGTACCATCGGGATCTGACAAGGGAGTGTTTTTCAGGTCCACACGACCTTTTGTTTCTTCCTCAGTCCGTAAATAACAATCATGGGGCAGGACATCATCGGATCCTATATTAATCGGCAACAATGTCGCCGGATTCAGTACATTACAACGCTTAATCTGTATATGACTTGCCAAAAGGGTCAGCTCGTACCCAGACAACCTTGCACTCGTCAGATGTTGAGTCTTTGTCCTATTCAAGAGCGTATCAACTGCATGCGGAACCATTACTATGAGCATATTGTCCATGACCAAACCTGCGGATTGTCGAATAGACGCCGCAGCTGCCGCCGTCGCCCTCAAGCAACTTGGCAACGCTCTAGCCACCGGGTCTAAGGTCGAGGAAAAATATGCACACGGACGCTGCTTATCACCAAATTGTTGCGTTAAAACACTCAACGCACAACCGTCCCTCTCATGGACGTATAATGTGAAAGGCTTACTGTAATCGGGAGTACCTAACACAGGAGCCGAACACAGCGCATCACGTAGTTCAGAAAAACTTTTCTGACATTCCTCCGTCCAAGGCAAAGGAGTCGAAACGTCCTTGCACGTGAGAGCTACCAATGGCTTCGCTAACAGTGAAAAGTTCGGGATCCACTGTCTGCAGTATGATGTGATACCTAAAAAGGCACGCACATCTCTCTGAGTTGCTGGCACAGTCATTCGAGCAATTGCTGCAATTCGTTCAGGGGTCAACCTTCTTCCCGCCTTTGACAATAAGTGACCGAGATAGGTAACTTCTTGACAACAATATTGTAGTTTGGAAGGTGACACTTTATGATGTAAGTCGCAAAGATGCTGTAACAAGGACACTGTAGCAGCTTTACAGAGCTGTTCAGTGTCAGCAGCAACTAACAGATCATCCACGTACTGAATCAAGGCTGCGCCAGCCGGTAACACAAATGCATCAAGCTGACTTTTAAGAGCTTGACTGTAGATTGATGGACTCTCACAGTAGCCCTGTGGAGCGCGTTTGAATCTGAAGCTACGACCACCTAATGAGAAACCGAACAAGTCTCTACTTTCCTCAGCAATCGGAATGCTAAAGAACGCATTCTTCAGATCGATGACCGAGAACCATGATGCAGTAGCTGGAATTAGAGTCAGCAAAGCTGTAATGTCTGGCACCACAGGAAACTGCGGAACAACAACTTTATTTACCTCCCGTAAGTCGATAACTAGACGATACACGGGAGGCTTAGAGGGATCCGTTCGTTTCAGAATAGGCAACACAGGACTATTGCACACATTACCTCGTGTCTCCTCAATAACATCCTTGCCAATCAGATCGTAAACGATCGCTAATAGTGCCCTTTCACCATCCAGAGAAATACGATACTGAGGTATACGTGGCAAGCGCGCACCAACTTTAAGTTGGACAACATAAGGTGGTATATCCAACAGGCCCACGTCATTGGGACCTTTCGCCCACAAGGAGGCTGGAAGAGATCTCAATTCCGATGGGAACTTATCGATCGATAAATACATAGGGGAAATCACGCTCTTACCCAACGTAAGCTCCACACCCGCAGGAGAACAGTACAAAGTCGCATGTAACCTTTTCAACAAATCTAAGCCCAACAGATTCTCACCACAACCAGTAGTCAAAATCAAAGGAGCTTCCAGCTCATGAGACCCAATTGTAAGGGGCAAAGGGCTAGAAACTGGATTGCTAATGGGGGCGCCAGAAAATCCAACGGAAACATTTGTTAAGCCAGACAAAGGCGCGCCAGGGAGTTTAGAATGCATGATGGAACTTTTCGCTGCACCAGTGTCCAACAGAAAAGGCTCAACAACGCCCAAAGTGGCTACTGCAACATAAGGCCCTCTCTGATCAACCGGAACTGATACTTCTCCCTTCCTTTGTCTATGGCTGTCCTAGTAGAATCCATCCGCATCAACATCACACTCAACATAACAATCATCCACATGATACTGTGTAGACCGACCGGACGATTGTTCGCGCCGATCGAAACAATTTTGCGAATCCGAAGACGTCGCAAAGCGTTCGGCCTGATTCTGGGTAACTCCGCGACCTCTACCACGAGAAACCCGTTGAGGACCACTACGTCCTCCCCGAGCCGACACACCATTGGCCCTATCACGGAGAACCGGACAATCGAACTTCAGATGGCCTTCCCCACGACAATATGCGCACTGATTATATCCCAGCACAAAGCGAGGCGCAGGCGAAGCATTGCGCGGCTGCGGTCTAGAGAACTGTGATTGCGATCTGTTTGGCTGCTGTGTATCACTGAAATTCGAACGCGGTGGATAGGCTTGCTGCAACAAGACCTTAGTTTTGAGATCCTTAGTTTTCTTTTCTGCACGCTCACTTTCCTCTTTTTCTCTATTTTCGTAATATTGGGCCGTAGCCAATATTTGGGCAGTGGTAGAAACAGCCCACGCACTCTCAGAATTCTTCAACTTGTTGCTCAGGTCGGGCAACAAGTTTGATACAAATTTATCAACGAACAACCGCTGACCACCCTCGGAGCCCATGTCCTGACCACTATGATCAATGAACGCTTCCTCAAATCTCGTAAAGAAATCAGAAACACTTTCATCCCTCTTTTGCCTGCACGCCGATAATTTGTCCCAATTGACGCGCATCGCTGGCATAAGCGTCTTCATGAGGGTAATTATCCTCTGGGGCAAAGCCACAATAATCTGTTCAGGTTTAGCCCCACCGACCTGCCGGGCATCTGCCGCTGTAAGGGCAGCCCAGTCACCGCCTAACTCGGCTACATGATTCTCGTGACGAATTTTCGCCCAAATCGGCTGAGGCACTACATTGCCGAACAACATATCAATATCGGCTAGGTTCATAACAGTAGCATCCACCAATTGGGACAGCTCCTTATAATAACCCGCAGGATTCTTACGGGGATCAGGTAGGGATTGCTTCACTTGCAAAACTTCCGATCGCTTCCAAGGGAGGTGTATCCACACTCTCTGGAAATGGGCTGGGACAGGAGGGTTAGCAGCAGCATCACCTGGCATCCATACCGGGGGAACTTCCCGCATAGGATATTGACCAGGTTGTGCCATCCATTCCGCGGTCGCGTCCTTAAACAGTGCACGTGGTTGCACTGTACATCGAAAGGATAACAAACGTTCCAGAGCCTCTCGAACTTTATCACCTACAATGACACCCGTGGCAAACCGAAGCTGTAGCTCGGAAACCTCAGGTGGGATATCATCAGCTATATCTTCGTCCCACTCCTCTTTTAATGACTTACACAATTCTTCGAACACGAATCGCTGCGTGGGCGCATTAAACTGAGAAAACGTTTCGAACACTACACGTGGGGTGTATTTAACAGGGTTGCGAATCCATCTACGTGCCGTTTTCACCAACGACTCACGTTCCCTACCATCAGGAAGCTGACTGCGTCTTTGAGCAACATCCGTAAGAGTCGAGCCAAGTATCGGCCCAAAGAACGGAGAATAAAGAGAAGCAACAGCAGTCAAAAGACGACTACGAACAGAAGGAGAAGAGGACGAAGATGCAGGCGTAGCCGCCATAGGGGCGGAAACGGTAGCGGTAGACGCAGCAGCAGGAGTAGCGGGAACAACAGGCTGAGGAGGGACTTGGAAAGGCGCAATAGGGAGAGAAGCCGGAACAAGAGGATGTACGATCTGTGGCCCAAGGGGATTCGGGAGTACGGGAGGAACGGCGGGCTGACCAGCAGCCGCCAAAACAGCGAGTTGAGGAAGAGGTGGATGAACGGGACCCATAACATCAGGAGCATAGGGAGGTGGCGATTTCATCAGATAAGACAAAAGCGAATCTTCCACCGATTCTTCTCCTGTCTGATCGATCGTAGGAGGTAGCGCCGGATAACATTTATCCACTGCCATATGGTGAAGCCGAGCACTAACTTCTTGCTCTTTCTCATCTTTGTCTAACTGATACTGTTCTGCATTGCGCATCACCGTAATAACACCTTCTCGTTTATTTTTCTTATTCTGTTTGATTTCTTTCTGTTTGGCCTCTTTCCGCCATAACCGGAAGGAATCAAACATGGCCGGCCTAGCTTTCTTTTTAAATAATTTAGCTTCCAAGTTATCTAAAATGGCAGTCTCGAAACTACCATGAGGTGGCCAACTAAGGACGCCATCCTTTTTAGTGTAACGAACCCAATATTCATTATATACGATAGGACCCACGCCATGGCGACTATAGAGCTCATAAAGCGGAGTTCCAGCCGGAGGTATCGGACATGAATCCTCCAGCCGGGAATCCATACTGCAACATTTGAGAAACCCAAACAAAGTACTACGGCCAGGCATCGTGCACACTAGCCAAGTATACAAACTTCAAGGGCTATCGGGTTACGATGTCCTCGCAAAAATGCAAGACCCTCGGTTTTTGGCAATTGCAATCGTCAAATAAAACCCAACAACTAAGAACCACGAATGCTATGGAACCATGCAAACAACAAAGCAACACTGGGAGCGACCCACAAATACTTAACTGAGAGAACAATGGCGTCACCAGGAAGGCCCGTCAATCGTCTCGCCGTACAAAGGACTACGCCAGGCGCCAAAACAGGTCGACAGTCAGGGCATCGGTCCGTCGCAGCCGTCAGGAGGCGGGGATCTTCGCGGGAAAAGACGTCGGGCCACTTATGTCGACAACTGGATCGATGAAGCGGGGTGCACCTTCCCTCGGAGATTTCACACGAAGTTCCTCACGATCGTCGGGCTTTGGACCGGTACCGTTGATGTCGCCCCACGTTGGGCGCCAACTGAAGGACTGGGTTATTCTTAAGACCCAGCGGTGCCAGGGGACAACACCTGAAACCTTCGTGGGTTACCTGTTCTGGCGTACCAAACACAGAGACACGGGACACTTCCAGCGACGTCAGAGATCAGCGTTTATTACTGCAGGGATACAGAGGTCACAAGAAGTACACAACGTGTAGGTTCTCGGAGACTGCTTCAAATTCGTAGAAGTGGGTCGCTCCATTTATACACGTTTTTGCCATAACACAGTATGGCGAACAAAGGTTACAACTCAGTTCCCACAACAAACTTCAAAAGGGACGCGTTCATGTTTCAGGAGGCCGGAACATAATTACAACAGTCTTGCCGGTTCCCAACTATAAAAACATATTCCCTCCGTAATAAACACATTTCCTCCCAACCATAAACGCATTAAGGAAGGACGAAAAACAGAATGCAGGGAAAGAACGAGGATGCACAACAGGTTAGAAAAGAGTATTAGGGGCAATAAAGGAAACTCGATAGAGGGTTCAAAGACCTCATGTCTAATGTATGCGTGACTGAAACAATAGACCGGAGCGGCAAGATGGGCCTTGAGCGGGGCCATCTGCCTCACTCGTGTCATTCCCCTCATCGTAAAAGTCACCTCAAAGAAACACGTGTCCTTCGTACTAGCTTGAAAGTCCCAGGGTCACGAAGCGGACAAAAAGCCCGTTCGCTGGCTACCTGAGGGCAAGAAACAAAATGGACGCTGTATCTAAAATGGAACCCGAGGGTTCGGATAAACGAACCCAAAAATGAGGCGAACCATACGTGGCTGTGTTGCGAAACTTCGTACACCCACTATACTCGTCATTTGCGGTTCATAGATACCAAACTCATCCATATTCGTCACCACTCAAAAAGGTGCCGTCCCGTCTCACACGGAACCTCAGACGCTCCTTTTGCCCTCATGTAGGCAAGCACTAGTCAAGATCGGAATCTATATCAATATTCATCAGATCGTTCAGATGCTGCTGGAACATCATTCTATTCATCAACGTCTCCTTGGTAACAGATGGCCGCCTTATACACGTCGCAGCACATAGGCCACATAAGGCAGGACCACACTGTACACAAAGACAACACGTGAACAGAAACGCTACAACAGCCCCTACGATCATCAGAATCTTCCAACCCCAGGTTGACATCAGGCCCCAAAACCATCCTAAGAGCGTCCAATTGCCTTCGTCCACGTGTATGGACTCGGAAATCTTGTGCAACTTCGAGATGGCTTGATAAACAGTTGGAGCATTGTCAGGAATAAAAATGCAACAACTCGAATGGATAATTTTACACACACCCCCTCTATCTGCAAGAACAACGTCTAGAACCATACGGTTCTGCAACGTCATGAGTCTATCCGCCTGTAGTTCAGCCGTTAGATTACCAAGGGCAGTTGCAGTAATATTAGCAGTCGACTCTACCACGCGGGTCAACTGTCTTAGGTTCCTACTATTAACCATAGGTCCCCAAAACGGCAAGAAACCCTTAAAGAAGTCTCCTGCTTCTTGACCAGCAGTATCCTCTTTGCTAATGACGCCTCTCACGACTCTAGTTTTGTGGTAGTCCGAAGCAACTGTGAAGGACGGAGGTAAAAGATTCGCAATATAACAGGTACCCGAAAAGTCGCGGGGTAACCATGTATATGCACGTTCATAACACACAAAATAGGTGCCCTTAGCAGTCAGAAAAACAGGGGAAGAGAGCATCGGTAGGACATACGTTTCATTGCAAGCACTGCTCCCAAGTTGTGCTCTCGGATTTCGACCCAACCCTTGCAAGCAGAAATTACCAAGGTGCGGTACAATCCATATCGGGGACGAGCTCTTAAACTGTCTATTTCCCACTGACGTACTATACTCAGCCTCGCTCAGATCCTTATAAGCCTGCACTTCTTCATCTGGAATGAGTGATGGATCGAAAACATCTCTGTCCAGATCTGCTATGGCTATCGCCAAAGGCTTGTGGTACGGCCCAGGACCGGAATTGACAGATCTTGGCTCTCGACTGGGGTAGGAGTCTAGTGCACTGCGAAACATAGTTTGGAATGCCCGAGCTGAACCCTGGGAGCTGTATGGAAGGACCAAATACGGAATACCCCTATCCATGGTGTGTGGCATTAACCCACATACCCAACAATTGGTAGTATTCACCACCAGCTGATGCTGATGTAGGAGCTGAACAAAGGAATTATTCATGAATTCCGCACGTCTAACCTGCTCATGTTGAGGCAAAGGATGAAAGGAATGTGGGGAGACAGTGGTGAGGGAACTTGAGTCAGGAGAAACAGTAGGTGAAACAGAAGGTAAGAACAATGATACTCCAAAATACACTCCACCCACCAATAACATAGATACAATTAGGAACAATAGAAACACCTGAAACAGAAAACATTTTGTTTGTACAACCCTCCATAGCTCTGATCTCTGTGCCAACACCCTTTCTTCGTCCACTAGCTTAGAGAATGCCATCCTCTACAAACCGTCCGTGACCCAGGCCTTTGCCACGTGGGTACGAGCCGTCCCGCCATTGTTGGGGTGACGTGGGTGTGGGCGTGGTACGACTCGTACCCACGCTCTTCAGGCGTGGGTACGGGACGTACCTGTCTGGTTGTGTTGCCGGTTCGCGTCGTGATGGACTTCCGTTGTGGCGGTCGCTGGCTTAGCTGGAGACGCCCCCACCCCCTCGTAGTGACCAGGGCCTGGGAGTCAGGTATGTCCAGGGCATGTGTGCTGTGTGACTTTGGTGGGGGGTTTGTGGCCTGCCCTGGTCCTGCCACCCCCCCCACCCCACTTTCCCCCCTCCCTTAGTTGTTCTGACCTTCTGCGGCGTCTGTGTCGGAACCTGTAGAGGAGGTCGACTGCTATGAGGGCCGGGATGACACGTAGGTTCGGGTCCATGTCTGTCCGTCGCGTACGGGTCCTCCTTGTTCGCGTCGTCCTGTCTGTCTGTCGCGTACTGGTCCTCCTTGTTCGCGTCGTCCTGTCTGTCCGTCGCGTACTGGTCCTCCTTGTTCGCGTCGTCCTGTCTGTCCGTCGCGTACTGATCCTCCTTGTTCGCGTCGTCCTGTCTGTCCGTCGCGTACTGGTAGTCCTTGTTCGCGTCGTCCTGATTTCCCGGCAGTTTTTGGCTGCCGGAAAATATTCACCGTGCGGGATGACGTTGGTGCGAATCGTAATTCCTGGTTCGTGAATGGCAGGCTGCGAGCGTCCCGACGTCAGGTCGGCGCTTTCCCGGATCGCATTTGTAGGTTTATTTTGTTCGGTCGGGGTTTTTTACGATTCGTACGGAAATGGTGTTCCCGTGCGAATCGTAATTCCATGTTTGTATATTTTGACGACCGGGTACGCGTCGGACGGAGAATATGCTCCGTCCGACGGTTCGTACCCGGTTTTTACAGGATCGTGATCGGCACCTAGGTGTGTCTGGCAGACTTGCAGATCCTAGAGGTATCAGGGACCCATGACTGTTGTATGAATTGGATAGCTTCTTCTGAAATTCTTGGAGTTCTCCAGGATGACCCGAAATCCTCCAGGCGATCAGTATCAGAGATCCATCTAGGATCATGCTGTGCTGATGTCCTAATGGGTTGATGAGTAGATCCGGAAAGGAGGAATCAAAATCGGAAAGACACAGGACATTTCCAACTGAGAGGGATGCCAAGGTTGGGCCTGCCAAAAGGGAGTTACTAAGACAAGGGATGAAAGTGGTCTGCGTGCTTGCGCCAGAACTTGATCTATGAGAAGAAAAGGAGGAAAAGCATACCAAAAATTCTGAGGCCAATATTGGAGGAAGGCATCCATGGCGAGGGCTTGAGGATCCAGTCTCCAACTGAAAAAGGAAGAAAGCTGGGAATTCAGCCGGGAAGCAAAAAGATCGATTGACATTCTTCCAAAGACGAAATAAAGTCGATCGAACACTGAAGGGTGTGTCTTGATCAGCCTTTCAGATAATACAGAATCTCCCGCACGGTGGCTCAAACACGGCAAAGCAAAACGTAAAACACAACAACACCTAGAAAAGTGTATTATTTTACAAAATGCAAAGACTCTCTTTTCAGAATAAGGCTTGGTGTTTTACTCATGCAATGCTTTCTAACAGAAAGGCTTTCCCAGATGCCAAAATGAATCACATTCAAATACACATAGAGATATATATATATATATATATATATATATATATATATATATATATATATATATATATATATATATATATATATATATATATATATATATATATATATATATATATATATATATATATATATATATATATATATATATATATATATATATATTTATATGCAAACAATAATAACACACTTGGTAAATGCAACAGTTAAATGCATGGATATGAAATACAAGCAGCAAATAATATGAGATAAAACTGAAGGATATAATATGGGACGTCCTGCAAGAGATCAGAAAGATATATTGTTAGACCTGTCTTCATTGGCATGAGTCTCTCCTCCATTTTTTTCTATGGCCTCCGCTGTTTACGATGTTTTTGCTGGAATATTGCTTTGGGCACTGTGCCACTGCTGATCAGTGCCACAGTGCAAGTGCTCCCTATATTAAATTGATACATTGATTGGTATTACCATGATTGGCTTGGTTGACTTACTGTTCAGACCCTAGTCTAGTGCACCGCGTGTGCCAAGGGCATGTAAGTTAACTGCTGCTGGTGGGCTTGCAGCACTGGTTGTGCCACCCACAGAAGCAGCGTGTAAAATGTGTCTCAGGCCTGCCATCGCAGAGCCTGTGTGCAGTCCCTGACTGCCATGTCGACTTGGCAAGGAAACCTACTTGCCAGTCTCTAAAACCTTCACTTTGCCACATTTCAGACACCTCTATGATAGGCCCTAGGGCTGGGTGCATTGTGGGTAAACGGTTCTAACATATATAATATATACTAAATACACCAAATCATTACTTTGGATGTGCACTCTGACTCATTCACACTAAGGGTGGGCGGCATGCTCCGCTTTGCCCACGGAGTGCACGTAGCTCTGCCTGCTTCGCCATATACGAAGTAGGCGTAGCAGGCAGCGCTACGCCCACGCCGCTGCGAAGCGAAGCTGCCCGCCACCCGCCACCCACCCGCCCTCATTTAAAAACTTAAAAGAATATAAAAAGTACATTAAAGGACCTTACCTGAGGTACGGCGTTCCGGGGCTCCCTCTTCTTGCTTGCCAGTAACTTCTTCATAGAAATGCGCATGCGCGGACGCCCGCGCATGCGCATTTCTCGCGAGAAATGCGCAACCGCGGGCGTCCGCGCATGTGCATTTCTATGAAGAAGTTACCGGCAAGCAAGAAGAGGGAGCCCCGGGACGCCGTACATCAGGTAAGGTCCTTTAATGTACTTTTTATATTCTTGTAAGTATTTTTAAATGAGGGCGGGTGGGCGGCGGGTGGCGCGTAGTGGGGCTACACGGAGCACGCGAGTGTGCGTAGATTTTTCCACACTACGCGCTGCTCCACGTAGCCCCACTACGCCCAGGGTTAATTCACACATCACAAAGAAAACACCTCAAATGACCACAGCCACTGGAACCACGCATCATAATGGCACTAGTCAGAAACAAGTCACCTCACCCGATCGTTCACTCAACATCATTGCCAATTCAAGCTGGGAGGGCCCGTTCACAGCTGGGCTTGGACTCTCGACCGGGGCTCAGATTCCGTTTGTCTTACAGCTGTATGTCTACTGTGTAAGTGAGCGTCCAACCTTGGCTGTCAACAACCCTCAGCTTTATAGTCTCAAAACACACACTAGAAAGTCTGAGAGTCTTCCCTTCTGCTCCAAGAAAACTTACTGGAACTGGCCAGCTTCCAGGCAAGCATTCCACGGCAGGAAGAAGTTCCCATGTTCCCTCTACATTCTCACATATACCAGCCTTTATCTTGATGAAGCTCACAAAAGCCTTCCGGCGTACATTAAACAATCTCTCACAAAAACAATCCTTGAACATGATTAACCCACACAACTTGCAAGCCTGGCTGTGTGCGCATAAAAAGCTCAAACAAGGCAGAGTCAGAATTCAGGTTGACATGAGGCCATGTCAAAGCCAATAGTGAAAAATGTATAATACTTGACAATGTACAACACAATGCACATTTGTGCACCACTGCCTATAGAATCACATACTTCATCTCTCAATGTACAACACAGTGCACATTTGTGCACCACTGCTTATAGCATCACATACTTCATCTCTCAATGTACAACACAGTGTAAATTTGTGCACCACTGCTCATAACACTGCACTTCAGGAGAACAAAAAGTACGTTCCACACCTCTCTCTCTCATACTTTCAAATGTACATCTCACACGTTCTATTCTTGGCAAGGCTGTCCTACTCCTTTGACAGCTCCCACTGAAAGACTGCTAGATTACAAGAAAGAAACCTTTAAGAGAAACAAGGTGTATGCAGGACGTCATACATTCAGGCTAGGATAAAATAACACACCAAAGTCAATTAAAATAATGGTAGTCAATGGTCATCACAGGGTGTCAGACCACAAGAGTGCCTCTAGCACTACATTCCCCCCCATGACCTTTGACTATCATAACATACATATATAAAAAAAATTAACTTTTTAACTGAAAACACAAATATAAATGAAACACATGTTAAAATAGTGAAATTATAAACGCATGTAACAATAATTTTAAAGCATGTAAAATGGCTCATTCACATCTGAATACTTAGCAAGAATAAATGTGTGATGGAGACACAAAATGAATGCACAAATAGACTCAAGCATATGAACTCAGTAATGCTCCTAATGTCACAAATGGCTAATTCTGGAACTTCTACAATTGAAGCAGCCAAACATATATTTTGTGCTTAAAAAATAAAGGAAACATCATCATCTTTAAACTGAAAATATCTTCTTCGATTTCAATTTCACCATATCTGTTTTTAAATTCTTTATCAAAACTGCATTTCTGGTAACTTTCTAGATTGAATGGATCTATCCTCCTGTGTAAAAAGTCAACACTCTTTTTCTTGGAAACCTTTTAAAAAAAACATTTTACTTCATTTTCACACAATCAGACTTTGATGACTGGCTTGGTAAGTTTGTCTGGTTTGTTTAGCCAAAGGATGTCAGCTTGCATCGTCGGGTGATCACTCCAGTGTTGGGGGGAGAGGGGTCCCACACCCTCACAGGCCCACTCGCAGGACAGGGAAATCAGGTGCACCAACACGTCGCAGTATGACCTGGAAAAGAAACAAGCAACACTCTTCTTGCAAAAAATATTTTTCAAAAAGTGCACGTTCTCCTTTCTCTGTTTTGTATATAATGACATTGTATTATCATTCCTGTCTGCATGGTTCTCTGCTGGCTCTGGAGAATTATCCGAGAATTCTACCCACACTATGGCCTCTGATTTCTTGGTATTGGAGTGAAACTCTCCTTCTCCCTGCACATTCAGAAGGGCTGGGGAAGTCTCCTTCCTGACTATCTCTCCACACACTGCTGAATATGTGCACCCATGATCATTTGGCATGAGCCCAAGGCAATCCACCTGCTCTAGTAATTTCCCTTTCTTCAACTGGCTCTCCACTTTCTGTGGGACTGGTCTGCGCTGTGCATACTGACATATAGGAATCACAGTTCTACTCTGCCCACCTGTTAGTATGGTCTTTCACTCCTAGATGCTCGCACTTAGTCATGCCCACCAAATCAGAATCGTGTGTCACCACCTGTGTCTCCAAGATTTTAGCGTTTTCATCTGTAAGGGAATTAAAGGTTCTGTCTAGTGAATGTATAGGACCATGAGCATTTACAGTAACTGCGCTTTGCAGTAAAATCTGCCACTTCACTGAGGAATCCTGTGTCCCAGGCACTTCAAACACTACCCCTTTCTATTGGAACCTGCACCAACCGTTCATGCAAAACTGCAGTTTGGGGGCCCGATTCACAGAATTAACTTAAGACAAAATCCTAAACTTAGTACCATTTTGGTATTCACAGAATGCACTTACTACTTCTGGTATTCACAGAATGAACTTACTACTTTTGCGATTCACAGAATAAACTTACTACTTTTGGTATTCACAGAATGGATTTACGACTACTAACTTTACGTCCACACTCGGGCCGGAATTTCCGGCCCGGAGGTGGGGCTAAGTTTAGGATTTTGTCTTAAGTTTGTTCTGTGAATCGGGCC
This sequence comes from Triturus cristatus, assembly GCF_964204655.1. Classification (NCBI taxonomy): domain Eukaryota; kingdom Metazoa; phylum Chordata; class Amphibia; order Caudata; family Salamandridae; genus Triturus; species Triturus cristatus. Next base: position 996,093,499 of record NC_140584.1, read on the forward strand.
CTCTGTCTGTATGTAACATTTGATCACATTTGCTTCTTGCCAGTGCATTTGAGAAAATTCAAAAGTCAAAATCACATTATGCCTTATGGTCATCTGCCAAGTGTCTGTCAGCGTGCAAAAGCACAAAAGCATCTGTATCTGTCCAGTATCTGTCACAGCACAAAAACACACAGATTATTGTGTCTGGATAGTGTCTGTCAGAACACAACTCAAAATCATCAGTGTCTGTCCTGTATCTCTCAGATCACAGGTCAAATTCAGCTGTGTTTGCCCTGTTTCTGTCAAAGTGCAAGCAACACATTCTCCAGCACTTGAAAATGTTTCAGTCCAAAAGTCTAAAACCACACTCTTCTTTCCTTGTTTTTCCACACATACTCAAAGTGGCACACTGCCGCTGAACTGTCACATGTAATTCAATGTCTCTTTTCTGCATTAAGCAAAAACCAAAGGAAATGATGGACGGAGTGTTGAACATTACAAGCACTCACCCCCAGTCCACTGATCTGGGTTTAATCCATCACCGTTCTTTAGCCCACTCTGCCACCCCAGTTCAGACATGGCCATATGCAAATCAGTCTGACCCTGTGCCTCATGGGAACAGTCCAGCCTGAACTGCCAAGCCATGTCTTCCCTGGACCGGAAACAAGCTTCCTAGGACCGGTTTCTGGCATTTCAGCCGTCTTCAGCCAGGCTTGCTTGAATCCAGTGGCAAAGTGAGCAAGGGACTCACGTCTGAGCATACCCTGCCAACTTATGGCGAACAAAGCAAAAACCAAAGGAAATTGATGGACCAAGTTGTCTTCCCTCTTCAAGAGAAAAATCTTGTATACTTTTAAATATCTGTGTTTGCTTCTCATCTGTTAAACATGTATTAGAGGCAATCTCCCACTCAAATAACTCAGTTGGCATCTGGGACTCTGCAACTGAAAACATGGGCATTTTAGAGAGCATATTCCCCTTTTAAAATTGCACTTTTTCGAATCCTCGAGTGATGCCAAATTTCTTGCTCCGCCTTTCAAATAATACAGAATCTCCCACACGGTGGCTCAAGCACGGCAAAGCAAAACATAAAACACAACAACACATAGAAAAGGGTTTTATTTTACAAAATGCAAAGACTCTCTTTTCAGAATAAGGCTTGGGGTTTTATTCATTCAATGCTCTCTAACAGAAAGGCTTTCCCAGATGCCAAAATTAATCACATTCAAATACACATAGATATATATACATATATATATATATTTATATGCAAGCAATAATAACACACTTGGTAAATGCAACAGTTAAATGAATGGATATGAAATACAAGCAGCAAATAATATGAGATAAAACTCAAGCATATAATATGGGACGTCCTGCAAGAGATCAGAAAGATATAAGGTTAAGATAATATTTATAAAGCGTACTATACCTGAAGGTGTCAAGGCGCTAGGCAGACACAGTAAGGGAAAGAAGCGCAACAGCAAATTAAGAGGAGAATAACCATGTTTTAAGGAGTTTCCTGAAAGCAGGAAGATAACTTGCATTGGCAATCGCTGGAGGGAGTGGGTTCCAGAGCTATAGATATATATACACTAAATACACCAAATCATTACTTTGGATGTGCACTCTGACTCATTCACACATCACAAATAAAACACCTCAAATGATCAAAGCCACTGGCCACACATCACAATGTCAATAATCAAAACTCAAACAGCTCAAATGACCACAGCCACTGGAACCACGCATCACAATGGCACTAGTCAGAAACAAGTCACCTCACCCGATCGTTCACTCGACATCCTTGCCAATTCAAGCTTGGGGGCCCATTCACAGCTGGGCTTGGACTCTCGACCGGGACTCAGGTTCTGTTTGTCTTACAGCAGTACGTCTACTCTGTAAGTGAGCTCCCAACCTTGGCTGTCAACAACCCTCAGCTTTATAGTCTCAAAACACACACTAGTAGGTTTGAGAGTCTTTACCTCTGCTCCAAGGAAACTTAATGGAACTGGCCAGCTTCCAGGCAAGCATTCTACAGCAGGAAGGAGTTCCCACATTCCCTCTATATTCTCACATGTTCCAGCCTTTATCTTGACAAAGCTCATGAAAGCCTTCTAGGGTACATTAAACAATCTCTCACAAAAAAAAATCCTTGAACGTGATTAACCCAAATAACTTGCAACGTGGCTGTGCGCGCAGAAAATGCTCAATCAAGGCAGAGTCAGAATTCAGGATGACACGAGGCTATGAGAAAGCCAATAGTAAGAAATTAATAATATTTTGCCAATGTACAACACAATGCACATTTGTGCCTATAGCATCACATACTTCATCTCTCAATGTACATCACAGTTCAATTAATCTTTATTTCGGTTTAGAAACCATAAAAGATATACATTTAACAATTTACACATCATAAAAACATTCATTGAATATCATTGTTCACAAGATACCGCTAGACCAATGCATACTTGCTAGAAATCATATTTCTAATACTAGACCTTTCTCAATTTTTAAAAAGAATAAATAAGAATAAAATGTCGGAATTTAATAAGACATAAGGCATTGAGGAGATTCATATAGTATCATCTAGGCAACTAAGGACTGTAAAATTCACATCTGACATCCCTTCAATATTCCATTTGTATTATCAGTGATACAATAAAAAAGAGTTTAATATAGCATAGTACTTTCCACATACTAATTAAAATGCGAGAAGAAAACCATTTTAATGAAATTTAAAAGTTAGAATTTCAAACCTTCATTTTTCCTTACTAGGCCTACACCAAACAGATATCTGCTAACACTAAAAAACACTATTTGATATGTATCTGTTCTCAATATTCTTTCTGCCTCATAACAGGATCTAATACCCAATAGTGGGCAAATGGGTTTGATCCATTTAGTTCTATATTTTGTATATGCTGGGCAGAAAAATAATAAATGAAGGTCATTTTTTTTGCGCCTGTGTGTCATAGTGCACAACACTGAGAGTTTTCCTCCCCTTGTTTAGAGGACCATTTTTAAGTATGTGAGTTTATCTGTAGAACTCCATAACAACATTTTAAATATAATGCTTTTGCTAGCTGAGGCTGCACCTCATCTAGAAATGGCTCGAAGTTCCCTGTTGGTTTCATTAAAAGGAATTGCGTTGTTAAGGTACCTGTAGCCAAACTATGGGACAAACTATCTTGGATGTACACCCAAAAGGTCAGCTTCAGTATTTTCTTAGAAGCCGTAGTTAACTGTGCTGGTTCTTCCCAAAAATAGTTAAATCCCAATTTATGAAACCAACTATAGACATGCTTCAACCATGGCAAGGCTATGCTATTATTAAAACGTAAAATTTCCTCTATCCCATTTTTATAGTGGGCGAGTTTTTCCATGGTCCACACTCGTATCCAAAACAATAATGGTCGTAAAATTGCCTGATGGTGTATGTGACGTACGTTTAGATCCATTACAATAGGTGTTATTGGTGTACACATTGGAAGGCATAATAGTTTCCTAAAAAACTTGTTTTCTCCCACCATGAAAGTATTATTGCTTGAGGCCCCCACAATTCTGCCCCATAGAGGAATGCCGATTGAGCCCTCAAGCGCAGGTGAAACCGCTTTAGACATGCTATTCTCATGTTTCTTTACTATTGGTAAAGTATTTTGGAGTAAAATAGTCTTGCTTTTCTCCAATTGCGTTTCGAGGTCATTTTAGTATCTAGGGTAATGCCTAAAGAGTTAAAATTCCGCACATATTCTATTTTCAATTTATTGACAGTTACATTCTTTTTAAAAGACTTATGTGGATTGATTGCCATATATTTGTTTATCCAAATTTATTTCCAGGCCCCTAGTCGCACAGTATTCCCCAAAAGTATCTATTAAACATTGTAAGCCTTTTGGAGTTTGGGATATTAAAATAGTATCGTCTGCAAATAAAAGTGCCGGTACTGGCACCCCCTCTAACTTGGGAGAATCATGTTCGCAGCCCAGAAGATATTCGGGAATATCATTTACATATAATGAAAATAGAGTGGGTGCCAGTACACAACCCTGCCTTACACCTCTGTTTACCTGTATCGGCTCAGTAAGTTCACCCCTCGGACCCAATCTAACCCTTGCAAAATTATCCTCATGCAGTCTAATAATTTGCATGAGTATTTCCCCTGGTACCCCTTGATTTTTTAGAGATCTCCAAAGGAGATTTCTAGGGATGAGGTCAAAGGCGGCCTTTAAGTCCACAAAGGCGAAATACAAGTGGCCCTTCTTGAATACTGTGTATTTCCAACTCATACAAAGGAATCTAAAGACCTGGTCAGTTGTGCTCGTTTTGGCTCTAAAACCAGCCTGATATTTTGTTAAAATACTGTTCTCCTCAATCCAATCATTTAATTTATTTAAAATTTGACGGGCGTATATTTTCTGTAAAACATCTATTAAACTAATCGGTCTATAATTCGACGGGTCTTGGCGATTATCTTTTTTAAAGATAGTTGTAATTTCGGCCCCTGTCCATGATTCTGGTATCATAGCTCCTGTGGTGACTGAATTACATAAAACATTAATTATAGGGGCCCCAAATCTCTTTATCGCTTTTCAATAAATCTCCAGGGATTTTATCAGGACCTGGTGTCTTCCCCAATTTCACTGCGTCCATTGCTGCCAAAGTTTCCTCTAGGCTAAAGTGTAGAGGGGCTGTGGTTGCGACTATTACATAATCTTGTGGATTAAATTCTATATCACTTATGGATGTTGAGTAAAGGCGGGAGAAATGGCTGACCCAAGTTTTAGCATCCAAAAAGAGGTCCTTGCTACATCTTCCCTGTTTGTTACCTTTTGATATCAGGTGCCAAAAACCAAGGTGATCTTTGGTTTTGACTGCATTAATTAGTTCAGTCCAAATGTTATCGTCCCAATTTTTCCTAGGTTGTATTAATAATCTCTTATAGTTGTTCCTTTTCTCTTTTAAGGCCACTACATTTTTACTTTTTGTTGCCAAAATGAGTTCCTTTTTAGCCTCCCGGCATTCATTATCGTACCAGGGATATTCACAGTTCACAGTTCACATTTGTGCACCACTGCTTATAACACTGCACTTCGAGACCAAAAAGTACATTCTACACCTCTCTCTCCTACTTTCAAATGCACATCCCACACGTTCTGTTCTTAGCAAGGCTGTCCTACTCCGTGACAGCTTCCACTGAAAGACTGCAAGATTACAAGAAAGAAACCTTTAAGAGAAACAAGGCATATGCAGGATGTTGTACATCCAGGCTAGGATAAAATAACACAGCAAAGTCAATTAAAATAATGGTAGTCAAAGGTCATCACAGGATGTCAGACCACAAGAGTGCCTCTAGCACTACAGGATGCAACCTCCAATTGCTGGAACCTTGTAGATGTCTGGAATGCTTCCCTGGAAGGTAAACCGCTCAAACAGAAGGATTGTGTTTTAGGCAGTAATCTCAAAGATGTCTGGCTAGATACGCAAGAATCTTTGACCTCGTACCTCCGAGGTGATTGCTATATTTGACCTCGGTCATGTGTCCATTCAAAGAAAAATGGTGCAACTTACTCTGTTTTTGGTAAAGGACTGGATGGTAAAGGAACCTGCAAGCATCTCTTAACTGTTGATATGCAAGAAGGACTCCTTTCGAGACCATACCCCCAAACAAGACCTCGCCAGATCTTGCGTCCCAACCTGTCTGACTTGCATCGAATTCTAATACTAGATCTGGGGCAGCAGAGAAGATAGTTCTTCTGTTCTAGGTGTCCAGATGTTGAAGCCACCATAGAAGTTCCTCTTTGGACTCCTGGTCGAGGGAAATGGGAACTGAATAGGCAAGGCCCTTGCGAAAATGATGAATGTTTAATCGCTTAAGGGCTCGATAATGAAGAGGGCCTGGAAATATGGCTTGAATTGACGAGGCCAGAATACCTACTAACCGAGCCAATGCCCTGAGAAAAAAAAAAAAGAGAGAGTGACGAATCTCATTCTTTATAAGAGAAACTTTGTGAGATGGAAGTTGGAGAATGGAACGTGAGGTATCTATGAGAAAACCGAGAAACTCCAATTGCTGTGAAGGCACCAGGACAGAATTCTGAAGATTCACAAGAAAACCTAGTCAACATAGGAGACTCTGACATAGATGACGATGAGATAACAGAAGGACTCTGTCTTGTGCCATGATAAGAACATCGTTGAGATATATATTGAGATGAAATCCTTAGAAAAGCCACCACAGGATGTAAGATCTTGGCGAAACACCAAGGGGCTGAAGGCAGGCCAAAGGGAAGCACCTTGAAATGATGAAAATAATTTTCCCATTGAAACTGGAGATATTTCATGTGAGAATGATGACTAGGAACAGTTAGATAAGCATCCTGAAGGTCAAGTCTGACCAACCAATCTCCCTGGATAAAAATGTCTCTGAGATGTAAGATGGTTTCCATTTTGAAATGCTGCTAAACTACAAAGTTGTTGAAATCCTTTAGATTTAAGACCAAACAAAACTTCTTGTTCTTTTTTTTGTACCAGAAAAACATTGCTGAGAAAACCTGAAGGATCGTAGGGTCCTTGTTGAATTGCCTGTTTGTAGCGAATTATATTTTTCTGTTCTAGGGAAAAATGAAGAGGAAGGTAATGTTGAACCAGAGTATGATAGAACTCTATGAGATACCCTTGAACCGACTGGATGAGCCAGGGATCTCTGGAAAGAGAAATCCAAGAAACTAGAAACAAAGCCTATCTGCCCCTATGGAAGGAGCGCCAGAATTGGAAAAACTTACCGGAGTAGTGTTCTCCTTTATTCCTGTATCCTCTGGGCCGGAAACCTCTGGAGGATAGAACTGAAGTTTGTATCCAAAATAAGAGTCGGATTGACCATGCTGATTGAAGGAGCCTCTCTTGAAGGAGCGGCCAGCAAAGAGACATATTTACCCAATTCTTTAATAAAAGAGTCGCCAAGGAACCCTCTTCCTTGAAAGCCAAAGAAACTAATTTAGGGTCAATTTTAAGCAGAAGGCTTTTGATGATGATGATGATCTCCAACGAGATATGGGCATTAGCATTCCCCAAAATACAAATATCCCTTTGGGCTCAATTGGAAAGGGTATCAGGGTCCACCGTGGTACCTTCCATTTTGGCTTCTTCAGCCAGATCAAAAATTCTGGTGAGAGGACCCACCAAATCCAACAATCTATCCTGGCAATTAGACCAAGCTCTATCCACTCCCTTCTTGGCATCCTAAAGAGAAAAACTAACAGAAAAAACAAACCAGCAAATAAAGGTTTAATATTTTAGAAATACCGATAGGAAATGAACAGGGGGAGTGTCCAGGAGGCACAACTCACAGAAATATAGACTAACGAAAAGCCACACCACAAGGTGGAGTTCAGGGAACTTCTCTGCGATGTGAGGAAAAACACCAGATGACTTGAAGTCGGAAAGGAGCAGCTGAGAAAACTGCCAATCACAAACAGGGAAGCAAATTTAGTTAAAAGAGGAGCACATTTTAAACACGGGTCGAGCGCACACTGCGGAGGCGGTTGGCAGAAGCCCCGCTCAACTCATAAAACAGTCAGACGAACGCGCACGAGCATGGGAGATACATAAATGAATTAAAGAACTGATGGACTCTTAAACAGTTATAAACTGAAAGCATTACATAATTATACAACACAAACCACAAAATTGAATGAGGGAAACAGAATAAATATACTTATCTTAACTGCGAGCAAGAGGACATGTTGTTCACAGTCAAAATTATTATTGGTGTACTCGACATCTTATTGGTGGATGTATTGTGATGTCATTTGGTAGTTCAGTTATCTTTTTTTTCTGGGAAATGTAGTTCTTGCTTGGCTGTGGTAAAAATAAAGGAAGAAGAGACTGCATAATAGGAGTCTCTGTGTCTTGTAATAAAATTACTCCTATGGTACACACCCTTTAAAGAAATGTAGCACCAATTCTGAAACCCAGAAGAAGGCCATAAAATGCAGAACCTATCATTCATGAGAAGTAGTTCTATTGTGTGGCACATGCTTGCATTTCAGATAAGAGATCTTCCAGCCTGGTAGTTGAGTACCTCAACCTTAAACCATAGGGTTTGATTGCTCTGAGGACCTTGAAAACAGTAGACAAAAATCTGGGCTGGAGTGCAGTACCACAAAGTTTGACTTCTATCAGAAGCCCTTCTTGTGAGCTTCGGTAAGGAAGGGAATGCAAACCACAGGTGAGAGACTAGCATCCAACCACAGGCCCCCCTCAGAGGAAACCTGGACAACTGATGTTGTAACTCCTTAAAATAATTCCAAGGTTCAGGATAATAAACATCCACCAGGAGAATGAAAGAAGGATCGTCATACCTCAATGGCCTACATTTCAATATCCTTCATAAAGACTAGTACAAAAAGTGAGAATACTTTCTTCAAGACCTCTAAGAACCTATTTAAATAAATGCCAAATTTGAAGGAAATAGTTTGTCAAACTGTAGAACAAACTCGTTTTTAATCTTCCATATATTTTGTGTACATAGCTAATGCCCTACCCTTGACAGCTTGAGCAAAATCCCGGGAGACTTTATGGACTAAGATGAAATCCACTAAATTGAAGGAACAAATAATTTAGTGGAGTACCGAGACTCTGTAGAAACACTAAAAAATGTATGAAAATCATTAAACACACTACTAACTTCCCTAATCATACTAAAGGAAAGAAAGAAGAGATCTCCGGTAGGCTGTCACAGCAGGTTCTATTGAAGAATCCACTTGCAACAAGACGCTTTAATTTTGGATCGCAATGCCACCCATTATGGCAGCACACTGAGGTCAATGATACAAACTCCTCCCAGTGCACAAGAACACCACAAGATAATTAACTGAAAGAAATAGGCACAGTTGGAGAATAAAAGTGAATTCTTACCGAAAACAAAATTAAGCATGCTCCACTGCACCGTGAGACAAATGATGAATTAGAAGTAGACATGTGGCCAGAGAAGAAAAAGTCCTAATCAGGCTTGCAAGAGGGAGGAAAATAAAGTTAATCTGAAAATAAACCCTCTAAAAAGACCTGCAGAGGCAGGAATGGCACATGTGAGGAGCCATGAGAAACGCTACGGCTGAATCACCTAAATTATCCAAACGACCTCTCAAAGGCCTTAAACTAAATCCAAAACATATTTACTGGGGCGTAATTATTATTCATTAACCCCATATGGTTGCAACTAGTGTAAACTCAACAGGTAGGAAAAAGCAGAAGTGACTTTTACCCCACAAAAACTGGTGGATGACTGTGTTATTATGTAGAGCTCTAGACTTGCCATACCCAGAGAGCAGCCCTATGGTTTTAATCCTAAAAACAAACTTGGGGAAATTCTGAGCCAGTTTAGGAACATATATATATGTGATCAAGGCCGCATGTCTGGCAGGCAAAACGCGTCATTTGGACTATGATGTGTGAATAAAGTACCATGTCTATAATCTCGCTATTGGAGTCTGTTCCCTGGTGTTGCTCCGTTGTGGCTGGGATACTTTGGGATTATGTTAGGATATATATATAGTTTGCACTCGAGACGTAAGTATTAAAACATTTTATTTTCAAGCTGACAGGTCTATAAGCAGCAAAGTTCAGAACGCGTTTCGGCGGTCAGCCTTTGTCAACTGAAGCAAGAGGCCAGCTGTTGTATTTATGTCAGCACGTGAGTCCAATCTAAACAACATAGTAAAAATACTTAGATGCTCATAGTTCATAAACGTATTCCCAATACTTAACTTGTGTGACCAATTCATTTCATATGAGTATAAAAGCAGCTCACTGTGCAAAATGTGCAATATTTAAAACCGGCATCTTTCTTTGCAGCGTTAGATTTAAATAATCACATATAATGCAGTCTCAAAAAAATGTTTGTTTTTTTACTGACGCCTCACCACTCAGCTAACATGTCTTTAAGCAGCAAAGTTCAGACCGCGTCTCGACTGTCAGACTTTGTCAACTGAACCAAGGACAATTTGATGAACAATATATATATATATATATATATATATATATATATATATATATAAATATATATATATATATATATAATTGGAACTTGTTCCTGACTCTCCACACTTCCCGGCCGGCAAATGTACGAAGGGAGGGATACGGACACCAGATTCTCGTGGTAAAAGCAGGACTTTATTTAGATTCAGCCTGTCAGACGCGTTTCGGATAACACAGTATCCTTGATCACTTGCGGAAACGCAGTCCGCTTACTGTTTTTATATCTTGTGTCTTTTTCTTAGTGGTGCTCCCATGTCACGTGAGAAGTGATAAACATAAAAAACATACTAAATAGTGATTGCACTTGCTTTGTTTTTCCACTGAATTATTGCCATTTGTAAACAAACCGGATTGGTTTGTGGGTAAAGCATGAAGTTACAAAGATACATATGCCTACATATTGCTGTTTCTGTCTGCATAAATGCAATGACATATATAGAATTAATTGCGGATTCACATCATAGTCATAGAAAAATATATTATTTCATGATATTAATACGGACAAAATTAAATATATAAATATATAAATAAGTTCATATATTGTCCATTAGCAAATTTGCATATAAGTACTCATTGAATAAATACAATAAATGAGAAAAATGATCTTCATAAATATTAAATATTAAAATTCACAAGAAAGGATAAAATTAATCAAGCAATAGCTGTTAGCTTATATCTGAATATATTCATGAATATATGTACGTCTATATGCATATGTAAGCATGCCAATACCTCTATAAATATGTGCAAAAAATTCACAAGGTGTAAACAATGAGATGGCCTGCATTCATTATTCGATTGCTGTATCAAATATCATATATTTATATATGATATATATATCAAGTATCATATATATATATTTGATGAACAATATATATATATATATATATACATATATACATATATATATATATATATTGATTATCAAATTGTCCTTGGCTAAAAGCGCACCCCACAAAAGATGAATTACTGGAATTCTTCATTTGAGGCAAAACCGGCATTCTTGCATTTGGAGTCATTCCTTCGCCTTACGCATTTCGGAGCTCCAGCTCCTTCATCACAGGCGTGCCTGTTAGTGCACAGTACTGAAGAAAAGGCAGTGCTCCCTGCATGACGATTATATTGCCTTAAAGGTCAATTGAAATGTGCTGAGAAGTTTTTACTTTGAGTATGTCTGAGTGCACCCTAGCAGCCTGTGATCAAGGAGCTGTGCTCCGAAACGCGCAAGGCACACAAAGAACTCTGAATTAAAAATGCCTTTTACTTTTACTCGATCTGCTGTGGAGTGCGTCTTTGATGTGGGGACACATTGATGGACATGTAACCGAACGGCAGTCTGGCTGGGAAGACTGCACCACCCCAAGTTGGGGCCATGAAAGCCTGGAAATCCGTAACTGGTTGGAACAGTAGATCAGCACAAATTATGGAGCATTTATAATTTGGAAGCACATTGAAGGGAAATTTTAAAATGCATATTCAGTGTTGCAGTGCAGAGTCTACAAGAGATAGAACACTGTCTGAAAGGGACTATATATCCCAGCATGAACACAAGTTAACTCACCTGTGAAACCTACTAAGTCTAAAGGTCAATTAAAATGTGCTGAGAAATTTCGCCTTTGAGTATGTCTACGTGCACACTGGCAGCCTTTGATCAAGGAGCTGTGCTCAGAAATGCGTAAGGCAAACAAAGAACTCTGAATGAAAAATGCCTTTTGCTTTAACTAGATCTGCTGTGGAGTGCGTCTCTGAAGTGGGGACACATTGCTGGACACACATATATATATATATATATATATATATATATATATATATATATATATATATATATATTTTTTTATATATATATATATTCACTGGAAATATCAGAAGTTACAGGGACGTTATAGTTAGGTAATATAATTTAAAAAAACATAGAAACTCAGGGATAAAACCAAAGGTTACAGGGACGTTATAGTTAGCCTCTAATTTCACTTGTAAAACACCAGAGAAATTCAGCAGTTATAGTTACTTGAGCTAACCATGACTTACACCCCCCCAAAATTTCACTGCTTATGACGTCACATATTACACCACTGATGACATGTTCATTGACATCACTGATAACATTACTGATGACATCTCAAATGACACCACTGATGGCATCATCCAGTGAGTGTAAGTATTTTCTAATAGTTTATCAGTGTTAAGCATATATACTAAGCTACTACAAAAGTTTAATTAGTATACTAAGTATACTACTAATGAGTGATACAACTTTTAGCATATAATATGTGAGTGGTTGTGCGTATCCATGAGTGAGTGGGTGTCTGAGTGGCTATATGGGTGTGTGAGTGGCTGTATGGGTGTATCAGTGGGTGTGTGATTAGCTGTGTGGGTGACTAAATGGATGTATTGGTGGGTGAGTGGGTTTGTCAGTGGCTGAATGGGTGAGTGAGTGATTATGGGTGTGAGTGACTAAATGGGTGTCTGAATGACTGTATGAGGGAGTGACTGGGTGTGTAAGTGTTTGGTATGGGTGAAGGGTTCTTTGAGTGGGAGTTTGGTTAAGTGAGTTGGCCTGTGTGTGGCTGTATTGGAAAGTAAGCATCTGTGTGAATGGCTGTGTGGATGAGTGAGGGGATGTGTGAGTACCTGCATGGATGTGTGAATGGGTATGTAAGTGGTTGTGTGAGTGAGTGTATGATTGGGTGCATGGGTGAGTGAGTGGGTGTGTGAGAGGCTGTATAGGTGACTAGTTCTACGAGTAGCAGTATGGATGAATGAGTGGTTGTATGAGTACTTGTATTGGTCTGCAGGAACTCAGCAGATGGAACCACAGCGGGAGCTGCTCCTGCCATGGATCTTTAATGCTGCAACAGACTGACAGTACACCATGCTACTTGGGGTCCACCTGAGACACACTCCATTACCTGCTGGAGACTCCCCCTCTTGACCACTGTGTATTCTGCATTCTCCATTAGTCTGCCTCTCTGTTAGGTGTGACACTTACTTTTACTCTGTACCTCCCATTTCTCTGCAAGCAGCAGGCAGCCAGCATAACCCACAAGCTTGTTGGTCTTCCCCACCTCCTCATCACTCCTTGCTGGCCCACTAGAGATTGGCCCCCACCTAGCTGTTGGACATAGCACCTTCTTCCGGTCCACAAATTACCATATGCTTGTTATTCCACTTGCAGCTTTTCAGGCCTCCACGCACCTTTGAATTATCAACTGTGCTCCAGCCGTGAGACGGGGGACCCCAAACAGTGGAGACTCACCTTCAAGCCCTCTAAGACCACTGACATATCTGGGGCTTCATCTAACACAGAAGAACACCGCACTGCCACGGAGCCATCTGAACAAATGGATGGTGCAGCAACAATCATGGCGGAGCTGCAGGCTGGATTTGGGGCCATGGATGCCCACCTCGACAGCCTGGTTTCTCAATTACACCGCATGGCAGAGCACCTGGAACAGCAAGGTCATCGCCTGGATACCGTAGAGGGGCGTGTATCCGGATTTATAGACAACACAATCAATATGGCATGCAGTCTAGAGAAAACGGAGCACCTCCTAAAAGCAGTAGCCATTAAGAATGAAGGTCTGGAAGCCCAATCACGCCATAACAACATTCAAAGTATGAGCATTGCGGAAACAACGAACATGGGCTGTCATCAAATACGAACTGTTTGTCGAATCCCTCCACACTGAACTTTTGGGATCTGAATCCTTTTTGTCCACATTTATTGTTGAGAGAGCACACAGATCTTTGGGTCCTCGCCCTCCTACAGGGGCCCCCCACCAGCACCCTATAGTAGCATGGCTACTAAACTACAGGGACCAGGACACCGCACTTCACCTGGCCCGGGAATGATCACCCTTGCAATATCAGAATACAATGGTCTCCATCTACCCTGATTTCACGTTAGCTGGTCAAGAGGCCAGAAGAAAATTCAACGATGCTAAGGCGCTGCTACACAAGTATGGCTTCAAGTATGGTATGCTGTATCCCGCCAGGCTTAGGGTGATGGTCAATAACAAAGCCAAAATCTTTGACTCTCCAGCTGAGGTCACCTTCTTTTGTAAGCAGCTCTGGCCTGGCAGATCCTCCCCGGCCCATATCCTCCAGGATCGCTCCTATCTAGAGCCAAATATGTCATCCAGTGCTGACTTGTTCAACTCCAGCTGAGCTCCTAAAATCAAACATTGGGTTTTGCCTGGATGTCCTCATTCCTCCTCTTGTTCTGTTTTCCCCAAGATACATCCTGGCTGTGTAGCCCCCCTCCTTTTTTGACTACCTCTCATAGGAACATACTTCAGAATGCTCACTGGCTCCCTCTGGCATCCCTCGCCCTCTATGGAGTGCTCAGAGCACTATGTTGGGTTTTATGTTTGTATTATGTTTATATTTGGGATTTTCCAGTACCCTATAGTCCGGTATGGGGAAGATGGGAGGAAATATTTTTCGTTTAATTTTATATCTTGCTCTCTTCTTTTTCTTTCTCTACACTACTCTTCCAAGGCCAGACATGATGTATCAGGATTCTATCCATACACTCAATCAAGCTCAATGTTACCTAGTCATATGGATGATTGGGGGGGAGTTAAGCAGCAAGTTGACCTTACGTTCCTCACTTGGGACATCAGAGGTCTTAATAGCCCTCGTAAGGGTAAACAGATGCTATCATATTTGAACTGCCACAGTATAACAGTATCCTTCCTGCAAGAGACACATAGCCCCATCTACTCCTAACCCACCTTCTCTGCCTCCTGGGGGACTCATAGGTATTTCTCTAATTACAGTTTTTACTCCTGAGGTGTCTGTATATTGCTTCATAAAAGTCTCCCTAGTCATCATCACACCACAATTACTGATGCATAGGGCCGTTACATCTTAGTCACGGGTACTCTGCTGGGACGATGAGTCATGTTCCTAAATATATATACGCCCCTAACGTCGATGACCCATCCTTTTTTCATGACCTATCAGCCCTTTTTGGCCATTCTGACACTGATATGCTAATAGTTGGAGGTTACCTAAATCTAGCACTCGACCCTCACCTCGACAGCATCAGCAACTGCTCCAGCGGCAAACCCCGTTCACTTTGAGCCTTTCAAGATATAACTGACGAATACTCCCCATAGACGCTTTGCATACCCATTATCCAAACATCCCAGGATATACTTTTTATTCGGCCCCACATGCGATATGGACTCAGCAAGATAACTGGCACATTTCTGAAACCGCCACCCCCTAGATACGCGATATTAAGATATTGCCTCGTACTCTGTCTGACCACGCCCCAGTCAGACTGGTCCTCATGCTACCCTATGGGGTGGTTGGGAACTTAGGTGGTCTTTCCCTTCCACAACTTTACTTGACACAGTGTTCCATTCAGAACTGCAGGAAGCAATTCTTGACTAATTTAGGCTGAATGCTGACACTGTTGACACCCAGGCCATGTTATGCGATGCTTTTAAAGGTTATATCTGCGGAGTCTGTATTTCAAAACAAGCTGGAATCCTGCAGACAATACGCAGGGAGCTGGCGTGAACAGAGGCAGAATTAATAACTCTCGATCAGTCCAACTCTCCAAACACCGACCCCACCTACTTATCTACATGTACTTTGTTATTGGTGGAATTCCAGGACCTGGCGGTAAGAGAGAGACAATGTACCTCTGGATATACACAACTGTCCGCAGTTACCGTGAGGGTCGAGCGCCCTGGCCGGACATTGGCCAGCCTCCTTCGCCCTCCCTGAGAGCGATGATGCATTACAAGACTACACCTTGCAGATGGTTACCAGGTGACAGCAAATGAAGATATTCTATGTGAGCTCATTTCCTATTACATATCATTATACACCACACGCCTTGACCTTGGGGATACAACACATTTGGTCTATTTCGAAGAAATAGTAATGGTTTTGCTCACGACAGGCCAGTCTCAATTTCTGGCCAAGCCTTTCACTTCAGATGAAGTTGAATAAGCCATAGATTTACTGGACGGCTCTAAGTACCCCGGACTATATGACCTAACAGGCACATTTTATAAAGCATTCAAAGGAATCCTAATCCCACACCTCCTAGAAGTCTACACTGAGGCCCTAGAGAAGGGTTCCCTCCTCCTCTCCATGAGATAAGCCTGGATCTCCTTGCTTTTAAAATCCAACAAAGATCCTGCCTTATGCACCTCCTATAGGCCCCTGTCCTTGCTCCATTTTGATAATAAAATCCTTGCCAAAGCAATAGCCAACAGACTCTCACTGCTGCTAGAACAGATAATATCTCCTATCCAAACAGGGTTCATTCTTCAAAAAACCACATCATTAAACCTCCATACTCGGTGCTGAACAGAATCTCTCCGGAGATACCTTGCTGTGGTCGCCCTACTTGATACAGAGAAGGCTTTCGATTCTCTGGAATGGCCTTTTCTGTATACCATACTCAAAGAATTGGCATCCCCCCACAGTTCACAGCCCTGGCCTCCCTTCTGTACTCTGCACCCACTGCCCGCATAAGGGGCAATGGCTTGTTATCTGACCCTTTCACCATGTCGGAAGGCACCACACAGGGTTGCCCACTCTCACCTCTGCTGTTTATTATCGTGATGGACCCATTGGTCTGCCACCTACAAGAGAAGCATATGCATCTTGTCCTCCATTTCAATTAGGGCCCACTACTTATCTCAGTGTACGCTGATAACATTCTACTGTTCGTCAAGAACCCCTCAGACAATTTGGCCCCTCTCATTCATGCGATAAGCCGTTTCGGTGCCCAATCTGGCCTAAATATCAATTGGATGAAATCTAAGCCATTTACCCATACCAATATAACTGATCCCCCCAGTGCGAGTACGTGTATCGATTCAAGTAAATATTTAGGCACAATCCTACACAGAAATAAGGAGCAGATCTTTTGGCTCACTTATGGCCCGCTGTCGAAAAATTGACCAAACAGATTGAGCGCTGGATACATCGCCCCCTTGTCTATGGCGGGCCGGATCACCTTCATAAAAATTTGCGTCTTAACTTGCTTTCTTTATCTGTTTCAAACCAACCCCATACAAATATATGTTTCTTTCTTTACAATCCTTTGCACGTTACTTATCTGCTCGGTTTGGGCTGGGCCGCAGACCCCGAGTGGCTTGCGATACCCTTGTCCTTTCCTATGAGCATGGCGGATTTAGGGATCCAGATTTTTATATTTATTTCCTAGTTGCACACCATTGGTATCATTCTGATGTCTGCTTACCATTCACCAAACCCGAACGCAACCTGCCGGACCACACTCCATTGACAGACCTGTTACCACAAGTCCTCAAACTTGATCTATCTGATGTACAAACACTCTCCATGATGTGCTGGGCCCTTGGGAAACTCAGCGGAGTTCTGGGATTGAATCTCCCATACTCCCCAGCACTACAGCTATTTCAAAACCCTTGGTTACTACTAACCCTGAAAAAATTAGTGCAGCACACATTGACTATATACGATCTCCACACATTTGGCGATTTATTACCGAACGGCCACGTTATCTCACCTAAAACAGATCCCAACATTTCTCACGCCACACTAATTGATCAATTAATTTTTCGCAGACTGATTGGTACAATCCGCTCACCCTTTCCCTCTTATCCACTAGCGCCTGAGGACTTAATCCCAATTCACATTACTAATAACAGACCCTAAAGGTAAACACTTAGTTTCCAAACTCTATTGCACCAGTTTGACCCTTAAATGCGCCCATGACTGCAGAGTTAGGCAACTCTGGGCGCAGGAGTTGTCCAGCATCACACAGAGGGAGATTGGGCATATTGTTACACACAAACCAAATTAGTATCTCCCAACCACCGCCATAAACTGCTCCATTTCTGATTCCTCCACAGAACATACACCACACCAGCTGGTCTAGCCAAAATAGACCCATCCAGATCCTCCCTTTGCCCCAAATTTAAAACACCAAATGCCGACTGGACTTCGCTCACATGACATGGACTAGCCCCTTTGTCGCCACATACCGGACAGCGGTCTTTGATATACTATCACACATGAATTCTCTGACACTCACTCCTTCCCCCCATTATGGCCCTCTTATGCAACGTCTTTTTGATCCCTAAGACCCTCCCCCGTTTCTCAGTCATTGCTTTATTATTAGCCAAGAGAGAGATCGCCCCCCGCTGGGACAATGCACGTCGCCCCACTACAGCACAGTGCCGGACTGGGAACCAAAACCGGCCCTGGCAAAGGGGGGGTTGGGGGTGCCGCCGAGCTCTTTGCCGGGGACAGTTTTCGGCCGATTTTGTTACAGGGCCAATTTTGCAGCTATGCTGCAAAAACGGCCCTGTAACAAAAACGGCTCCCAGGGGCCCAAAACCGGCCCCCACAGGTGCGGCGCACCGGGAGATTGCCCGGTGCCCGCTACGGCCAGTCCGGCCCTGCTACAGCGGCATGGCTTAAAAGCATGACATACTGTGATATGACCAGTGAAGTCTACACTACATTGCAACCCCCCTCCACCAGACCCAAAGACATTTGGCAAACTCTCAGTATTTATTTACTATCCCTTGCTCTGGACTCCCCGAATCAATCTCCTCGGCACTAGTGGACTCCAGCTCTCTTTGAACTGTTAGTCAAGACACTATCGACTAAAGCACACCCTCTCTCCCCTTATTATTATTCTTCTGCTGTCCTAGTCCGACTCCAATCATTATTGACTCCCAATGTGAATTGTGTGAATTTTCCTGTATAAAATGAGAAATTCATCTTATTGTTCTTTATCCATGTTTTTATTTTGTTTAAGCATGTATCGTCATTGACGAGCTTCTGAGCCTTGAAAAATCCCGAATAATGATGTATAGATATATGTAGCTCCTGGCCTTTCTACTCTCTCTGTGTTTATCTTTTTTGGAAAACGATAAAGTTTAAATACATAAATAAATACTTTCTGAAACTCAACGCAGATAAAATTGAATTCATGCTTAAATCTCCTAAATACAACATTGCTGTTGTCCAGAACTGGATAATGTAATCAAGCTCATCAGAAATACAACTAACTATTGTCAATAAAGAAAAATCCCCACGAGTTATCCTAGACTACTGATCCTGACTACAAGGAGAAATTAATAATATCGTGAAAAATACTCAATGACTATGCGCACCATTTGCAATCTTAAACATGTGGTCTCAGAAGGATCTTCTAAGGAAACTCCTAGCCCAAGTTATCTCAGGATAAGCCTATGGCTCATCTTTAACTCGCTGGATCACCCAAATCTAGCCTCACTCGCATCAAAGTAGTACTACACTCGGCTGTGATACTCAACATAAACACAAAGAGGACTGAACACATCTCACCAGTCCTAAACTGCTGCAACTGGTTCCCCAGAGAGGAAGCATTGAATAACCTATGAGGCTGTGTACCTCAACTCTCCATCCCAGCTACAGTGGAGCCAGCACATCCTAAGAGTTAACTCCCAAGAAGGACTGGTGCTTGAAATCCCAAAATTCAATAAGAAAAAACAACCTATCAATTCTTGTCCAGGGCAGCAGCCAGATTAAAGATAACATTTCTATGGAACTAAGAACAGCCACATCATGCATGGCCTTTCAAAAAAGGTGTAAGAATTTCTGATAACTGAGAATAGCCACTTTAGCAAAATAAAGCACTTGTGTGTTCTAGATATCTGATCAGGAAGGTCAAATTTCGATTTACACAAAACTGTGTACCTTTCAGTTTGGTCTAGTGACCAGGCTTCTCCAAAGAGTAGCTCAGGGGCTACTGGTATCTCTCCAGTAACCTGTGAGTAGCTCTCCTATGTGCAGCATAGCCTACTAAGTTAGATGCTTTTGCATGGATGAACTAACATATGTATACCAAAATTGAAAAGGGTGTATTGAAGATAAAATAGCCAATCGTTCGAGAAACATGGTTGAACTTACAAAGTATATTTAAAGATGAAATTTGAGTGATAAATCATGTCTCGCAGAGGACCCTTTATTACTCGTATTATAACCTAAGTAACAGGGTCATGGCAGCTAGGACTGGTATACATTACCCATGTAGAGGCGTTCCAAGTTGATAAACGTCTTTTGCATTGCTGCTAACAACCCCGCCTGATGCACTGACATGAACACTGTTTACAATCTTACACGAAGTGGCCACTAATGTAATCTTGTCTCATGTGGTCACTGTACAACACGAAAAATAGGAGTAGGTCAGCATGATTTTCATTGAACAGAAGTAGCTGTTATTATAAAAAAAAGATGCTGCAGCTGTTATATCGTCTTACACTCTCTATATCAAATCTGCAGTGCTCTGGCATATATCTGATGTCACCCACGCTATACAAAACATCAAATAAGTAAATTAAACATTCAAAAAATTCATTTTCTAAATATAGATTCATCCACAGTACAAACTGACACACTCGTGCATAAGCTCAGCCGATTCATTGACTTACATCTAGCCAGAAAACCAGCACTCGTACACAGCATGCACACTGTCAACTTACACACACATTTACTCAACAATGCACACTCAGCAAACATAAACAGAAATAGACATACACCTAGCACGCAATGACACACATATCAAACACACAATGGTACATACAGTTAAGTTACACTGATATAAACGCACACTCTACCTTACGCTCACACATGCACTACCCAGCACAATCTGTTACACACAAATGCTCAAAATACAAACTTACACACTCATACACAGACAAGAAGCACAAACATGACCATGCACTTCACATTATTATAGACACATCTTGGGTCAAGCATATGAAAACACAGAACACACACCTGTTGAATCACACACAAGAGCTCAACACTTTCAGAGAAACAACCAATAAGGAGACACCCAATACACACATACACACACACCAACCAGTGTGCCAACCATCCCATTTTCTGTGTGTTTCTCGTGCTTTTGAGTAGGGTTGGGCAGAATGGGACGTAATTCTCTCTATCATTATTACTCATAATTACCACAAAAAAATCATTCGTAATTATGCATAATTACATGAGAAGCTTAATCCAGCATTTAGCACTATTTTCTTAGTGCAAAATGCACTATTACATCCAAAATGGGCCTGAGGATGCATTTTGTGCTAAGAAAATAGCACTAAATGCTATAGGACACAAACAGCAGAAGCTGCTCCCTCTCTTTAGGTTTGTTGTTCCTGTGCTCCTACAGTAGGAATTTTCCCCCAAACAAATTACTCGAGCTGGCACAATTTCGTAATTTGGGCAATTTCTCAACACAAGAATAATGTGTAATTACTAAAATTACTCTGATTACACCGGCATAATAACAATTTCACCCAGGCCTACTTTTGAGTGCTCATACTCATTGCACAAGGAGCTTTTGTGAGACACCAAACATTCCACTCTTTGCTACTCAGTGGACAAGCAAGTAAGAAGGATTGAAGCTACCAGGCAGGATGTATAACTATCTTTCTTTCAGCACTATGTGAGCTGTAAAAGTCATCTTTTAATGGCTTGGCTGCAAAGCACAAGAGGTCCCCTGATAATGGTCAATCGATGTTTTTTAACTGCTCTCTTATAGCAGCTTTTAGATTGAATCTAAATACTCCCTGTTTCCTGAAATTGGAATAAAAGTATAAGTTCTAATAGGAATTGACCAAGACGACACAACTTGGCCACATCGAAACAATTCTCTTAATAGTCAAATATATCTTCAGTGTGATTTTACTTTACTGCACAAATTTAACTCCTTGCATCCTAGATTTGGTTAAATACCTTTTGCTAAAACAAATACACATGCCATAATACCATGGCATAAACCATATGTGCACATCTATAGAGTTATTATGCTGTTTACAACGATTATGTGTTTTTTTCAGTGAATTTCAAAGGTTTTTTAAATGCTAATTTCTAACTAGAACGTCCCTGAAACCTATGGTTTTTTCAGTGAATTTCTAAGGTTTTTTAAATGCTAATTTCTAACTATAACGTCCCTGAACCTATGTTTTTTCAGTGAATTTCTAAGATTTTTTTAAATGCTCATTTCTAACTATAACGTCCCTGAAACGTATGTTTTTTTCAGTGAATTTAAAAGTTTTTTTTACAGGCCACCCCCCCCCCTTTCTCCACCATTAAGCAAACACACCTCTTCGCGCATTCTAAGTTGGGGGATTAACTCCCCTTGAATACTGAGGGTCCCTGGGGGCCAACTGGCCCACCAGGGACCTCCAGTAAGCCCCACACAGCTGGATTAATGGGAGTGGTACGAGGCCATGCCCCCTTTTTACGCTACTCTGCAAACGCACCTCTTGGCGCACTGCTGCTTGGTAGATGAAGTCCACTTCAGTCCTGAGGTCCTCGGGACACAAGGGGACTTCATCACCCCACCAGCAGGGCGCCAGGGGCGCGTTTGCTGAGTGGTGTAAAAAAGGGCGTGGCCTCATACCACCTGTCAGCAATTTCACTTTGTGGGGCTTACTGGAGGTTCCTGGTGGCCTAGTTGGCCCCCAGGGACCCTCACTTGCAACAGGAAATTAATCCTCCAACGCGGAGCGCGCCAGGAGGCGCATTTGCAGAGTCATGCAGAGAGGGGGCGGGGCCTCCAGTGAGTTGTTGGTTTCTTTTTTTATATTTTAATGGAGGGGGCCGCATGGCCCTCCTTCCCTGGGCCAATTCTGGCCCCGGGGACCCCATCCTCCGGGGCCTGGCCTTTACTTTTTAAAAACTTTTTTTGGAGGGGGGCTTCGTGGCCCCCTTCCTGATGCCTATTATGGCCCTGGAAACCCCATCCCCCGGGGCCGGCCTCCCTTTAAAAAAAAATATTATTATTAACTTTCCCTTTACTTTTTTAAAAACTTTTTTGGGAGGGGGGCTTCGTGGCCCCCCTCCCCTGGGCCAATTATGGCCCCGGGGACCCCATCCCACAATGGACCTCTGTATTTAAATAAAGTTTGCCCCAGGGAGGTGGTGGTCCCCGGGGCAGTGTGGGGAGGGGAAGGAGCCCCTCCACACTTTTTAAATTTTATTTAAGCCCCGGGGAGGAGGCAGTTCCTGGGGCAGCGTGGGGGAAATGAGCCCCCCCACGCATTTTCAAATAAAGCCCCAGGGAGGAGGCGTTCCCCAGGGCTGTGGGGGAGCACGTGCCACCCGTGCATAAATAATAAAGCCCTGTGGAGGTGGCGGTCCCCGGTGCTGCGGAGGCCCCCGCTACATGAATTGGGATTGCCCGTGGGACCTGGCCCACCCGGGGCTTTAAAAAACAAAGCGTGGGAGCCCGCGCTTTGTTATAAAATAAAATTTTGTCCGGAGTCGCTCCGGGTGCACGAATTGTACCCAAAAAATTTTTTTATGCTTTTTTGGGCTCTGGGGGTCTCTGTGGCACCCCTGACCAGGCCTAGGGGTCAGGGTGTTTTTACCCTGCCCCATTTTTTTCTTTTATATTGTTCCTCTCACCTTTTTCCTTCTCCCTCGGTACCGAGTCACAAGAGGGCTGCCAACACTTCCTGGTTTGAAGTGTTGGCAGCCAATCAGAGGCAAGCTTGTTCTCAAGAGGGCTCAGTCAATCAGATCTCACAATTCTAAAATATCGATATCTGTAAATCTTTAAATTTCTCAAAAAGTACTGAACGGATTTACACCATTTTAGAAAAAAAAGCGTGCTTTCTGGACAAAGAGCTATCTCTCTGCCAAATTTGGTGTAATTCCATTCAGCAGTCCAAGTAGTAGCCATGTCTAAAGTGTCCTATAGAAATTAACATGGGACCATCCTTTTTTCTCGGCCCCCGCTTGACGAATTGACGAATCACCCCGAACCTTTTATATATATATATATATATATATATATCCGCTCCACAACACCAGCCAGTTGCACTCACGAACGGGTGCACGCCAAGCGGGGGTGTTCCCGCTTCAAATTTTCAAGCTCCCAATTCCATTAGGTAATCGTACCCATCACGGACGACAGCACTCACGGGGGAGAGTTCAAAAAGGAATTTATTATTTGAACCCTGGGCAAAGACGCGTTTCGGCACTCAGCCTTCGTCAATTTCTGCAATGAAACGCGGCAGCCATTAAACATTTAAAGCATTTTCAAAGTTTCCGGTGTAGAGACAGAAAACAGACTATGCTCAGTTTGTCAACAAATCATAGCGCCATCTTTGAATGTCTCAAAGAGAAGGAAATAATGCAGTTATTCTGCCAGAATTCCATATAGATATGTAAATACATTCTAATCACAATATATAATTGAAATTGATTTAGCCCACAGATGGGCATACATATACTGTCTCAAAATATACACCAGAGCTGTGGCGGACATAACAACAGAAGGGAATACGTATATACTGCCCACAGATGGGCTCATATTATCCTTCCTATGATATTCATAAAACACTTTATATACATATACAAGTAATGCAGTTAATGTCCAGTATTAAAAAATGCAGATTATATACAAGAAATAGAGAATTCAGAGGGAAAGTTCATCATAATATAACAATGTGTCATTTCATCCTAGATGCACAGCAAGTTCTTCACTACTATTAAGGCCCTGCGGATTCTTACTTTGTAAGTCGATAATATAGCGTGATTCTAAACGCCTGAGCTTCTGTATCCTGTCACCACCCCTAGGGCTTGGTGGTACATGATCTAAGCAAAAGAAGGAAAGAAGATCCTTGTTGTTGCGATGCATCTTATTGTAGTGTCTCGCTACTGGGTAGGATTCGTCTACGTTGTTAATTGCCCTCATGTGTTCGAGAATCCGAATCTTAGCCGGATGAATGGTGCTCCCGATATAACGGAGCCCACAAGGGCACACTAGACAATATATAGCATAGGGAGTAGTACATGTGAGAAACTTGGTGATCTTTTTTGGTGTACTAAGTCCAGGTACTTCATACGTTAAAGTGCGTTTGCTCTTCTTACAGGCTTTGCACTTACCACAGGGAAAAAAACCATTAAGTGTTTTAAAAGATGTCCTAGTGGGTTCCACGTCATGATAGCTATGGACCAAATGATCTCTAAGTGATCTAGCTTTCCTGAACGTAACTAGAGGATTAGTAGGTAAGTCCTCTTTGATAATGTGATCAGTGAGGAGGATATGCCAGTTCTTACGTAGTATCCTCTTCAACTGATTGGCATTTTCAGAGAAAGTTGTAATCAGGCGGAAAGCACCATTTTTGGACTTATTGATAGCTTTCTCCACGAGAAGATCTTTCCTCGGGATTTTTTTAACCCTATCTAGGGCACTACCCAAAACCGCTTCGCTATAGCCTCTCACTCTAAAGCGTTTCAAGCTCAATGCTGCTGCCTTTTCAAATTCCATTTGATTGGTGTTGTTCCTTTTCAGCCTAAGTAGCTCCCCATATGGAATACTTTCAACCAATTTTTTGGGATGGCTACTAGATAGATAGATAGATAGATAATACTTTATTCGATTTCAAGATTCACGAAATCATAAAAGTAACATGTTCATGTACAGACAAAGGTAAACGACATTAAGAACAATAAAAACAATGTTACACAGAACATAAATAAATTACCTAAGAATTGATTAAACATTTCCTTTTCCTTAAAATACTTTTTAAAAAGCCCAACATTATTGACACACAGTATTCATCTTGTAAAGATACTAAAAACAATAAGGCGGGCCGACAGTGTCTCCATGAGCCATGCTTTTTTAAAAATGGCTTAATCCATCTAGATCTTTCCGTTGAATAAAATTTACAAAAACAAATAACATGCAAAGTTGATTGGATAGACAAATTATCGCACGGGCAATTGCATAATTTTCTTGACCAATCATTAACTGCAGGGAAGGAGACTAAGCGGAAAAAGACGTCGAACCTTAGCCTAGTGAGCAAAAAACGGTCAAAGCCCACCTGACACCATTTTAAATATGGCTGAATATCATTAGAAACCAATGTAAGTTGATGTTGTAATACAAGGTTCTTATTAAATTCAACGCCTAATCTAAGTGATTCAACATGGGACCAGCATAGCTCCTTCAAGTCCTTTCTTGTTAAACTGCACATGGTCTCTGGTTGAAAATAAAACTCGGGTCTGCCAAGATCCCTTGTAAATTGGCAAATATATTTCAACCAGGGTATCCTAAGTGCTTTATCCAATCCCATGCAATCTTTGAGGATGTCTCTATTTAACGTTAGAGCTGGAGAAGTCCATACCCTGTACCAAAGCAGAACTGGTTGAATACTAATCAAATCGCTCACATAACGCATACCTAACTCTGCGTGACAGTTAAAAACAGGGGAGCTAGCAGGGGTTGCCAAGATAAATCTTAAGAATGCATTCTCTACCCTTTGTATCGTGGAGAAATTATTATTGATCCCCCAAATGCCTGCCCCATAAATGGCTATACTGATGCACTTGGCTTGATAGATTTTTAGCAGTATTGCAGGCGGCCTCTTCCCCAGCTTTTTTGAGAAGATCATAAGTGCAGCAGTTGCTTTCTTAAATGATAATGTCCTATTTCTAATAGCAGGACCCCAGGACCCCTTTTCCTCGAGAACTATTCCCAGATAGGAAAATATTTTAGATGTGGCAAGTTCCTCTTTCCCCACAAACAAACGACACGCTCTTTTCTTGCCGCTGCCACAGGACATTACAAATGATTTAGAAACATTCAGTTTTAACCCCCTGTTATCCATAAAATTTATATAAGTGTCCAGAGCAGTTTGAAGACCTCTTTGCGTCCGGGACATGATCACTGCATCATCAGCATATAGGAGGGATGCAATTTGGTGCTGATTGGCCTGGGGGGAATCGCGTACTGTAGCAATCAGGGCTTTTTCTAAGTCGTTGGTATACAGGTTAAACAGCAGTGGGGCGAGTACACACCCTTGTCTCACGCCCCTTTTTACGTAAAAGGGCTTAGTGCATTCCCCATTTAAACCGTATCTAACCTTTGCCCTAGCGCCAGCATACAGCTGTCTTAGAAAGGAGATAATTACTTCGTCAACCTTCATATCACTCAAAATCTGCCACAATCGATTGTGAATAACACAATCGAAAGCCGCACTTAGGTCGACGAACACGACAAAAAGTTTGCCCTCTTTGGCCTGTGTATATTTGCCAACTAAAGACGTAAAGTTGAGTACCTGTTCTACAGTACCGCAGCCCTTACGAAAGCCGTATTGAACCGGCGATAAGATGTTAAACTCATCTGCCCAAAGTTGCAACCGATTCAGGATAACTCGCCCAGTGACTTTTAAGAAAGAATCCAGAAGGGATATGGGACGGTAGCAAGAAGGTTTATCTCGGTCCCCTTTTTTGAATATTGGTATAATTACCGAGTCTGCCCAGGTATCGATGAAACCCCGCGCACAACTAGCCTCTAGAGCGCGCTTGAGTAGAGGCGACCAAAGTCCCGGCTGAATTTTAAATAAATCAATTGGGACGCCATCTGCTCCTGGCGCTTTGTTACCTTTACTCTGGGTGATTGCGACCGAGAGTTCATCAACAGTAACGTCTAGATTGATCGGGACGAAATCGTCCGCCAATTGCCCCTGGGAAGTAGACTTCATAACTACCAATTTGTCTTTCCCTCCCGGATTATAGACCTCAGCGAAAAAGTCGACCCAAGAATCTTCAGTGATGGCCACGTCCATTCTGTCGATTTCCCCTGTATTGAGGAAGGGAGCCCTAACCGCCAGCCAGAAGGCAGAGCAATCCTTTTCCAAGGACGCATTGTATAAACAATCCCACGCGTCGTTCTTAAGCGCGCGTTTTCGAGCCTTCCGGGCCTGATTGTACACACGCCTAAGGTGAGTAATTTCCGTTTGGTTCCTTGGATTTTTCCCCAAGGCTATCTTTAAAGCAGTGTGGGCCTTAGTACACGCAGAATCAAACCACCTATGATTTGTTGACAAACTGAGCATAGTCTGTTTTCTGTCTCTACACCGGAAACTTTGAAAATGCTTTAAATGTTTAATGGCTGCCGCGTTTCATTGCAGAAATTGACGAAGGCTGAGTGCCGAAACGCGTCTTTGCCCAGGGTTCAAATAATAAATTCCTTTTTGAACTCTCCCCCGTGAGTGCTGTCGTCCGTGATGGGTACGATTACCTAATGGAATTGGGAGCTTGAAAATTTGAAGCGGGAACACCCCCGCTTGGCGTGCACCCGTTCGTGAGTGCAACTGGCTGGTGTTGTGGAGCGGATACATTGATTTTTCCAGCTGCACCGTGACCGCGGGATATTGGAGATTGAGTGTCGCGACCTACTGGGATTACTTCGCCGTGGCTGACAGACGGCTGGGACAACTTCGAGCCCGGTAAGGTGCCGCTGGCACGTACACTCCATTTACTCTCCGCGATATTCATTGAACGAGGGGGAGAGAGGGCACGAACATTCTAGTTGTGTACACAACTATCGAAATAATTTGTATGATGTTCTGCGAAACGGAACGCAGAGAAGCGGCTGCAAGCATTTTCAAAAAGCAAAATGGAACGAATAGAAATGCGAGAAGTAACAACGGAACGCCTGTAACGCCAAACCTCGCCTCCAAATTTACCAACCTGGAGCGTCTCTATGAGCGAGAGATTCGGAAGTGGTGGGAGGCCACCTCCCTGCAGAATTACTTGGAGGTAGACAGAGTTCCGAGAGGCCTTCGAATCTATACAGTACCGGCCTATGAAAATCCGGACCCGTTGTTGTTGGATGCATGGGCGGAACATACGGCCAAATCCTGTAAGGGGATGCTGGAAATACTTGTACGGTTTGCATGGAGCGACCGAGAGAAGGCCTTAATATTAATCAAAGAACTAGAGGATGATTCACTCAAGGAAGAGGACCACACTAACGTGGAAACAAAACGTGAACAAATGTAAAAAAGATTGAAAACATATGAACAGAAAATCAAGCAGCGTAAAGAAGAAAAGTTCGACCGGGACGAAAGAGACTATAGTCAAGGCAGAATACTAACGTTTGCCAAGAAATATGATAACCCCAGGAGAGAACTACGACAAAAACCTAATCAACAGTCGACAGTGGCCCCAGATACATCAGAATCGGAGGTGACAGGAGATGAATCCTCCAATGAAGATGTAGCGAGTGGGATGCCAATTGATGCACCTCCTTTTCACGAGGAGTTTCGACTCATCAGAAAGCAGCAATTACAGGGAGGCAGAGGCAAGCCTCCAGAACAGGCAGCAAGAGGAAGACGAGGCGGGGGGGTGGGGGCCAAAAAATTCGAAGGCGCTCCCCCAATGACCCGCAGCAGGAAATATTTCAACAAACGGAAGTAAATGAACAAAATTTGACGATTATCAATTTGACCCCCAGAGTGTTAACCAAGGAAGAGGAATCGGTTCTGAAACTTGGTCTCTCGTTTTGTCCACAGAGGAGTATTGAATTTACCCAGACCAGGATTGACCTGTTTAAATTTACTCGTAAGCTGAAGCTTCATAAGTACTTTAAATTAAAACCTTCCATCAGGCCAAGTACGAATCCCAGCCAGAGAACTATTGCATCTGATGCTTTAACTGGCAGAGACATTGTAACTTTGCAAGCATTGGAAAATTTGAGAAATGAAACAACAGAGAATGAAAATATTGATATTAATCCTACGCAACTCATGGCCCACTATGAAATACAACAAAGTGGAGGTTTGAGTCCGTTCAAACCAGCGTCGGTATTCTTACCTCAAATGGCTAATGATTCAATCGATACATTCTCTGATGCTGTGATCAAAGATCTTACTCGCTTACGCCAAGACAAAAAGTACAGGAAGAACACCACGAACTTTTCGAAACATCAACAGAAGGTGTTGGAGAATCTATCTAAGGATACTTCTCTGGTTTGCAAACCATCGGACAAAGGAGGCAATATAGTCCTACTGACTAAAACCCAGTATGAAACGGAAGCTTTTCGTCAATTGAACAACTCAGTATGTTATGAAAGAACTAGTACACAGATGTATAATCAGAGTATCACTGATTATCATGAGTTGATTTCCTCGTGGTACAAAAAGAATAAATTAAATCTAGAGGAACACCTGTTTTTGAGATGTTTGAATCCTATTATTCCCACCTTCTACTACCTGCCCAAGGTTCATAAGGACATCAAGAACCCCCCAGGGAGACCTATTATTGCCTCCCAAGGCAGTCTTACCGAACATCTTTCTATGTATGTTGATTTCTTTATTTCCCAACATGTGGTTACATTGAAATCATATTTGAGAGATACGAAAGATTTTTTAACACACATTGATGAAATTGAATGGCAATCTAGTTACTGTCTTATGGTTCTTGATATAACCAGTCTCTACACGTGCATTGCGCACACTGATGGTTTAGAAGCTATACGTTTCTTTTTAGAGACTCGTGAACTGAGATATTATGAACACAACAAGATGATTTTGGAATTTGTCAATTTTTGCCTAACTCACAATATTTTTTTGTTCCAAAACCAGATGTTTAGACAGATGTTGGGGACCGCTATGGGAACCTGCTTCGCCCCCAGCTACGCGAACTTGTTCGTTGGCTGGTGGGAGGAGCAGGTGGCCTGGGCGGAGCCTAATGCATTTTGGAACTTGAGGATAAAGGCTTGGTACCGCTATATCGATGATTTGTTCATTATATTTGATGGTCCCCCTGACTTGGCTGAATCATTTATTGAGGTTTTAAACTGTAACAATGTTAATTTGAAATTTTCAGGTGAAGTGAGCACTAAGGAGGTTAATTATTTGGACCTTACTGTTTATGTAAACAATGGACAGCTACAAACTAAACACTATCGGAAAAGTACCGCAGGGAATTCCACCCTCTTTGCCACTAGTAGCCATCCCAAAAAATTGGTTGAAAGTATTCCATATGGGGAGCTACTTAGGCTGAAAAGGAACAACACCAATCAAATGGAATTTGAAAAGGCAGCAGCATTGAGCTTGAAACGCTTTAGAGTGAGAGGCTATAGCGAAGCGGTTTTGGGTAGTGCCCTAGATAGGGTTAAAAAAATCCCGAGGAAAGATCTTCTCGTGGAGAAAGCTATCAATAAGTCCAAAAATGGTGCTTTCCGCCTGATTACAACTTTCTCTGAAAATGCCAATCAGTTGAAGAGGATACTACGTAAGAACTGGCATATCCTCCTCACTGATCACATTATCAAAGAGGACTTACCTACTAATCCTCTAGTTACGTTCAGGAAAGCTAGATCACTTAGAGATCATTTGGTCCATAGCTATCATGACGTGGAACCCACTAGGACATCTTTTAAAACACTTAATGGTTTTTTTCCCTGTGGTAAGTGCAAAGCCTGTAAGAAGAGCAAACGCACTTTTACGTATGAAGTACCTGGACTTAGTACACCAAAAAAGATCACCAAGTTTCTCACATGTACTACTCCCTATGCTATATATTGTCTAGTGTGCCCTTGTGGGCTCCGTTATATCGGGAGCACCATTCATCCGGCTAAGATTCAGATTCTCGAACACATGAGGGCAATTAACAACGTAGACGAATCCTACCCAGTAGCGAGACACTACAATAAGATGCATCGCAACAACAAGGATCTTCTTTCCTTCTTTTGCTTAGATCATGTACCACCAAGCCCTAGGGGTGGTGACAGGATACAGAAGCTCAGGCGTTTAGAATCACGCTATATTATCGACTTACAAAGTAAGAATCCGCAGGGCCTTAATAGTAGTGAAGAACTTGCTGTGCATCTAGGATGAAATGACACATTGTTATATTATGATGAACTTTCCCTCTGAATTCTCTATTTCTTGTATATAATCTGCATTTTTTAATACTGGACATTAACTGCATTACTTGTATATGTATATAAAGTGTTTTATGAATATCATAGGAAGGATAATATGAGCCCATCTGTGGGCAGTATATACGTATTCCCTTCTGTTGTTATGTCCGCCACAGCTCTGGTGTATATTTTGAGACAGTATATGTATGCCCATCTGTGGGCTAAATCAATTTCAATTATATATTGTGATTAGAATGTATTTACATATCTATATGGAATTCTGGCAGAATAACTGCATTATTTCCTTCTCTTTGAAACATTCAAAGATGGCGCTATGATTTGATGACAAACTGAGCATAGTCTGTTTTCTGTCTCTACACCGGAAACTTTGAAAATGCTTTAAATGTTTAATGGCTGCCGCGTTTCATTGCAGAAATTGACGAAGGCTGAGTGCCGAAACGCGTCTTTGCCCAGGGTTCAAATAATAAATTCCTTTTTGAACTCTCCCCCGTGAGTGCTGTCGTCCGTGATGGGTACGATTACCTAATGGAATTGGGAGCTTGAAAATATATATATATATATATATATATATATATATATATATATATATATATATACACATACACACACATACACCCACATGGGCAGAAAGATTCCACTGGTCCGGCAAAAAGTCACGAGACACTCCAGTTTTAAGGTACAATTGTATTTTTTAATCAGCGGAAAAACAAGACGCGTTTCGACCACACATGGGGTCTTGGGCACATGACCATCATTTTCAGTCAAGCAATGTTAAAGAAATTAGAGCATCACTCAGGACGCGACAAAAAAATACATAAAAAAAGAGAATTGAGAAGATTAAAACAATACGTTCTTATGTTTGACAAATATTGTCATTCAGTTGCAATACCTCACAGAATTCATTTGAGAAACATTTAATCAACCTAACATGATTTAGGTGTGGACTATGGCTAAGTGAACTGATTGTAAATTAATTCCTCATTTTTGTCTAGTACAAGTTTAATGATTCAATAGCATTCCACTCATGTAATGATCAAGTTTAGAGCACTATTATTACATATGAGTATACACTTTCATGATTATCAAATGTCTGGAAAAAGGGGATTTGTTTACAGTTCATTTGGGTTTAGTACTCCATGCAAATGTTTTACGGTGGTCTTGAGTTTGATACCCTGTGAGGGATGTTAGACCACTGCGAGCTAGAGCGTCTGCATGCAGGAACCTCAGCGTCTCTGGTCAGTGTGTCGGCCGGGAAGTCCTGATCTCCTCTGGCTACCTTAGCAAGATGTGATATATATATATATATCAAACAAAAGTTTTCGCGTTACCTCTGTCAACAAATGGCGGCGGGCTTCGGCAAGGACGCGAACACCAATTTTGTACTTCTCATACAACAGATTGCACCGAGCCCAGTCTCCAGTTTAAACGTGGTTTATTTTCCCAGTTTAGACAAATAAACGCCCGACCCATTTCGGACCAGCCGTTCCTTTATCACGGGTCAGTACGACATTTGATTTCCCCTTCACATATAGTGCACCAAACAAGTGTAAACATAGGTGTAGGACTACTTGATAACTTTCAAGTTCATAGTGAAAACGGCATCCATTTTATAATAGGTTTTAAATACGGATAAACATGTAAATTAATCGATTGACAAAGTGTTTTGAATAAAACAAATACAGAATACAAACATAACTGATAGTTTACATTTGCTTTTCCAACACAGTCCATATTCATTCATGTGGAGTATACACAAAAACACATCATGTGCAGCGATTTAGGTCAAAGCTCCATAAAATAAAGAGCAGATAAATGGCAATTCCGCCCCAGTCGGCATTTACTACTTTGTACAATTCAGCCCCAGTGGGCATAGATTTACTTGTGTGACATCTCACTCCAATAAATCACCAAAGATTTTTGATTCAACTCCTATTTACACGAACATACAGGAATTATATCACATGTTTCATCCTTCATAGATAGCACGTAATAGATTTCTTCCATACATGAAGATATCATTGTCTCCTAAAAGATAAAATTAATGCACTGATCAATAATGATCCTACTTTTACTTTAAAAACAAATATCATAACTGAGAGGTAATCAAGACAGTTTATGGGCAGCTCCATAGTAAATGAATCTGAAATCAGCCAAGATGTACCGCTAATTCCTCATCCTTGTTCATACCCTCCGGATGCATCGTACCATATCTAATAATCATTTTAGATTCCAACCTCCTTAAATCACGGATCCTGTTCCCCCTTCTTTCTGATAGTGGTATCCTATCAAGAGCACAATATTTAAGTAAACCAGCGTTCTTATTGTGGCATTCTTTAAAATGCCAGGCAATGGGATATTGCTTGTCCTCATTAGTGATTGCTCGCATATGCTCAAATATACACCTTTTTACCTGATGGCTAGTACTGCCAATATATACTAACTGGCATGGGCAAATAAGAGCATATACACAGAAATCTGATTTACAACTCAGATGTTTGGAAATAACAAATGGTTTCTGAGTTGTAGAAAGTGTCACTTGCTTACAATTGGTACTGTTTCTGCATGCCTTGCAGGTTTTGCAAGTATAGAAACCTTGCACTTTGAATTGAGAATTGGTGTCAACAGGTAACGCACTTTTGCATTCTATGTCTTTCAATGCAGGGCATCTCCGAAGTGTAATGCTGGGATTATCTCTCATGCATTTAACTAGAGTATCATCTGTGCTTAGTACACTCCAGAATTTCCTCATACATTTGTGTACAACGCCTGCCAGATTGCTGAATGATGTGATGAATCTAAGAGAGTTTCCCTCTTCCTTATCATCAGTTTTCACTTTGAGCAATTCTTCCCTCTCCACTTTTTTCAATTTTTCACATGCTTCATTGATAATTTTCTGTGAATATCCTCATTCAGCAAACATTTTTCTCATGTTCTCCATGAGAAAAAGGTTTGCTGAAATGCTATGTCAGAACTACAGTTCCGATGTGCCCTCAGTAGCTCCTCATAGGGTATACTATTAATTTGGTTTACTGGGTGGCAACTTTCAGCATGTAATAAGCTGTTACGAGCTGTTTTCTTTCTGTAAAGTTTACTTTCAAGACGATTTTCATGCACCTGTAATTCTACATCAAGGAATTCGATGGTTTTCCTATCCATGGAGCATGTGAACTTTAGGTTCAAATTGTTGCTGTTAAAGGATTCTACAAAATCAAGGGCTTCCTTTTCATCACCCCTCCAAACACAGAATATATCATCTATATACCTCACCCAGAGGATGACATGGTCATTAAAGGCCTTGATGTTATTGGCCACTTGCTCCTCCCACCTGCCTAGGTATAAACAAGCATAGCTGGGGGCGAAGCAAGTTCCCATCGCCGTTCCCTGGGCTTGGTAATCGATTGTGTGATCGGAAATGAAGAAATTGTTCGTTAAACAAATCCACATCATATTCAGTAACATTTCAGTATGCATTAGATAACACAATGGGTGACTTTTCAAATAGTAACAGCAGGCTTCCAAGCCCTGCTCATGGGGTATGCATGTATATAAGCTGTTCACATCCAGTGTCAACAACACCATTCCTTGTTCCCATCTAACCTTTTCAATTTGTCTTAAAAAAATTCCTGTATCCTGTACATAGGAAGGCAATGATTGAACATACGGTCTTAAAAAATAATCTATATACTTTGAAGTATTTTCATACATGCTTCCTATAGAAGACACAATAGGCCAGCCAGGAGGATTGCATTTATCCTTGTGGACTTTCAGCAATAAGTACATTGCAGACAGCTTCGGGAATTCCCAATTTAAATTTTTTAACTCATCATTAAATAACAATTTTTCATTTTTCCATTTCACAACACACTCTCTGTATTTTTCATTACTTGCCTCATAGTTTTTTCTGTCACTTTTTACATAGCTTGCACTGTCACTTAGTTGTCTCTTGCCTTCATCTAAATACATTTTAAGGGGCCAAACAACTACATTTCCTCCCTTATCCGATTTTTTTAATAACCAGATCTCTAGTGTTCTGCAATTCTGTGATAGCTGTTTGTTGTCCTGATGTTAGGTTACTGAAGAAATGTACTTTCCGACTTGCTAGTTTTTAAAATTCCTTTTGAACCCCTTTCTCGAATACATCAATGGCTTCATTGTGTATCTGTGGGAGAAAGCTAGATTTAGGTTTAAACCCACTTGAGCTGGCTAGATCAATGGAGACATTCTCTCGGG
Source organism: Triturus cristatus (assembly GCF_964204655.1). Lineage (NCBI taxonomy): Eukaryota > Metazoa > Chordata > Amphibia > Caudata > Salamandridae > Triturus > Triturus cristatus. The sequence goes on from NC_140584.1 coordinate 996,129,452, forward strand.
CTAGACTTACTAATGGGTCATACACCGATAATGGGGAGAAACAGAATGTCCAAGTACTATTGAGGAAATTAGAGAAACTACAACGTACGGAACTAACAAAATGGTGGGAAGGAAAATCCCTGCAGAAGTACAAAGAGGCAGGAAGAGTTCCAAGGGGGTTACGGGTCCTTATTGCACCATCGTTTGAAAACCCCAACCCCCTAATGCTACAAGAATGGGCCACAAACAATCTTGATGCATCAATGAACATGGTATGCATACTGATAAAGTACGCGGAAATTGACAGAGCGGAAATAGTTAAACAAATAGATAAACTGAATCAGGAACTCGAAACCATGGATCAACAAGATGTAATCAAAAAAGGAAAAGAGGACATTAAGAAACGTTTAGATAAACATGAGACTGTCATCAAGGAGCGAAAAATTTTCAAATTCGCCAGGGACAAAAACGATTATGAGATGGGAAAAATATTCACTTTCTCCAAAAAGTTTGAATCTGTGAAAAAACAAGCTTTGGGTCAAAAAGCACCAATAACCCAAACACAAAATGAAGACAATGCTATAGTTCTGTCTGATACAGATGCAAGTTCTCTGGTAAGCAGTGGTGAATCAGATGAAGGCAGTCTTTCAAATGAAGGAATAACCAATTCTGCCAGTTTTACTCCATCTGTAGAATTGGGGTTTATCATAGAGGACCGGAAAAATACCCTAAGGCCCAGGTTACAACAGAAACCAAAAGGATTAAACGAAACAAGCGCCGCAATGAGAGGCGCAAGCGGAAGAGGCAATTGGAGAGGCAAAAGAGGAAGGGGGAGACCTCTCCAGAAGTAAGAAATAAAGAAAATCAAGAAAACAAAAACACTGTAATTAACCTGACTGACTTGAACCTGGACAAGGCAGAAACTCAACTCTTGGCCTTAGGACTTTCATTTTGCCCCAAATCAGGATTTAAGTATATACAATCGCGAATTGATGTTTTTAAATTTATACGTAAGCTGAAACTTGTAAAATTTCACAAACTTAGGAGAGAAACCAATACAGCTACAGCGATCAATATAGAGACTCAACCGAGTAATCAATTCCAGGTATCAGATGTGCCTATGTTGAGAAATGTCTATTCATTAGCAGGCCATGCAGATGAAACAGTGGGAAATACACAGGAGGAGCTTCGTGAAATGGGGATTAATAGTACCAGCCCAGCCACCAGCCCTTTCCGTCCCCCATCAACTTTCATTCCAATCATGCCACGGGATGCTATAGACATTTTCAGTGACTGTGTTATTGATGAATTGAAAACGTTGAACAGAAATATACTATGTGAAAATAAACACAGAAGTTATAATGAACAACAATATTCGAGATTAATTAAGAAAATCAATGAGCATAACAACATAATTGTGAAAAATGCAGATAAAGGGGGCAATATTGTACTCTGGCCACGTGATGCCTACATTAAAGAAGCCTATAGACATCTTGGGGATCCATTATGCTATAGGAAGGCAACTTTTTCAGAATTAAGAGCAGTAAAAGATCTGGTCTTCAGGGAACTAGCACAGTGGAAAAGAATGGGTCTTATTAGCAAAGAAGAATATAATTTTCTGAAAACTGATCACCCATGTACTCCGACGTTGTACTTCATACCTAAAGTACATAAACAAATAACCCCGGTACCTGGGCGACCTATAATATCTGCCCAACGTGGATTATTAGAAACTATGTCCAAGTATGTTGATTTTTTTCTTAGAGATTTTGTAGAATTGCTTCCTTCATATATAAAGGATACTGGCCACTTTTTAAACAAACTTAGGGAGATTACATGGAACAGCGAATATTGTTTTATTGTGATGGATATATGCTCCCTTTACACCAGCATTAATCATGAAGATGGCCTCAAAGCCACAAAACAATATCTCGAAAGCAGGGATGTAAAATTCAATGAACATAACAAAATGTTATTGACTATGATACGTATATGCCTAAATAACAATTATTTTTTGTTCAACAAAGAAGTTTATCAACAACTACGGGGCGTGGCGATGGGAGCATGCTTCTCCCCCAGCTATGCATGTCTGCATGTAGGCTGGTGGGAGGAGCATGTCTTAAAACACATCTTGATAAACTCAGACATATCTAACATAGTAAGATGGTGGCGTTTCATAGATGATGTCTGCATAATATGGCATGGCACCACTGAATCCGCACAAAAATTTGTTGATACTATCAATATCAACAATCTTAACCTGGAATTTACAGCAAACATTAGCAAAGAGAGAGTTGAGTTCCTGGATGTTGAGATATATATTACTAACAATATCATTAATACAACACTCCATAGAAAAACAACTGCTGGGAACTCGATTCTCCATGCTAGCAGCACCCACCCTGGACATTTGATCAAAAGTATTCCCTATGGGGAATTTCTTAGAATTAAAAGAATTTGCAGCAATGAACAAGATTTAACTATTTGCCTAAATGAATCAGTAGAGAGATTCTTAGCAAGGGGTTACAAAATGCATGATCTTAAAACTGCCTTAGCCAAAATACAAAGCCCTCCAGACATAACAACAAATATTGACAAAGATGTGATTCCTCTGAGCACTAATGATGAACCAAATAAAAAAGAAAAATCACCAGTCAGATTAATAACCATGTATAGTTGCCATCACAAACGATTCAGAGGCATCATTACGAGAAATTGGCCTATTTTAAAGTCTGACATTTCATTATCATCAGAAATACAGGATTCACCATCTATCACATTTAGAAGAGCACCCTCTATGAGGGATGCACTTGTAAAAACTAGCCCAGAAATACAAAAAGATAAAACGAACTGGTTAACGAATAAGACAGGTTTTTACAAATGTAGCTCATGTAGGGCTTGTAAATTTGGCATCAACAAAACAGAGTTTTTAGACGCTTTCTCTACAAACACATGTAAAATTAAAGGGCAGTTTACATGTAAAACTGACTATGCGGTCTATGTCCTGGAATGCACTTGTCAATTAAAATATGTGGGCAGTACAAAACTTCAAGTTTTTAACCGCATTCTTCAGCATTTACGGGCTATTGTCAACTCTGATTCCAACTACCCTGTGGCTCGACATTTTAAACTAGTGCATCAAAACAATTTAAATGACCTCAAATATTTTGTCATAGATGCCGTACCTAAATCCATCAGGGGTGGTGACAGAGAGAAACAATTACGCAGATTAGAAAGCCAGTATATAGTAAAATTAGATACTAAAATGCCAAACGGTTTAAACACTGGGGAAGACCTGCACAACTTTTTGTAGTTAATCTATGGAGTATTTTTTGTACAATTTTATTTAAGAACTTCGTGAGAGGGCAAGAAATTTGATCTTTTAACGTTGTATCTTAAATTTGCTGCAAATGACCTGATCAAAGAAAAATATAAGTCTATTAATAATTATTTTGTGATAATGGTTTTTAGGATTGATGTTTTAATCGTGTAAGAATGATTTTTATATGAGCTACAATCATCATTTTATTGGATCTTAACTAGTTTTACTTGTTTTTACTGGTTTTTATCTGGTATGTATGAGGTGGGTGGCTTTGTTAATTGCTATTTGCACACGGTTTTTTATCCTTATTTATTTACCATTTTCATGCACTGTACTGTTAAGAAGCTCTAAAAAGAACTAGCGAAACTGAACATGAGACATGATTTTCGCTAAAATAATCAGTTATAAATTTAATCACAGGTATCTTAGTATTAATACTAAACCCCTATGGAGAAACTCTTAATGTGTTATATTTAGATAATTTTTTGGTTTTTGCACTTGGCACTTTATATCAGAAAAGCAAATACAAAAGAAAATGCAGGTATATAAATACACATGTTCCCCTTCCTGAGTACAGACAAGGATACATATGTTAAATATTGGGCACTTGCCCATTATAACATAACTGTTATTATGTTTATATTTGTTCTGACATGCATATTTATGCTTCTTTTCTGATTCAAACAAATATATATATGTTAAATTAGGGGCACTTGCCCACCAGAACTTTGAAACTTTGAAATTTTAAAATTTTAAAATTTTAAAATTTAAAAACCATTGTGTTTATAATTATATTTATAATTGTCTATATTCACACATCTACTCCTGCAATTGCAAAAAATATATATTGGATTAGATGTGTACACATAACAGCGACTATGTAACTAGATAACTTGAGTGTTTAGTCTGTTGTCTCTATTTACTCCTGGGAGGGGCCAATGTTCAATTACACCTGTATTTAAACACGTAGGTGATCGGGGCATGTCATGTGATCAAGACCGGGTTTCCCGGTCGAAACGCGTCATGCTGGCTGAAATTATGGAATAAAGCACTGAAATTCAAAAGAATACTTGGCTGTGTGGTGGTCCGTTCCTGCTCTTTCGTTCAACGGATTAATGCTGGATCGTGCTCGATATATATATATATATATATATATATATATATATATATATATTACCTACTGGCGGTCGCCAGTAGGTAGTTATAGTTAGGACCACGTTTCCATAGGAAAACCTCAACATTCTATTTTGAATAACTTTGGCGCCGGTCGACGAATCCTCGCGAATTTCTCAAAATAGGTGGGGCGCTACGCTCCGCTCCTACCCTGAAAGTCTCGGGGGGATTCGTCAAGCGGGGGCTGAGATAAAAGGGGGGTCCCAAAACGCGTTTTTCCCATGCATTTTTCCATAGGACCTTTAGAACGAGCTACAGCCCGAACGGCTGAACAGAATTACTAGAAATTTGGCAGAGAGGTAGTCCCTAGGTCAAGGAAGTGCCTTTTGTAGGTTTGGTGTAAATCTGTTCAGTACATTCTGAGAAAATAGCCTTTAAATCAATATATATATCTGAGCCCGCTTACGGTACGCTTACCGTACGCTTACCGTACGCTTACCGTAAGCTTACGGTGGCGTGCGCGAGCGCGATTCTGATTGGCTCTTAGATCTTAGTAAACATTCGAATCGGCCGAAACCAGGAAGCGGCGTCCGCCATTTTGTCTCTCGCACTGAGTGTTGTTTATCAAACATGATGGCCAAAAACATGTTACGGGGCTGTTTTGACAACTCCCTCCCACATAGTCATGTTGAGGGAGTCCCCAAACATCCCCCAAGAGCAAAAACGGTTTTATTTTTTTTTCGGCAATTTCGCGGGGTACGCTTACCGTACGCTTACCGTACGCTTACCGTACGCTTACGGTAAAAAAATAAAAATAAAAAAAACACTATCCACACTTACCCCACCCCCTGTGCTTTTGGTGGCCGCAGGCCACCAAATGTGCAGGGCTTATTAATAGAGAAAAAAAACGTAATTTTGGCAACATGAAATTATAAAATCGAAATAAAAAAAACACTATCCACATTGACCTCACCCCCTGTGCTTTTGGTGGCCGAAGGCCACCAAATGTACAGGGCTTATTAAAGTTGATAAAAACCGTGCACGGAACGAACTGCGTTAAGTGGGCGCGCACGCCACAAATGGCGTAAAGTAACTTAGCATTTAAAAAACCGTACAAATTCACTGAAAAAACCATAGGTTTCACACACGTTATAGTTAGGAAATAGCATTTAAAAAACCTTGCTAATTCACTGAAAAAACCATAGGTTTCACACATGTTATAGTTAGCTGGACATTTTACTGATAAAAAACCAATGAAATTCCCCCGTTATAGTTACTGTAGGCAACTATAACTCACGCGACCGTAATCCTCTGCTGATGACATATGTGTCTTTATGAAAAAAAAATATTTGTAATATATGTATAGCTAAAATTTAATGGAAGAAGATATGGGCAAATAAGTGTCTAAATACAGTATTAGCATCAGCAGAGGATTGCGGTCGCGTGAGTTATAGTTGCCTACAGTAACTATAACGGGGGAATTTCATTGGTTTTTTATCAGTAAAATGTCCAGCTAACTATAACATGTGTGAAACCTATGGTTTTTTCAGTGAATTATATATATATATATATATATATATATAGAGAGAGAGAGATATATATATAGAGATATATATATAGATATATATAGATATAGATATATATAGATATAGAGATATATATATATATATATTACCTACTGGTGGTCGCCAGTAGGTAGATATAGTTAGGACCTATTCTATTTGAAATAACTTTGGCGCTGATTGACGAATCTTCGTAAAATTTTCCAAACTTTTGGCCAGCTCCGGTCCGCTCCTATCCTGAAAGTTTCACGGTGATTCGTCAAGCGGGGGCCGAGAAAAAAGGGGGGCCCCATAACGCGTTTTCCCCATGCATTTTCCCATAGGACCTTTCGTCGCAGCTACAGCCCGAACTGCTGAACGGAATTACACCAAATTTGGCAAAGAGGTAGTCCTCAGTTCAGACTCCTGCCTTTTGTCATTTGAGATGTCCTCAGTGATGTCACTGTATGTGAAAAGAAGGGTTCCCCTAGTTTCTTTTAGGTTCAAGAGGAGGGGAAGGAACGCATATGAAGAAAACAACCTCTTGTCTAACCTATCTTAATTATCAATGATAGTTATTCATACATTTGGTAATCCCCAGAGCAACAATACATTTCAAGGACAACTTACTCTTAAGTCTTTTTAAGGCTGCACACACGGGACAAAAGGTTTCATCCAGAATTCATGTGCCCAAGCCAGACGCGTTTCAAGTCAAGAGAGCATATAGTGGCTGCACAGGAACCAGTGCTGTGATACTTTGGTGCCGACAACCATTGAAGAAGGGTCTCTTGACTTGAAACGCGTCTGGCTTGGGCACATGAATTCTGGATGAAACCTTTTGTCCCGTGTGTGCAGCCTTTGTGCACAATAAAGATTGAAATTAACCTACCTGATGTCGGCTCTTCCACATGAGGGAACTCTGTTGGTTTTGTTGTTTAGCGGCCTCCTCGGTCGCGGAAGACCCCCGCTGTGAGCACAGCGTTCCTAAGGCGATGTTCACTCGACATTTCCGCTGAGGCTGGTAGTTTTCATGCATGAAGGAATGAGAATGCCACATGATGATTTAAAGGTGATCGTCAATCCACTGTGATGTTATTGACTTTTAATCAAGTATCGCAACACGGACTCATTTGAGAAAACTGAGTGCAACTACATAGACCAGAAAGCCTGAAGGTGAGGCCACGCCCACTGTGGCGTATGGAGCATATAGTGGCTGCACAGGAACCAGTGCTGTGATACTTTGGTGCCGACAACCATTGAAGAAGGGTCTCTTGACTTGAAACGCGTCTGGCTTGGGCACATGAATTCTGGATGAAACCTTTTGTCCCGTGTGTGCAGCCTTTGTGCACAATAAAGATTGAAATTAACCTACCTGATGTCGGCTCTTCCACATGAGGGAACTCTGTTGGTTTTGTTGTTTAATGGCCTCCTTGGTCGCGGAAGAGCCCCGCTGTGAGCACAGCGTTCCTAAGGCGATGTTCACTCGACATTTCCGCTGAGGCTGGTAGTTTTCATGCATGAAGGAATGAGAATGTAATATGATGATTTTAAGGTGATCGTCAATCCACTGTGATGTTATTGACTTTTAATCAAGTATCGCAACACGGACTCACTTGAGAAAACCGAGTGCAACTACATAGACCAGAAAGCCTGTAGGTGAGGCCACGCCCACTGTGGCGTATGGAGCATATAGTGGCTGCACAGGAACCAGTGCTGTGATACTTTGGTGCCGACAACCATTGAAGAAGGGTCTCTTGACTTGAAACGCGTCTGGCTTGGGCACATGAATTCTGGATGAAACCTTTTGTCCCGTGTGTGCAGCCTTTGTGCACAATAAAGATTGAAATTAACCTACCTGATGTCGGCTCTTCCACATGAGGGAACTCTGTTGGTTTTGATATATATATAACGATTTGAAATCATCGTTTAAGAAATTGGAAAAACTACTGCGCACCGAAATTACCAAGTGGTGGGAAAAACGCTCATTGGAACAATATAAGGAAGTGGGGCGTGTGCCACGGGGGTTAAAGGTTCTCATAGCACCATCATTTGAGAACCCCAACCCCTAATGCTGAAAGAATGGGCCACAAACAATTTAGAAGCATCTATGAATATGGTATGCATCTTGATTAAATATGCAGAAATAGACTGTAAGGAGATAGTAAAAGAAATTGAGCAACTTAATCAGTTACTTGACCAACATGATAACAAGGAGCTTATAAAGAAGACCAGAGATGAAATTACTGTTCGACTGGCTAAACATGAGGAAACAATAAGAACACGCAAACAATTCAAATTTGCGCGCGACAAGCGTGACTATGAAACAGGTAGAATCTTCACGTTTGCCCGCAAATACGACACAGCAAAAAGACAAGCTCTTGTTACAAAAATCCCTGCACTGCCTGTACTGAATACAGCTAATGATAAGGTGTCAGATGTTGATTCTAGCCCAGCAACCAGTAGTATTGACTCGGAGGATGGGGAATCCATCAACTCGGCACAAACCCAGCTACTAACAAAATATTCACCTTCAGAAGAGTTGGGTTTTTTAATAGAGGACAGGCGCCAAACCCTGCGGCCACGAACGCAGCAACAACAACAGAAAAAAGACGCAGGAGGAACAATGAACGCCGCAAACAGAGGCGGAAATGCAAGAGGGCGAGGCTTCGCCAAGAGAGGCAGGGGAAAGAAATGGTAATCAAAAATCCAATGACTACATCCCCTGACAACACTGTGGTCAATCTATCTGATATGGTGCTCACCAAAGCAGAATCTCAACTTTTATCTCTGGGTTTGTCGTTCTGCCCACGCAACAGTTTCAACTATGTTCAAACCCGAATAGATGTTTTCAAATTTATACGGAAGCTCAAATTGAAAAAATATTTCAAATTAAATAAAGTACAAGATCAGGCATCAACCATATCTATGATGGAACGCCCCGCTAGTAAATTTCAAGTAGCAGACACCAGCATTCTCAAAACTGTACACGCCTTATCCACAAATGAAGAAAGTGTTACTGGATCAACTCAGGATGAATTGGCGTCAATGGGTATAATCAACAACCTTCCTTACTATAGTCACTTTAAACCATCCTCCACGTTCATACCTCTTATGCCAAAAGATGCTATCGACACCTTTAATGATATAGTAATTGAAGAATTGAAAATATTGCAGACTGTATCATCTCGAAAACAAAAAAGATACAAATACATGGAAAATTTGATGAAAAAATTAAGGAGTAACTCTAACCTTATCATTAATAAAGCTGACAAAGGAGGCAACATAGTTATTTGGCCTCGTACACTTTATATGGAAGAGGCGAATCAACATTTAGAGGACACTTTGTGTTATAGAAAAGGATCATTCAATGACATCAAATGCCTTAAAGAGACTGTTTTTAAAGAATTAAATCAATGGAAGAGGGAAGGTTTACTGAGCAAGCAAGAATTCAGCTTTCTTAAAAATGACTTTCCGGTTACACCCACCCTATATTTCATTCCGAAAATACACAAACATACTATACCAGTACCAGGACGGCCTATCATCTCAGCCCAAAAAAGTCTCCTGGAACCTATGTCCAAATATGTGGACCATTTTCTGCATGAATCGGTAGAAAAACTTCTTTCCTTCATCAAGGACACAGGACACTTTCTATCCAAATTGAAAGAAGTACAGTGGGAAGAGGACTATGTACTGGTGGTTATGGATATATGTACCTTATATACTAGTATTCATCATGCTGACGGATTAACAGCTGTAAAATATTTTTTAGACAAACGTAATATTAATTTTAGTCAACACAATGGTATGATATTACGAATGATACAAATCTGCCTAGAGAATAACTATTTTCTTTTCAACAAAGATATTTATCGGCAGCAGAAAGGAGTTGCGATGGGGGCATGCTTTTCCCCAACCTATGCCTGTTTGCATGTTGGGTGGTGGGAGGAGCATGTCCTCAGAGGCACCCACAAACTGATCTTTGACTCCAATATAGTCAGATTTTGGAGGTTCATAGATGACATATGTTTGATTTGGAAGGGTACCCCAGAATCTGCTAAGGTTTTTCTCAACACTATTAACATCAACAGTCTAAATTTACAATTTACTGCCGATATCAGCAAATCTTCTGTACAACTTTTAGACGTTGAAATTTATATTGACAACAATGTAATTCAAACTAGATTGCATAGAAAGAAAACAGCTGGTAATGCTATTTTACACGCGAGTAGTGCCCACCCTGGTTATCTTATCAAAAGCATACCATATGGAGAATTTTTACGTATGCGCAGAATCTGTAGTTCTAATTCTGATTTAGAAAAATGTCAAGAAGAGTCCCTAAAAAGATTTCTTGCCCGTGGATATTGTTTGAAAGAGTTGGAACAGGCCAAAACTAAGGCTAATAGCCATACTAGAGAGGAGTGCTTAAATACAACTGCACAATCTAAAAGTAAAAACTCAGGTGATGATCTTAAAGATAATCAAGGTGGAACAAGGCTTATAACTACGTTTAATGTACAAGAAAAGAAAATAAGGGGTATTATAGCTAAACATTGGCCTTTATTAAAGACAGATATTACTTTAGCCCCTCTTTTGCCTGAAAAACCACTTATTACTTTTAGAAGAGCTCCCTCAATGAGAGATGCTCTGGTTAAATCTAACCCTGAGGTAATCAATCCTAGCAACTGGCTATCCACGAAAACAGGTTTCCGCAAATGCATTTCATGCAGGGACTGCAAATTTGGCATGAATACTACAGAATATTGCAGTGTATTTGAGAATAACCCTATTAAAATTCAAAAACTTCTTACATGCCGCACAGACTATGCAGTATACGTATTGGAATGCACCTGTAACTTGAAGTATGTGGGAAGTACTAAATTACAGGTTTTCAATCGCATCCTTCAACACCTTAGAGCAATAGTCAATGCAGACGATAGCTACCCAGTAGCACGGCATTTTAAATTGGTTCACAACAAAAACCTAAATGACTTATGCTACTTTGTCATTGACTCTGTAAAAAAGAACATAAGAGGCGGCAACAGAGAAAAGCAGTTAAGACAATTGGAGTCTAAATATATTCTTTTATTAGATACTAGAATTCCGAAGGGACTCAATATAGGAGAGGACCTCCATAACTTTCTATAAAGTTATTATTCTTCGCTGTTTTAATTACTAATTATGTGTTATGATTGTTATTCATAATATGCATTTAGGCATCTCTCTACACTGCATTTCTAATCCATCAGAGTATTATGAATTTATGGGGCTTAGTTTCTGCAATCTTTTGATGAATTTGTTGATGAATTATTATGTGATGATTATTTGTATCAAGAGTATTATGGTTTTACATCTGGATCTTAATAGTTAGTACACATATTTTAAACTAGGAACTGAAAATCTGAAGCATCGATTATTACAATGTTTACATTTATTTAATCTGTAAGGTTTTTTACTTGCCATTAGCTCTCTTATAAATTGGCATATTGGATGTGATATGAATTTAATATCATTTTGAGTCGTAATTTATTATTCATAATAATTTTGCAACACCATTGGATTTCAGCACTAGCACTTTATTAGTTTTCAATTACAAACGTGAACGGGAATGTGCACTTGGACAAATTCATAAGAAGGAGCTATTATTTTAGTCACTTGGCTATAAATAGACTCAGGATTTAGGCTTTTTTAAGAACTGCTTATATATTTTTTTAAATACTAAATTTGTTTTATACATTACGTATTTTTACATTTTTTATATATTTAACTGTGATAATAATGTATTTATTAAGTTATTTATATATTTATGAATTTAACATATACTTGTATAAATGTAAGTATTTTGTTTAGCTCCTTGCCTCAACCGTCACGCAACGTAACTTTGAACATCCAATCTGTCACCCTATATAAATCATGTGTTTCACCAGGGGGTCATGTGATCAAGGCTGTGTGTTCACAGCCGAAACGCGTCATGCTGACTATGGAAGAATAAATTAAGCACGAAAATTCTCTACGGCGCACTTTGTGGTCTGTACCTGTGATATTTGTATAGCGTTGCAAAGTGATACAGGACTTTTGAATTTCTTCATATATATATATATATATATACACACACACACACACACGGCCAGTAGGTAGAAATAGTTAGGACCAAAGTTTCCATAGGAAAAGCATTTATTTGTTTTGCCAATAGCATTGTGTCACTTGACGGATCTTCACAAATTTTTCACAAAACTTACCTTTTTTGGTTCAGCTGCTGTGTTGAAAGTGTCTGGGTGATTGGTCAAGCGGGGACTGAGACAAAGGGGGCCCAAAACGCGTTTTCCCCATGTTATGTCTAAGGGGTTTTTTCTTTTTTTTAACCCAACTGCACACCGAACAGCTAAACAGAATGACTCCAAATTTAGCAGAAAGCTAATTATCGGTTTAGAAAGCGTTCTTTTTGTGATTTGGTGCAAATCCGTTCAGTAGTTTCAGAGATATTTAGGTTTAAAAAATATAGATATCTGGGAGCCTAAAATCCTACTGAAATCCAACTGAAATGTGATTGGCTGCCAACCCTTTAACCAGGAAGTGTTGGCAGTCATCTTGGGACCCACATACAAGATAGCACCCTATTGAAATGCATTGTAATGAATGGTAGGTTTTTAGGGTCACAAAAAGGAGAACGTATACAGGGTGATAACAGATTTTAGTTACAATATAAATCATTTGTTGATAGTATCAGAATAATTTTATGAATTGTGTTGTGTTCCAAGGTGATTTTACCCTGTGGAAAAGACTTCTCCTGGGATTTCAAGAACCATGTTTGAGAAAAAACTGTTTTCTCATGATTTCCCCAAACAGGATATGGAAGGTGCTCCAGAAGCGAAAATGAAAACATATTTTCTGTAAATTGAGATTTTCCTAGCCTTGGTGTCAGAAAGGCTAGATTCTGTTAAAGACACGGAGGTGAATATCATGCAGTCTTTTCTTGCTGTTTATGAATAGCAGCCAATCAAAAAAGAAACTACATTACCCAAAACATTTGAGTGAAAAAACTAAAAAAATGACCTCACAATAGAAACACTAATAGGACATCGAGCTAGCCAAATAATCATCCTGACTGAGAACAGAAAATCCTCTTTTCTTGAAGGGAGTTAGTCCAAGTGAGGTAAGGAAAGAAAGAATAACATTGTAGTAAAAGAAAATAGAACAGTCAAAAAATCCACCAGGCATAATAGCATCAATTGAGGCAAAGTCCCATGGGAGTAGATAAATGATCCATGTGGAATTGATCCCAAATCCATCGAAGATGAAAGTCCAGATAGATCATGTGGAGGAGGATGCACCAGTAGAGGGCACTGGAACTGCATAAAAACAAACAGGGTGGCTTAAAACTAGTGGTGAGATGATACTGCCTCTGTGTCTTTCATAAAATCTAGCCTTCCTGACACCAAGGCTAGGAAAATCTTAATTTTATTACAAGACTGGAGGATAAACAACAGAATCAGAAACATTAGCAATAGGTTTACAATAAAAGGTTTTGAATGTATTAACATTTGACCAATCTGCAGATTTGAGGACGTTGTGCAAACCTGCAGCGGCCCAGAAGGCACAAGAATCCATAGCTCATGTGACCAAACGGGCAGCACAGGAAGCAATATCAATCCCAATCAAGGACATGATCCACTAAACCCAGCGGGCTAAAGAGGGGGAAGAAACTGACTTTTGGGGTTTCTGAAAAGAAATGAACAGCTGAGTAGAAGAGGAGGACGTTCATGAAACTTTCAACACATAATTTAGGTTGACAAGGGAAAAAGGGATAATGAATTTTGGACAAATTAGTCTTAGCACGTCTATGAACCTGAAAAGTAACACCATCAGGAGGATATTGAAAAGAGGACACATCCAAAGCTCTAACATCTGTAACACGTTTCAGAGATATTAAACACAATAGCATTGTTAATTTTGCAGATACCTGTTTGAGAGAAATAAACATATTATCTTGCCAGGTAACAACAATTTTTAATACCAAATTGACATCCTATAAAGTCCTGTACTTAGGTAGAGGAGGATTTACATAACGTACCCCCTTTAACAGATGTCAAACCAAATGGTGTTCTCTGATGGGTCTTCCATCGACTCCGATATGTTCAATAGAAATGGCTGATGTATAGGAGTTGATTGTATGATAGGCTTTGTCTTGCGAAGCAAGGGAGGCTAGAAAATTGACCACAAGTGTTATATTCTCTCAAACTGGATCATTATTCCTGTCCAAACACCAGCTATTCTAGGCCAACCAGGCTGATTTATAGAGCCTGGATGTGCATGGGGCCCATAATTGTTGGATGAGGAGGATAGCTTCCTGCGAAATTCCTGGGGTACTCCAGGAAGACCTGAAATTCTCCAAGCAATTAGAAAGAGGGATCCCTGCAGAATCATGTTGTGTTGAAGACCCTGGGGATCGACTAAGAGATTGGGAAAATGAGGCAGACAAACTGTAAAATCTGAAGAAAGTTTCAGCAGAGTTGGAAACCAGGGTTGGGCCTACCAAAAGGGTTTTTTTAGAACCAGAGAAGAATGTTGTCTGCGAGCCTGAGCTAGAACTCACGCAATTAGAAGAAAGGTAGGAAGGCATAGAGAAAAGAAATGGGGCCAAGATTGAAGAAAGGCGTCTGTTGAAAGAGCTTGCGGATCTGGTCTCCAACTCAAAAAGACAGGGAGTTGGGAGTTAAGTCGAGGAGCAAAAGATCTATTGAAAGGGTGCCAAAGATGGAAGTAAGATGACTGGATACTGAAGGATCGCATAAGTAGTGCAGATGTCTGGAGTACCAACCTGCCACAACATTCAGGTTTCGTAGGCGATAGACAGATCTGACTAATATTTGACGGTGAAGACAATATTCCTAAAGATGTTTGGCGAGATCTGCCCAAATCTAGGGTCCTAGTTCCACCCAGATGATTTATGTATCGTACCACTATCAGATTGTCCATGCGTAATAGAAGCGCACATTTTGCTTTGGCTTTTGTAAAGGACTGGATGGCAAAGGGACCTACAAGCATCTCTAAACTGTTTATGTGCAAGAATGACTCCAGAGGAGACCATGTACCTCCAGTCAAGAACTGACCGCATTTGTGCCCCATCCTGTCTGACTTGCATCAGATCCGAAGAAAAGATTTGGGGCAGCAGAGAAAATCGTTCTACCGGTCCAAGGGCCCGATTCACAGAACAAACTTAAGACAAAACTTAAGACTAAACTTAGTACCATTTTGGTATTCACAGAATGCACTTACTACTTCTGGTATTCACAGAATGAACTTACTACTTTTGCGATTCACAGAATAAACTTACTACTTTTGCTATTCACAGAATGGATTTACGACTACTAACTTTACGTCCGCACTCGGGCCCGGAAGCCCCGCCTCCGGGCCGGAAGCTCCGCCTCCGGGCCAGAAGCTCCGCCTCCGGGCCGGAATTTCCGTCCCGAGTGCGGACGTAAAGTTAGTAGTCGTAAATCCATTCTGTGAATAGCAAAAGTAGTAAGTTTATTCTGTGAATCGCAAAAGTAGTAAGTTCATTCTGTGAATACCAGAAGTAGTAAGTGCATTCTGTGAATACCAAAATGGTACTAAGTTTAGGATTTTGTCTTAGGTTTGTTCTGTGAATCGGGCCCCAAGTGTCTAAGTGGGTTAGCCACCAGAGAAGGTCTGGACTATGGATATAAAGAAACGGGGTCTGAATAGACGAGACCTCTGTGAAGATGACGACTCTTTAATCTCTGAAGGGCCCAATAGTGTAGAGGAAAGATTGCTTGAATTGAGGAAGCCAAGAGCAGGGCTGGGTGGAGTTCGCAGAGTTGCACTACGCGGAATTCCGAGGAGTTGCAGAAAAACTCAGTGGAATTTCGCAGAGTTCTGCTCCACTCTACATTTCATCTTCCAACATCTCCAAGTTTGAGAATCCCGCTACCTCTTAATTGACGGCACACATTATACACATTTGCGGAAAACAACAAACTGAGCATGGCTTGTTGCTCGGAGTTTAGCATGCAAATAGTGTGCATGTCAAGCTGTAAAGCCTTTGAATGTACTATTTACCATCAGAGGTGCCCCAGCCGGGCTGAAATGCTGCTGCTCATTTGGTTCTTTTGGAGATTATAATGGGCCATAAGCTCGCACCATCAGCAGAGAGCTCTGACGTGCCTCCATGTAAACCTGTGCGGTCTCTCCATACTGTACATGAACAGCGGCACAGGCAGAGCAATGCTACGCCAAGCTGTAAAGGTAAACATTCTGCTGGGCGGCACCGGTTCCTATGGAGACTAAAATGGGACATAAGCTGGCACCATCAGCAGAGTGCCCTGCTGTGCCTCCGTGTAAACCTGTGCAGTCTCTCCATACTGTACAGGAACAGTGGCACAGGCAGAGCAGGGCTATGTCTGAGCCTTCCCGTGGGCACAATGACAACACCCCGCCGTGGGCTAGGAGGCTGACGGCCTGCTGAGCAGAAGCTTTGGGGCTGTGGGCAGAGTGGGGTTGACATTCTCCCACTGCAGAATTGCCTTGTCACTCGCTTCCTCCTGTTCGTACATTACACATGACATTCCCCACAGTACACCGAGGGCCAGGCAGACTAGCGCACTCTGCTGCTGGCTGTGGCTTGCGGCAGCGCTCTGTACGGACTGGCCAAGCTCCTGGAACAGGAAATTCTGCGGTGAGCACCGGCCTTCCCGCTGCTGCTCCTGGCCCTTGGGGCGAGTGCTGGGCCCGACCCTGTAGGTAAGGCCGAAATCTGGTGTTTGATCATATGAACACTGTTTTGAATGTGTGCCTGCAAACACTGATATTTATTACAATAATCCAATAATTAAGCTAAACACATTATAAGTCTCTCATTTTAAAAGAATAAGAATACAAGCCATATTGTCCACAACCTTATTGAAGATGGGGTTGACACTGTTACTTTTGGGAAAGCTGTTACAGTATCCCACAATGCAAATCAAGGACGATGAATCAGCTATTTTTTTATGTTCTGTGCTGCCACAGTCGCCAACATTTGACTTGTGGTGGGCAGCAGGGGCACACTCTGCACGCAGCGGAATCTGAGTTTCTGCCAAACACTGCACTCTCAGAGAAGTGTGGATTTGGCAAAACTCTGCAAGCTCTGCTGGCGGAGCAGAGTTCCATGCCCACCCTTAGCCAAGAGGCCCACGAGACGGGCTAAAGATCTGAGAGAGAAATAGGAGAGAGAGAGAGAGTATGACAAATCTCTTTTTTATAAGATTCACTTTTTGGAGAGGCAATTGTAGAACAGATCGAGAGGTATCTGTTAGAAAGCCGAGAAACTCCAGTTGACAAGAAGGAGTTAATTCCGATTTTAGAACGTTGAAGAGAAAACAGAGTTGAAGAAGCAAGTCCTGGCAAAACTGTAAATGAGTAAATAAAATGTCCTCTTTTTGAGCCATGATCAAAAAGTCGTCGAGACAGACAATGAATATGATCCCTTGCGCTCTGAGGAAGGATACTACAGGTTTGAGTCTCTTGGTGAAACACCAAGGGGCTGACGAAAGACCGAAGGGGAGAGTTTTGAAGTGGGAGAATGAAGTTCCCCATTGGAACTAAAGAAGCTTCCAGTGAGAAGGATGAATCGGAATAGAGAGGTAGCGTCATGCAGATTTAACCTCACCACCCAATCATCTTGGAGGAGTATATGGCTGAGATGAAGAATGGTCTTAATTTTGAAAGGATGATAGACAGCGAAATTGTTGAAAACCTTTAAATTTACAACTACGCGAAATATTTTGGTTTTCTTTTGCACTAAAAAGATGGTGCTGAGAAAACCTGACGGATCGAAATCTGTTTGTTCTATAACCTGCTTGGTTTGCAGAGCAGCGATCTTGTCCTTAAATAAGAGGGATTATTGTTGAGAAAAAAGAAGAGGAAGGGGGGATGGGATTGGATTGGTTTTTGATATAGCGCTATAATATAGCCCTGCACCATCTGTATCACCCAGGAATCTGAAGTTAGAGACAACCAAGCGTTTAGACAAGTTGCTATTCTGCCTCCTATGGGAGAAAGGCCAGAATATGAAAGGCTTACCTGAATATTGGTCTCCTTTATCCCTGTATCCCCAGGAGCATAAGCCTCTGGAGGGGCTAAGATAAAACTGGGGTTTGAACACAGTGTAGGTATCAACCTGGGACTGATGGTCGAAGGAGTCTCTGGAGAGGGATTGACCTCTTGTGCTATAATGGCCAGCCAAAGCGGCTCCTTCCTTTGCCGGCTCTGGCGGAAACCAGAGGAAAGAACATTTTCTTCAGTGAAAGTTAAGTTTTGTTGATTGTGGCAAAAGTAGAAACATATTTGCATAGTTCCTTAATGAACAAGTCTCCAAATAAAAGGACATTAGCCAGAGGACTTTCTTCTTTGGTGGCCAGACTGATGAGTTTTGGATTAAATCTACAGAAGGCTTGGCTTTCTTTCCTGAGAAATATGGGCATTGGGGTTACCTACAATGCATTTAGCCCTTTGAGCTCAGTTGGATAAAGTATCCGGTTCCACCATTTTAGCTTCTTCAGGTAAATCCAAAATCCTAGTGAGAGGTCCCACCAAATCCAAAATATGCTCTTGACATTTGGACTAAGCTATGTCAACACCCTTCTTAGGGTCTTTGCTAAATTTGGTGAAAAACATTAACATATTGGGATCAATAATAGGAGTGGAAGTGACAGTATTAGGAAGAGAAGGAAGTGGGCATTGAGCTTTTAATTTATTTAGAGAAGTCTTGTAAAGAGTGTGGCGAAGGTAAAAGGAAATGTAATCCGCCACATGCTCTGAGAGAAAACACTCAGTAGAGTTGGGATGGTGAATGAGGGAGGGGTCGAACATAGGTATGCCAAGATGATCAAGCAAATCATCAGAAACTGAGTGGCCCATAAGATGTAGTATCCGAAAATCCATCTAAATTATTATTATTGGTGACATCATCGTCATCAGTGTCTTTGAGATGGGTAACAAGTAAGGGAGAGGAAGGGAGCCCCGAAAAAGAAACTTCTCGGGTGGGAGGGCCAGTAATACGAGAAACACCTTTTTGGGGGACACAAAAGGTGGCAGCACGTTTCTTACCCATTTTAGAAGGTGCTTCAGAGGAAAAAAGCATTTTAGACAGGTATGCTTTTAAGGATTTTGAGACATCTAACATGGAAACAGCAACAGCTTGTTGGACCGAACCCTCAATAAAGGATTTAAAATTATATTTAAATCCCTGGGAGCCTTCTTCCTCAGACATAATGAATAAAATATAGAAATGGCCAAAGAAAAATAAATTAAACAAGAAAAAAGTCAATTTGACTATAGAAACGGCAAATAAAGGGTTAAAAACCCCAGGAAGAAGGCCAGGGGCAGTGGTTTGGGCAAAGGGGCATGTGAGAGGGAGTTGCCGTGTGAAAGGGGAGGCTGCCAAAGCATCTGAGGGACTCTGGCGAGGCCACAAAAGAAATAACAAGACACAAGCAGTGTCGGAGACAGCAGGCGGTAAGGAGCTCAGAATGCAGGCCGCAGGACGCGCTGAAATAATGTACGCCGCACCAAAGAAGGCACGGGCGATGAAGAAAACTAACGAGGGCACACAAGCACCAGAGCACTAACGATGTTACCTATGACAAAAGTATGGCACACCTGAAGCCATGTTGATTGAATCAAACTGGTCAAACTTGAAACATTTAATGCAAAAGGGGGTTTCGTTTGTCATAGAAATTATAGTAAGTGCTGTAGAAAGAAGAATTGGGACACATTTTAAGTGAGTTCTCAAATATCTTCCTCTTCTATTTCATTAAAACATTCTGACATGCTGACAGAAACATGAACTTCCAACACGAGCAGGCTGAAACATGCATTTTCAACACCAGCAGCAGACTGCCAGTTAACTCTGGTGATCAGCAGTTTTACTATTTATTTATTTTATTTATAAAGTTTTATATAGCGCAAACAAGATCCCGAGGGATATTAGAGCGCTTTACAATAGGACGGAAGGAAGGACATAAATACAAAATTATCATCAAGTAGGATTAAAAAAAGCCAAAAAAACAGGATTAATCGCAGATTCAAGGACAATTGCACCATGGAGGTTAATACAATAAAATAGGTATAAGCGGGCAATGAAGGGGTCACAGTCTGCGGTAAAGAGGAGCAGTAACAAATGATGGCACAATGGACGTAGGAAACAGTGTCTTCGAACAGATGAGCCTAGCCCAATTAGGGTAGGAATTTATTCATAAGGAATCTTTTGGCTTTCAATTTGAATGCCGTCGTTGAGGAGATTCTGCGTACTTCCGGTGGAAGAGAGTTCCATATCTTTGGGGCAGCGCCAGAGAAGGCTCTGTGACAAGTACTCTTTTTGCTAAGGATGAGTGGTTTCAAGAGGAAAGTATTGGCGCTTCTTGAGGGTCTTGCACCACAAGATAGCCCAAGTTTTTGCGCAAGGTAGGAGTATTGAAGTGAAGGGCTTTGTGCGCCAGAATGGCAATCTTTCACTGAATTTGTGCTTCGTAGGGCAACCATTTAAGAGATTTTAGGACAGGGGATATGTGCTCATTGCGTTTGGTGCCTGTAACCAGTCTAGCCGCTGTGTTCAGTGATGCCCTTAGTGGAGCCAGGGTGTATTTGGGAAGGCCACAGAGGGTAGCGCTGCCGTAGTCAAGCCTCGGCAAGACAAGCGCTTGGACCACCTGCTTGAAATCATTTTAGGGAAGGAAAGGTTTGATATTTCTGAGTGTCCTCATCAAGTGGTTTGCTCCCTTACACACCTTGCTGATATGATCTTTCATATTTAGGTGCTTGTCCATGGTGACTCTGAGCGATTTGGCTGAGGCTATGATGAGAGGAGTGCAGTTGAAGGCAGTGAGGTGACTCAGCCACATGTCTAGCTTGGGGATGTGGTTGGGAGGGAAGATGAGCAGGAACTCTGTTTTGGAGGTGTTGAGTAGGAGCTGGTTCTCCGTTAACCAGTTTTGAGAAGACGTTAGGGTAGTGTTGAGTGAGATTATGTTTTCAGGGGAAGAGATTTTCAAAAAGAGTTGCGTATCGTCCGCATACATATGGAAGAGAATATTAGTGGAGTTTAATGAGGTAGCTAAAGGTTCCAAGAGCAGATTGAAGAGGATAGGAGATAGGGCGGACCCTTGGGGAACTCCCATGAGAACTGGAGAGGGCTGAGAGAGATAGTGATTTGCCTTGACTTTTTGAGATCTGTTGTGAAGGAAGGACGAGAACCATTGTAATACCTGTCCAGAGAAGCCCATTCTGTTTTTCAAAGTGGCAAGGAGGTTGTCATGTTTAACCGTGTCAAATGCAGAGGAAAGGTCGAGGAGGATCAGGAGGCAGGATTCGTTTTGGTCAAGCATTTTTACAATGTCGTCCATGACGTGAGTGAGCGCCAATTCGGTGCTGTGCCCCTTTGGAAAGCCGGATTGATGCTGGTCAAGGAGTTGGTAATTGTCTATGTGAGCACAAAGTTGAGATTGTACGCATTTTTCTATGAGTTTCGCTAGGGTGGGGATGTTGGAGATAAGGCGGAAGTTATTGAGATCAGCTTTGATTGCGTTTGGTTTTTTTAGAACAGGAGATACCTGGGCTGCTTTTAGGCAATCAGGGATCGTGCCTTGTGAAAGATAATCATTTACAATCCTTGTCCGGGAGGGGATGCGTACATTCTTGTGTTTTTTTAAGATGGCCGGGGGCAACGGGTCACTGAAGTGGTTGGATGGGTTGATATTCTGGAGGATCTTGCTTTTTGTTGTTGTTTTTTTTGTAAATATTTGATTGGCATTTCTGATCATGTATAAAACTTTCACATGTACAATTACAGAATGTGATATCAAAACAAGTACAATGTATATATTATCCGTCCATTTGGGTAATGGGCCCTATATGAAATGTATACCACCTGTGCGGAAATTGAGTTAGGAGTAAAACCATGCATTCCAGCAATACAATTTCTATGCGGTGTGTGTGGCACATAGCGCAAACATTACAGCTCTACCCAGTCCAACGTTCGAATGTACCCATGTCATACCTATCTCCGATCCCTGGGGCCCAATCTTGTCAGCCAAAGGCCAGATATCTGTGGTCTAAGCTAATGTAACCTATGTCCATATGGATTTGCAAGAAAAAATCATTAAAATAAACATAAATAAACAAGAGCAAATCCAGTCCTGTCGGTCACCGTCTCTATTACTACTACACTGCATACGGGAGGGGGAATCTTCGATCATCATCTTTGGCCCGGTCGGGTGGAGTCACCCACCCGCCGTCGGGATCAAGCCCACTCACGATTGACATCAATCAGCTATATTTACAGTGGACGGGGGGAGAAAGAGAAGGGAGGGGGACAAGCAACCAGAGAGCGCTTCCTCAAGACGTGGACGTCAGTCAAGGAGAGCAAGCGGTTGGAGTCAGCCCAGGTCCAGGTCAGGAATCAAGTCGACACGCCCCCTGCATTCCCCTACCTCCTCACTGTACATTCTCACGTCGAGGTCCACTATGTTGGGGCTGTCCCACTCTACTCTCCTCATCCGCACTACTGGGACAACTCGGGTATTCCCAATTTAAATAGTACCTCCCTCCAAACTTCTGCAATAGGGACCCTTCGCATGCCCTTCTGTTCCTCCTTTTGCAGTGCCCTACACTCTGCCGCCGCCCAGCACAAGACCTCCGATTCACAAATCACAAACTGCGGTCCCGCCGCAGATTTCCAAGTAATTGCGATTCGCCTCTTGGCCCAGGCCAGGGCCAGATCAATAAATCGACTCCCCACTTTGCGCTTAGGCGGTCTAGGAAACAGGCCCAGGAGGCAAACCTCGATCGATTGAGTCAGTGCCCTGCCCAGTATGTCGGCAAATTTCTTCACCACTGCATCCCAAAACTGTTGTATAGTCATACAGCCCCACGTAATGTCAATGAAATCCGCATCCACTTGTCGACATTGTGAGCATTCCCTAGGCTTACCCCCAAATGCAATCTGAATGCGATGTGGAGTCATATAGGTCATATGGACATAATTAAACTGCAAATATTTAAGGCGTGAGTTACTGGAGACCTTTTTGGGAGATCGTAATACACGCTTCAACTCTGCGTCAGTGAGCGTTCTGCCAAGATATCTCTCCGATTTCCCCCGTAGATCTAGCAACGGGGACAGGGAACTCCCCAACGATGCATAGAACCACCTAATTTGGTGCCCGGCTGTGCCCTGTGTGACCACCGAGTGGAGAACCCCATGCATCACCAGCTCCTCCCATCCTGTGCCCCACTGCTGTTCAAACGTCCTTACCAGTGTCTCATACAAGAGAAACTGGCCGGGAGGCAGTCCATATCCTTCCACCAGTGCCGCCTAAGGGAGCATGCACCCATCCTGAAAGCAATCCCCCGCAGTGTCTATCCCGGCCCCAGTCCAAGCTGATAACTGCTCTGCCCCAAAGACCACCTGGGGGTAGCCATGAGGGAGCCCTACCAATGGCAGCACAGGTGTGTATTTCAGACCTATCGGGAGCCGGCCCATACACCTTCTCCAGCACCGTAGAGTGGTAGTTTGTAGAGTCGATGTATAGGGTACCTTCGTGGCCGAGTTCAGTAGTTTGGCCAATAGTAGACGAGGTTTCTGCCCTGGTTCCATCAAATATGTGCCCTCCTGGTTAACCCCTTCTAGCCACTGCGCCAGCCACTGTAGCTGCGCAGCCAGCTGATACAGTTCAAAGTTTGGCACCCCCAGTCCTCCCTCCTCCATAGGGCATTGGAGCATCTGCAGCGCAACCCTGCATCTCCTGTCTGCCCAGATAAGGACCGCACCAGCGCATCCAGCGGCTTAAACCAGCCCGCAGGCATCAAGACCGATAAATTAGCAAAAAAGTACAGTAATCGGGGCAACATGACCATCATGGTCAGAGAGATTCTAGCCATCAAGGGCAGTCGCAGCGAACTCCAAAAGGCAACGCTGGAGCGCAGTGAGTGCAATGCCTTCCCCAGGTTACCCTCCCTCATATCCTCCAGGGAGTGAAAGATCTGGATACCCACGTACCGAAAGGAAGTCGACGTCCAATTATGCTCATCAGAAAGGTCCTCGGGTCTAGGGGATGGACCGGCCACTGGGAATAAATGCGTCTTACGATGATTCACCCGTAAGCCGGACAGGCTGCCAAACCGCTCCAGCAACACAAAGGCGGAATTCACCCCCTGGCAGCATCTTTAAGATAGATCAATAAATCATCCGCATACAGGCAGATCGTGTATAACCTCCCATTCAAGGGTATCTCCATTCCTTCACCTCCTGCACGAAAAAGTGCCGCCAGTGGCTCCACCGCCGATGCAAACAGCAGCGGGGACAGGGGACACCCCTCGCGGGTCCCACGAGTAATTGCGTATTCCGAGGAAATGATGCCACCCATCTTGACCCACACCGTCGGGAACATGTACGGCAATTGAACCCACTACAGCCAGCCCGTACCCAGCCCCATCTTTTGCATTACCTCCAAGAAAAAATCCCAATCAACCATATCGAATGCTTCTCCAGGTCAACTGAAAGAAGCGCAGCGCAAGACACGTCCTTTACCTCAGTGTGGTACAAGACTGAGTACAGCCGTCATAAATTAAATGATGTGTTGCGGGAAGTAACAAACCCGTTCTGGTCCGGGTGGACCAGATGGGTCATGTGAGGGAGCAACCGGATCGCCAACACCTTACTGAGCACTTTAAAGTCAGTATTAAGCAGGGATAACGGTCTGAAATCCCGCACTCCTGCATCCAAACGCTCTACCTTAGGGAGTGGTATAACAGTAGAGGAGCACGTCGGCGGCGGCAGACGGCCCCCCTGAAGGGCCTCGTTATACATGGTTACCAGGGGAGGGGCCAGTTCAGTGCAATTCTTTGTATGAAACTCAGCAGGTAGGCCATCTGGGCCCAGTGTTTTCCCTCCTGCCAGCAGTGCTATGGCTCCCCTTACCGTCTGAAGGGTAATCGGGCCCCCCAGCTCATCCTCAACGTCGTCCTCAGCTTCTGTCAGGGCCAAGGGGGCCATGAAGGCAGCAATCTCCTGCCCGATGGGCCCAGCGGCGCCAAATACAGCGTCTCATAATACGCCCGAAAGGCGCCATTAATCCTATCCGGGTCAAACTCAGTCTTATCCCCGGGCATAGTAATCCGAGTAATAGGGGAACCCCGTGACTCCGTTCTTATAAGCCATGCCAGGAACCGCCCCTCCTTCCCTTCCTCGCTCTGCACCCTATCCATATATGCTCTGTAATCATGGCTTCGGAGCCTATCCAGAGCCTCGTCATATTGCTTGTGCTTGGTTAGTAGCTGGTCATGGGTCCTGGGGTCTGGCCCCTACATGTTGTCAAGGGTTCGTAAGCCCCTCTCAAGTTCCGTAAGTTCTTTATGGAGTTCCCTCCATATCCCAATGCTCTGCCCCATACAGTGACCCTGCACCACCACTTTAAAAGCCTCCCACTCAACCAGGGCAGTAGATGCCGTGCCTGCATTCTCAGTAAAATATGTATCAATTATCCTACGCAGTGAGTCTGCGAACGGTGCATCATCCAGGGTCGTAGGACTAAGTCACCATGCAGGAATCAGGGGCCTGCACCCCGGAGGCAGAGTGTCAATAACACGGGGCTATGGTCCGAGTAGGTGCGGCCCAAATATTCGGTGGAATGGGCAAGGGCACCAAGCGTCTGTGAGCACCAAAATGCATCAATTTGAGTATGGAGGTGGTGTAAGTGCGAGCAGTAAGAGTACTTTCTATCCCTACTGTGTTGTATATGCCAGATGTCCTGCAGGCCCCAGTGTGACATCCACTCCCACAACCCCACCACAGTCCTGTGCGCCTGCGCTTCTGCTGGGGGGGGGTGGGACCAGTCCAATTGAACATCTGTTACGCAATTAAAGTCACCCCCCACCACCAACTGACCGACCTCTATATCCGCTATGTGTGCTGAGAGGGATGTCAGATAGGCCACTTGATCATGATTTGGAGCATAGCAACAGCATAGAGTAATACGCCGACCCAGTAGTCATCCTGCCATTAGCACATACCTTCCTTCAGCATCCGTCAATGTGCGAGTCATCTCAAAGGGGACCCCAGGGCGCACCCACACCAACACGCCCGGGCAAATGCAGACTACCCAGTGGCATAAATCTGCCCCCTCCATCGGTTAATCAACCTGCCCACCTCGTCCAGCGTCAGGTGGGTTTCCTGCAATAGAGCAATCTGCACTCCCCGGCGCTTTAAGTAATTATAAATCTTATATCGCTTAGCCATGGAGCCCATACCTCTAATGTTCCAAGTAATCATCTCCACCTCACTGTGCGGCAAGGTGGGTCAATATGTTCCAACACCCCCCCCAGCAGAGCCCCCACCCGCCCACAGACACCATGACCTCTAATATTGCATCCCCACCCGCATGAGTAACATGACTGCTGGACTTCAACATCCCCAAACATAAAACAACGCCCCAGGGCATTCTGGCAACGGCCATCTGCCCAAACTCCACCTGTAAGAAAATCAAGCATTGAAGGTACAAACCAAACGTGGCGAAGACCTCCAGGGGGGTCGCGGCTCTGCCATCCAGACAAGTCTGTCTCATCTTGCAGAAAACAAGACCCCATAAACAGTAGTGGTAGACCTCTAAAGGCGCCTCTCATGCTAGATAATGTCATCCGCCGTGCGCGGGGTCACCACCGGAAGCTCCAGGCTATCTTTACCAGAAGGTTTAGACTCCGAGCCTCCCGTACCATTTGTAGACCTGGAGCCTTGGTCCGACGGGGAGTTACCTTTACAGGCTATCTCCGCCAGAGCCTGTAGCGCCGCCGCTCGCTCCAGTTCCATCTAGGAGGAGGTGGGCTTCTTCGCCCCAAAACGTTTTGACCTTCTCTGGGACCTCTCCCCTGATCTGCGGTCCTTTGTTGTCCGCTGCGGTTTCGGCACCGGATCAGGCCCTCCAGTACGATAAATTTTGAGCCAGTCCTAGGCCATCTGGGGTGCCACAGAAGTGAGTGTTGCCATCCACTGCTATCCGAAGCTTGGCCGGAAACATGAGCGAGTACTGAATGCCTTCCTCACGGAGTGCCTTTTTGACCTCGTCGTAGTAGGAGTCCCGTTTCCGCTGCACCTCCAGCGTGTAATCCGGGAACATGGAGATCCTAGCATTCTTAACCACCAAGGGGCCACCCGTGCAGGCTCTCTGCAGGAGGACGTCTCTGTCCCTGTAATGTAGCAACTGGGCCACCACCGGTTTTGGGGGGCGGCCAGGCGCCACTGGTCAGGCAGGTACACGGTGCGCTCCTTCCAGCATGAAAAATTGCATCAGCTCCACCGGGGCTGCCACCTACCAGAGCCACGGCTCCAGATACGCCACCATGTCGTCCTTTTCGATTCCTTCCACCAGGCCAAGAATTTGCAGGTTATTGCGGCGGTTGCGGCCCTCCCTGTCTTCTGCTCGGCGCTCCAGGACCCGGACCCTGTCCGTTAATTCCGCCACCTGTTGGGATAGGGCCTTATGGCCAGGCACTAGCTCCTCGTAGCCAGATTCCACCGCTTTCACCCTCTCGTTGAGCTTTTGGTTTTCGGCTCGCAGGAGGCCAACAACTCCAAAAGTTGCCAGCAACAGAGCACTCAGGCAGTTCCAAGGTGTCACTGATATAGTGCGCAGTCACTTGTTAGAACCCTAAGTCCAGCTGAGCAGAGGGGGCCTCCCTTCCCCCAAAGTTCAATCCTGGCGTCGGAACCGGCACTGCTCTACTCTCGTGGCCCTTTTCAGGCCGTAGACCTCATTGCCCTGTCATCCCTGGACACTCACCCCTCCAACTGGGCCATCACAGATGAGTGTCTCAGTCAGGCCCCACCACAGCTGGTCTCAAGCTCTCACGGCTGCTCTCAAAAAAGTGCCCAACAGTCCATGCCGCAGCTCGGCCCGCAGTCAATTTGGATCCTCCCAGTAATGCCATAGCCCAGGAGCAGCACCAGCTCACAATTTCGCACCCCAGCAAATCCGCAGCATCTCCATCCCTCCAGTGCCCAAGCTGCGGTCTCTGCAATTGTCCCCGCAGGCCCCCAGGGGCTTTACCACACAGTACCTTCCAGCTATAGCACCAAGCCTCCTCAGGTCACGGCCCAAAAGCAGCGCTGATCTCCTCCTCCACGGTGCTATCCTCACCTTGATAATGGCCTCAGCACCATCAGCTCACTAGTGTCAGACCAGGATCCGGGTGACTTCTTCTGTGGGGGCCGCCTGTCGCCGCAGATCTGGTACAACAGGGATCCAGGACCGCCTAGCTAGCGGCCCCCGCTAGGCAATTCCAGCGGGCTGTGCTACGCCGCAGTCTCTGGGCCAGCAGTCAGTGCCCAAGGCATCTCCACCCTGATCCGGAGGTTCAGCCCACGGTCCGCACTGGTCACGCCCTCATTCACCTCGAGACGAGGCCTGGATGCTCCTCCGCACCGTAGGTCTGCTCCTGAAGTTAGGGGACCGGGGTGGTCCCTGTCGCGTTACCTCACGTGAGGCCGAGGCTCCCGGCCGCACCACCGCACATGGCCGCCTCGCACCAGCAGCAGGGTCAGGGCGCCTGTTTTCGGCCCATACACCGCACCTTGGTATACTGCAGCGGGGGCTATCCCGCCCGGCAGGTCAGGCCAGTCTGTGTCACCCTTTAAGTGTAGGATAATTGCCGGACCGATGCGGAGCGCAGCGCTCACGCGTCCGCCATCTTCGGCTGCTCGCCATGCCCCCCCCAATCTAGAGGATCTTGTTGATGTCTTTTTCACTGAATGGGGTAAAGGTGCCCCATAACGCATTGTTCTTGGTGATCAGGCTGATAGAGCTGCGCTTTTCTAAGAGGTCAAAGGAGATACGGCCCTGGGGGAAGGCAGTAGGACCTTCTTAGAGACAAGGTCAATGGAGATGAGTCTTGCTTTCTTAGTGAAGAAAGCAGCAAGCTCGTCGCAAGAGGGTGGGCTGCCACCTGGGTCAGAGTGGTTTGGACCTGCATCTGATTGCTGTTTGACCAATTCGAAAAGTTTCTTGGGGTGGTTTACCCCTTGATCCAGTTGGTGTCTGAAGTAGTCAGCCTTAACAATATTGATTTGTTTGTTGTAGAGGCTCCTAGCCTCGCTAAGGAGTTTTAGTTGGTCCGAGGAGGGATTGGATCGCCAAGAACGATCAAATGCCCTAAGGTTGCGGCATTCCGTGTTTAAGTTGTCATTATACCAGGGTTTGGATATTTTTGTTGAGGCATTTTGTTGTTGGATTGGAGCAATGGCATCCATGATGTTGGAGATGATCGAATTGTAGGAGTCGGTGAGTGACTGCACCTCAACCAAGTCAGCTTGGGAGGTGAGGGCCGATTTACATTGGGCAGCAAGTTCATCAGAGCTGAGATCCCTTTTCCATATCTTTGATTTCATTGGTTGAGCCTTCCTCATCGACACCTCCCTGTTAATATAAAAGAGGATGCAGTGGTGGTCGGACCAGTCACACGGGGTAATGGAGTCCAAGGACCCTGCCACCTGCCCTGTGTGGCCAGCTTGCTGCCCCTGACCCCCTCCCACCTACCCTCCATTGTCTCTGTGTATGCCAGTGTAGTCTCACTGTTCTCCTTTAATATGAGTTGGTTGGTCCCAGTGTTGAGTCAGTTCTTGATCATTTAAGAATGATTTAAGGCAAGATACAGCGAGGTTGTTTGGGTTAGACCAGTGAAGGTTGAAATCACCAAGGAAGATTTGGGACACGGTTGAATCAACATTGACAGTGATGATTTCCATTACTTGCTCGATAAAGGGGAGATTGTCTCCCGGGGGGTGGTAGAAGGTGTGAAGTTTACAAACCGGTAGGTTCATACTTGAGATGTTGAGACAGAAATATACACAGGAGGAAGGCTTAGAGGACTCCAAGTGAGAGATCGAGAGTGTGTTTCTATGAATACAGACCAGGACACCACCCAATGAAAGTGTTCTAATGAACAACTACAATGCTTGCTTACTGAATTTATGCCAAAGGTGTGGCACATATAAACGCCATCTTGATGGAATCAAAGCAGAAAACTGAAAACATTTTCTACTGAGGATACTGCAGTAAATGATGAAATTAGGGAGCTTCATTCTCCCAAGATGGCTGACGGAGAAAAAAGAGCCCAAATGTAGCACAAAAATCACCCAAGTGTTGCCCAATGACAGCAGTGTGCAAAACACATAATTATATATATATTTTTTACAGTTTCATATAGCACAGACTTAGGATTGCTTTACATGAGCATCAGTTACATTATACAAGGACACATTCATTTTGGTTCTAGGCATTGGGAGATTAAATGATTTGCCTAGAATCACAGGATGTGGAGCTGACGCGGAAACTTGAACCTGGTTCCCCAGTTGCAAAGTCTGCAGCTCTTGTTGTAACGCCACATCCTCTCCCTTAAGTGTATCATAAAATCAAGTGATCAACTGATTATACTGTATGCTACTCTGTTGCTGCTGGTTTCTCTTTCTTTCTATTTTTCTTTTCTGAGCGCAGAGATACTCTGTATAGAGTCGATTCTAGCGCGTTACAAACTATAAATAAATAAATAAATAAATAAATAAATAAACATAAATATAGCAAATTATTTAAAAGTGTTCTGTTGCAATTTGATAACTCAGAAAATATGACCTAATTTTAGTTGTTTAAAGTGCTAACCATAATTTCTATGGGAATAAGACCCTCTTGTGGAGGAGGGTGGACAGGCAATAAGTTGACCATGCTGTGCAGGCGGGAGGGGCAGTGACAGCACAATGGACCATGGAGGGCAGGGAAAAGGGGGGCAGGGGCAACAAACCAACCATGCAGTACAGGTAAGAGAAGCTGTGGCAATATAAAAGACCATTGAGGGCAGAAGGAAGAGGCAGTGGCAGTACAACCATACATGCCAACAGACCTGATTCAGGTAGGAAACTCCCGATGTTTTAAAGCCCAAATGGCCTTTATTTTATTTGCCTCCTGCATAAAATCTCCTCTTTTCCAATGTAAGTCAATGGGGAAAATCCCTTCCCCAGGTTGTTTTTAAAATCTCTGTCTTACCAAGTTCAAAATGTTGGCAAGTTTGGTACATTGGATCACAGAGGGCAGTAGGGATGGGATAGGGACAGGAACTCGGATAAGAGAGGGCAGAAGGGAGATGGGCAGGGGCAACAAACTGACCTTACAGGCCAGGCATCAGGGGTTGAAGCAGCACAATACTTCACAGAGGGCAAGCTGGATGGCAGTACAGCATAGACAACAGAGAGCAGAGGGCAAAGAGGCAAGGGCAGCAAGCTGACCATAGCAGACAGACAGGAGGAACAGTTGCAGCATAATGAACCATGAAGGGAGGGGCAAGGGAATGACAGCGGACCAAACATAAAAATAGTTGATGGACAGAATGCAGAATAATGTCATACATTCGCCCCAGTACAGAGATCTGGGCCTAAATCCATCATGTTTTTGCTTACCATGCCATTCCAGTTTGAACCCAGCCATATGCAAATCAGTCTTGACCCTGTGCTTCATGGGAACAGTCCAGCCCGAACTGCCAAGCCAGGTCTTCTCTGGACTGGAAACAAGCATCCTAGAACCAGTTTCGGGCTATCACCCCTCTTCAGCCAGGATAGCTTGATTCCAGTGGCATGGAGAGCATGGGACCCACGTCTGGGCATACCCATCCCACTCGGGGAGAAATTTCAAAAAAACAGTTGATGGACAGAATGCAGAACAATGTCATACATTCACCCCGGTACAGAGATCTGGGCCTAAATCCATAGTTTTTTTGCTCACCATGCCATTCCAGTTTGAATCCAGCCATATGCAAATCAGTCTTGACCCTGTGCCTCATGGGAACAGTCCAGCCCGAACTGCCAAGCCAGGTCCTCCCTGGACTGGAAACAAGCATCCTAGGACCAGTTTTGGGGTTTCACCCCTCTTCCGCCAGGATAGCTTGATTCCAGTGGCATGGAGTGCACGGGACCCACGTCTGGGCATACCCGTCCCACTCGGGGTGAAAATTCAAAAAAACAGTTGATGGACAGAATGCAGAATAATTTCATACATTCACCCAAGTACAGAGATCTGGGCCTAAATCCATCGTTTTTTTGCTCACCATGCCATTCCAGTTTGAACCCAGCCATATGCAAATCAGTCTTGACCCTGTGCCTCATGGGAACAGTCCAGCCCGAACTGCCAAGCCAGGTCCTCCCTGCACTGGAAACAAGCATCCTAGGACCGGTTTCGGGGTTGAAGAGGGGTGAAACGATGGGACAATAATGCTGCATAGAATTGGGGAATGGAGGGCAGGAGGAGTGGGCAGGGACATCAAGCTACATGGAAGGCAGTGGCAGCACATCGGACTATGCAGAGCAGGAGGAAGGGGCTGGTGCATGGACTTGAACAACAGAGTGTGGAGTGGAGGTGGATGAGGGAGGGGGGCATGAGCAGCAAGCTTGGTTGGGGCAGTATAATGCCAGGCCAGGTCCTGCATTTAACCTCACCCCACTGTGCATTGCGATGGACATTTTACTTCATCACGTTAAAAATACACCTTAGAAATTCACTAAAAAAACAAGTGGTTACAGGGACATTATAGTTAGGCTCAGATTTCACTCGTACAAAACAAGTGAAATTCAGCAGTTATAGTTAGCTGAGCTAACTCTAACTCGTGCACCCGCAATGCACTGCTTATGGCCTCACATATTACATCACTCATTACATGGTCAGTGACATCACTCATGACATCACTCATGACCAGTGATGACATCAACCAGTGACATTGGGGCAGATTTATGTTCCCTGGCGCATCCCTGCAAATCAGCAGGGATGCGCCAGGGAAGATGCATCACGCAAGTTTGCATTTGCGCCACCACAGATGCGCCGCATTTACAATGCGGTGCATCATGGCGCAAGGACATGCAGATGCGTGACGCATCTGCCGGCGTAAGTTTGGCGCAGTGCTGAAGTTGTGTCGCAAGCGCGACGCAACTCCAGCACTGTTCCAACCTGCCCTATCCCTAACATGGTGCGTCATGCCTTACGCCTGCTTGAAGCAGGCGTAAGGATTTGACGCACCAGCGTCGGAAAAGTGACTGTGTGAAATATTGTAGATTTCACTGCGTCACTTTTCCGAGGCTTTTTCTGACGTAACGCCCACCCTGCATACATTAAACCTGACGCAGGTTTAATGTGGCGCAGGGCTTTACAACGTGACGCATCTCCCTAGATGCGTCACGTTGTAAATCTGTCGCAGCATGGCGCTAGCTTTGCGCCACCGCTGCGTCACAAAAGTGACGCAACGTCGGCGCAAAAGTGGCGCACGGGGCTTGTAAATCTGCCCCTAAGTGTTTTTAAAAGGTTTATGAGTATTAAAAATATATATCAAGGTGTACTTGTGAATCGGTGGGTATATAAGTGTCTGTATGGATGATTCAGTGGGTGCGTGACTGGCTGTATAAGTGAGTGATAAGGTGTCTCAGTGAATGTATTGGTGAGTGACTAGGTTGTGCGAATGTCTGCATCAGTCTGTCAGTTGGTATCTACGTGGCTGTATGGGTTTGGGAATGGCCGTATGGGTGATTGCGTGTGTGTATGGGTGTGTCGATGAGTGAATGGATGTGTCAGTGGTATATGGGTGAGTTATTGTATCTGTGAAAGGCAGTATAGCTAAGTGTTGGAGTATATGAATGACTATGTGTGAGTGAGGGAATGTGACAGCGGCTGTATGGATGAGTGTGTTTGTGTGAGTGACTGTATGGGTGAGTACAAATGTGTTAGCATCTGTATGAATACGTGAGTGGGTGTGTGTATAACTGTATAGGTAAGTAAGTGGCTGTGTGATTGACTCTATGGGCGACTGGGTATGTGTGTGACTGACAGTATGTGAGTGGCTGTATGGGTGTGAGTGGATATATCAGTGGCTGTATTAGTGAGTGAGTTGGTGTATGAGTGGCTGTATGGGTGACTGACTGGATGTGTGCGTAACTCTATGATTCAGGGAGTAGATATGTAAGTACTTGTATGGGTGTGCCAATGGTTTTGTGAAAGATAGTGTGGAAGTTGGAGTGGGTGTATGAAAGGTTATATTGGGGTGTGAGTGGGTGCATCAGAGATTCCGTGGATGATGTCATCAGCGATGTCATTTGAGATGTCATCAGTGATGTCACTGACCATGTCATGAGTGACGTAATATGTGAGGTCATAAGAAATGCATTGCGGGGCGCGAGTTATAGTTAGCACAGCTAACTATAACTGCTGAATTTCTCTGGTTTTGTACTAGTGAAACATAAGCCTAACTATAACGTCTCTGTAACCTTTGATTTTTTCAGTAAAGTTCGTAGGTTTTTTAAAAAATGCTAATTCCTAACTATAACATCCCTGTAACCTGTGTTTTTTTTCAGTGAATTTCTAAGGTTCTTTCAATGCTAATTCCTAATATAACGTCCCTGTAACCTTTGGTTTTTAACAAGCAGTCATGTTTGCAGAGTGGTGGAGAAAGGGGGCTGGGCCACCGGCCAGATCTCAGCAATCCTGCTGTGTATGACTTACAGGAGGTACCAGGAGGGCTTCTTGACCCACAAAGTCCCTCAGGAGTAAGGTGGTTTTCATCTTTCAACCAGTAGTACACCACAAGCCGTGTCTACAGAATGGTGGAGAAAGGGTGCGTGGCTTATGAAGACCTCTTAGCAATTCTGTGGTATGAGATTCACTGGAGATATTAGGAGGGGTAGTTGGACCCCAAGGAACCCCAAGGATGTCCTTGGGGGCCAACTACCCCTCCTGTTACCTCTAGTAAGTCCCACACAGCTTGATTGCTGAGACATGGTAGGAGGCGCACCCCTTTTCTCCACCACTCTGCAGAACCACCACCTGGTACACTACTAGTAAGGGGATGAAGTCCCCTTTGGCTATTGAGGGTCCTTGGGTGCCAACTACCCCTCTGGTTAAGTCCAGTAAGCCCCACATAGTGGGTTTACTGAGAGATGTTCGGTGGTCATGCCCCCTTTCTCCACCACCCTGCAGACATGCTCCCTGGTGCACTACTAGTCTGGGGATGGCGTTCCCTTGGCTCTTGAGGGTCCTTGGGGGTCAACTACCAATCCTGCCACCTTCAGTAAGACCCACATACCTGGATTGCTGAGAGGTTGTCAGAGGCCACACACCCTTTCTCCACCACTCTGCAAACGCGCCTCCTGATGCACTACTGGTAGGGGGAAATAGTCCACTTTAGTCCTGAGGCCCTAAGGAGTAAAGTGGATTTCATTCCCCAACCAGAAGCACGCCAGGAGGTGCGTTTGCAGAGTGGTGGAAAAAGGGAGCGTGGCCTTCAAGTCCTCTCAGCAAACCCGCTGTCTGGGACTTACTGGAGGTAACGAGAGGGCTTGTTGGTCCCCAACAACTCTCAACATTCAAGGGGATTTAATTCCCCAACTACCATTGCGCCAGGAGGCGCACTTGCAGAGTGATGGCGAAGGGGGCGTGGATTCCAGTGACTTGCGGGAGTTTTAAAAAAAAATGGAAGGGGGCCCGAGTGACCCCTCTCCCCGGGCTGACTACTGCGTTTTTACTTTTTTTTTTAAATAAAGGAAGGGGGGGGCCTGCCCAGGGCCAATTTTGGCCCAGGGGGCCCCATCACCCGGGCCTGCCCTTTATTTTATTCTTTTTTTTAAATGGGAGTGGCATGTAATATGTGAGGTGATCAGCAGTGCATTGCGGGGGGCATATGTTATAGTTTGCTCAGTTAACTACAACTGCTGAATTCTTATGGTTTTGAGTGAGTAAAATCTGAAACTAACTATGTTCCTGTAATCTTTCTTTTTTCAGTGAATTTCTAAGTTTTTTAAAAATTCTAATAGCTATCTATAACGTCCCTATAACCTTTGTTTTTTCAGTGAATTGCTATGGCTTTTTAATGCTATTTCCTAACTACAACGTCCCTGTAACCATTGGCTTTTTAGTGAATTTCACAGTTTTTTTAGATATAAATTGTACTACAATTTGACCCATAAGTTCAATTTACTAATATACATTTTCACAAGTTTATAAATACATTTTATTCACAAATTCATTCTTATATATTTTTTAACTAAAATTAAAATATAAAGGTAAGGTAACTTATGTAGTCTTTCTATAAATGCAATGCACCAAATCTTTCTTTTTTTCAAATTCATTTTATGGGTCCGAGGATCCGTTCCCAACCAAAAGCACACATTTAATACTGAAACAACAACACATCTAATACAAACATATGCTATTGCAATTTCTATAAGTGTATCACTGTCTATGTGTGGGTGTGTGAGTGACTGTGTGGATGTGAAAGTGGCTATATGGGTGTGTGAGTGACTGTGTGAGTGGCTGTGTGGGAGTGGGAGTGATTTTGTGGGTCCGTGTGTGGGTGTGTAAGTGGCCATATATGAGTGGGTGTGTGAGTGGTTGTGTGGGCATGTAAGTGGGTGTGTGAGTGGGTGTGTGAGTGGCTTTCTGGCTCTGTGAGTGGGTGTGTGAGTGGTTTTATGGGTGTGTGAGTGCGTCAATGTGCTCTCAAACGGCAGAACTCCCAAGATTGGTCCTGGCTCTCCCAGGCCTTAGGGTAAAACAGAGATCATCTTGATCGAACAGAAGCCTAATCAGGACGTTGCGCATCACCTTAGAATCTATTCCCGGAACATCCACGCGCTAACAAAGGAAAAAACAGTACAATCAACTACTCGTTTCCTAAAGAATCAAGACATCATTGCCTTGCAAGAAACCTGGTCTTTGGAAAAAATTGCCTGGGAGGACTTCACCGTGTTCGAATCCCACGCAATAGCATCTCAAGTAGGTTGCCACGCATCGGGAGGAGTGTTGATCACTGTGCAGAACAACCTGGTCGCAAACGTCTCCCTACTTTGCAACGGGCAGGGAGACTATATCTTTGTCAAAATTCAGATGCAGTGCTTGGAAAAGAATAAATTGAAACAACGAAAAATGATCCTTGGCTGTGTCTATCTATATCCCTCCAAAACCAAGCGAGAGACTACATTGAGTAAAATGCTTCCAGCCATGAGAGACCTCTCCTCCCACTACCCCCACGAAGGAGTAGCCGTAGCGGCCCCCGGGCAGCGGAAAAGCCATACCTTCAAGAAGGTGAAGCGCAGCGCGAGTCGGAGGACTTCAGCGGCGGGAAGTACCGTACGTAGGTAAGGGCCTGCTTAAAGCCCGGTGGGGGAGTGTGCATGTGGAACGAGTGCGAGCATTGTCTCAAGCGCCTGTCCACGGTTGAGGGAAACTCCGGTTGTAAAGCACCATGTCTGCCGACACGATCCGGAGCAGAGAGGCGGCAGCCGATGATGTATTTAATGACTCCCCAAGCGGGGAAACAATAAACTTAGCGCATACAGGCAGCACACAACCAGCAACTAACAACATAAAGGAACTTTTTTTTAAACTTGAGAAGTGCATGAGGTCTGAACAGGCCAAGGGGTGGGAGAGTAAATCCCTTTCCAGATACCTTGAAGTGGGCAGAATCTCGAGGGGGTTGAGGATAATGCTCGCCCCGAGTTATGAAAATCCAGACCCGCATATGTTAACAGAGTGGGCAGACTGTAACCTGGAATCGTCGCGTAAATTGGTTGTCATCTTAGTCAAATATGCAAATAGTAATAGAGCGGCGCTACAATTAAAAATCTATGAAATAAACGAAGAAATTGACAAGCATGGCAATACGGATGTCATTCAGAAACATAGAGAAGACACGATTAGTCACTTGCAAAGAGATGAGGATGAAATTAGAAAGCGCAAAGCTTACAAGTTTCAAAGGACAAGGTGGATTACGAGCAAGGGTGCGTATTTACCTTCGCGCCTAAATACGATGGGGTGAAAAAGGTAAATCCATCAGGAGGTCCCCCTATAGTACATCCCAGTGAAGGTGGCATCTCTCAGGCATTCACATCAGTCTCTGACTAAAGCTCAGCCATTGACAGTGGCTCTGACAATGACCAGGCCTCAACATCTTGGGCATTGAGGTTTATCAAACCATCATTGGGTCAGGAGCTGGATTACCTGCGATTAGACAGGATACAAACCTTGCGCCCACGTGGACAAAACAAAAATGCCAACAAAGGAGAAATAAACAACAAAACCAAAAACGATGGGTTAGACGCCAATGTAGAAAGCAAAAACAGGCCAAACAGTAAAAAAACAACAAACAGGAGATGGAACAAACGCTAACAACCAAAATGGAGGGAAACACAGTCATTAATTTAACTACGACTGTTTTAAGAGAAGATGAAAGAAAAATATTAACCTTGTGCCTCACTTATAGTCCTGTTATAGACTTTAATTACGCAGAGACACAAATAGACGTTTTCAAGTTTGTGCTCAAAATGAAACTGCGTAAATATCATGCAATCCAAGGGACACAAAATCGTGACATCACAATAATAACAAATGTGGAAAGTAACACCAGTCCGACATTAACAGAGAGAGATTCTAATCTTCTGAGGGACATGCAACAACTATTTGATGAAAATAATACAACTATGAGTGAATTAGATCAGGAAGTCCAGCAATCGGGGGCTACAATTCAAACTAAATTCAAACCCAAATCAACTTTTCCAACTTTTTGTCCATTAATGATACGTGATAATGTTGATATCTTCCATGACAAGGTTACCTTTGAATTGAAAAAACGTTATCGAGACACCAGGAAATCCCCTATAAAATACACCAAACAGGACCATATTTACTCTCAATTGGTCAAAAAACTACAGGATGATGATAAAATTATCGTACGCCAATCAGATAAAGGTGGCAATGTGGTGCTATGGCCACGAGAGTTATATATGGAGGAAGCTGAACAACAATGGGTGACAGAGACTGCTACGAAAAAAGCAACATCTTAGCAGTAAAAAGTGCATGGAATGACTTCAACAGTAAACTGCTGGCATGGAAATCTGCTGGTTTACTGACCATGGAAGAATTCAAATTCCTAAAAGTTGATTACCCTGTTGTACCTCCCATATATTTCATTCCCAAAGTACATAAGGATATGTGCAAACCACCGGGGAGGCCCATAATATCGGTCAAGGGCAGTAAAATGGAAAATGCTTCCAAATATGTGGACTTCTTCCTTCAAGATCATGTGAAGAAACTTCCATCATATATGGACACAGGAGATTTTCTTTGTAAAATCCAAAGTGTTAAATGGGACGCTGATTGTTTGCTCATTTCACTTGATGTTGTCTCATTGTACACTAGTATACACAATTGTGATGGTTTGCTGGCAACTGAATTCTACCTCAATACCAGACCAAGAGAATTTTGCATGCATAACAAAATGTTATTGACAATGATTTCCACATGTCTAGAAAATAATTTCTTTCTCTTTAACAATCAAATCTTCCAGCAGGTAAGGGGAGTTGCCATGGGGGCTTGCTTTTCCACGAGTTATGCCTGTCTTCATATGGGCATGTGGGAGGAGCGAGTCCTCATGGCAACACATAAAGATATCTTATCCAAACATGTTCTGTGCTGGTATAGATATATAGATGATCTATTTTTAATATGGAAAGGCAATGAAATGGAAGCTCAAAACTTTATATCAGGACTAAATGACAACAGCTTAAACTTACAATTCACTGCCCAAATTAGCAAGCAAAGTATAATTTTCTTAGACGTGGAGGTGTACACATTCAACAACAAGCTAGAAACACGCCTTCATAGAAAATCAACATCTGGCAACACTGTGCTGCATGCCTCTAGCCACCATCCGTCTCATCTAATCAACAGCATTCCCTATGGGGAAATGTTGCAGATCAGAAGAATATGCAGTACAGAAGAGTATTGCATGCAAGCTCAACGAGCAAGCAGGGATAGGTTCATAGCCAGGGGCTATGCTGACAGTGTGGTTGTGGCAGCTATGAACAAGGCCAATAAACTACAACGCTCAGAAATATTAATTGATCAGAACAAGAGGGAGCTCAACACCTCACAACCTATTGACCAGCCGACTCGTTTGATTTTGACATTCAACCGTCAGCACAAAACATTGAGGAAAATTGTAAATAAAAACTGGCCCCTGATCTTAATGATCCTATACTGGGTGAACGTCTAACCGCTACCCCCAGTATTACATACAGGAAAGCTCGCTCCATGAGCAATGCTTTAGTCTGGAGCAGCCCCGAGGTCATTTTAACAAAAAATTGGCTTAACACCAGAACAGGGTCTTTTAAATGTTCTAACTGCAGAGCGTGTAAATTTGGTTATAATACTAGAACATACACCACCCCTTTCAGACAGAAACGAGTTGAGATAACTAAATTTCTCCATTGCAAAACTGAATTCGCAGTGTATGTTCTGGAGTGTCCATGTGGCCTGCGCTATGTAGGAAGTACCAGACTGCAGGTTCACAAACGGATACTCCAGCACATGCTAGCCATCTCTAATAATGACGCTGCCTATCCAGTAGCAAGACATTTCAGAGAAAACCATAGCAGTGACTTACAACTTTTAAAATATTTTTTCATTGATGCAGTTTTGCCTCTCAGGAGGGGTGGACCATGATTACCTCTTACGTAAACTGGAAACTCAATACATCCTAGAGTTGGATTGTAAAATACCATTTGGCCTGAATGCAAGTGAGGATTTTTTCACCTGCTTATAAGATTATCTACCTTCAGCACTTTTATAGTTATGTATCTTCCTTTTAGCTATACATCAGAAATGCTTCTCATTTACATGAATTTTATCAATTAGTTACGTTATAATTTAACACATGTTTTTAACTAAGTCACGGCTGTGATTTAGATGGGTGTAGGCACTTTATGATTTTCGCACATTAGCACTTTATTTAAAAATGTATCGATTCAGCCCACTTGGGCCGGAAACACTTTTTACAGCATTGACAACTTTGTGCATATATATATACAATTTAGACAGGAGCAATGGTATTTTACTACCATATGTGGCCTTCAGATGAGCTACAGTTATTAACATTATATATTTCTGGCAGGACGTTATTGGTCTTAAGATTTATTGTATATTTCATACGGTCCATTTTATCTATGCTTTTTAAAATTTTTAGCTCATCCTGTGAAATGTCAACATATTAAGGTTATTCAGATTCTATCTTAATGGATTTTATCTGTTTTTAAACTAAGTGATCTTATGTGCCAAATATTTATATTATTTTATGAATATTTATTAACAGCGCATTTTGCTCTTATTTGCACATATTTATTTTGATTGCATTCATAACAAGCAGCACTGTCCTTTTGTGCGTATTTACGCTGAAATATTTGTGATATTAGTTGAATTGAGATTAATTCCGCAAATGTCTGCTTTTGTTTTCACATTAACCTAAATGAACTACGAGTCTGTCTTTCAATGCACTTTATTTGTAGTTCATCATGTGATTGATCATGTGCACGGCTTTAAAATGGTGTTTTTTTGACAAAACTTTGTTGGTGAACAAGCCTGCTGGTTCAGGCGAAACGCGTCCGACATTGCCGTTGATTAAAATCTGAGCGATATTGTCAAGACATGGCGTCGTCATTCCTGGTGTGAGAGGAGTATTCATTCATATTTTGGACTTGGTTTGTGAGGTCTACTCGACGACGCACCTGCTGATTAGGAGCGCGGTGGCTGTTCGTAAACAGTGTGGAAGTATTGTTTGCCACCGCCCCCCCTTCACGTGCAGAAATTGGAGAAAATAACCTGAGGAAACCAGCCTGTGTGGCACGGTGGTCCGGTCGAGTCGGAGGGCCCGCGGAAACACCGTAACCCCAGGTGAGTGATCCTCTTGGTGTACAATAAAACGTGAAGGGAAGCAGGGAAGCCAGCGAAGATACAGTGTATCCGCATTCAGAAAGTTTTGCGGACGCCGGCGGTTCTTGACGGTGTTAAATTTGGGATTTAATCATGTCGGCCACAGAGATGCAAGAAAGAGAAGCAGCAGCATTATCGATTTTTGACGATAGTCAACAAATCAGAAAAAAAGGCAAACATATAGGAGGCCTGACTAACAGTGACAAGGTATCGGATGTAATGGCTAGACTGAAACGCCTAGAAAAATTAAAACGTGGGGAATTATCGAAATGGTGGAAATCGAAATCCCTTCAAAGATACCTGGAAGATAAAAGAATTCCGAGAGGACTGAGAATCCTGGTGGCTCCAACCTACGAGGACCCTAATCCCAACATGCTGGCCGAGTGGGC
The DNA here is from genome assembly GCF_964204655.1 of Triturus cristatus. Lineage (NCBI taxonomy): Eukaryota > Metazoa > Chordata > Amphibia > Caudata > Salamandridae > Triturus > Triturus cristatus. The sequence continues at coordinate 996,171,621 of NC_140584.1, forward strand.
GGAAAACAATCAGGAATCATCGCGCAGAATGCTTGCGATATTAATTAAATATGCTGACATAGACCGCACTAAGATTGTGGAAGAAATTGGTCAAATAACTGAAATGTTGGATAAGGAAGCTGACCAAGAAACTATTTTGAAATACAAGAAGGATATGATGGAACGGTTGCGGAAACTAGAAATCTCCATCAGAGAGCGTAAAGCGGAAAAGTTTTTGCGAGACAAAGGCTACTACGAGAGAGGTCAAATTTACACGTTTGCCAAAAAATTTGAGAATGTCCGCAGACAAAAACTGAATCCGGAACCTGGGTTTGCAAACGAAATACAATCAGGCGTGAGCAGCCTTTTAAGTTCAGAGGTGGAGACATCAGCAGGTGAAGGTGCAAGCAGCGTTCTCGGTAACAAAATACCCTCGGTTATAGAAGAGTTTGGTTTTTTACAAGACGAACGGAGGTTCAACTTCCGACCAAGAACCACAACGAATTATGGAGGTCAAAGAAGGGGAAAAGGCAGAGGAAACAGAGGCGGAAAGGGGCCAAACAACGCCAATTCAGATGGGAAGAGAAAGTAATGAATGATTCACAGAATATGAACCAAGCAGCTGTGATTAATCTAACAACTATCCCGCTCTCCGAAAAAGAACAGAAGATCCTACAATTGGGTCTTTCCTTTTGCCCACCACAAGAATTTGATTATGTGTCAACGAGAATTGACACATTTAAATACACACGTATGCTAAAATTGAAAAAAAAAATTGCGCTAGACTTTGGCAAATACAAAACAACGGGTATTCAGAGAAGAGTGGCAACACAAAGTGATCTGTGTAATTTACAAGTGCATGATATGGATTTAATGTGTGATTTGGAACATATGGGATCTGCGAATATCGATGATGAAGTTCTGCCATTGAATGATCACTGAGCCCACCTGCAGGGAGTGCCGCTTTGTTCTCCCTCTTACCTTCCTGCTTGTTGAGCCTACGCCTCGCGGCCCCCGCTTCGCGGGTACCGCTCGCAGGCTAAGGGTTTTGCCAAAACTTCTGTTTCTGGACCCCCCTGAGTGCATTGGAGCACCAACGCGACCTCGTGGAGCAAGCGACTGCATCACAAGGCTGAGGCGGGACTGCGAGGACCAGCGTGCAGCGCGGCGCTGATCGGCCGCAGCTGGTCCTCTTCCCGCCCCTCCACCTGACCTTCTTATTTAATTTGTGGTAGCAACGCGCACGCGGGACGCGCACGGGGCGAAGACCGGGCAAAGAGCGGGCCGTTTAAGGCCGTTCAAGGACGGCTGAGGACGGTCCTGGCCTTGAACCCCTGCCTTTTCGTCCTTAATCATCATTAAACGTCCAAGGTAGGCGGAATTGTGTCCTGTACTTTCGTATAACAACATCAGCGGCCGCCCTCCAGTTATTACACCATTCTCTATTGACCCTGTGTTACAGATGTCGGCCATGCGCAATAGAACCAGAAGTTGTGCGAAAAAAGCTACGGTGGTTGCACAGGTGACAGGACCTATAGATCTTTTCATTTCCCGTGTACATGAGACTATTGATCAAAGCATTGTTTTACTGGAAAAAAGAGTCTCCATGGATCTTGCAAATGCTAAGCGCTCATCCTTGGGTTCTCTTGCTAATGCTAAATCACCCGCTTTGCAGTCTTCGAATATTTGTTCCCTACCCCCAACCATGCCCACTAATAATGCTCCGATTGTACCAAATACTGTTGATTTATCGGTTGCCCCATCAGACTCGGACCCGTCTTTTGTTGATCTGGAGGTTACACCAGATCTAGAGGCCTGTCAGTCACCTGGCAAAGCGGCTCCGAGTCTGAGCGGGTTTAATGATGTGGTAACAGCTCCTGTACCTATAGTTTCTCGGGGAAGGGTTACCAATCTCCCAAAGGCTATATCTAAGAGTAAAAACAAAGTAAAAGTAACAGTTAGGAATCATAATTTGATTTCCCCCACTCCACAAATGACATCAGGCATTCCTTGCTGGGTGCAAAACATGGTAACAGATTTAAAACTGGACCTTGAAGCCACAATAGCAGCACAAATCAAGCCTTTAATCTCCAAACTGGACAGGCTTACGTCTTTAATACATTCGAAATGGCCACACAAAACGAATGGGCAAGGGCCTGATCAGCCACAAGGGATTACAGAAGCAGCCCCTAAATGTTCATCATGTATCCAGCCCCCTAAAGATGTATTAAACAACGTTCAAGTAACCGTAGCCCCCGGGAACCCAGTTATATCTCATTTGTTGCAAACAGGGAATAATTCTGTTCAATCCACAACTATACCCACTCCGAAGGTGGTGGGTTCTATTTTGACTCACCAACACTCTGTTGTTGGTAATAATACCACCACTATTCAAGTAAAAGATGTTGTAGGGAAATCTAATACCCCTTTAGTACCTCTTCCTACGAACAAACCTGAAGGTCCTAAGCCAAAGCAGGCACGTTTTAGGTCAATTAATCTACCACCAGAGGTTTCCCCTTTTGTGGTTGTGTTGACAGCAGTCCCCCCGTTGAAGGAGGGAGTAAAAGAAACTCACGTTGAGCTAAGAAATAAATGTGCTCAATGGTTCCACTTACATAAACCTCTACCTAACAATATGAACGGTGAAATTCTTACTGTACGTAGAGGGGACTGGGTGGGCAGAAGCAAGAAAACAATAGTAGGGGATGTAATTACAGTTAATTTTAGAGATATAGGGGCAGCTAGTTATATATGTAATGCACCCAACAGTGGTCCTGCGACTCAAATTAACCCACTCCCTTTGTCTTATTTTTTACCGATGCCTTCAAGACCAAACCCTCCTTGTTCCACTTTCCAAAGTAATAGAGGATCTGTGTATCCCCCGCAACATGTTACTAAACCCTGGCAGCAACCACTACACCCTTCTTCTTTTTTTCCACATTATGTTAATTTTCACCAGCAGCCATTACATGCTCCATCTTTTCCCCTGCACCATGTTAATCCTCAATGGCAACATCCTCCTCATTTTCCACCACCCCTATTTCAGCCTGCCCATCAGTGGCAGCAACCCTTTCAGCCACTACAACCAGTTAAACCCCAGTGGCAACAAACATGGCAGGACTTGCCCCCTTCCCAAGATCCCTTGTACTCACAACTTGCCCATCCTAACAGATATGCTGTGTTGGACGAGGTAGATTGACTCAGCTCTACTGTAGCTTTGGATTTAAACATCTCTATGTCCTATTTAGATATGGCGAGTGCTTCTCCAGTTACACCTTTAGCCGCACTTCCCGAACCCCCAATGGTGTCATCGCTAATACCCCTCTCGCGTTTAGAAAATAGGGATAGCCTTGATGCATGTACAGCTACTGTTACCCCCAGATTAAGCCCAGATATCATCTCTCGGGAAGATGGTCCTACTCTATTACGAACAACTCAGCCAGAGTCGTCTGTTGTTGGCGATTCTGGTAAACCAGCAGGACTCTCTCTTGTTTCTTGGAACATCGCTGGCCTTGCCAGCAAACTAGGTACACCCTTCTGGACCAGTTTTTTGGGGGAGGGATTGGACCTAATTTTGTTGCAGGAAACTTGGTGTCTGGACCCCATTAACATCGAAGGGTACGCATCTTACTGTCTTAGAGCCACCAAATCTAGCTCGGGTAGGGCTAAGGGGGGCCTTTTGTTGCTTTTATCTACCAAGCTGTGTGATTGTATGGTTAAATACAGCACGACAGTTGGGACCCATAGCCAAGTTATAAGGGTGGAGTGCAGGAAGAATATTGATTTAGTTGTAATACATTTCTACAACAATATCTTTGATGCTACCAGAGGGGATATTTTACCGCCTCTAGAAAGGGAAATTACCAAAGCCCTTGGTATTTCGAAAAGAAAGGCCGAGGTTGTCTGGGCAGGGGATTTTAACCTGCAGCCCTGCCATTTGTCTAACGGGAACATCTGCGGCTTTGGTGCAGCAATGAGTAGTCATTAGGGGGGTTTGGGTGTGAGGGAGGATTCTCCTCACTTCCAACATTGCAGTTATGGTTCCACATTAAACAATATGCTAGTCACACTAGACATGACCCTGTTAAACTGTAACATAAACAACCAGGCAATAATATGCCCTACATTTACAGGCAGAGATGCAGGATCATTTATAGATCATATTCTGTTGTCTAGCAGTGGAGACTTTACCGATCTGTATGTAAATGAAGAAAGTCTCAGCGACCATAACAGCCTTCGTGTTACCCTTCTGGGGCATGGTACCTCGACAGTTTCAGGTGGAAAATGTTCAACTGACTTAGTACCTATTAGATCGAAGGGTCTAAGGATTAAATGGACTGGATTAAATTCTAAGGTTAAGCAGAAGGAGGTTCTTACTAGTTGTAAGAACCAAATTAGTTTCTGTTTGGATGATGACTGTGACTCAGGCTGCCTATTAGCTCACTTTGTCTCCATGAATAGTATTATTGATGGTATTTTTACTAAGGCCCCGTTATCCAATAGTGGTCCGAAGCAGGGGTGGTTCGATAAGACCTGTATAGACGCCCTCCGTGATTTAAAGAATGCTTTAGGCACCAAACCACGCGATAAGACGGATATACAATATTTTAGGGCTAGATATAAAATAGCAATCAATACTAGGAAAAGGGTACTACAGATTGAGGCGTGGGATAAGTTGAAGGAAGCAGCCGAGACCAAAAACTGCAAACTGTATTGGGAAACAATTAACAGCCCGTTTCTCAATAAAGAAGATGTTCCAGAATTAACATCTTATGTGGCATGTAGCGATTGGGTCAGTCATTTTTCCAAAATTTTCAATCCAGAAGGGTTATCCCTTGAGTCACTGTCACCTGAGTCTACCCCATGGCTACCCCTCCCGTTGGGAATAACATTAGAAGAAAGCCATGAAGCAATTTCTTTAAGCAAAGGAGGTAAGGCCCCTGGCCCCGATGGGGTCCCGCTGGATTTATACAAAGATGAACCAGCTTTATGGGCTCCCATCCTGGCGAGGATATTTAATTGCGCGGCAGAAACTAATTTCCCGTCTACTTGGGGTCAATCGGTCATTATTCCTCTACATAAGAAAGGTGATAAATCAGAGGCCTCTAACTACCGTCCAATTTCATTATTGGACGCCTCTGTAAAGGTGATGAGTAGGATTTTGCTCAGGAGGCTGGAAGATTGGGCAGCTGATTTTAACATCTTAACTAGAGTCCAATATGGCTTTCGGAAAGGCCTGGGCACATTGGACCAATGTGTAAATTTGGACCTTTTAATTAACAAATATACTGTGGCTAAAAATGGCAACCTCTTTTTATGTTTTGCTGATTTGAGCAGCGCTTTTGATTTGGTTAACCACACCATCCTTTGGGAGGTTTTGCTAGATGCAGGGGCTCCGAGGGAAATAGTTTATTTTTTAGCTAGACTTTACGAAAAACTCTCCTGTAAGGTCCGCTATGGCACCCTTGGCGAATGTACCCCGTTTTTTAAAGTGTCTCGGGGCATACGCCAGGGATGCGTTTTGGCCCCGTTGTTATTTTCCCTCTTTATTAATGATGTCGACCGTTCCTTGGTTGACATCCCAGCAGATGCCCCCCTGATTGGTGGTAAACCTGTTCCGCTGTTACTTTACGCGGACGACGCTGTTCTTTTATCCCGAACACAGATGGGCCTTCAGCGCCTAATCGATAATTTTATGCAGTTTATTCAAGCTAGGCGGCTCCGCGTGAACAAAACTAAGACGTATGTTATGTCATGCGGTCGGGCAGCTAAGCAGGTAAAGCATACCTTTTTCCTGGATAAGGAAAAGTTGACTCCTGTTAAGTCCTTTTGTTATCTAGGAATTACATTTAACAATAGCGGGTCTTGGACCTCGGAATTTGATTCTATCAGACTAAAAATGCTGCGGTCTACTTGCAGTATTTTTCGTTTTGCCTCTAAACTTGGCTCACGAAGCATTTTAGACATGATGAACATATACAATGTTTGTTGCGTCTCCTCTGCACTGTATGGGGCAGGTGTATGGGGCCATAGTGTGGGTATATCCCTGCAGAAGGAGGAAAATAAGTTTTTAAGGAGGTTGTTATGTGTTCCCCCTTCTGCCTCCATTCTGCTGATCCATGAAGAAGTTGGGATCGAGTTTATTTCTGACTTAGCAGCAGTCCGGCCACTTTTATTGTGGCGTTCTATTTGGGCTAAACCAGAGACTCGATTTACTCAGGATATTATTCTTGATTGTATAGGCTTGGACCACTCTTCACGCATACAGTGGTTGAGATACATCCACCGTTGGTATCTCCTTCTTTTTAATATTGATGTGTTCCGTGAGCCTGAAGAGGTTGTTTCTATCTCTAAAAAAGAAATTAAGACAACGTTTCTAAACTTCAGAAAAGCAGAGCGAGATAAAATTTCTGGCAATCTTATTACCGTGAAATTTTATAAAGATTTAAATCTAACTTCGGGGTTCCAATCCTATCTTGTGTATGTGACCCGTCCCTCTCATCAGTATGTTTTAACACGTGTCAGATTGGGTATTGTTCACCATCTGGTTGCATTTCCAAACACAAGAACTAGTTCAGATATACCCTGTCCGTGTGACAGTATTTCTCGGCAGAATAGTTGCCACTTTTTACTTTTCTGTAAATTTTTTCATTTTCTCAGGTTAAAATACCTTAAGCCAATTTTTATTAAATATAATATCCGTGGGGGCGCTAGAGGGCGCACAGCGGAATGGCTGCCTCTTGAGACAGCTCCGCCGGACGAGGACCGAAAATGGCGAAAAAAGCATGACCGGGGACGTTTTGCAGCCAGGAAATGTCCCTGCACTGATCGGAAGCTGCCCGCAACAGAAGGGGAGCATGTAAACAGCCCAGCTGCCCTGCAACTCCTAAAAACACGGGCTAAGGTGATCCGGGATGCGAGTGACTAACGGCTCCCAAGATGGCGGCACCCGCTGAAGCGAAGACGCGATCGTGCAGGTAGCGGCCCAGCCACTGACGAGCGCTCCATGTGGGCGCTGCGGCCACGAAATTGCCCTCAGATCACCTTTGCTGGCGAGTCGCGGTGGCCCTGAAAGTTAGGACGGCGACCGGAGAGCGCTGCGGTGGCGCTGCGGACGGACGCTGCCCTGGACGGAGCGAAATGCTGATCGATGACCAGAGGTGAGGACTGGGCCATGGTGAGGCGGCGTGGCTGGAACAAATGTGTAACGCTGGGCCGCGGTAGCGATCGTAGGAACGGAGGGATGCTGCGGGAAGCCGGAGTGGAAAGGTGCTACAGACTGCCTGCCTGATATTGTGAAGCCCGGACACTGGTGAGAGACATAGGGGGCTGGGGCGGCTCTGCTCCCGCGAACATCACACGGAGCGCGCCCTGAGGGCTGCTGACTACGCAGGCCTGCCGGTGTGCCGGTGAGAGCTGGGCCGCGCGACGATCGTTGGGGTGCTGAAGGGCGGCGCTGGATCCCAGAGTGCCACAAAACAGTGAGAGCCTGAACAGCGATCATACTACCACGACACCCCCTACCCCACCCGAAGGAGAGAAGGCGCTGCTCGGTGACGGTGTCGGCCGGCCCCGGAGACCCAAGGGCGCCAGTGGGCACAATGGGGAAACCAGAGAAGACCCAGTCAAAGCTTCCATTTGAGACTAAGCGCCAGACTAAAGGCGCTGTAATGCCACCAGATGAAGTACCAGGCGCTGAGGAGTCGACACCACAGGCAATGGCGGAGACGCTGAGGGCCATCCAGAGGAGCCTACAAGATGTCCATGGCAAACTAGACACTATCACGCTACGTGTCGACAACATGGCGGCGAAACTGGACGCGCACGGAGAACGCCTGACGGAAGCGGAGACCCGAATTGGGGCGCTGGAGGACGTATCGCAAACCACGACTCAAAAGTTCACGGAGGCTGAGAGACTGATGGAGGTGCTGAAAAACAAGGCAGAAGATTTAGAGGCGCGCTCACGACGCAATAACGTTAGAATCACGGGGGTTCCGGAGTCTACCAACACTGGACGGATGGAGACGTACGTCGAAGAGCTAATTAAGGAAGTTGTGGGCGCGGAGCACCTCTCCCCGATGTTCCTCATTGAGCGAGCACACAGGTCACTGGCCCCGAGGCCGAAGCCCGGGGCGCCCCCGCGGCCTATAGTCGCCAGAGTCCTCAATTACAGAGATCGCGATGCTGTCCTCCGCATAGCGCGTGAAAAACAACAAATCACGCACCAAGGGAACACTCTGGCGTTCTATCCGGACTTTACAATTGCAGTTCAACAAGCACGGAAAGAGTTTAACCCGGCGAAAAAGAAACTTCGAGAGATGGGGGTTGATTATGCCATGCTGTATCCCGCCCGGCTTCGAATAACACACGAGGGACATGCGGCACTGTGCCATTCGCCACGGGAGGCGCATGACCTGATCAAAAAAATCGGTATTAAGCGAAAGGACAAGAGGAGAATCGAGCCACACGAAGACGCTGACTGAACGCCTGTGCAAAAACAAAATGCCAAAAGAACGCCTAAGCGACTCCATACCGTGGGATGCGCCTATGGCCCTGACGGACTGGGCTGCGAAGGGCACAATGGCCGGTAAAACGACTTATGGCAAAGCACAGACGGAAGCTGCAACTGCTGCGTACATACACGCTGGGGACTGTGAGGAACGGATGGACGATGGCGGGGCCGCTATGACCGTCTTGGTGATATAGACCTCCCTATTGCCTGCGGGCCACCGGTGGAGGGACTCCATTGCCGGATGGGACCCGCGTGGCGTGGGGAACAACCGATCCATGCTGGGAGAGCATAGGGGATTTTACAGGGACTGCGGATGGCCCCGCCAGAGGAGCAGCAGCAGAGACAATACCTGCCTCCCAGGACTAGATCATAAATGCATAGGTAAGCTGCGGGAGGAGGGCCACCCTAAAGACTGGCGAAAACTGGTTGGCCAGCAGGACAGTAAAACTGTAAATGGGATATTATGAACGCTGCTGCAGCTGCGATGAGCCCTGGGGAAAGTCACTCGGATGCTTACACGGAGATGGGGCCCACTGGGGTCTGATCAAGTAGCTGTCCTTGTCCACATCCATTGAGTTGGATGGAGTGGTGTGTTCTCGGCGGTCCCCCCAAAAAGAAGGGAGATCCCCGTATTCAGTTACTTTAATGTTTAAACTTAGTTATGGGGTATGTCTTTGGCATGGTTGGGGTGCTGAAGTGGGTGGGGGGGAGAGGGATCTGGTTGGGCAGTTGAAATGTTGGTCACGGTACAAGAGGCGCACTGCTGAAATCCAAGTACGTTTGCTGAGACCAAAAAACAGGAGGTCACTACCCGCTACGCAAATGATAGGGAAGCGCGCTGGAGGGGGGGGTACATGGGACATACATGCTGACACGAGGGAATGACTGATACAGGTCTGAGGGCGGGATATATTCGTTTATTAACATGGAATGTCCGGGGACTTGGTAACCCCAAAAAAATAAGGCACACGTTGGCATATCTAGACAGGCAGCGCGTAGACATTGCACTACTGCAGGAAACCCACTGCGCACCGTCACGCCGAATACCTGTGGGCCGTCGTTGGGCTGAATCAGTGCACTATTCATCTTACTCCTCATATGCGCGGGGGGTGATGGTGCTCATCAGAAAAGGACTTAAATATACAATTGAGAAGGTTGAGAGGGATGACGTGGGGAGGTATGTCATTTTGACTGGTCTCCTGCGGGGGCAACGGCTGGCTGTGGTAAATGTGTATGGGCCTAATGTGGACGATCCACAATTTTACCAAACATTGTGGAGCAAACTGCGCGACCTGCAGACTTCGCACGTGGTGTGGGGGGGAGACTTTAATCTCGCACTCTGCGACGGCATTGACCGATCAGGGGCGACTACAGAACCCCATAAGCGCGCACTCCATGTCCTTCAGGACATAATGGCAGATAGAACACTCACTGACATTTGGAGGAGTAGACACCCGGCTGAGTTGGCTGCTACTCATGTGACTACGTCGCGAGGTAGCTGGTCCCGTATTGATTACTGGTTGGTCTCAGGGGAAGTTGCACTGTGGACGAGGGAGATTTGTCACCTGCCTAGAACACTTTCCGATCACAACCCGGTGCTCCTCGCCTTGGAGCTCCCAAACTACACGCCACCCCCATTTAGCTGGAGATTTAATGCTAAGGCTCTCATAGACCCCCTATACGCTGATACCATTGGGCAGGCGATACAGGACTACTTTGAAAATAATGCGTCCACTGCGCCTGACTCGGGAGTGTTATGGGAGGCCTGCAAGGCCACTATACGTGGCGTTTGCATCAGCACTAATGCGGGCATCCTTAAAGATATTCAAAAGCAAATCGGAGCCAAAGAGGACGAGCTCCGAGCACTGGAGCGTGAATACGAGCGCACTCAAAATGCTCGGACATTGGGGGACATTCGGACAGCTCTGACCGAGTTCCAAAAGCTTGCGGACGATGAAATTAAATATACCATGAAACGGCAGGTGGCGAGGGCATACGGGGAGGGCGGCAGGCCAGGTAGGCGGTTGGCGACTAACATATGCGAGGGACGTGCACCGCAGAACATACAGGTGATACGCGGACAACTAGGAGAGCGGAAATATGGGGAGCGTGAAATATTAGGGGAATTTATGACTGCATACGGGGAACTGTATACCTCCAGACCTACGGCCTCCGAGGCTGAAGTCGGGGAGTACCTCGACGATGTGGCGATAGCGTGGCTTTCGGATACACATCGTGAATACCTATCCCAGCCCGTCACGGTGGAAGAGGTCACAGAAATAATTAAGTCGCTGCCGAATGGTAAGGCGCCGGGTCCTGATGGCTTCACGTGCGAATTTTATAAGGCGTTTGTGGACCAGCTGGCCCCCCGGTTGGTGGAAATGTATGGTAATGCCCATGAGCAACAGCGCCTGCCGCCAACCCTACGCGAAGCCTTACTATTGGCACTCCCCAAGCCGCAGAAAGACCCGGAGCTCTGCGACTCATATAGACCACTGTCCCTCATAAACGTAGACAACAAAATATTGGCCAAGTTACTGGCTGCCCGATTGAACCCGCTGATGCCCAGACTGGTCTTACCTGACCAGTCTGGATTCATACCCGAGCGCTCCACGGCGCACAATACACGAACGCTGTTTGCGCTTTCCCATTACTTGACACCAGAGACGAAGGCCGCGGCGGTCTTTCTAGACGCGGCCAAAGCCTTTGACTCGTTAGAATGGACATATATGACTAAAGTGCTGAGAAGGATGGGCTTCCCGCTCATGTTTCTCCAGTGGATTCATCTATTGTATGATGCACCTGTGGCGAGGATTAAGGTAAATAATTATATCTCAGACACCATAGCTATCCGGAGGGGGACGAGGCAGGGATGCCCGCTATCCCCTCTCTTGTTCGCATTAGCACTGGAACCTCTTGCCTGCAGGATAAGGCAGGGACATCACTATTCGGCCCTGCAGTTTCCGCAAAGGCCTTTGCACATATCATTATATGCAGACGATATGCTGCTATATGTGAGAGATCCGCAGACCAATCTGAACCCGCTGCTGAGGGAATACATAAAATTCGCGCGGCAGTCTGGTGTCACTATAAACTGGGCCAAATCACTGATTATTCCCTTGACCGACGCCACGCACCCGCACCACATAGACTACCCATTGGAGTGGAAAACGGACCCGGTAAAATATTTGGGTGTATGGTTTCACAGGGACCCGGAAATTGTGATCAGGGCTAACTACGGGACGGTGATTGACACGCTGGAGGAGAAGGTGGGGAGATGGATTCAACTGCCGTTATCACTGGCAGATCGTATTGCTATAGTAAAGATGGTGGTACTGCCGAAGTTACTCTACCTATTCGTCAACATCCCCATACACCCCCCACGGGAGGTATTCCGCAGGATTGTTTCGATGGTCCACAGGCTTGTATGGGCGGGGAAGACAGCTAGGGTGGAGATGCGGACGCTCACATTACAATACAGTCAGGGAGGGTTCGGGGTCCCAGACCTCTATCTATACTACCTCTGTGCGCAGGCGCAATACGCACATTACTGGTACCATAGGATTCCATTTCTCACCCACACTGCGATTGAGGAGGGAGATGCATTGCCAATCCCACTTGAGGCGATCATTACTCACCGTAGGCCCCCTTTGCACGCGCGAGACATAAATACTGTTGACGCCACTAATAAAGCATGGCACGCCATGGGCAAAATGGCCAATAAACTACCGCTGTATGCACCGGCGCTCAGGCTTCAATGGCATCCGTCCATATCGGTAACGCAAGAAAAGTTGGGATTGGACCTCTTGCGCCAAGTAGGCATCGACACTGTAGGAGACTTGTACGAAGAGGGGACGTTTAAAACACTAGCACAATTAACATACATTAGTAATATGTCTACACTTTTTCGTTTTAACTATCATAGGTTACAAAAAGCTGTAAAGCAGCTGTATCCAACGTACCCCCTAGAACCGCAGACATTAACAGCGCTGCAATGGCTAATAACCACACCTGCAAAAAAACACCTAGTATCAACACTATATATAAAAATGCAGGAGGACATAGCGGGAAACACGCACGTTTCCATGGACAAATGGAACAGCTGCCTAGACACGCAGTTAACGGAGGAGGAGTGGACAACGGCCTGCACACTGACGGGGATGCTGACGCCCAATGGCAACCTCCGCATATTACATTTCAAATACCTACACCAGACATACTACACGCCGGCTAGACTACAACGGTATGGGCTGCGTGGGGACTCTAGGTGTGAACGCTGTGGGTCTGAAGGGGCAGATTTCCTGCATCTGGCATGGTCCTGCGCAGCAGTGGGAGAATACTGGGAGCAGGTGACGAAAATACTGGGGGCCATGGTGGGAGGTGGGGTGCGATGCGAGGCCAAAACCTGTTTGCTGGGACTGCTGCCCGACTTGCGGGCCCTAAAGCGTAGATTCTGTGTGGTTGCGTTACTAATGGCCAAGCGAAGGGTCTCGCTATGCTGGAATGGGAGGAGGAGCCCGAAGCCGAAAGACTGGCTTATAGACTTAACGTACTGCAGAGATACCCTGAAAACTTACGAAGAGGAACTCCCTGCGGGATCTACGCCCAGAGACTACTGGGTATACCTAACCCAATATTTGCAAACTGTTTCCACAGAGTCTGCGAACGATTAGTGCGCAAGGGGGAGGAAGATGTGTATAACAGTCCTCTGACTAGGAAATGAAAAGGTGACATGGATGTAGGGTGCTGCTGTGCTGTGACCACAATGTTTTGGTTGTTGTTTGTTTGTAAATTATAACAAATGCCAATAAAAAAAAAAAATAAAAAAATAAAAAAAATATAATATCCGTACTACAGAAACAGCACTGATACTTTTATCCTCATTAGAGAACGAGGAGATCTGTTTTTTTCTGGCTACTTTTATTCTGAAGTGTACAGCTGTCAGGAAAAGTATTGTACTATAATATTTTTATACTTACCTGTCTGTACCTATGTTATACAGCTGCCAGGTATTGTATTATGCTGCTATTACTGTTTACATTCCTGTCTGTATATATACGCCTTCAAGTTTTATACCAATTTCTGTAATTAAGGTATTATTCTTATTTGTTGATGTCCACAGTATATTATGATTATTTATAAATTTTGATGTACAGCTGCCAGGAAAGGCCCATTGAGTAATCCCTACTGATCTCCTGTCTGTTCATTTACGAATGTCTTGCATTTTATAATAGTACGTTGACTCAAAATGGCAAGATTACTTATTAATTGTTGCACTTCAGCCTTTTGCACAACGTCTTACCATCTTTTCTTATAAGTGTTCATATGGTGATTTTAAACATTTTAACTATGTATCTTCTGCTTGTATGATTTGTATGTACAAATCGAATAAAAGCTTTTAAATTGAATTGAATTGAATGAAAGACATTCCAACATAGAAGAAATTGCCAACGAACAGGGTATTGATATTGGCGCAAGTGAAACCACGCCCTTTCGCCCACGATCCAAATTTGTTCCGATATCTGCTAGAGACTCGATAGATGTTTTCAATGAACTGGTAGTAAATGACTTAAAAAATCTGGAAAAATGTACTGGCGCTAAATACAAAAAATGGTCACAGCAGCAAAAAGATTGTATGGATTTGATTAAAAAATTGTCCATGAATAGCAATTGTGTTGTACAAAATGCTGATAAAGGGGGCAATATAGTCCTGTGGGGTAGACAACAATACCTGGACGAAGCATATAAGCAATTAAACAACAAAGCTAATTATGTGAGAGTTCCCTCTAATGTTATGCTAACACAACATCAGCTGTATAACACGCAACTACAACAATGGCTTGAACAAAATTTGCTGACACGGGAAGAATTTCTATATTTAAAGATTAGCAATCCAGTTGTACCGGTTTTCTATTTAATACCTAAGGTACACAAAAGTCTTACTAACCCGCCAGGAAGGCCCATTATTTCAGCTATTAGGAGTGCCTTCGAGAACACCTCCAAGTTCATTGATTCTTTTTTATGCCCATTGGTAAAATTGTTGCCCTCTTATATACAAGATACGGGTGACTTCTTGAAAAGCATTTACGATATACCATGGGAGGAGGACATGCTTTTAATAACTATCGATGTCACTACATTATACACCAGCATTAGACATGCAGATGGCCTGAATGCCGTGAAACACTTTTTAGGCACACAGCATATTTCATTATGGGCCCATACACAAATGTTGATCTCCATGACAGAAACTTGTTTAAAAAATAATTTTTTTCTTTTTAATGGTGAATTATTTCACCAGCAATGCGGGACTGCTATGGGCACCTGCTTCGCCCCCAGCTATGCGAATTTGCATTTGGGCTGGTGGGAGGAGCAGGTGCTACTGCTAGAACATCAGGAGATTTGGCATAACAACATATTGCAATGGAGTCGGTATATAGACGACTTGTTTGTCGTTTGGAAAGGTCCCGAGACACTAGCCAGGCAATTTGTGAGTCAACTGCAAACCAATAATCTAAATTTGAAATTCACTAGTAACATCAGTGATTCTGAAGTTAATTTCCTCGATCTTACAGTTTATGTAAAAAATGCCAAGCTACAAACTAAAATTTATCGAAAACCGACGGCAGGCAACACGTTGCTTCATGCAACTAGTTTCCATCCGTACAGCTTGATTAGAAGCATTCCCTATGGGGAATGCTTGAGAACTAAACGTAACTGTAGTGATCCTGAAGTTAGGGAGATTGAATTAATAAACTTACAATCTCGCTTCAAATCCCGAGGCTATGGTGATGATTGTATTGATGCAGCGATTCACAAGGTCAAGAACAAAACGAGGGAAGATATTTTGTTTAAAAACACAAGGCCCAACAAGAAAGTAATGAATAGGGAAATGATATCGAACGATTGCAGAATGATAACAACATATAATAAACAGCATGGACAAGTAAGGAATATATTGTCGAGACATTGGCATTTAATTCGTAATGACCCTATTCTGAACAAAATAGTATCGGCCAGACCCTTAATAACTTTCCGTAGGGCCAGATCATTCAAGCAAATGTTAGTGAGTAACATGGCACCCAAACCCATTGTTGTATCTTCCAAAGCTGCTTGGCTGCAACGTAAAAATGGTTTTATCAAATGCACTAAGTGCAAAGCGTGTCATCACGGCAAGAACACCTCTAAATATGTAACGGGCTGCTCGAAAAAAGAAAAGAACATCAAAGGACAATATGACTGTATGACTGTAGGAGCGGAGCGTAGTGCCCCACCTATTTTGAAAAATTCGCGAGGATTCGTCGACCGGCGCCAAAGTTATTCAAAATAGAATGTTGCGGATTTCCTATGGAAACGTGGTCCTAACTATAACTACCTACTGGCGACCGCCAGTAGGTAATATATATATATATATATATATTCACTGAAAAAAACATAGGTTTCACACACGTTATAGTTAGGAATTAGCATTTAAAAAACCTTGCAAATTCACTGAAAAAACCATAGGTTTCACACATGTTATAGTTAGCTGTACATTTCACTCGTAAATAACCAATGAAATTCCCCCGTTATAGTTAGTGCAGGCAACTATAACTCACGCGACCGCAATCTTCTGCTGATGACATATGTGTCTTTATGAAAAAAAAATATTTGTAATATATGTATAGCTAAAATTTAATGGAAGAAGACATGGGCAAATAAGTGTCGAAATACAGTATTAGCATCAGCAGAGGATTGCGGTCGCGTGAGTTATAGTTGCCTGCACTAACTATAACGGGGGAATTTCATTGGTTTTTTACGAGTGAAATGTACAGCTAACTATAACATGTGTGAAACCTATGGTTTTTTCAGTGAATATATATATATATACTCTCACACACGTGTGTTAAAAGTATACATAACTATTTTTTTGTGTTTTTTTAAATAATGAAACATTTAGTTTAAAAAAAAAAGTAAACTTTTATTTAAGGATTTTAATTCATTAAACACCCCATTTTACTAAATTTCCTATAAATAAAAATGAGTGTGAGGGTGGGATTTTATTTTAATTATTGTTTAAAAATTGTTGCGTATATAATAAATTAATATATTTAGATTCATTAATTAATGCACATTTAATTTGATGAGTTAACGTCCTGTAACATTTTATTTTATTAGTTAAAGGTTGTAATTAACTCATGTTTATATTTTACATTCAATGTTTATAATAAACTATGATAATTTTTCCTGTACTCTCCTGTAGAGAGAGGTACGCCACAGTAGCAGAGATCTCCAGCTATGTGTGCAGAGTTACTAGCAGTAAATATACAATCTTAACTCCTGTTGTAGGAGGCTTCATCCCCTGATTTGAGAGGGTGGAGGCAAGTAAGTCTACATCTATGTGTAAACCTATACTCGGAATGGTGAATAGCAAAAAAGAGTAGAGTTACACCAAGGTGTAGTAGTACATATACATGTGACTAAATTCACTTGTATGAAGGGGGGTAGATGTGCAGCCACTCCTGCCAACTTTGGAACTGGTTGGAGTCTCAGCGTTGGCTCACCATCATGTGATTCTGTCAAATCACTTAGGGCCTGTTTAGATTTCGGCAGACAGGTTACTCCGTCACAAAGGTGACAGATATATCATCCGCTTAAATATAAATCCCATAACGTCCAATTTGATTTATATTTTGGTGAAAGGGATATTCGTCACTGTTGTGATGGGGTCACCTGTCTGCCGAAATCTAAATCAGGCCCATAATCTCCTCTGCCTAAAAGAAAAAATCATGCATCCAGCCTAGTATAATTTAATTAGGTGTTCATGTAAAGCTCTCTAAAGCTCTTGGACACATTTGAAGTATATAAAACTGCAAAACAATATTTACCATTGTGAATAGACCACGTCTCCTGATGTGACAGTTTCAGAATATCCACAAGATCACAACTGTGCCATTCAGATGGCAAGGCCCAAGATCTACCCTTCTCTGGAAAATGCAATGTTTTGGGCCCAGAACAGAGTAAAATACAGTGTTTAATTACAGCATACTTGGGTGAACTGGTAAATCTGACATTAGATGTCCTATTTCTGTGGCTAAAATATATCCACTCGACCACATCTAGCTTGGTTATCTTTCTCTCCAATCCTGACAGTGGCTTGACTACCTTGTTAGGGTCCTGGCAAGGTTTTTTTAATAGTGCTAGCCAGTGCTTGAAATGGAAAAATAGAAGTGCAGGTACTCTTTAGCAGATTACCTGCTTGTTTCTGAGAAGTGCCGGTACTCTCCAATTAAAAGTATAGCATTTCTTTTGAGAAGTGCCGGTACTCTCCCTCTCAAAATAAAAAAGTGCTAGTACTCCGTGCCGGACAGTACCGGCTCAGCTGTCTTTATTGAGCCTCTTTCTAAGTTCCTCTCTTACTCTCAAATGGCCGGAACAGGACAAGAGCAGAATGCAAGACCTCTTCTATTGGTTCTCTGGAGTGGGTGGTTACAAGACTGGTGTTTCATAGCTTACGACTAGTTCATTCTATTTGGATAACAGGTACTCAATGTTGTCAACTTGTCTCCCAGAAGTGGTACTAACGAGCAGTCAAGGCTTACTCCAAGAGATTGTAAAGAGATGTGACCCTATACACAGGATGACATTGAAATGCTCAATATCCGGATGAGCTATATATTTTAAAATGGCATGATATCAAGGATGGGTTATGAAATGAAACCCCAAAACTGCGCTTTGTGACTCGCAATCTCCCCCCCCATCCCCCTCTTCCTAGCTAATGTCTTCAAACATCTCTGAGAGCGTTGCGCAGTCTCTCCTCCTCACGCGTAAAGCGCTCTTAGAAGTGAGAATGGAAAGTTGCCCACTCTGACACAGTCAGACAAACTAACACATCCAACATACATGCACATTCAACACACACTGACACAGATTAACAAAATCAGCACACACACTAACAGACAATACACGCAGTGGCGCAAACTACTAGCACATACGCATGCAACACACACACAGGCACACCCCATGCACACAAGCAGGCGTTGTGAGTTGACTTCACTGCCACAGGGCCCTTTTGTCTCCAGCTCGCTCAATGCGGCATCTGTCGGGGCCATTAATGCCCATTCGTGCCGGGACTCAGGTTATAGCCTGGTCTGCATTTGTTCGATATTTTACGTATTTCTTTATATAGCTCCATTGTGGTTGTGCGTGTGATGGTGTACTAATTACTAGACATACCTCCCCTCTATCCTGAGGTGCCATAATGCTATACCGGACTACAGCTTCGTCTTTCTAGATGCCCGCGGGGGGTGATGGGAGTATGGGCGGCCATAGGGTATCTGGTTAACCGCCACCCTGCTGGCATGTCAGTTTCAAGATGTTCATTTGTTTAATTCATAATTCAGCTCATGTGCTGAGCTCCAGCAGCCAACACTAGACGCAGGAGGCTGGAAGATGACGTCAGGCGGGGAGGCGCGGCAGACGGCAGACAACCAGGATTCCCTGCTGCCCTTCCGGTTAGACTTGCGGTCAGATGCACGCGCCTCGCTTTATTCGCTGAATACACACTGCGCAGGCAGCATCATAGGAGCGACTTCAAAAGCTTTATACATACATGATCGTGTACTGCCAGAGGGCAGGCATGAACGCCTCACACCAACGGGGAGGAGGCGACGCAGAGAGAATGAAACCAACAGAGGGAAAGAAGAGCATGGAAACCAAAATGAAAGAAATCCCGCCTTTTAAAAACAAGCATTGACAAAGCCAATAGGCCCGACTTTTTGGAATTTAAAGAGCTTCTTTATTCATGGCTGTGTGTATGGTTGTGTGGTTGAATGACTGCACAAACAGGCCAATGATTGGATAGATGGGAGGGATGAGTGTAGGCCCAGAGCGAAATATGCTTGTGTGGCCCCCGGCATACCCCTTGACTGTGTACCCCATACATTTTATCACAATTATATTCTACCATTACATCAACCTAACCACTGCAATTCAGCGTGAGTATAGGTAACAATAATTAATCCATGTGCTAGTTCATAAGCTTAGGTAGATGATGTTGAAGTAAAATTAATATTCAATTTACCAGGATGATGTAATGGTAAGCGGTGTATTTGATGTAATATAATACATATTGTTGGCCTCAATATCCCAATTCAGTATCTGCCCAGTTATGCATCAGCGTTATTTACCCACTTAGAGCATCATTGTGAGAAGTTGGCCTGATGTATGATGTCACTAGTTATAGTGTACACCTTATATCAGTCCAAATACCCTTATGGTGATTGGTTGTAAAGTCAACCTTATAGACCAGCTATCCTAGTGGTAGCATGGACAAGAGCAGTCTTAGGCTAAACTCTGAATGGCATGTGAAGCCAGCTGTGATACCATATATAATCCCTTGAATACCAAATGAAAGGACACCACAACAGATATATATATAAAATAAAGTGTATTTATTCTAAGCAAACCCTCAGCACTCTTTATGAGATTAGAGGTAAGTACAACACAGTCTTATTAATGCATACAGTAAGTCACACAGGTAAGTAATACAGTTAGGCCCTAGGGGCCACGCAAACCATATACTAAGTAAGTGGTATAAGAACCACTGTCACGGAAATAGAATAGGCCTAGGCCTAGGGAATCGCTGGGGCTACACTACACTAGCGTTAGTTAGGAAGTGGGAGGCCCACGGGATTCGTGTGCAGAGTGGAAACACTCACGCGTAATGCGTAAAAGTCAATAGCAATAGTACAGTTTAGAAAACGGTAGATTTAGGACACTTCCGGAGTAGCTAGGAAGTTGAGACTTGAAAACTAGACACTAGGATAGTCACTATCCTGATGAGCACCGGAGTACCCAAGTTACCTAGCCCACAGGCTGCGGGTGCATAGGGGTGAAGATGCGTCGTTTTCGTCGTCGACTCCTATGGATGCCTGAAGAAAGATGCTGACAGGCAGTCAGTGAAGAGTGTCCGGTGGATCCCAAGGCTGGGATCAAGAAGAGAAGAAACCTGCAAGCAGAAGGGACAGAGTCAAGGTCACTAGCCAGTGACCACGTGGAACCAGGAAGGAACCAGGCGATGTCGTGAAGAGTTGCAGGTGAAGGTGAAGCTTGTCGCTGCAGCCAGGAGGACCAGGAAGCGTCGAGGACGACCAGGACCAGGAGGCGAGCTGTCCCACGAAGGCTCTTGCTGTCGGCGGCGTCGAAGTTGGACTAGGACTCACCAAGCCTTGGCAAGCGGAACCCACGAAGAACGAAGGACTTGCTTCTGGTGCAGACCAGGAAGGTCTGGGGTGCTTCTTCTTTGCAGAGAAGCGGGAGCCAGTCTGGAGGAGCCAAACCAGCGCAGAAGATTTCAGGGTGCGTCGTCACAGAGGCCACTAGCCAGCGGGCAAGCAACCGGACAGACGCGGCAAGCAGGAAAATGCTGAAGGGCCCCACGCAGGACTCGTGGAGTGTGGGGGGCTGATCTTCGGTGCAGATGGTGCTTGGGGTTGGGGCTTCTCAATCCCCAGTGCACAACTTCGAGGGTACCTCAGAAGCTGCGCTGTAAGTTACTAGCCACTTTTTCCAGGTAGCCGGTCCCACGTCGCTCGTCGCCTCCACGGATCTCAGCTCTGCTGCAGATGTGGATGAGGGTCGGAGAAGTCTGGAAGTCAAGGCTCTGGTCGGGCTCTGCAGTCGGTTCCTCGTAGAACGGTCGCAAAGCAAAGGGTAGTCTCTTGATGGTGCCTGTTTGCACAGGGTAGCCACTCCTTGGCTACAAGGGAGATTCTTCAGTCTTCTTCTTTCGTCGAATGTCGAAGGTCCAGAGTTTCTGTTCAGTTTTGCAGGTTCAGGATAATCTAATCTCTTGAGGCCCAACTCCCACTCTTATACTAATCTGGGGGGCTGGGATACCTGCTAGGTCACGCCTTATGGGTGGGACCTGGGAGGGGGGGGTTACACCCACTTCCCTTTGTCCAGTTTCGCGCCAGAGCTGGGGCTGGAGTGCCCCAGCGCCGGTTTGAACTGGACTATGCAAGGAACACCTTGTGTGCCCCAGGCATGTCTCATTCCTTTAAGCCCACCCTGCCCCAATACACTAAAGGCTGTCTGGGGAGGTGCTAGCACCTCCCCAAGCAGGAAACCTATTGTCCAGGCCTCCCTGGCTGGGATCACTCCCAGCAGCAGGAGGTCAGACTTGTGTCTGTGGCAGCAGCATCCATTTTGTGATGCTGAGGCTTTGGTTAGAGATAAACAGCAAAGTAGGATTTTAACATGTCTCTCCCTCTAGAAGGGAGGGATAATATCCTCATCACCAGAAATGGTATGGGGGTATTATTCCAAAGTGTTAGACACCTTACACGACATGTTTTGATAAAGCCAAACCATAGTTACCATAACCGTCTAAGATTATAAGGCACTTTAAGAGTATATGGTAGGCTATATCATAGAACAGCTATAAGGACAAGGTTCCGAAAGCTGCAGACAGGCTCAGCTCATGCTAGAGCACCATCTCACATGTTACCAAGCACTCTGCCTCCAGGATTGTCAAGGCCTGCCATAGGAGTGACTAATAGGTACACATGTGTCTATATGTAAGTTAGGTATAGGAATACTACACCTAAGCAAGGGGTGATTACACGACCTTGCCCCAGCTGAGTGATCAGCCAGTTGTGTTAAAATGGAAGGCCAGGCCAGGGGTGGCATAATACATGCTGCAGCCCCTGGTAGGCCTAGGGTACACCTATGCCCTGGGTACCTAGGGTACACTGTACAGGGTCCAATAAGGTGATCCTTACCAATTGGTTATGTACCTAGGGTACATGGAGTCCATTTTACAGAGAGAGCAGACAGCCTGAGACCCTGAATGGCAGGATCTCAGGCCAACTAAGTCGAAAAACCAGCTAGACACTAGGCAAAAAGTTGGGGGTAACCATAGTCAGATATCCACCTTCCTACACAACCCCCCCCCCCAAACGAAAGGAGATAAGGCTGGCCTTGACAAGGTAAGCCTCTATTGCCTGAGTGGCCATATAAGGAAGAACCAGCACTGGCATGGTTACCCCCTGTCTCATGGTCCACTAAGCAATCCCTCATCCTAAAGATATCATAGGGTCTCCACCATAGGGAATCTCTACCTTTGGTGTGTCTTTGCAAAGGAAAAGGCTGGTGTTGAGATGGAGTACTGAAGTGAGTGTCCTCAAAGTGAGGCCTCAGCTTCCTCCAATCATCCTCCACCATGGATGCCTTTCTTTCTCTAACTGAGTTGCACTGTGCTCTCAGGGTCAGCCTCTGGCTACCTAAAGCTGGAGGCTGGGTCCCTTTTGTGGGCTTACTGGAGGGACAGGTCAGGTTTGGGGCCCTAAGGTCCCATGTTTGCCTGTGCCCAACAGAATCCCTCTGGGGGAGGTCCCTAACTACCTGTGAAGGGGATCCCTCAGGAATGTTTTTACCCATCACCTGGCTAGGGCAACTAACCAGGCAATCCTCATTCTTTTGATGGGGGGGTTCTTGTGGACAGGGGCCCTCTTGGGGTCCACTGGCCTCCCTGACCTCTGCAGCCCTGGGCTGACTGAGGCAGGGTAGAGAGAGGCAGGCTACCTGCACCAGACTGGGTCCCACCTTGGAAGGGGCCACTGACATCAGAGGCTCTGCCAGGCCAGGCCTGGCTACCTCTGGGGCAGTTCCTTCACAAGGGGTGAGGTCAGATCCCTGAGGAGGCTGACCTTTTCCTAATGTCTGGGGAGAGGGAGACTTTTCTTCCTCCCCACTACTCTCTGTTTGTGTGGAGTGATCCATAGTTTCAGGCTTCACTACACCTATATCAGTCTGAGTGTGGGCTGAGACCATTACAGCCTTGCCAACCTTTTCAGGAAGGCACTCAGTTTGTGTTTGAGCTGTGACTGTCACAGCTCTGCCAATTTCTACAGGGAAGTCTGTCTGTGCCTGGGCTGTGGCTACCACTGCCCTTCCAACCCTTTCAGGGAGGAAAGCTACTTGGACAGGGGTTGTGACTGGCACAACCCCACTACCCTTTTTGGAAAGGCCTACCATTTTAGAATGGGTGTCTTGTTCAACTCCAGCCCAAGCTGAGAGTTCTAAGTCATTCCCCAGTAAGCAGTCCACAGGCAAGGTTGGAGACACTGCCACCCTTTTAGGGCCAGTGACACCTCCCCAGCTGAGACATACCTCTGCCATGGGATGACTGTTCTGTTTGCCATCAATGTTAGTTACCTGGTATGAGAAACCAGGCAAAAGCTGCTCAGAGGGAACTAGCCTATGGGCCACCATAGTGATGCTAGCTCCAGTGTCTCTGTAGGCCTCAGCTTTTCTACCATTGATGTAGGGTTCCTGTCTGTACCTACCCAAAGTGTTGGGACAGGCAGTGAAGTTGGCAAACCCCATGCCACCATCACAGACAAGAGTAGCTGCTGCAGGGGAATTGGCTAAGCCAGGATCCCCCTGTGTTCCCCAAGAAAACCCAACCAAATTTTTGGGGGCACTCCCACCACCTGGGGGATTACTGCTGACAGTAATAGGTGGTGTGACAGGAGTAGTTGGAGGAACAGTTTTGTTTTTAGCCTGTGGACAACTGCTGTCAGTTTTCCAATGCCCAGGTGTTTTACACACATGTCAGTAAGGCTTTTTAACTGTGGTAGAGGAGGGAGCTTGGGACCCACCACCCTGTGTGGAGTTTTGGGGCCCTGAGGAAGATTTCTCTTTTGCTTTATCCCCACCCTTCTCTTGAGGCTTGGTGGTATCTTTCTTTTGGTCACCACCCTGATTTTTAGGCCTAATCCTGGTCCTGACCCATTTATCTGCCCTCTTTCCCAATTCTTGGGGAGAGGTCAAATCTGAGTCTACCAGGTGTTGATGGAGAAGCTGGTTCTGGCAATTACTAAGGATCTGCTCCCTCATAATCAAGTTGTACAATCCTGTATAGTCCTGCACCTTGCTGCCATTTAACCAACCTTCCAAAGCCTTAGTGGCACAATCCACAAAATCAGACCAGTCCTGTGTCTGTGTCTTCTGGGTGTCTCTGAACAACAACCTATATTGCTCAGTGGTTAAGCCAAACCCATCTATCAGAGCACTCTTCAGGACTTTGTAATTGTTTGCATCCTCATCACTGACTGTGAGGAGCTTGTCTCTACCTTTGTCAGAAAAGGAGAGCCACAAGATAGCTGCCCACTGACTTTGGGGTACCTGCTGTACTTTGCAGGCCCTCTCCAAAGCAGTCATCCATTTGTGGATGTCATCCCCATTTTGATATGGGGGGACTATCTTGCTTAGGTTTCTATGGTCATAAGACCTATCCCTATCTCTAGGGATGTTGCTGCCACCAGTGGGTTCTGACCCACACAATTTTTGCTCTCTAGCCAGAGCAAGCTTCTCCTTGGCAAGGGCAATTTCTTCCCTCTGGATCCTCAGATTAGCTTCCCTCATTCTGGCTTTATGCTCCTTTCTCTCAGGTGAAGTCATTCCCCTGTGAGAGGAAGCATTAGAGATGCTAGAGACATGGGAGTGGATGGATTCCCTTGAAGGGGATCTGTCCCTCCTGCTTCTCTGTGAAAGCCTACTTGGGGGTCTGTATGGGGGGACCCCATGCAAACTCCCATGTAAACTTAGGTTAGCCTGGCTAAGTCTCCTTACTTGGCTCTGGCTGTCTACCTCCCCATCTGAAGCCCCATCTGACTCCTCTGTGGTGGGTAGACCCTCTTCTGTGCCTAGGGCACCTGCCTGAGATGCCCTATGAGCATCATACTCCTCTAGGAGTTGTCTTAACTGAAGGAGGGTAGGGTTTGCACCCTGTTTTATTCCTCTGGAGGTACACAAGTGTCTCATCTCCTGGAATGTTAAGGTATCATATCTAGAGGGGATCTTTTGCAGACCTGATCCTCCTGAGAGAGCATCTACTTGATCTACTCTCAGAGACATGATCTAGTGAGGGTGTGGTGTGTGCACCTACCTACACTAGTTGTATCTACTAAACCTCTCTAGTAGTTGTAGTCAGGGTGTGTTACTCCCTTCAACCTACAACTACAAAGTCCAGTAGGACTTAAGTATAATAATCTATGTTATATGTACCTAGACAATATCTGTGTGATCTTTCAATTTAGTATCTCAAGATTACAATGGTATTACAACAGCAAGCTCAGATCCCAACCGCTGCTCACCAATGTGAGAAGTTGGCCTGATGTATGATGTCACTAGTTATAGTGTACACCTTATATCAGTCCAAATACCCTTATGGTGATTGGTTGTAAAGTCAACCTTATAGACCAGCTATCCTAGTGGTAGCATGGACAAGAGCAGTCTTAGGCTAAACTCTGAATGGCATGTGAAGCCAGCTGTGATACCATATATAATCCCTTGAATACCAAATGAAAGGACACCACAACAGATATATATATAAAATAAAGTGTATTTATTCTAAGCAAACCCTCAGCACTCTTTATGAGATTAGAGGTAAGTACAACACAGTCTTATTAATGCATACAGTAAGTCACACAGGTAAGTAATACAGTTAGGCCCTAGGGGCCACGCAAACCATATACTAAGTAAGTGGAATAAGAACCACTGTCACGGAAATAGAATAGGCCTAGGCCTAGGGAATCGCTGGGGCTACACTACACTAGCGTTAGTTAGGAAGTGGGAGGCCCACGGGATTCGTGTGCAGAGTGGAAACACTCACGCGTAATGCGTAAAAGTCAATAGCAATAGTACAGTTTAGAAAACGGTAGATTTAGGACACTTCCGGAGTAGCTAGGAAGTTGAGACTTGAAAACTAGACACTAGGATAGTCACTATCCTGATGAGCACCGGAGTACCCAAGTTACCTAGCCCACAGGCTGCGGGTGCATAGGGGTGAAGATGCGTCGTTTTCGTCGTCGACTCCTATGGATGCCTGAAGAAAGATGCTGACAGGCAGTCAGTGAAGAGTGTCCGGTGGATCCCAAGGCTGGGATCAAGAAGAGAAGAAACCTGCAAGCAGAAGGGACAGAGTCAAGGTCACTAGCCAGTGACCACGTGGAACCAGGAAGGAACCAGGCGATGTCGTGAAGAGTTGCAGGTGAAGGTGAAGCTTGTCGCTGCAGCCAGGAGGACCAGGAAGCATCGAGGACGACCAGGACCAGGAGGCGAGCTGTCCCACGAAGGCTCTTGCTGTCGGCGGCGTCGAAGTTGGACTAGGACTCACCAAGCCTTGGCAAGCGGAACCCACGAAGAACGAAGGACTTGCTTCTGGTGCAGACCAGGAAGGTCTGGGGTGCTTCTTCTTTGCAGAGAAGCGGGAGCCAGTCTGGAGGAGCCAAACCAGCGCAGAAGATTTCAGGGTGCGTCGTCACAGAGGCCACTAGCCAGCGGGCAAGCAACCGGACAGACGCGGCAAGCAGGAAAATGCTGAAGGGCCCCACGCAGGACTCGTGGAGTGTGGGGGGCTGATCTTCGGTGCAGATGGTGCTTGGGGTTGGGGCTTCTCAATCCCCGGTGCACAACTTCGAGGGTACCTCAGAAGCTGCGCTGTAAGTTACTAGCCACTTTTTCCAGGTAGCCGGTCCCACGTCGCTCGTCGCCTCCACGGATCTCAGCTCTGCTGCAGATGTGGATGAGGGTCGGAGAAGTCTGGAAGTCAAGGCTCTGGTCGGGCTCTGCAGTCGGTTCCTCGTAGAACGGTCGCAAAGCAAAGGGTAGTCTCTTGATGGTGCCTGTTTGCACAGGGTAGCCACTCCTTGGCTACAAGGGAGATTCTTCAGTCTTCTTCTTTCGTCGAATGTCGAAGGTCCAGAGTTTCTGTTCAGTTTTGCAGGTTCAGGATAATCTAATCTCTTGAGGCCCAACTCCCACTCTTATACTAATCTGGGGGGCTGGGATACCTGCTAGGTCACGCCTTATGGGTGGGACCTGGGAGGGGGTGGTTACACCCACTTCCCTTTGTCCAGTTTCGCGCCAGAGCTGGGGCTGGAGTGCCCCAGCGCCGGTTTGAACTGGACTATGCAAGGAACACCTTGTGTGCCCCAGGCATGTCTCATTCCTTTCAGCCCACCCTGCCCCAATACACTAAAGGCTGTCTGGGGAGGTGCTAGCACCTCCCCAAGCAGGAAACCTATTGTCCAGGCCTCCCTGGCTGGGATCACTCCCAGCAGCAGGAGGTCAGACTTGTGTCTGTGGCAGCAGCATCCATTTTGTGATGCTGAGGCTTTGGTTAGAGATAAACAGCAAAGTAGGATTTTAACATGTCTCTCCCTCTAGAAGGGAGGGATAATATCCTCATCACCAGAAATGGTATGGGGGTATTATTCCAAAGTGTTAGACACCTTACACAACATGTTTTGATAAAGCCATACCATAGTTACCATAACCGTCTAAGATTATAAGGCACTTTAAGAGTATATGGTAGGCTATATCATAGAACAGCTATAAGGACAAGGTTCCGAAAGCTGCAGACAGGCTCAGCTCATGCTAGAGCACCATCTCACATGTTACCAAGCACTCTGCCTCCAGGATTGTCAAGCCCTGCCATAGGAGTGACTAATAGGTACACATGTGTCTATATGTAAGTTAGGTATAGGAAAACTACACCTAAGCAAGGGGTGATTACACGACCTTGCCCCAGCTGAGTGATCAGCCAGTTGTGTCAAAAT
Organism: Triturus cristatus; assembly: GCF_964204655.1. Lineage (NCBI taxonomy): Eukaryota > Metazoa > Chordata > Amphibia > Caudata > Salamandridae > Triturus > Triturus cristatus. Next base: position 996,199,719 of record NC_140584.1, read on the forward strand.
GGAAGGCCAGGCCAGGGGTGGCATAATACATGCTGCAGCCCCTGGTAGGCCTAGGGTACACCTATGCCCTGGGTACCTAGGGTACACTGTACAGGGTCCAATAAGGTGATCCTTACCAATTGGTTATGTACCTAGGGTACATGGAGTCCATTTTACAGAGAGAGCAGACAGCCTGAGACCCTGAATGGCAGGATCTCAGGCCAACTAAGTCAAAAAACCAGCTAGACACTAGGCAAAAAGTTGGGGGTAACCATAGTCAGATATCCACCTTCCTACAATCATTAATAGCCCCAGTTATGCATCAGCGTTACTTACCCCACTTAGAGCATCATTAATCTGCCCAGTTATGAATCAGCGTTACTTACCCCACTTAGAGCATCATTAATCTGCCCAGTTATGCATCAGCGTTACCTACCCCACTTAGAGCATCATTAGTCTGCCCATTTATGCATCAGCGTTTCGTTACTTACACCACTTAGAGCATCATTAATAAGCCCAGTTATGCATCAGCGTTCCTTACTCCACTAAGAGCATCATTAATAGGCCCAGTTATGCATCAGCGTTACTTACCCCGCTTAGAGCATCATTAATAGGCCCAGTTATGCATCAGCGTTACTTACCCCATTTAGAGCATCATTAATCTGCCCAGTTATGCATCAGCGTTACTTACCCCACTTAGAGCATCATTAATCTGCCAAGTTATGCATCAGCGTTACTTACCCCATTTAGAGAACCATTAATCTGCCCAGTTATGCATCAGCGTTACTTACCCCATTTAGAGCATCATTAATCTGCCCAGTTCTGCATCAGCGTTACTTACCCCACTTAGAGCATCATTAATCTGCCCAGTTATACATCAGCGTTACTTACCCCATTTAGAGCATCATTAATCTGCAGAGTTATGCATCAGCGTTACTTACCCCACTTAGAGCATCATTAATCTGCAGAGTTATGCATCAGCGTTACTTACCCCACTTAGAGCATCATTAATAGGCCCTTTTGATTCTGATCGGGAAGGTAATGGCAGTTACTATGAGATCAGTGGCAATACTGCAGATCTGTGTGTTTCACCCAGTGCTATGGGCAGCTGAAAGCAGGGGACATCAGGGTTCCACCTGTGATCCCTGTTACCTCTGCACCCTCGAAGTAACTGGTACATCCAATTGGTAACTCAGAGAGGAAGCAAACGTAATTTAGATTAAGCCAGAAGCCTCATAATCCAACCATTATTGCCTGGTCTATGGTTCAGCCTCGCAGCTTTCAAAGTGCACAGTATTTCATTTTCATTCAACCAACTGATAACAAATGCAATTTAGTTATTCTCAAGTGAGAGAGAATATGTGTGTTATTATTGGCTCTCAGAAACAGGAAGAAGTACATAGCATAACATAGTAACCAACCTGACCTCAATTTGGATTAGATTAAGAAAATTAAAATATATCAAATTCTTGAATTCACTTATAGCACTTTATATTTTTCACTAATAAAACATATGTTGACATCGTTCAGTCATCATCCAGGTTTCCTGCAGCTCTGGAGCCACTTAGGAATATGTAAAATGCTGTCCTCTCAAACTGCTGCTTTAGAAGTGTGTGATGTCAAGGCCTGGGATCCTTGATTATGTGATTATCTTACATGAAAGTGTAATTGTAACACACCTGCTCTCACACCCGCCACACAATGCTTAACACATCAAAACACCACACAACATAATATGTAACAACCCCCACAACCCACTACAATATGCCAACAGCCTGCACAACACACTACACAGCCGCACACACAACATAGAACACAATACACTACAAAACAGAATACACACCATCACAAACTAATTATAACACACAAGACATAACATGACAACACACAACACATAATATAAAATAAAAATAACATAACATAGCATAACTACAAATACCACGACAAGCAGAATGCAATATAAGATGGGCAAAGCTTTGAAGGATGTGAGGAGCATTGGGCTCCTCAATTGTGGTTGTATTTCAATAAATACCCAGGGGGAAGAGGAGGGCCTATCAGGGGAAAGTCTCTTCTCAGTAACTAGTATATCATAGATAATGGTGCTCCACAGCACTCCTTGAATGCCTTGGCAACATTGGTCTCACCCAGCTCCTCCCAGGATCCAAACACACACCGCTGTACACACACTGGAACCCATCTTCACCACCAGTGACAGCATCAAATACAACACCACCACACCACTCACATGCACCAACGACTCCATCATCAACTTCCAGATCAACATCGTAAGTCAACGCACCCCCAATCACCAGCCTAGCAAGCCGTAGCTAAAACGAACTGGCTCAGCACGGATCAACCTAACCACACAGATAACCTCAACAAGGACATCACAAACTTCAACAACTGGATCAGGAGCTGCGCAGACTCCCTCACGCCTATCAAACCCAACAAGCAAAGAAGATCAAAAAAGCAAGCCATCTGGTACACAGAGAATGTCCGAGAATCAAAATGACACTTGTTTTCCATTGAAAGGAAATGGAGAACCAGCCACCAACTGATCCACTTACAATGCTGCTCACAGACACTACCACACCAGCAACTAAGAGAGACACCAATAAAAGTGCCCCAGCTAAATGCTTCTGAGGAAGTTCCAACTGCTACAAGGAGCTCCTCTTGTTCCTAAAGGACTTCACCACACCTTCCGCATCCGGCAACACCTACCCATCCCATGAATTTTGCAAGAAACTATCAAACTTCTCCCACACCAAAATCACTAACATCTACAGGAACTTTGCACACCAACCTGACCCTGGAATTCTCATTTCTAAACTACCCACCAAAAATCAGACCACCACCTGCCCGAATCTACACCTCTCACAATGGCACGAGAGATGGCACAGCGACGATCATGCAGATCGTCCACTCGGGCCCCCATGGATTCATGCTGCCAACACATCTACAACCTGGGAAAGTCATCAATCTGATTGGAAACACATAGAAGTCAACACCCGCCTCAAAAAGTCATCAGCTGACACTAACTAACTGTGCACTTTCCTTCTAATATTCCTGCTCCTGTATCCAGCCAAAATGACAGAATTATTATGGTACCCACAAAAAAAATAAAACAATAAATAAATACAAAATGTGGTTTTGGTGTCGGCGGGGGACTGGGCATCCAGACGTGTTGGGCGGAGGTCCTGGCAGGAGGCCAGTCACTGCGGCCAACCCCTGGTGCACACGCCTAAAGGCCTTGTGACCATGCGCGGCAGGGGTTGCCCACACATGGTGGCATTGGGAGCAGGCACTTTCCAAAGGCGAGGCACTGAGGCCAACCCTTCTGCTGCACATGGCCAAAGGCTCTGGGCAGTGGGGGGATTAGGTCCCTGAGGGGAGTTGGACGTAAAGGCCCTCCAGCCATCTCCCTGCTGCGTACAGCCAAATGCTGCAGGGGAGTTGGCTGAATATGATAAACTCATAAATGTACTGAAAAAAACAAAGAATAAAGTGCCGTTAAAGTTAGGTATTGCAGTATGATCCTAACTTACGTTAAAAGGAAAACCTAGACATTCACTGAAAGAAACAAAGGTTAAAGTAACACTATAGTTAGGTATTGAAATAAGATAAAAACTAATGTTTAAAAACCTTTAAAACACAGGAATTCTCAAGTTATCAGGCAAGATGGCGACTGCCTGAGTTGACCGTTTGCTGCTCTCTGACTATGGGCTGAATTAATACGATAACGGCAGTAATGGACAAAACATTGCATATCAAGATTACAGCATTTTTGCCGGTAGCTACATTTCGCCCGGGACAGAAATAATTCAAGAGTAACTAACAAGAAAACGGGGGCTTAAGGCAACGCAAACAAAGGAGGAGGGCAAGATCGCAAATGGACGCAGCGCTCCCATACCTGAAGCTCTGCCCCGGTCCCGCCCAGTGTGGAGCTGCGCTCTGCCGCACGGAGCTTACGCGGGCATTTTTCACTTTCTTAGCCATACTGACATTCGGCAGAGAGGAGAGGGAGCACTACCTGCTGTGCTCGGATTTTTGCCGGGCGTGCTCTGCAACTATGGCTCCAAAAATCCCCGTCGCCACGGGAACAAAGGGGAAAACACGCTCGGGAGCGGGTGTAGGCGCTGGCTCATCTCCTAAAGCGGCAACATCTGTGGACTTCCACCCGAGACTTGGAGGTGGAAAAAAACAAAACACAGCGAGTGCTTCACTCAGGACAGAGAAGATGGAGGATAAGAAAAGCCGAAGTGGAGTGCTACCGGCGGGCGAGCCTACTGTACTGGATATGTTAAGAGCAGCGCCAGGGGCGAAGCATCCACAAAGGCAAGAAATTCAAACAGGTGAGCAGCACCAGGGAGGGAACAACACAGATGGGGGAGATGTGATCAGGGAGGCTGATGGCACAATCCTTGCTGTATCAGAGGAAACTCTGTGAGTGCAGATGCACCTAAATCTAGCCAGCACACTCAGCTGCCCCCCCCCCTCCTCTCACCCTCCTGCCTGTAACCTGAGACAGGAGATATTAAAAATGGATGTACCATAGTGGGGTCTGGGTTTCAAGAATCAGACATAACACCTGGGACCATTACGCCTAATTTCCATCCTGGAGGCGCTATGGCTATGGCTATTAATCATGCTACTTAATCGAATCACAGCGAGCAGGATATTGACTGTTTCTTTTCACTTTCTGATGGGATCTGGTCAGCATCAGGTTCAGGATCAGGCTCTGACTCACTTGGGGACTCTAGCGAAGAAAATTCAGACATTGGCAGAAGAGATACAATAGCCACAATGTGTAAGGCAGTAAGAAGAACAAACCACCCCAGCCTACAAAAAAAAAGTTTAAGATGGGACCATTCGGGAGCAGACCTACTTAGCACCTGTACAGTATCACCTTCTAAAGGCGACAATACATTCTCCCCAGTACCTCCAACTCTAGACACGGTCCTTCAATGTATACTCTCCCATCGTGAAGAAACACGCCAAGATAGCAAACATGCACAGATAGCTATGCAAAAGATTCAAGGGGCAGTTAGAAAAGTTGCGAAGTCCTGTACTGTTATTAATGAACGCCTTACAACCCTTGAAATGCGTACTTAAAACTTGGAGAATGATTTAGCGACTACACGCACAAGTCCATTACACATGATGCCCAATTAACTGACATACAGTGGAAGCTAGAAGACCACGAAAATCGGCTACGCTGAAACAACCTGCGGGTCCTAGGCGTACCAGAGGGAAAGGAAGGGTCAGATATTCGGGGTTATGTGGCTGATATGCTATCTAAAGCATTTCCGGATCTAGATGGCTGGAATTGGGCACTAAAAGTACAAAGAGCCCATCGGATTCCTTTTAATCTCAGCAGCCCGTGAAGCACGACACAAAGCCCTGCGCCATACTTGTCTATTTTGGCAACTTCTGACTGCGACAATCAATATATGATAAGGCAAAGCCAACAACGAAGCCCAGTGGTGGGGATTATTCCTTCTTTGTCCAACCAGACTTCTGTCACTTCACGGTGGAGAGACGATGGTGCCTTGGCAGATGATTACATCAATGCAAGATTGAGGGGGGCAAGCATATTTGTTGCATCCTGCTCGCCTAAAAGTGATAAAGGGAGATCATGTTCGATTTTTCACTTCTGAAATCAAAGTGAAAGAATATCTGGAGAATTGGGACTTGAAGTCTTAGACTGATTAATTTGATATTTGAGTCTTATGCTTTCCTCTTTCTTCATAATTTTAGTGATCATGATATACTTTTCATATATGTCCTAGCTGCCAGGTAGTAAAATATACGAGTCAGGGGGCAGCAACCATCACAACAGACTAAATAGTCTGGATACCTTTCTACATCGGATGGGGTTGGGGTGGGATTTAAGGGGGGGTTCAAGGGCACGGTCACAGGGTGGGTGAAGGAAGTGGGGGAAGTGGGTGTGGGGGTGGAACACAGGGTGGAGGGGCAGCAAAAAGAAAAAGAAATTGGAGAGGATATGATAAAAAGACATGAGACAGCAGGCATTAACAGGCAAGGGAGGTTAAGTCAGAGGAAACTAAAATCGCAAGGGTAAGATCATCATTTGCTCAGTCAATGTGGGTGGCCTCAATGACAAGTCAAAATGTATTAGAGTTGCTGAAATATTAAGAGGCTTAAAGGCTGATATAATATGTCAGCAAGAAACACATATCCCATGGGGGAAGCGAGATATTTTAGCCATAAGGGGATACAATCTCGTAGCCTGTTCTACACAAACGTCAACTATCAGAGACGTTGCGATTCATGTAAGAAATTGTTTTGGGCCAGTTACATGGGTCCTGGAGGGAGATGGGCCATTGCACAATTGCCCATGGGGCTGACCGTATGCACAATATATGGATCAAATGAGGATGATCCACAGATTTTTAATGACCTAGAAGTCGAGTTGACATCATGGCTAGGTCCTTTCATGATCTGTGGTGATCTGAACATTCTCTATGAGAAGAGCTGCGGTAGAACCCAGAAATACCAAGGGAGGAAACCCCATGTCCATCAAGCCCTCTCGGCCCTGCAGAGTAGCTATGACTTGAGAGATTTGTGGGGGGCAAAACATACTACCGACCCTGGCTATACATATTTCTCAAATCCCCACAAGAAATGTGTCAGGCTTGATTACTTTTTGGTGTCATCCTCTTTGATTTCAACCGCAGGAATAAAGAAACTCCCCAAACTATGATCAGATCACAATCCCTTAGTTATGGATTTAGTACTTCAGACTGTAGATTATCTACAGGCAAAGTGGATGTTTGATAGATCACTATTATTTAATGATAAATATCTTAAACACATAAAACGATGGGCTAAAGAATACTATGAAATTAACCGATATAGTTTCTCACGAAATAGAGTTTGGGATAGCTTCAAAGCAGGCCTCCGGGGAGAAACAATCAGTTTTGTGGGGAAAGCTATAAAACAAGAGAAGAGTAAAATTAAAACATTGATAGCCGAATTGGGAGAATTAGACAAAGAACACACCAAGGTAATTAGACAAAACCAAGAGAAAGAAGAATTAATATTACGACAAAAGATAATGATCACAAAAGCTGAAATAAATAACTAAAAGAAGGGGGCAGCTATCTATCAGACACATAAAAGTGAGGGATATGAATACGGCGAGACCGTAGGTAAGGTTCTTGCCTTACAGACCAAACAAAGAGTAGCCAGAAATAATATAACTGAAATCAGGGGTCAGGATGGTGTACTTTATACAGAAATGAAGGACATTATCAAGACCTTTGAGAAATTTTATCAGGACCTGTATCAACAGGACAACATTGATCCTATGCCTTCCAATGAAACTGAGCTAATCCTCGGTAATCAGCATAGGCTTAGTGAAGATATGCAGCAAGAGATGGATAAAGAAATCACTATGGAAGAGGTGCTATCAGCCTTGCAATCTATAGCTTCAGGAAAAGCAGCAGGTCCTGATAGAATCCCACTGGAGCTATATAAAGCAATTCAAGAGGAAATAGCTCCGATACTTTTAGATCTGTTTCTTGGAATACAGTATAGCGGGATCCCTCCTGAGTCTTGGCAAGGAGCAGATATTGTGACCTTTTTTAAAAAAAAGGGAAACCCGCAGATAATCCTGCATCATACAGACCCATATCCCTCATGCATGTCGACACCAAGCTATACTCAAAAATATTAGCGACTCGGTTAGGGGGGATCATAGCCCATCTAGTCTCACCATGGGAACATGGCTTTATACCAACGAGAGGGACAACAGACCACATCAGACGTGCTATAGCCCTGTTTGATATTACTGAGACAACCGGTGAGAGGATGGCTATGATCCGCCTGCACAACGAGAAGGCGTTTGATCGCGTGTCATGGCAGTATCTTTGAACAACTATGATACAAAGAGGATTTGGGCCAGGTTTCTTGACAGCTATACAGGCAATGTATTATAGACCATACGCGAGACTAAACATAATGGGTCAAGAAGCAATCTCTATTGGCATTGCAAGGGGGACGAGACAGGGTTGTCCCTGCTCTCCAATATTATTTGCTTTGTATATTGATATCTTTATAGAGCAAATCCTTCAAGATCAGATCATTGTCCCAGTTAATTGCAATGGGCACGATACAAAAATAATGGCCTATGCCGATGATTTGGCGGTGGTAACTGTGGACCGAGAAAAAGCAATCTCTCAAATTCAGAAATTAGCCAGTGAATATGGTCGAAAATCTGGCTACCTGTTGAATGCAGGGAAAACTCAGATGTTATGCAACTCTAAAACCCCTTGTAGTGACCCTCGAAGGTTAACTGAGGTAATCTATTTGGGCATCAAGATCAGCAGTTACATAGAGAACATTTAGAAAATAAATATGTTACCCATAATTAGTAAGAGCAGTACGGATCTGCGCCGTCTAGATAGACTCCATTTATCACTTACAGGGCGATGTAATATATTGAAAATGGTTATGCTTCCCAAAGTTCTTTATATGTTTAGGTCCATCCCATTAGAAATTGAAGATCTATTTTTATTTTTAAATAGATAGTATTTTTAGTAATTTTCTTTGGAAATATTCTAAAATTCAACACTCTTTTAAATTTTTAACATTGCCACAGGATCGAGGAGGATGGCGCACCCCTAATCTCAGATATTATTATTATGCAAGCTTCTTACAGCAAATGGCTTTCGTGATCTCACCCGGTATGGGAAATAGACAACACAATGTAGATTGGGACCTCCCCTCGATATACGAGCTAGCAATAGGAATAAATGCACGGGGAGTACTTCTCCGACAGATAGAGGCCAGCTATTACAAAAAAACTAAATTTAAGGTGGTAATTGCAAGCTGGAAAATATGGAGAAGAATGGTAGGCCTTGTGAAAATACCTACATATAACAGATACATGCCACTGTGGTGATCTTCCCTCTTTCCTATATGATAAATATGATATGATGTATGATAAATTGGCTAGGCAATGGGAGGAAAAGGGAATCTTGAGGCTGGGGGACCTCTATTTAATTGAACAAAGTCTGTCGTTCCTTGAGCTACAGCAAAGATATGGTATAGCTGCTGGAACATATTTTAAATACATACAGCTCAACGGGAGGAGCCTAGCGCTTGACCAAGATGGCCGCGTGAGCCTTGAGCTCCCGCGACCCTCGCGCCCTCCTGCAATCATCCTGTCCTAAATCCTGATTTTCATGCACGGAATCCTGCAGATGAGTCACAGCTGGGGCGATTGACGTTGTCCGGGCTAAGATCGCCCACCGGGGACCGAAGTTGTGTATGGCGGAAGATTGCGGCCTACCTCCGAAGGATGCCAGGGGCTTGCGTTGGCAGGATGCCCGGCCACTAATTGAACAACAGCGGCCTTGGGAGGTGTGAACTGGCGGACGGGTGCCGCTGCACTTTCACTTTCGCTTTCTCGCCCTTTGCTTGCTCTGGGTTGGGAGTGCTTCATGCCGATCCCCTGTTGTCTGGAAGACCTCCACTCGACCCTGGCTGGCTGCTGAAGTCCTAGTTAACCCTGTTTCCTCTGGCTGAGTGAGGGACGTCTTTTTGCGATTGACCGCCCTGCTGTTCGGGATGTCGACCAAATCGGAGGCAGACAAGCCGAAGTCTAAGACTACCAGGCGGGGAGGCTATACCCAATCCAACAATATGGATCGCTATGCCCAGCAGAAGGGGTCGCCTGGTGGATCGGGACAGTCGCTGGAAGCACAGAAGGCCGATTCATCCCCAGCCTCGGAGTTATCATTGCAGGATATCAAGGGGGCGATAGATGGGATGCAATCTTCGATTGGGCGACAGTTCGAGACCCTGGCACACAAGGTGGACATGATTTTGGTTGATGTCAACTTGATTCGCGCGGACCTGGGCAAAACCAATGAGCGGGTCAAGTCCCTGGACCTCAAGACTACGGGCCTCGCGGACGATGTCTCGGAACTCCAGGCTGAGGTTCGTAAGTTACGAACCGCGAATGACCTCTCCGCCCGCCGGCTCGAAGACTTTGAAGGTCGGGCCCGGCGCAACAATGTGCGCCTTATTGGGGTCCCGGAAACTTCGGAGGAGCTCTTCGTGGATTTACTCGTCGAGGACTTGGTGGTGAATCATCTTGCGCCTAAGGGCCTCGGCAAGTTTTTTGCGGTTGAGCGGGCTCACCGAGTGCCTGGCGGACGGCCTAAGGTGGGAGCCCCCCCGCGGCCGATTGTCGCCCGGATCTTTAATTTTCGGGATCGAGACGCTATCCTGCAAGCATCGAGGGTGACAGGCCCGGTGCCTTTTCAGAATGCCTCTGTGAGCTTTTATCCTGACTTCACCCAGATGGTGCAGAAACAGAGGCAGAGTTTCCTGGGGGTGAAGCGGCGGCTTAGGGAGATGGACCTGAAGTATGCCATGCTTTTCCCCGCCAGGCTACGTGTGGTGTATGAGGATCGGACTTTCTTCTTCGAATCACCGGACATGGCAAGGGACTGGTTGGATGCGCTCCCTCGGCGACAGCCCGGCCGGGACCGCGTGGATGGAGCGGAAGGCGACCGGGATGGACAGAAGTGATACCTCCGGTGTCGGTCTGTTTTGACTCAGCCCCGGACAGTGACTCGCATTCTACTGCAGTAATGGGAGGGCGGCGGGGGGAAGATAGGAGCTCTTTCCTCCCTTGGGGTACTTTTTGTAGATTTGTTTTTGATAGGGCGACAGGCACACTGCAAGTTGGGGGGGCTTTGTAAGCTGACGCAGGGGTGCAGGGAGGGGGGGGATTCGGGATGTTGGGGTTGTTGTTGGGGGTTGTTTTTTTCTTGCAAGGCGTAGCAATTGTTGTCAGTATGGTCCGATCGTGGTTCTCCGGGGGGGGTGGAGGTCTCTTTGTGTTTGGGGATGGGGGATAGGGGCTTAAACATAATTATCTGGAATGTTAATGGCTTAGGGGATCGTATTAAACGGGGGATAGTCCTGCAATTCTTGAAACGGACCTCGCCAGATGTGGTCCTCCTGCAGGAGACCCACCTTATAGGGAATTCATGTTATGCACTTAACAGAAAGGGTTATAAATTAATTGCTCACTCGGGGTTCTCCTCGGGCTCCAGGGGTGCGGGCATACTTGTTAGAGCTTCCCTACCATTTGAGGTTGACTCCACCATCGCTGATGACAGGGGGCGCTTTGTGGCTGTGGCGGGGAGGTGGGAGGGCAGAACGTTGGTATTGGTTTCTGTTTATGTCCCTCCTGCCCTGCAGGCCCCCACGTTTGCTGATCTGGGCAAGGCCTTGTTGGAACTCCCCGAAGGGATGCTCGTGGTGGGAAGAGACTTCAATGCGGTTGGTTCTGGAATGCTCGATAGGTACCCGCCCAGGGACACAGGGGGGGCTCAGAAGTGGCTTCCTGACTTTATAGATACTTTTGGCCTGGTAGACTGTTGGAGGCTACGGCACCCCACTCAGAGACAATATACCTTTCACTCCGGGGCCCACGGTAGTCTCTCTCGGATTGATTACTTGCTCACTCTGGCTGCGCACGCCTCATTGGTATCTGAGGCTAGGCACATGGCACGGGGCATATCTGATCATTCACCGGTGTGGGCCCGTCTGGATATTGGCCGGGTGGTGGGGGGCAGGGTGGCTCCCATTAACCCCTGGTACTTTCGTGACCCCAAGCTGCGCAGTGCGTTGCTGAAGACAGTTGATCACTATTTTCAAGATAATCAGGGTTCAGTTGAATCTGCGGTGTCCTTGTGGGAAGCTTTTAAGACTGTATTGAGAGGGGAGGCCCTTTCCTTGGTAGTGGCCGCCAAGCGGCGGAGAGACGCCGAGGTGACACCAGTAGAGGACGAGATAGCGGCTTTAGAAGTGGCCTTGGAAGAGGATGTTGCAACGGCCACACTGCATACTTTGAGCTTGAAGCAATTGGAATATAGGGATCTGGTGACGAACGCTGCCAAGACCCTCAATAGGGAGCAGCAGGGTCGATTGTACGATGTTGGTGATAAGGCCGGGAAATTGCTGGCGTGGTTGGATAAAAAAGAGCGTGTTAATTGAGTGGTGCCGGAGTTGTCGATGGATGGGGGAGAGGTTGTCACTGACCCCGACGGTATAGTTCAGTGTTTCTAGGACTATTTTCGTACGGTATACACCTCGGTTTCGGATAGGCCGACTGAGGACTCGTGTGACCTTCTGCGTGATATCGCTCTGCCCTGCCTTTCTGCCATTGATAGGGATGACCTCGATGGAGATATAACTGTAGACGAAGTGGCGTGTGCTATCCGTGCGTTGCGCTCCGGTAAGGCCTTGGGCCCAAATGGTTTGCCGATTGAGCTGTATAAGCTTCGTCCGGATAAGTTGGCTCCTCACCTGCGCGCCATGTTCGTGGAGGCACGGGTGAATGGGTTTCTTCCGCTCGATCAACGGCTGGCGACGATTGTGGTAATACATAAAGACGGTAAGCCCCGGGACAAGTGGGGCTCCTATCGGCCGATATCACTTCTCAACGCCGAGCCGAAAATCCTTGCTAAGATCCTTGCTAACCGCCTGGTCCGGGTGCTTGGCGACTTGATCCACCCGGATCAGTCGGGCTTTATCCCGCACCGTAACACTGCACTGAATCTTAGACGCCTTCATGGAGTGATTGCTAGGACGGGCACGATGCGGGAGCCGGCTATTGTGGCGTCCCTCGATGCCACGATGGCCTTCGATACGGTGGAGTGGGCATACCTGTGGGCTGTGCTAGCCAAGTTCGGCTTTGGGCCTGGATTTGTAGGCTGGGTGAGGTTGCTCTATGAGGGGCCTCTTGCTAGCGTCGTGGTGAACGGGCGGGCGTCGACACCGTTCGAGCTCGGGAGAGGCACCCGGCAGGGCTGTCCCATGTCGCCGTTGTTGTTCGCCCTTGCTCTTGAGCCGCTGGCGGCGTGGATACGATGGCACCCGGATATACGTGGGATTCGTTGGTCGCCTGACCACGAAGACTGCATTTCACTTTACGCCGACGATATTCTGCTATACCTCGCCTCGCCTAAGAAATCTCTGATAGTGGTTTGTGACGTCTTGACTTCTTTCGATAGGAACTCTGGTCTTGTCATTAATTGGGGGAAGTCATACTTGTATGTCCTGTGTGGGGATGTCCCGCCTGTCCCGCGCAACTGCTCGATCCAGATAGCCCGGCAGGGCTTTTTGTATTTGGGGACCTATATTTCCACCGACCCCATTTTACGATACGAGAAGAACTTGCTCCCTCCCTTGGCACGTCTGCGACGGGACGTGGCGGGCTGGCGGCGGTTGCCGCTTTCCCTCCTTGGCCGTGCCGCCCTGTTTAAAATGATGTCTCTTCCCCGTTTCCTCTATGCCCTGCAGAATACCCTTGACTTGGTCCCGGCCAGTTATTTCCGTGAGGTCGAAAGCCACCAGCGCGCGCTATTGTGGGAAGGGCGTCCGCGCATAGCGATTGCTAAGTTGACGCTTCCGTGGTATGACGGGGGTATCGCGCTTCCAGACATTCGACGTTATTATTGGGCCACTCAGTTGAGCGCGATTAACCATGGTGTATATGGTCCGGCGCTGAGCCCCGGCTACGCCATGGACCGATGGTTGCTGCGTGGGGGTAATTACCACAGAGCGTTGTACTCGAAGTCGTCGGACTTAACCCTTACGGGGCCCACCAGGGTGGCCGTGTATGTATGGAAGGTGGCGACGGATTCACTGGGCTGGAAGGGTAAGCTTACACTTGCCACCCCTCTGTTTGACTCCGACATTCTGGGAAAGCTTTGGCATACAAAAGGGTTTGAGAAATGGGACCTGATCGGTATATCCAGGGTTGGAGACCTTTTGGTTAAGGGTAGGATAAAGTCATTCGAGGAGCTGCAGAAGGAATATGAGCTAGGGAGCACGGAGTTCTTCCGATACGCTCAAGTGTGCCACGCCTTGCGGTCAGTCCTTGTAGAGGGGGAGAAGGTGCCTGAGTCCTCTCTGTTAGAGGACCGGATCCTGGATGGCCATATGCCAGAGAGTACGATCTACCTCATTTATAAGAAACTAATTAATGTTCGGGCGGATCTTCTTCTAGGGTTGCGCGATCAATGGACCAGGGATGGCCTCGAACTAGATGATGAGGATTGGCAGTATGCAGTTTCTTCTCCCAAAGAGGTCGCGATCCCCGCGCGCCTGCGGCTGGTGCAGCTTAAAATACTCCAGAGGGTCTACGTGACGGGGCCCAGGCTGGTCCATATGGGTTTCTCTGAGGAGGGCTTATGTAAGAGAGGCTGTGGTATGGTGGGCACCTTCCTACATATTATTTGGGAATGCGGCACGATTATGGAGTTTTGGAAGCGAATCCACGATGTGATGGGGGAGGTGACGGGCATCGTCATGCAGCCGGAGGCGCGGTGTTGTCTCCTGAATGTTTGGGGTCCTACTGACCACGATGCGGCACAGACGCAATGGGTGACCCTAGGGAACATGGTAGCCAAGCGCGACATCGCTCGCCTGTGGGGCTCTACTAGGCCTCCTACATTGACAGCGTGGATGGAAAACATGGATTGGAGCATGTTTAGGGAGAAGACAGTGTATTGTGCTCGAGGGCGCCCTCGGAAATAGCACTCTGTATGGGGGCGATGGAACCAGTACAGAGGGGGCATATGCCTGCCCCCAGACCCGGACCCGCCTGAGGAGCAGCTCTCCCCTTAGCTTTCTTTCCGGCTTTGTACTCCTTGCTGGTATGTGTTTGTCTTCTTGAGTCTCTGACTTCCCCTCCTTTCCCTTACTATAGACCTGTGTCTGTTGGACGAAATGGGGCTCGCTCCCCCTGATGGGAACCCTTTTTGTGCTTTCAGTACTTATCGCCTTGCTTGGGTTTAGGTTTGGGTTTGTGTTTATTTAAAAAAGAACCTTTGATTCTCCTGTCAGTGAAATGTGGACGCTCGCATGTGTTGTGTTTCTAAAGCTGCCGTACCTCCGGGTTGTCGGCTGAATAGCCGTGTCACTGATTTAAAAGAATAAAGGTTTATGGAAAAAAAAAAAAAAATACATACAGCTTACCAGTTTTTTAAATAAAATTAAGGAGAAGGGACTCTCCGTGCATAGGAAATTCTTAATAGAGACTATCTGTGAGCCTCAAACAAAAATTAAAAACATATATAAAATTTTAATAGATGCACTCCCTGATGACCTCGAGGTAGTATAAACTAAATAGGCTACAAAAATTTGGAGACCCTGACATTGAAATGTATAACTCTTTAGCTTTAGCTAAAGGCACATTTCTCCCAGCTAATCTGAAGCCCAAAATTATTATACGATATACGACCTCTACTTTACTCCCACAAAATTACATCGCTGTGGGAAAAGAGAGGATGATAAATGTCCCAGGTGTGATCAAGGGCCAGCCGATATAATCCACATGTTCTATGGCTGTGATAAATTGGATCCTCTGATAAAACAAATTGAGATATTTCTGACAGCAGCTATAGAGAGTATAATTAAAATAACCCCAACCCTAATGCTGATAGGATGCGATGAGAAGGTACAATGTGATCATCGTAAGAGCAAATTTGTCTTCATCCAAAGCTCTTCGTCTTTCCTCGGTCAGCTTAGCTCTGACAACCTGAAGAGGTACTGATGGCAATGCTGTGTTTGCAAAGCCTCCAAGGGGAACTCCACTGGATCAGGTTTGGATAGGAGTTGAAAGAATAGGGGGCAGGAACGGGGTCCAAAGTAAGGAAGAACAAGAATCAAGAGAACTATCCTTAAAAAGGAAATGAAGTAAGGCAGGGGCTGCAATAAGCAGAGTGCATAGTTTAAATACATATCAGTCAAGGCAGCAAACCAGGTGCAGGGGTGGTTAAACAGGAGCAATCTTAGCGGGTCAACTCATACAGAGGAAGATCCAGACTCAATCAGGTTTCTCCAACCAGTAGCTCGTGAGCTACTGTAGCTCTTCAGCTACCTCCGAGTAGTTCACCAGTGTGCAGCCCAGATTATTAAATTAGTAGACTTTTGCTTGGTTGAATTAATATACATATAACAAAATTGAGATTATACAACACTAACAATATTAGTAGCTTTCAATGCGTTTCATTGAACATAAGTAGCTCTCAGTACAGAAAAGGTTGGAGACCCATTTTACTGCTCCTCTGTGACTGTGACTTTTTATAGGCCTTTCCCTGATTGGTAATTGGTTTCAGGTGTTCTGACTCGATCTGTGTGAGAGAGGGCGGGACTCAACCAGAGTGAGCAGCACTGTAGCTTCCTGCTCCCTGCATGGTGTTTGGACATCTTGGACTCCCTTGCTGATAGGACTGCCACCCCCTCAATGGCCATTGTCATTTTCCCCACTGTTGCTGTCCCCAGATGCCATCTTTTACCCGGCAAGCAGGCCTTATGGGTAAGTGTGTTTGTGGTACCTGCAATGGAGTGGGTGGCAGAGGAGGCCATGTTAAAACAAGCACAGTGGCATTCATTCCGACTAAGTTAATGTTAATGTTATTAATATTTCTAAAGCGCAATCTGTTACCCACGGGTGTCCTGGCGCTGAAGCACGAAGTCCTACGTAGGCCTAAAACACGGAGAAAAGGAAGGTAAATAGTTAGACAGATAAAAGCCAAGTCTTCAGGGCCCTCCTAAAGTACAGATGATTTGTTGTGCACCTGAGTTGCAGTGGGAGGTCATTCCATGCCTTGGCAGCACCAACTACAAAACTTCTGCCTCCCCAGTTGGACTTCTTTACAAAGGGCGCTGAAACCAGTTTTGCTTCTGAAGAGCGCAAGGATCTTCCAGGAACATACCACAGGAACTGCAATTTAAGGTGAAGAGGTTCATTTCCTTGAAGGGATCTATGGACCACACACAGAGCTTTAAAACGAACACGTTTTTTGACGGGCAGCAAGTGGAGGTTTTTAATCTCAGCTGAGATTGAAGCATGTTTTGGTATGCCGGTGAGTAGTCTGGCTGCTGCATTCTGCAGGGGTTGAAGTTATTTAATTCCTGGATATTGAGATAATCCAGTTTGGACATCGCTAAGGCAGTAATGACTGTTTTTTGGCTATCTTTAGCAGCATCATTTTCTTGCAAGATATCAGAATGTAAGATGTAGCAGAGACCACCGCGTTCATTTGATCCTTAAAACTGAGTTTATTGTCTATGTAGACTCCTAGGTTAATCACCTTCCTAATAGGAGTCGGAAGAGGACCCAGTGTATCCGGCCACCATACCGGGGACCAGAAAGCTGGATAATTACCGAACAGAACCACCTCCGTCTTACTGGAGTTAAACTTAAGGCAATTTTGGGCCATCCAGTTACGCATGGCTGTCATGCAATCATCGAAACGGGATGCCGTTCCCTGTATCCCATCAGGTAGTAGTGACACTACAATTTGGGTGTCATCCACATATGAGGTTAAATTAAAACCAAAAGATTCAATAAAGGGCGCCAGCTGAGATACATAAACGTTAAAAAGTGTCGAACTCAAGGACAACCCCTGCGGGACTCCACAGGGCAACGTGAAAGGTTTCGCCGTGAACTCACTGAGGGACACAGTCTGTACTCTATCGGATAGGAAGGATTTGAGGAGCTTCCAGGCGGTGTCCTTGACTCCAATCTCCTGCAGCCGGTCCATCAATAAGACGTGATGGACCGTATCAAAGGCCGCTGAGCGGTCCAACATAATCATAGCTGCTTTTCCTCCCTGATCCAGTATAGTCCTAATTTCTTCAGTGGATTTAAGGAGCGCAGACTCTGTGCTGTATCCCTCCTGAAACCCGTTTTGGGTGGGGTCTAGTACCTGGGTTTCTTCTAGGAATAGACAGAGTTGTCCATTCATAATTTTTTCTGTGATTTTTGCAAGGAGTGGGAGTCTGGAAATGGGTCTAAAATGATTGGAGTCTTTGGGATCCAGACTCGGTTTTTTCAGAAGGGGTAGTATGGATGTGCTTTTCCATGTTTTAGGGAAATACCCTTCCATAAACATAGCATTGATGATGGAAGTCAAAGTAAGTGTGACTCGGGTGCTAGTTTAAGTATTGAGAGTGGGCATGGATCAACTGGTGAGCCCGATTTCGGCATCATAGGAATCTTAAAAGTATCTGTGACACTAATTGGGGCAAATTTATCAAGCTGTGGCAAGGAGCTTAGAAACGGCTTAGGATATGCTTCGTCAGTCAAGTGAGTCTTCGTGGTAGAGCCTGTGAGAGTAGAAAAAATAGCCTCGACTTTAACGAAGAAAATGTTTGCTATCTTGTCACACAGTTCTTGCCTAGCCTTAATAGGAGGGGGCAGGGTATGCTAAGGCGGTGACTGTTTTAAACAGTTCCTTAGTAGAATTCTTTGCAGAGTTAATTTGTTTTGCAAAAAACTCTTGCTTTGTTTTTAAAAGCAACTGTTTATACTGAGCTACGCTTAGCTTGTATTTAGTTTTATCTGTCTCATTGTACTCCCTCATCCATGCTCTTTCAATGTGCTTGCACACCAGTTTTTTATCTCCGAGCTCTTGGGTATACCAAGGCGAAGAGGGCCGTGCCCTGTTGGGGTGAAGGAATTTTTTAGGAGCTAGCTTGTTGCCTGCTGATTCCAGCCAGTTAGTGTAGGTGGATGTGGCATCGTCTAAATTACAGGGTAGGGAAGGCACGGGCGAAGATAACAGTTCCTGTAGTTCATCAACCTTTACCTTATTCCAAGCTCTGCTGATCGATAATTTATTTGCTGATTTCATAATACATCTGTCAGGCAGAGTCAATTTAAACAATACTGCTTTGTGGTCCGACCAGACCACTGGGAGAAGGTCACTGAATGCCAGCTGTATGTTATTGGAGAAAATGCCATCTAATGTGTGACCTGCCTTATGTGTGGCTCCTGTGACAAGTTGCTTTAGCTCAGCACTATTCATTAGATCCAACAGGCTGAATGTATCTGGATCCGTATGTAGTTCCAGATGGAAGTTAAAGTCCCCTAAAATCGTGTGTGAGCAGGAGCGTAGCTCATTTTCCAACATATTACCGGCTTGAGTTAAAAAACGATTCCTAAGGCCAGGTGGCCTGCAAATAAGGTTACCTTTGAAAGTGTAGTGGTGTGAAAGATAGAAGCAAAAATCCAAAGCTTCGCATTCCGCATTAGATGCGCAATTGAATGATGCGTTTAATGACATTAGGTATGTCACTGCCAAACCACCTCCTTTCTTAAGAGGCCTATTTAAAATGTGGCAAAGGTATCCTGGTGGTGTGGCTTTAACCAAGTCTGGACCGGAAGCATCATCCGTCCACGATTCCGTAATAAAAGCGATGCTTATTTCCTCTTTCTCAATTAGGGAAGCACAGTTGATGCTATGCTTAACCAAGGATCTAGCGTTGTTCTACGTGTCTTTTCCGGGCTCCATGTATGGTGTGTATATCTTTCCTCTGCTGGAAGATAAGATCCGGTAGTTTAGTACTGCAGCCCGGGCAGATTGTCTCACCACGTGGAAGCTCAGCGTTGGGTAGGATACATATACAGTTGGGTTAGGCTTGATATAATTTAGGCTATGGAGCATGCTGCTAGAATAGGACTCCAACCTGGGTTACCCTGCATCCAAACAGGCAGGGGAGCTGGTGCTGTGCAAGGGCTGTGCGTGGATGGGCGCAGACGGGCTTGCCTTAGGCGCGCCTTCGGTGTTTCAGTGACGCTCCTGCTGCACGCGTCCGCTGCGCGCTCGCATCAGCTTCCCCTTAAGTAGTGCGATGGGAGAACGACTAGCCCGCTAACCCTGCCTTCTCCCAAAATGGCAGTCTCGCGCTGCCAAAGCGGACCCCGGGAGTGCGTCTGTCAATACAATGTGCAAAATTGCAAAACAATTTTAAAACAGTGTCGCGCTGGGATGAGTAAATTCAGTAAAATGCTTTTAAAATAAACAGGTGAAAATACCCAAAACGGTGGTCGCTCCCGGCTCAAGCCTCAGGAGGACATCGATCTGCGTGCTCGTGCATGCTTCCCCTTAAGTATTGCGATGGGAGAGCGACTAGCCCGCTAACCCTGCCTCCTCCCAAAATGGCGGTCTCGCGCTGCCAAAGCGGACCCCGGGAGTGTGGCCCTCGATACAATGTGCAAAATCGCAAAACAATTTTAAAACAGCGTCGCACTGGGATGAGCAAATTCAGTAAATTGCTTTTAAAATAAACAGGTGAAAATACCCAAAACGGTGGTTGCTCCCTGCTCAAGCCTCAGGAGGACATCGATGGAGTGAGGCCATGCACAGAGTTGTTAGATTTAAGGTTATTTAAATATCAAACATACAAAAGTCATTTTGTGGTAAGGTAGTAAACTGAAGAAACAGTTCCAAAGTAAGAGGCAAGCCCTATCTAAGTGCTTAAGGGCACATTTTGTTGGCATTTTCCATATGATAAAAAGTTAACATTGTCACAGAACTTTTGAAAGTTCACTTGGTCTTAGCTAAAACAGTGGGCTCTGTCAAGGACTGAACTAATTTAAATAGTTCCCTGAATGGTTAGCTGTACATTCTTTGTGTTTATCCCAGCACTCCTATTTCATTAACCAGATGGAGGCTGTGTTTGACTGTAGTTGAGGGAAGCAAAGTAATTTGTGTCCTGGTGTCCGGCCTCAGTTCTACAACTGGCTTGCTTGTTTTTCTTTACCTGTATGGTGAACAAAGGAGCTGAGGTGATTGGTCACTGGCTATTTATGCCGGGAAAGATTTCATCGCAAAATCATGTTGAGTGTGGAATAGATGGTCTGAGAGCAGTGCCTCCTCTTAGGGAAAGAGCCAGGACACACACTAAATAATAGGAGAGAACAGATCTGGTAGAATACTGCCCTGAGATAGTATCCAAAGTCAATGAGCCGACACTCATTGCAAGTCCAGGAGAACTTCTCATGGGTATGGTCAGTCAAAGTGGAGGGTTTCTGCTTGGGTTATGATAGGAAGAGTCATGACGAATGATGTCATTTGCTGCTCTGCAGGAAGAGTGCTTTTTATTGGTCGAAGATCTGAGCAACCTTGCCTGCAGCTCCAATAGTCAAGTGAAGATGCCTAAGATGACTCAAATTGTAATTGTTTCAAGCTTTTATCGTTTCCTATAAATTGTTTAGTATATATGACGAGATGAGTGCTACAAGTCTTGATACCATGCTAGGGTGTATTGAAATCCAACAGTCAATTTGAAAACCCTATCCGCTAAGAGGACTGGCATAACAAAAAAGCTGACCTCACAGGTTCAGATGAGATTGTTTTGTAGAGTGAAAAAATAAATGTTCACCTACTATCATAGGAGGTTTTCAAATTTACAATACAGTCTACTCTAACAACAATAAATATACCCCAAAGCATCTCCTTGCACTTTTTTCTGATTCTGAGAGACTTTCTAGTATATGTGAACCTTGACCTGTTCTCAGGCCAGGTCCGCTCCCCCACCGCTCCAGCGTTCCCTGCTGGTGATCTGCTGCTGCCCTCGCCACTGCTGCCGTCGCTGGAAGTTCGAGGCCCTCCTCCGCCTGCGCCTCATCCCTGGTGGCCCAGTGGTGGGCGGTAAGTATCACGTCTGACCTCTTGCTCTGTCTGTCTCTCTCTCTCTCCTTTACTTCCTCTTTTTTGCTGCTTTTTTAATAATCGTTTTTTTCTGCCTTTAACCCAGTTGCCTGTTTCTAATCTCTGCCTGCTTGTCTCCTAGTGCCCATCTCGCCGCCCACCCCCGCATTCCTTCCAGCATTCCTACCCGCATTCCTTTCCGCCGCTGTGTCCCCTGCGGCCCCGCCCCTTTCCTCTCCCATTCGCCACCCGCCTCCCAGCTGCTCCTACCTCCCTCCCTCCACCCTTCTCAATGCAGGCCGCTGCGCGGCCACGCCGCTGGCGCGCCAGAGGCAAGTCCGTCTGCGCCCGTCCATGCCTGGACCACGCCCAGCGCCCGAACCCCTGGACCCCGCGCACCCCACCGCGCCAGCCCTAAACTCAGCTACGACGCTGATTCCCTCCACGCTCTCAACACTGACCGAGACCAACGCTGCGTCCAGGCAGCCACGAAACGCACCCACGGACCCTTCTCCTGCCGGAACTGCAGCTTCACATGCAGCAGAACGACCAAACCATCGAGGACTAGACACAACCACCTCCGCTACATACTCCTCAACACTAGCTCCGCACGGAAACACGCCATCGAACTGTGGGACCTACTCGACACCACCACCCCGGACGTAGCCTTCCTGACGGAGACGTGGTGGAACGACTCCTCGGCTCCAGACATGGCCGTCGCCATCCCAGACGGCTACAAGATGACCCGCAGGGACCGCGCCAAAGGCACCGGAGGAGGACTAGCCATCGTCCACAGGTCTACCATCGAGGTCACCACCCACGCAGACGACACCCTCCACACCGCCGAACACATGCACTTCCAGATCCACACCGACCCCAACACCACCCTCAGAGGAACGCTCGTATACAGACCCCCCGGACCCTGTGCCCAGTTCAGCGACTCCATCGCCGACCTCGCCAGCACCCACGCCCTCGCCTCCATGGACTACATCCTCATTGGGGATCTGAACTTCCACCTCGAGAACAACAACGACGTCAACTCCACCACGCTGATTGCCAACCTCGCCAACCTCGGCCTCAGACAACTCGTCACCACACCCACCCACGCAGCAGGCCACACGCTGGACGCCATCTTCTCAACTAGCACCCACGTCGCCTTCAACCACACGATGGAACCCCACTGGACAGACCACCGCTGCATCCACTTCACCTTCAGAAAACCCACCACGCACCACCGCACCCAACAGCTACCTCGCCGATGCTGGAGCAAAATCACCAAAGACCAGCTGACCTCCACCCTCGCCATGAACCCTCCCATCGAGCTCAACAACCCTGATATCACAGCCCGCAACCTCAGACAGTGGATCGACGACTGTGCCAACACCCTCGCCCCTCTGAAGAAAACCCCCAACGCCAGCAAGAGAACCTCCTGGTTCACCGACGAGCTTCTGACCTCCAAGCGCGCATGCCGGAAACTGGAGAAGATCTGGCTTTACGCCCGCACACCGGACACCCATGCAGCCCACAAGGACGCCACCCGCAGACACCACCACCTCATCAGACAAGCCAAGAGATCCTCCTTCAAAAACCGCCTAGACAACAACGCACATGACAGCAAAGAGCTCTTCCGCATCGTGAAAGAACTCTCCAACCCCAGCGCCAACGCCAACGACATCCCTCCCTCACAGGAACTGTGCGACTCCCTCGCCAACTTCTTCCATCGCAAGATCGCTGACATCCATGACAGCCTCAACTCCGCGACCGACCCGACCACACCAGACCCCACCCCTCCCGCGCACACCATCAGCACCAACCATCTGACTTCCTGGTCCAACGTCTCCGACGACGAGACGCGCAAATTCATGAACTCCATCCACTCAGGATCACCGACAGACCCGTGCCCACACCACATATTCAACAAGGCAGGCGCAAACATCGCACCCCAACTATGGAGGGTCATCAACATCTCCTTCGAAACTGCGACATTCCCGGAAAGCTAGAAGCATGCCGAAATCAACGCCCTCCTCAAGAAACCCAAGGCGGACCCCAAGGACCTCAAGAACTTCCGGCCCATCTCCCTGCTCCCGTTCCCGGCGAAGATCATCGAGAAAATCGTCAACCTGCAACTGACCCTTCACCTGGAAGAAAACAACATCCTGGACCCGTCCCAATCGGAAACAGACGAAACCACAGCACAGAGACAGCCCTCATCGCCGCCACAGACGACATCAGGCGCCAACTAGACAACGGGGAAACATCAGCCCTCATCCTCCTGGACCTTTCAGCTGCCTTCAACACGGTCTGCCATCGCACACTAAAGACTCGCCTCCAGGAAGCCGGAATCCAAGAGTAAGCCCTCGACTGGACCACATCCTTCCTTTCCGGCAGATCCCAGAGCGTCCGCCTCCCGCACTTCTGATCCGAAGCCACCGACATCATCTGCGGCGTCCCCCAGGGCTCCTCCCTCAACCCGACGCTGTTCAACATCTACATGGCCCCCCTTGCACAAGTGGCCCGACACCACAACCTCACCATCATCTCCTACGCCGACGACACTCAGCTCATCCTCTCCCTCACCAAGGACCTGCACTCCGCCAAATCCAACATCCACGACGGAATGAAGGCCATCGCCGACTGGATGAGGAGCAGCCATCTGAAACTGAACTCGGACAAGACGGAGATCCTCATCCTCGGACCCACCCCCTCAGCCTGGGATGCCTCCTGGTGGCGGACCACCCTGGGGACAGCACCTACGCCGACCGACCACGCAGGCAACCTAGGATTCATCCTCGACTCCACCCTCTCCATGTCCAAACAGGTCAACGCCGTATCCTCCTCCTGCTACAACACCCTCCGCACACTTCGCAGAATCTACAAATGGATCCCAACTGAGACAAGAAGAACGGTAACACACGCCCTCGTAAGCAGCAGGCTGGACTACGGCAACGCACTCTACGCCGGAATCCCAGCCAAACACCTGCGTCGACTCCAAGGCATCCAAAACGCCTCCGCCCGACTGATCGTCAACGCACCCCGCCGCTGCCACATCACCCCCCACCTGCGAGACCTCCACTGGCTCCCCGTCGAAAAGAGGATCACTTTCAAACTCCTCACCCACGCACACAAAGCACTCCACAACGCCGGACCAGCCTACCTGAACAGCAGACTCAACTTCCATACACCCTCCCGCCAGCTCCGCTCCACCAGCCTCGCCCTCGCCACCGTCCCCCGCATCCAACGTACTACCTCCGGCGGCAGATCCTTCTCCTTCCTCGCCGCCAAAACCTGGAACACCCTACCTACCCACCTACGTCAGACCGAAGACCTACTCACCTTCAGAAAACGCCTCAAGACCTGGCTTTTCGAGCAGTAACGGCGTACCACCCCCCCACCCCTCCTCCAGCGCCTTGAGACTCTCACGGGTAAGTAGCGGGCTTTACAAATCCTCTGATTGATTGATTGATGTGTAGAGCTGAGTAGCAGACAACCCTCTATATCCTCTTCCTCTGTATGTGTTTGAAATTAGTCTTGGGCGTTCACTCGAAATGTTGAACATTTTTGATTCAGCCTCTTTTGCTCTGGTCTCTACGTACATGGCTTTTTTATTTTCTTGAATTTCTTTGATCTTCCTTTTGCATAGTATGTCTTTTGTTCCTTCTTGATATCCTTTGGTAGGAGAGTTCAAGCATTTCTGAATTCTGTGATTTAACACTTTGAACACTGAGATTCAAGAACCATTCTAAAATATGTAATATCCCATGTTAGGTCTGGCATCCTCCGCTCAGTTTCCCCCCAGCTTTTCCCTTCAACCCTCTTGTTTTACGGACTGTGTTTTTGCTGAATTTAGGATTCTGTGCTCTTTACCACTACTAACAAGTGTTAAAGTGCTTGTAATCCCTCCCTAAAATATGGTAGAATTGTCTTATACCCAATTGGCATAATTAATTTACTTGTAATTCTCTAGTAAAGTGGCAATACCGGTGCCCAGATCCTAAAAATTAAATGCTGCTAATGGCCTGCAGCACTGATTGTGCCACCCACTTAAGTAACCCTTTAAACATCTCAGGTCTGCCATTGCAGCCTGTGTGTGCAGTGTTAAACTGTCATTTCGACCTGGCAAGTTAAACCTCTGGCCAGGCCCAAATCTTCTTTTTCAATACATATGTCAACCCTTGGGATAGGGCCAGGACAGACCAAAGGGCACGTTGCAGTGTATTTAAAAAGCTGGACATGTATTTGTAAGTTTTACACGTCCCAGTAGTGTAAAACTCTTAAATCCGTTTTTCACCACTGCAAAGTATACCTCTCCTATAAGATAACATTTGAGTTGCTTTATTACATTTAATAATCTGTAACTTCCAAATGGAAACAGGTAACTAGTTTATGTTTGGTGTCTTTGGAATTGTAATGAAAAATCCTCTCTTATTGTAAGGTTGGATTGTAAATTACAATTTTGAAAACATCACTTTTAGAATGTTGGCATTAGTCTGCCTTAGCCATTTAGTGCCTGCAACCTGTCTCTGTTCACATGACTGGGAGTAGCTGACAGTTGGGCCTTGTATATTCCTCCAAGACAGTCACACACAATAAAGAGCTTAGGTGTGCCTGGCAGGATGGTAAGGCAGAGCTGGGTACAGCCCTCCATACACTTGAATAGGCTGTGTCCTGCCTCCACATAAAAGGCTGCATACCCCCTGTAGTTAGTCTGAAGCCAGGGCAGGAGAAGTAGGAAACCTGTACACTTCAAAGGGAAACCTCTAAAAGCTTCTCCCACTTTAAAGGAGGCACCTGATAAAAATATTGAACCTCAGACAAACTTTTCAGTACTCTTCTGGACCTGTGGGAACTCTGTCAGGAAGAAGGACTGTTGTGCTGCTGAAAGGACTGTGTTTCGAGAGATGACACTGGCAAATGCAGGAGGATTCTTTATTTCATCTCTCCACCACCACAGGTTCCAGTCAGCTGGAGTCAGCTGTGGAATGTTCACACAACAAAGGCATGGCACATGCCAATTGAGATAGGATGGGAGGGGAAATGTAATGTACCAAATAGATAATTATAACACACCTCATTTACATTGGGTGACAAAAAAGAGGTGAGGAAAGCAAGGAGGAGAAGAAAGGAAGGGGAAAAAGGAGGGGAGGATAAACAACAAGCCAAGGAAACATAAATCAGGAGAATAAAAAGTTCACAGAATGATAACACAATAATGATGAACTCACTTTTCACTGTAATCCTTATACCACACAGGAGATTACTTGGTTCTCTGAGATCTCCTTGGAACGTAAGGTACAGCATCCCCCACCACTCTTTCCGGAACGTGACCTGGAAACATACACAGGTCTGTGTGAATTAATTTTGTCCATACCCCAGGTCTGACTGTTTTCAAGATGGACCACATTTCTGCCTACCCTGGCTATCCTGATGGGTTTGGAAAATCTGGAGGCATCCCTCCTGCGTGATTTGGGAAGATCAACTCAGACCCATTCTCTATCTTGAAACACCCTGGATTTCACATGTTCGGTCCGATCATATCTGCTTTGATATTTGACTTGGTGTTCAAAATCTCTCCTAGATATTTCACTGTGGTCCACCACACACACTCCCTTTTTTATCAACCATGAGGCAGACAACCTGGTCTTAGGAGCCCTGCCCTTCAATGAAACCCCAGAAACACAATAGGGAGTGGAGCGATATGCCCATATAGTGTCCTTCAAGGCAGAAACAGCAGGGGTACCTAGTGATTCCACTCTTTGTAGACACTCTTTGAACATGCTGTTCATGCATTCCACCAACCCATTAGCACGGGGGCAATACAAGGCGGTCTTATGGTGAGTAATATTTAAATCAGATAAAAACTCTTTCATATATTCTTCAAAGAATGGCCCTTTCAAGAACTGGATGAGGGCATCCGTATTGATTTGGTGTACACACTTGAAAACCACCCAACAAGTGTGATAATCTAACAATACCAGAATAAAGCGCTTGTTTAACATCCTGGGATTGAGAGGGCCAATTATTGTTGAATGCTAATTTGGACCAGGGGCTAACTGTGACCTCTACGGCCGACAGCGGAGGCTTCCTGGCTTGGTGGGTTTTGTCACTTATTCTGAACTCCATGCAATCTCTCACCATGATCTCAACCATAGCATCCATGCCTGGCCATGAATAATCTAGGCATATTTTGTTCTTTGTGAGACTACGCCCTAAATGACCTACAAGGGCCAACTCCACAATTTTCTCCCTTAGCTTCTCAGGGGGAATGATTTTCTACCCCCCTGCACATGGTACCCTCTTGTATGTTTAACTTCAACCTCACATCCCAGTACTTAGACGTCAACCCTGAAATATCGCTTTTAGCAGAAGGCCAACTGTTCCTTATGTAATCATCTCCTTAACAATTTTTACACAATAATCCCACTCTTCCTTATTCAAGCTAGTTAATTTTAGTATGACATCTTTACTCTCCACAACGTCAGTATCTTCATCAACTTTAGTAGGAGGATGGGACAAAAGTCTGCGACCACACTTTGTACTCCAGGTAAGTATTTGACCCAAAAGTTGTACCCTTCTAGTCCCAAAATCCATCTCGCGATCCTGGGAGTGGTCCTGGCAGACCCTTTCGTGGTGAAGGCATACATCAAAGGCATATCATTGGTTTTTACAGTAAATGGTATGCCCCACAAGAAAAATTGGAAATGCCTAGCCACCCAAAAGCAAGCAAGCACCTCTTTCTCCACAACCAAATCGTTTTTTTCAGCCCCTTTTAATGCCCGAGAGGCAAATGCAACTATTTGCTCCCTACCATCCACATACTGTGTGAGACTAGCTTCCAAACCTTTGTTGCTGGCATCAGTGCTCAGTACTGTGGGTTTTCTGGGGTCAAATCTACACAGGGAACCGGCTGCAATGATGCTTTCCTTCACAGACATAAAGGCATCATGACACACTTTACTCCATATGGAAGGGACCTTGGACTTAAGTAACATCCGCAATGGTTCAACGATACTGGCGTAATTTAGAACAAATTTAGAGTAGTATTCCGACATACTCAGAAAGGATTTGAGGTCATCGGCACAGGTTAGGGCTGCTGCCTTTTGGATAACCTCTACCAAATTTAGCTTGGGCTTAATACTGTCCTGTGAAATGGTGTGACCAAAGTACTCTACCGATCCCACCCCTATGCAACATTTCTCCTTCTTCAAGGTGAGCCTCGCCTTCTCTAAATTAGATAGCACCCTTCTAAGCATGACATTATGCTTCTCCGCATCCTTGCCATAGATGAGGATGTCATCTTGAAAACATAATGTCCCTGGGATGTCTCTTAGCACATGCTGCATGATCCTCTGAGAGGCAGCAGATGCCAACCCAAAGGGCATACGTAAAAACTGGAACGCCCCTTGGGGGGGTCACAAAGGAAGTGAGGTGGCAAGAATCGGGATGTAGCTCAACCTGGTGGTAAGCAGAGGAGAGCTCCAGAACACTGAAACAACTTGCTCCCTTAAATAAAGTAAGGATCTCATGAATGCGTGGCAAGGGATGTCTGTCCACCCATATGTTCTCGTTGAGATCCCTTAGGTCAACAAAAAGTCTAACGTCCTTGCCAGATGTTTTAGTTGTAAGGACGATCGAAGCCAACCACTGTTAGCTCTCAATAGGTTCAATAGCACCCAAAGCTAACAATCTGTCCAGTTAAACTTTGAGGAGGGCATGCATCATGTGAGGGATGAGCCTTATGTGCAACAGGTCTAGCATTAGATTTGAGTTTGATGCAGTGTTGGTAATTCTTTAGTAACAACTAAAGGAAATGATGGACGGAGTGTTGAACATTGCAAGCACTCACCCCCAGTCAACTGATCTGGGTTTAATCCATCATCGTTCTTTAGCCCACTCTGCCACCCCAGTTCAGACATGACCATATACAAATCAGTCTGACCCTGTGCCTCATGGGAACAGTCCAGCCCGAACTGCCAAGCCATGTCTAATTCTTTAGTAACCCCAGATTGTAGGAGAAAACAAAACATTAGGAAAATCATTGCAGACCTCCTTACCCACAACAGAAGGATCATCTAGAAGAACTTGAGCAGGACTGTTGGGTTCCAACTTGATTCCCAGTTCCTTTTGTTGTCTCCATCCCAATAAATTGGATCCCTTCTGTGTGACATAAACTTTGCCCACAGTACTCTTACTCTTGAACCTAACTTCCATGGTAGTCATACCTAACAATAGTATGGGGTCCCATTGTAACCACCCGGTTGAATGTCTGGAGTTTGTAGGACTTTATGCAAAGCAGAGAATAACTCCCAAAAGAGGTTGATACCCACCAATGTGTATGGAGAACATGAGTCAGCTAACACGTAACATGTTTATTATCTAATGTGATGCTACAGGATGGGAAACCTGTTACATCATTGTCACTTTGTAGTTTGAAAACTAGTTTGGTATCTGGAGGATTGTCTTGTTCAATAGCTAACACAGGTTTGGTACGTAGTTCCCTGCAAACCCTCGCCAAGTGACCTAGCATGACAAACCACATTATCGGCTAAGTGACCAGGACTACCACATCGGCAACACTTGGATTTAGTGCCTTTCGGCACAAGGTTAGCATTTCTGTTCTTATTATCCTTCCCTGCATCATGTTTATTTATGACATTGACATCAGCATGCTTGTCACCATCTTCTTTCATTGCAGTCATACAGTGTGCAGTATGTTCAATGCCGATGGCAATGTGAATGGCTTCTTTGAGATCAGGGTCCGTCTCAAATTCGCATGTGTTGGCTAGGCCTCTAAATGCAGCAATAAATGGTTTTACTTTCTCATTTTTACCCTGTACCCTTTTCAGCACAACATTTATTTTCTTCCCAAAATGTTTCTCTAACCTGCTTACAGCCACTTGATAAACATTTTAATTTCCATCACTATCATCTTCATCATGCAGGGACACAGAAATGTTGTTGTACGTTCTGCGACCTTCAACACCTAAACTGTGGATTTACGTATGTAATTTGCGCCAAGGAGAGAATTTTCCCCCCGATGGCAATGAGGTAGGATTCTGATAAACCAAACCATTGTTTCCATGGTAAAATGGGGTCTCCCACCTCATTAAGAAAAGGAGGTGGTTGCGACATGTTTGCTGTGGCCATGGTGAAGTTTACACTTAAATATGAGAAAGATTGTAATAAAAACAAATCAGCCTAATGAGGAACTGATAATGCAGGTCCAAAAATACAATATGAACATCAAGCAAATCCTGACCAGGAAAAGGAGTAGACAGTTCATACGCAAAACTGAGCAATGCAAAGAGAATAAAAAAGAAGAACAGTAAAAAGTAAGATGGTTACTGTAGCTGAGTCTATCAAAAACGCCAACAGGCTGCGGAAAACATAAAGCTGGTAATTACTAACCAAAATTATGTAGCAGTCGCAATGATGAATAGACACAGACTCGGAATATATAAGCTGAGCCCATCAATGTAAAAACTGACAAGCTAAAAAACACAATAACAGGTAGCAGAAATCGTTCGTACATGAAGTGTACCAAACCGGGAACAGCTGTGCCCATCAGCGTGACAAGTTTTAGCAGACGGGCGGCGTGCGCCCAGGAACGCTCTCGCTTGATGTCATGAAGAGCTGAGCAGAAGGCAGCACCACAGCGGAGATGACCTCACACACTGCGGCCACACCACAGGAGGACGAACTAAGCTGAGGAGGAAGCAGAGTGCGAATGGTGCAGAGGTGCCTCAACGATACGGTGCTGAGCCAGTGAAAAGCTGAGGAGAGGGCTGCACTACAGCGAAGACGACCTCCCACGCTGAGGTTATGCCCCAGAAGGACGATTACGCCAAGGAGGAAACAAGGTGGGAATGGTGCAGGGGTGCGTCGATGATCCTATGCAGGGCAGTGAGGAACTGAGGAGAGGGCAGCACTGCAGCGGAGACGAACTCCCACTCTGCCACACCCCAAAAGAACGGTCACATTTGTGGAGACAGACGACTGCGAGAAACGTCGAATCGAGCAGGCACTGGCCAAAGTATACCACGCTCCCTCTGGGAATGCAGTCAGCAGGGACCCTGTAGGTGTAGGGTCACACACTGAAAGTGCTCCCACTGGGATGGAGCGAATGGGCGAAGAGCCAGAAAAGCTAGTGCAGGTCTTCACTCGTCCAAACAGGCAGAGAGCGAGGAGAAGCTATGTGTTTGTATAGAGAGGCACAGCTTGCCACAGAGCTTGCCACAGAGCTTGCCACCAGCCGTATCAAAGGGAGAGGACAACAGGTACACAGCAGAAAATCAGATACAGCAGGCGGCAAGGTAGCGCAGGCCCACACAAAGCATATAAGCCTGAGGATGCATGCCTTCAGAAGGTAGGAGACAACATTTTTACTCACTGGCTAGTCCAACAAAGTATGAGTGAAACACCACCGTCTTGATGTCAAGTAGTATGGCTGTCATTGGAGAAGAAGTTGGGGGGTGGTGGTGAACCATGCCCACATGGTAAATCATCGCCGGTGTTACAAAGAGAGATGACACTGGTAAATACAGGAGCAGTCTTTATTTCATATTTTCACCACCACAGGTTCCAGTCAGCTGGAGTCAACTGTAAAATGTTCGAGCAAAAAAAGGCATGGCACATGCAATTGGGATAGGACGGGAGGGGAAAGGCAATGTACCAAATAGATAATTATAACAGACTGTCACTCTGCTAGACTGCTGCCCTGCTGGACTTCTTCCTTGCCAGACTGCTGTTTTGCTGGATTGTTGCCCTGCTGTCCTCTTGCCTAAGTCAGAGGGATTTGGACCTGCACCTGACCTCAGGACTCCCAGAGTGACTCGAAAGGCTAGTCGGCTGGGCTTCAGTTCAGAACCACAGGGAGATAACAGGCTTCCAACCATCTGAACCAGCACCCAGATCCAGCTGTAGTAAACCCCTGACCTCCCGTGGTGGTCCTCAGGTCTTGGACCCTTGGTGTGGCATCAGTGGAGCTGAATTGAAGTTGTTGGGCTTGTTGCAATCAAAAGCAGGACCATTGGTGCTAAAACTTGTAGCTCACATTTCTCGCTATCGCAAAATTCCATCAACCCGACCCTTCGCGCTACAGCATTGACCGCTCGCAGGGAGTGCCATCGTAAAGCTCAGGTCCAACCGCACACAATGACAACAGGATCTTTGCACCACTTTGCGACCATTCTGTGATGCTTCCCTGCTCCTTGTGGCCCCCCTCCACCATGACTGGGGCTCTTTGTGCTAAACTGAGAGGGTAACTTTTTGAGGAACTGACCTGGTACCTGTATCCAACACGCGCTACTTCGTGGTCAGCCTGAACTTGTGACTTTCTCCTGTTCTCGCATGGCCAGAGAAGTGAGAGTAGCACTTTGGGCTTTTTGGTCCCTTTTTCACTTTTCTTCATTTTCCTTGTGTTCTGTTTTCACTTTATTACTGTTTGAAGTGCTTCATAAATACTTTACACATTGCCTCTAAGTTCAGCCTGACTGCTCTGTGCCAAGCTAGCAGAGGTTGAGCACTGTTTAATTTGGGGTTTGCTTGTGCCTCACCCTGACAAGGATTGTTGTTGCTGCTTGAGTAGGATTTCACCCCACTCAACCAGTAACCCAATTTCTTACATTGGTGATTAGTGGTGAGGATCAGGACTTGTGTTTGTGTAGTGCTATACAGTGATTTTGTGTTTCAATGAAAATCATAGCTAAATAATCTGACACAAATTTGATTTTCAAATTCTCCTTGATTGACTTTTTGTTTTTTCCAAATTCACCCTTATTCTACCCGACTGTTTGTGCCTGCAGCTTCACCTGCAAGAAAGGGATTTGAGCTCCTTAACCTGGAGAGCTACTTAGATGCTGAGCTCAAGGAATTTTCCAAGGCGGGGACTGCCTGACAAAAGGAGCATCAGGAAGGTGGCGCTCCAGAAGGCTTTCAGGGCATGGGAGGAGGCCCACTAGTTGTCACTCACAACAGATGAACAGGATAGAGAGGATGATGTGAAGGGTTATAAGATGCAGCAGTCAGCTGAGCAGGATGAACCTTCTCCTTAGTAGGAGCTCTACACCAGAGGAAAGAGCAGTGTGTCTTTTCAAGGCCTGACCCCAGAGGAGCTGCCAAACAGGAAGGCTGAAATTGTGTTCAGACTGCAGTTGGCCGGTGGAGTCCAGCAACAATGGTGGAAGCGTACCTAAAGTGCCCTTTTGAGACAAGAGTGTCCATATTCCTAGGGGTCTGGTGCCTGACTTTGTTGTAGGGGAGGACATTGACAAGTAGTTTGAGGCATATGAGATAGCTTTACAGATGCATAGGATCCCTGGGGAGGATTGGAGGGTTAGCTTCTCAGAAACATATCCCTAGTGATGGAAGGGACCCCTACTGGCCCTAGAGAAGGGGGACAGATTGAGGCTTACCCCCATGAAGGAAACCCTTGAGAAGAAATATGACCTCACCCCTGAAAAGTACAGGCAGCACCTTAGGGGCAGCCAGAAGCTGTCCATCAGTCCTGGGCGGATTGTGTGGATTCCATTTGCAAGGCGTTTGATTTTTGGGTGAAGGGCAGTGAAGTAAAGGATCACCAGGGACTGATTGCAAGAGAGCACATGTTCAATCTTTGTTTTGCTGATCTGCACCAGCACCTGATTGATAGTAAGCTCTCTGGCCTAAGGGAGCTTGCTAAAAAGGAGGACCACTGGCTTATCACCAGGGTCCACAAGAAGGTATCTGGGAGGATCACTACAAGGGCGGGTAGGGTCCCCACCACAAGAAGAAGGGGAAAGAAAATCATATAACAACAGGAGTTGTCTAAAGGTCCCCAAAATAGTTTTAAGGGCCAGGACTCCCAATCCCCACCTGAACAGAATAAGAAATGGTTCCCTGATAATAAGTCCTCGGGGAAGGCACCTGAAGGCTATGACTGCCACCGGATTGGGCACTACAAGGGGGATGTCAGTTGTCCCAAGTGGGCAAAGCCCCCTACTGGTCGATAGACACCGGGTCTGGCTGGTGTAGCGCTTGGAGAGGATACTGTCCCAGAGAGTGTAAGGGGTAGTGTAGAGGTTACCCTTGTGTCCCGGAGTGATGGAGAGATGGTGCCAAAGGCTCACATGCCTAGTAATACTAAGAAACTGTCAGATGTAATTTGGTAGCATCGGAGCAGGTAGTCCCTAATGCATTCCATCAGGTTGTTGTAGCTGACAACCATGACAATCACTATCCAGTGGTTCTGGTTCCCTTTCAGTGGAAGGGTCTCAGGTTCTTTGAGGGTAGCTGTGGGTCCATCATCCTTGCCTGTAGATTGTCTGCTTGGTAGTGACCTTGAGCACACCATCCAAAAAAAGGTGGAGCTCAAGTCACACCAAGAGATGTTAGGATTGTCTGAGTGGATGTGTCTCTTTAGACCACCACAAATGGTAGTCAGTTGGACCTGGAGTCTGGAAGAATGGCCGAGGTGCATAACAAAAAGAGGAAAGGCAAGGGGCATGGGAAACCTACTCCTGAAACTCCCACAGTGCGGGAGGAGGCTGAGCCTGATGACAACGCCACGGAACCTACAGGGGAGTATGTTACCATACTGGGGCACCTGCCTAAACTTACTCTACTGGCAAAGGAAGAGGGTCCCACCAGGGAGGAATTCTGCAAGACGCAGATGGAGTGCCCTACTTTTGAGGCCCTACAGCGGCAGGCCAAGGTCCAGCCGCTGGCAAGGCCCTTGGTCATTACCTTATCTATTGAGAGAATGATCACCTGTATAGCAAGCCACAGGTCACCTATGACAGAACAAGTCCTTCAAAAAGCTTGTCACCCACTTTCATTGGCCCTGGATGAGGGTGGCGTCAGACGCGTTCTGCAGGTCATGCCCTAAATTTCAGCCCAGTGGCAAGCAAGGAAAGAAGCACAAGGCTTCCCTGCAGCCATTCTCTGTCATTGGCACCCCCTTCGAATGGGTGGGCATCGATATTGTTAGGCCTCTAAACCACAGGACAGCCTATGGTAACAGATTCATCCTGGTCTTGGTGTACCATGCCACCCAGTAACCGAAGGCTATACCTCTGAGAACAGTGATGGCACCTGCAGTGGCCAGGGCACTGATGGGGATGATTACCTGGATGGGGTTCCCCAAGGAGGTAGTCTCTAACCCTGGTACCAACTTGATGTCAGCATACATGAAGTTCATGTTGAAGGAGTGTGGGGTAAACTATAAGGTTTCCATACTCTATCATCCTGAACTAATGGACTTATTTAGATGTTCAATAGGACCCAGAAGGCATGATCATGGGCCGATCCAAGCCCATGAGGCAGAAGTGGGACATCCTCTTGCCATGCCTGTTGTTTGCGTACAGGGAGGTACCACAGAAGAAAGTTGGATTCAGCTCTCTAGAGCTTCTGTAAAGGCATGCTGTGTGAGGGCTTCTCATTCTGGTGAAGGAGGGTTGGGAGCAAGCTCACAGGAAAGACCCAGAGGATGTGGTCAGCTACATAGTGGCATTTCGTACCCAGATGAAGTGTTTCTGGAAGAAGTCCAAGGGGGATCTAGAAAACAGCCAGGTGGTCAGTAAAAGGTGGTGTGACCGGAAGGCCACTCTGGCCAAAAAGTGTGTGTGATGGAGCCTGTGCAGCTCAGAGCTCTACAATACAGCTGGTCTGGGCCCTATGAGGCGAAGGAACTCACGAGTGGGGTCATCTACCTGGTGGACCTCAAGACTCCCAGGAACCCTTTAAAGGTTTTGCATGTCAATCATTTCAAGTCCCACATTGAGAGGTCTGAGGTATCCATGCTTTTGGTCATGGACTGAGGTCTTATTCTTCAACCAAGCCACCCCCCTCCTGCAGGCCTATGGTGGCCCCCCCACACCGAAAGACTCGGTCAAAAACCTGAATGTCAGGTGGGACAAGGACCTGGCCTTATCGGTCAAAATCAGGCAAGTCTCAGCAGCCTGCTTTGGGAAGATGAGAAGCATCAGAAAATGTTTGGGCTTCCTACCAGAGGAAAGCAGAAAGACCATGGTTCATGCCCTGGTGACTTCTTATCTCAAATATGCAAGTGGCCTCTACCTGGGTCTCCCTGGTTTCCTGATCAAGAGGCTCCAAATGGTACAGAATGCGGCAGCCAGGCTGATAAGCAAGGTCCCTCTGCACTAGCACATTTCCTCACACCTCAGACAACTCCACTGACTCCCTAAAGCCAAGAGTATTGAATACAAGGCACAAACAATGGCGTTCCGCACCTACCATGACCTGGGCCCATACCTGAGTAACAGATTTCGGCCGTACCGCCATGTTGGACCTTAAGATCCAATCTGCGACGTTACCTCACTGTCTGTCGCTTCTCCAAAGTCAGGCAAGGGGGCAGGTCTTTCTCGGTGGGATCGGCCAAGCTTTGGAACAACTTGCCTCCCCATTTACGCATGATGAACTTTGAGATAGAGTTCAGAAAGGTGCGGAAAACCTGGCTCTTTAGGCAACGGGAATAACTACGCGGACCCCTCTGCTCTGACGTCCACCATTTCCAGCGGTGGGACACCTCGCCTGAGGTAGCTGCGTGCTTTACAAAGGCATGTATTATTATTATTATTATATATTATGATGATGGAGTGGAGGAGGAGAGTGAACCACTCCCTACCTCCTTTCTTCCAAGGAGCAAGAAGGGTTGGTTGAGGGTGTCAGCCTCTCTCCCACTGTGAACCTAGAGCAACAGAGGTACTGTCGCCAGTTGCTGGGGCAGTTTTCCTTTCCTTTTTCCCTTACCGGCTATGGACTTACCACATGGTGCACCCATGGTGCACCCAGTATGCCTGTGAAGAGTAAAATCTCCAGTCTATATGATAAGGTGAGAGCCAGCATAAAAGGGGGAAGTCTCCAAAATGCTGGAGCTAGGGGTCATTGACCACCACAGTGGTGTTGGTCCCCAAGGCTGCTCCTCCAGGTACCACCCGAGAACATAGGTTCTGCGTGGAGTACTGAGGGCTCAATGCCATCAGCAAGACTGACACACACCTGGTGGTTCTCCAGATGCGCGGGACGGTGGCCAGGGAGAGGTCGGCGGAGCGGAGGTGACGGTTGGGAACGTAGAAGGAGAGTCGACTGTTGAGGTAGGCTGGGCCGGTCTTGTGGAGTGCCTTGTGTGCGTGGATCAGGAGTTTGAAGGAGATTCTCTTGCCGACGGGGAGCCAGTGCAGGTTTTTCAGGTGGGGGGTGATGTGGCTGTGGCGTGGAATGTCGAGGATCAGGCGTGCAGAGGCGTTTTGGATTCTTTGCAGTCGTTTGATGAGCTTGGTTGGGGCTCCTGCGTATAGGGCGTTTCTGTAGTCGAGTCTGCTGCTGACGAGGGCCTGGGTGACAGTTCTTCTCGTGTCTGTTGATATCCACCTGTAGATCTTGCGGAGCATTCAGAGAGTGTTGAAGCAGGAGGAGGAGACTGCGTTGACTTGCTTGGTCATGGTGAGCGTTGAGTCGAGGATGGTGTCGGGGGTGCCCCTAGTGACGAGGGCCACCAGGAGTCATCCCAGGCTGGTGGGTTGGAGCCGAGGATGAGGATCTCCGTCTTGTCTGTGTTCAGCTTAAGTCGGCTGCACTTCATCCAGTAGGCGACAGCTTTCATTCCTTCGTGGAGGTTGGATTTGGCGGTGAGGGGGTCCTTGGTGAGGGAGAGGATCAGTTGAGTGTCGTCGGCATAGGAGATTATGTTGCGGTCGTGCTGTCGGGCGATGCTTGCGAGTGGAGCCATGTAGATGTTGAACAGTGTCGGGCTGAGGGAAGATCCCTGTGGTACGCCGCAGATGATCTCGGAGGCTTCGGATCGGAATGGGGGAGGCGAACGCTCTGGGTTCTGCCAGAGATGAAGGAGGTGGTCCAATCCAGGGCCTTGTCTTGGATCCCTGCGTCATGGAGGCGTGTGCGTAGTGTGTGGTGGCAGACAGTGTCGTA
Organism: Triturus cristatus; assembly: GCF_964204655.1. Lineage (NCBI taxonomy): Eukaryota > Metazoa > Chordata > Amphibia > Caudata > Salamandridae > Triturus > Triturus cristatus. The sequence goes on from NC_140584.1 coordinate 996,238,115, forward strand.
GGCGGCGGAGAGGTCCAGGAGGATGAGGGCCGCCGTCTCGCCGTTGTCCAGCAGGATCCTGATGTCGTCTGTGGTGGTGGTCTTGATTGTGTCCTTGTTGTTCACGTTGACCCAGGCTGTCAGGGGGTCGTGGTCGATGGGGTGCGGCGGGTCTGATGTGTCGGGCCTGTTGGGTTCGTCCGGGAGTCGAAGCTGTCGTGGATGTCGGAAATCTTTCGGTGGAAGAAGGTGGCGAGGGAATCACACAGGGCTTGCGTCGGCGGGATGTCGTTGGCGTTGGAGCTGGGGTTGGAGAGATCCTTCACGATGATGAAGAGCTCCTTGCTGTTGTGTGTGTTGTTTTCGAGGCAGTCTTTGAAGGCCTCTTGGCGGACCTGGTGAGGTGATGGTGGTTGCGAATGGTGTTTTTGTGGGCTGTATGGCTGTCCGGCGTCTTCTTGCTGTGCCATTTGTTCTCCAGTTTCCGGCAGGTGCGCTTGGATGCTAGGAGTTCCGGGGTGAACCAGCTGGCTCTCTTGCTGGTGTTTTTGTAGGTTGGTTTTTTCAGCGGGGCTAAGGTGTTGGCGCAGTCGTCCATCCATTGTCTGAGATTGCGGGCGGCGGCGTCGGGGTCGGTGGGTGGACTGAGTGCGAGGTTTGTCTGGAGTTGGTCTACGATAACTTTGCTCCAGCATCTACGGGGGATCTGTAGGGTGCGGTGGTTTGCGGCGGGTTTCCGGAAGGTGAAGTGGATGCAGTGGTGGTCGGTCCAGGTGAGTTCGGAGGTGTGGCTGAGGGAGACGTGGGAGCTTGAGGAGAAGATGGCGTCGAGCCAGGGGCGTAACACAGGCCCCCGCAGCCCCCGCGGTGCGGGGGGGCCCCTGTGCCCCAGGGGCCCCTCCGCAGCCGTCACCCAGAAACCACTTTGCACTATGTCTTTTACTTCGTGCGTCGTGCCCTGAGAAGACGAGAACAGTGTCCAGTTCTCCTGCCGCTGGCAGCTGCCCGCCCCTCTGTTTGTTCCCCCTCTTCCCTCTCTTTCTTCTCGCTCCTCCTCATTTAGTGAAAACCGAGACTTCAAGAAACAGGTATTACCTTCTCTTTCGTTTATTTGCTCCCCTGTGAAATGGATCTAAAAAGAAAAACTGTTTTGCTGGAAACGGTGTCTTTTACTGACATTTTTCAATTTCTACGTGCAGCCTCGGGGTGGAGAGAAATAAAACATTCAGAATATGAAAAATAAGCAACTAACTAACTAAAGCAAGACAGAGTGGTTGCAAGGTGGTCACATTTATTTTTTCACACTTAAACACATTAGCGCCACTTTACAGTGTTTGCCAGAGAAGCGCTACTTTTGTTTTCTCCTCTCTTTGAACAACATTGTTTTCTCTGGGTGGGAAAGTGCACCTTTCCTGGAGGTACTGAAATACCTGCTTGATGCGTGAATTGGAATAAAATGTGTACAGCGGCTGCGTGTTCACAAATGTGGTCTTTTTAAACCACACTGCCTATGTTTTGTAAGGATATAAAAAATGGACACTGAAACGGGTCCTTTCCCCGCCCTTTAGTCATTAAAAGGAAATAGGTAACCATGTTGTTCCTGCTTACATTTCACATACTTGACTTAATCCTGCATTGCCTATGAGTGTTTGCTTTTTCTAGGATGTTGTTATTTTTTTTAGGCAGCATATTGCTCTTGTCTATTGCGTAATTCAAATTGAGTCACATCCAGGTGTTTATAGCGGGTCAGTGCAGTGCAACTTTCTCTCAGTGGGGCAGTATGGTGTTCAGTGGGGGAGAGGATGTGGCGCTATGATCAGAGCTACTGCATTTGGAACTGGGAAATCAGGTTCAACCTTTATGACCAGTCTCCCAGACCACTCTCCTGAGGGAGCACATTCCCATGCTAGACCTTAGAAGGCCTGCAAGACCTTAGAAGTCCTGGTGTCTTAGCACCAGCAGGTGAACCCTAGCGGTGGCAAGTGAGGGTTAACCTTCTAGGCCTGTCCACCACGATCCAAGAAGTTCACCTCCAGTCTTGGGGGCATGCCTATGAAGCAGCACACCCTAGAGTGACAGTGACTCTGTCACTGAGGTCACAGGACCCTGGAGCAGGGTGGCTCTAGGGCAGTGCGACTGAACCGGACACTGACTTCGGGTGGGGGCGTCATGTTTATAAGTATAATATGGTTTTTAAAGCACTTGCTGCCTCCTTCCTGGCCTCCAACAATTTTCGGCAACAATAAAAATGTCATGATAACTCCAGTGATTAATGTTCTTAGTAGAGAGAGATCGTGTTTTGTCTAGTGGAAGTTTTGACTCATAAAAAGGAACCACAGAGTGTTAATGTGCCTGCTGCTAAGAACATGTACCATTCAGATCACAAATAGCACATAATGGAAATAGGTCAGTGGGTTGCTGCTTTGTCAGAGAGACCCTATTGTTACTTGCAGTTAATAAGTTAAAATCCTAAAATAGAATTGTGAGCTATTAACTGTCCTGTAAGAACTGCATGCAAACTGCAAGGTATAAATTAGAGCGTTATGGTTTTTTACCCAGTCTTTGATCATCCTAATGTTGCAAAAAAGGGTTCATTTGGGTAGAAATCAATTCTGATTATTAAAGAGAACGCCCAACCATGGTATTACGTTTTGAATTCTGAGTTTGTGTTTCTCCAGACCAATCACTATTAAACTATGCTGCCAACTAGTATGGTTGTCATGTGACTCTTACACCTTGTAGTCCTTTGTCTTATATAACATTTCCTATACAGTGATTTACACACGTATGAATGATTGTCTCTGTGTAATATGTATGATGAAAGTGCTCTGACACCCTACACTGGTATTAGTGGTACACATGCTAACAGTCTCTGCAAAGATGTTTCCTTATTAGTACCAGTGGAACATACAACTGCAGCAGTGAGAAAGGTGACCAGTCAACCTTTGAAAAGGGCCCTCCACTTCACAGCAGCACAAGTCACATTTTTTAGTAACCTTTGATCCGTTTGCGCTATAAACAATTTATTAGTTAAATCATCAGATTATACAGCAGATGATGTATTATGTGGCAAATATGGCAGATCCATAATTATGTGGAAAACATTTGCAAACTAGGATATTTTACCATTCATGTTTGAACTGCTCTTGTGGAAAAAGGGAGGAGAAGTGCTGAAGACAAAAACCTCATGGCTTGGAGAGAAATGGCTTGTGATTCCACTTTTAAGGATATTTGGGACAGTCTGTGATTGGAAACATATCCCACTTTGTGAGTGTATTTTAATGTCAATAACTCATATTAAACCTTAAATAAACATGTGTATCTATTGGTTAAATTAAATAACATAATAAGCTGAAACCGGTTAGTGAAATGGGAAACAAATACTAAACATTGGGATATTTTGCTCTTTCTGCCACACCTCTGACTCCGCCCACTGACCCAATCTAAGCATTACTCCCGCCCTCTAATTCTTGGCCCACAGTTCCCCTACTTTTTTCCCCCCACTTCGACCACTGCTTCCATTGTATTTGCTATTACGGGAGGGGCCGCTATCTCGTTCTTGTAAAATGGAGTGCGCAGGGATCTGCTCATTTCTGGAATGGTACAAGCTCATTAACATGGCGGCAGGGGCCACGCAGACGAGAGAACCCCTTATAGGCTCAGGCAGAGGCGCAACTAGAGAGAGCCACATTTCGGGGGGGGGGGGGGGGGGGCTACCATCAATTTCGGGAGGGGGCTAATTCTTCCAGTGATAGCCAGAGTGGAGATGCAGGGTCTCTAAGAAGGGGTGAAAGAACAACAAAGCCTCGTTAGCAAGTAAATGGTCTTTTAAAGACTTGTGAAGTACTCGGGTGAGGTTGTGTGTGTGCCCGGGAAGCCATCTCAACCCGGGCTGACACACACGACAGGGGGTGTGTGGGGGTAGGAGGGGTGAGATTTGAAGCCCTTTCAGCCCAATTGGGGTTGCACGCCTGGGCTCAGGTGTATGTTTTCATTGTGTGTAGGGGTCAATGCAGGAGAGGGAGTTTTAGGAAGATGAAAGTGCAGGGTGGAGCTGTGGTTGAGTGGGGGGTGGTGCCATTGGGGGCTATGGTGACTGAGGCAGATGGGTAGCAGCAATATTTAGATGTAGGGGACACTCATCTGATACCGCTGTAACTGGGAGGTCAGTCACACTGTGAGACATAAGCACTGCCCATGAGGTGGAACATTGTTTTAGTCCTTGTGAAGGTGGGCTGCGTAGAAGGGAGGTGGGATCCTACAAAGCGTTTGTAGCACAAATTGTGGAAACATGTTTTGCGCTTTAATTTCCAGCCTCTGTGATGCCTCTCTTCACCTTCACCCCCCATTTCCTTCTCCCAGTCCCACTGGCAACCATTAACCTATTCAGAGTCGTCACTAGCTCGGGCAGGAAGCACACTAGGTGCATTCAGTTGCGGCACACTCCACACCCCATTCCATTAATTTTAGGCCTTGCTACAGAGAGTCCTTGCTGATAGCTAAGGTTCACGTCACCGATAAACAAAAATCCACAGAGTAGGCTTTGGGTCAGCTGCCTCCAGCCACTACATTGTTTGGGTCTTCCCCCTTCAGCATTGCTTACTTAAAGAGTATTTCCATATGTGTATTGCGCTGCTTTACATTTTGGAGTGATGATTGGAAAATAGTCTATCTCCATCATCTCATATGTACAGTTAACGTAACTTCTTATAACCTTATTTTCTCTCTGTATTCGATGACTTTGCTCCTCAAAATTGTACCACCTCCCTGCTGACTTTGTGCCTAGAGTGATTTTGCACCTAAATGTATTTTTGCACCAAAACAATTTTTTGTCTTGATTTTATTTTTCCACCCGAAAGCGTCTCATCAGACCCAGCTCTTTTTTCATCCAAATCTGATTTTGCAACTAAATTCAATTTTGTTGAAATGTGTTTTTGCTCCTAAAAGGGATTTGTACTCCTAAATGTGTTTCCACATGCCTGCTAAATTTGCACTCCGTGCATTTTTGCACCCATAAGATTTAGATCCAAAAGGTGATAGTGCACCCTGCATCATTTACACAGAGAGTGAATTTACTCATAAATGTGATGCTGCACATTTGTGTATAAACATTTTGCAAACCTATGCTATTGTTGCACCAATGGTGCTTTTTCACATGAATGAGCTGCCATCCTGCCATATTGACGCGCGCGCGGCCCTGGGGGCAGAAATACGGTGCATTATACGAACTGGCTCGGCTAAGTGCGGCTGCCACTAGATATTAAAGTGAGGACCCAAGCACAAATTGTGCGGAGGAAGGAAAGCTGTGCAGCATACGGCTGGCGCCATACCGGTGTGTGGTGGGGGCTCAGTGGATGGTAGATGCCCTATAGAGAGCCACTGTGCATCGCTTGAGCGGACAGATCTGCGGGAAGCGAAGGCCCCGGGCATTGATTTTTGCACTGGACAGAGTTGTGGAGTACTGGTTGTGGAGTGCTGGCTGGTGGCGCAATCCCCCGGCGCTGAGAGTGGAGTGCAACGTAGGTAGGCCGACGGCCTGCGGAGACCACCACCCCTTGCTACCACCTTCCCCGCAGGGGGCCTGCCGCGCCGCCTGCAAAGTCGAGCACACCACGATGGGGAAATCAGATGCGAGACAGTCCCGTCTCACCTTTGAGGTGAAGAAGCGAACCCGCCAGCTGGCAGCGGCAGAAGATGATGGCGCAGACGGTTTGTCGCAAAACCCACAGACCGCGCAAGGAGAAGACATGAAAGTGATCCTCCTGGAAATGAGACAGGGCTTCGCCAGCATCGCGGATAAGGTGGACACACTGAGCACACGCATGGACTCGATAGCCCACAAGATCGACGGACCCGAGACGCGTCTAAAGGATGCCCGAACACGCATCTCGGAGGCCGAAGACACGACGGCCCGCATTCAAAGCACAGTGACGCAAATAGATAAATTGCTTAAGATCATCGCTGCCAAAAATGAGGATATTGAAGCAAGGAGTAGGAGGAATAACATTCATGTACTGGGGATACCGGAAAGCGCCAATACGTGTAGGATGGAGGACTACATAGAGAAGATGTTGATGGCCGTGGTGGGACCGGAAGTTCTCTCCCCTCACCTCGTCGTCGAAAGGGTCCACTGATCCCTCGGGCCGCGGCCACCCCCGGCAGTGCGCCAAGACCCATCATAGCGCGCTTGTTGAATTACAGGGATAGGGATGCAGCCTTGAAGGTGGCAAGAGACAGGAAACAGCTACATTTTGAAGGGGTGCCATTCACCATATACCCTGATTGTACCCCGCACGTACAAGAAGAAAGGTGCAAATTCCTCCCAGTTAAATAAAAACTACAGCAGGTTCAAATCGATTATGCTCTTCTCTACCCAGCACGGCTCCGCGTCACATACCAGGGCAAACAAACGTTTTACACAAAACCTCAACAGGTCAAAGATTTCCTAAAACAACTTCAGAGACGGAAGGCTGCTGCTGCTTCACCGGACGATTCGACATGACAATACTTGCGGAACATGGATTGCTGAACATTAAGATACGAGGATGCTGGTAGCTGCTTCGGATATTGTGTTACAGTGGCACAGCGGACACTTGCAATGCATTACAGGACTTTTTAGCCCGGGAATACATGCTGGTAGAGGCGAAACCTACTTGCTACTGGGACACGAACCTCGGAGCCAGCCAGACACCCTCAGTTTCTGTTTAGGGACGTGCTCAACTGCATAGACGCCCTGAATGACATGAGGCCACCTAGTAGGACTTCCCCTTAAGGGAGATCCCCCTTGCTGGTTCACCCTGGCTATTGGCTAGAGATGTTCACAGGAAAGTTTTGTTTGATGGTCAATGGGGCGGTGGGAGGGTTTAATGCAACTTGCATGATTGGGATGCTTCAGTGGGAGAGGGAGGGGGGTTTTGGGACTAACAAATGTTTGGTTGGACTTAACATACAGCACTACTTTTGGCAACATAACTCACTGTTTGCTCAATGGTTTTTATGCACAGCTTTGCAACACGGAGGCTATCGTATTGTCAGAAGGTATGGGGGACATGGTGGATAGGATCCAATAGAAGGTAGTATCTTAGAATGTACGGGGTCTGGGGAACCCACGAAAGCGCAGACAAATTTTAGCTTATCTGGATCGTCAGCAGATACGTATAGCTCTGCTTCAAGAAACTCATATTAACGCACACTCCTCAAATACGTTTGCTAGCAAGTGGGCTGGCAGTAGAATATTCTCCTCTTACTCCTCATATGCTCGCAGCACAACGATCATAATCAAAAAGCAGACACCATTTGCATTGGCAGGAGCGATAACTGATCCACAAGGGAGATATGCCATAGCATGGGGGCATCTAGGCAGGGAGTCGATCACGATAGCAACATGTTATGGCCCGAATGTCGACACTCCAGAGTTTTTCACCACTGTCTGGGGCAAAATTATGAATGTAGGATCCACCCACATAATCTGGGGTGGAGATTTCAACGTGGCCCTTAACCCGGCTCTGGATAAGTCGAACACTGCAGCACATCACTACAATAATTCTTATGCGACATTAAAGGGGATTCTGGATGAGGGAGACTTGATTGATAGCAGGCGATACTTGCACCCACAGGTCAGAGACGGTACACACTTTACGACGTATGCTGGGACATGGGCTCGCATAGACTACTGTTTGCTGTACAGGGGCCTGGGGTCGGTTCTTCGTAGCGTTGAACACCCCGCTCGTACATTTCCAGATCATTGCCCAGTGAAGCTCATGCTCACACCCCCGGGATATGACACGCCCAGACCTAGCTGGAGGTTACAAACTGCTGCCTTGCTAGATGCAGTCTTTTAGAGTAAACTCGGGGAAGAGATACAGGAATTCTTCAAAAGAAACAAGGGGTTGGTGGACAGCGTGGAGACGATATGGGAGGCCTTCAAGGTCACCATCAGAGGGTTCTGTATCTCTAAGAGCTTTGGCGCCCTAAGGGATAGCAAAGGCACGCTCAAAAAACTGGAAACAGACTTGAAGGTTTTAGAGACACGGATGGGGAAGGGAGAGACAGGACAGGTGCAGAAAGCGTTTTGGGAGAAATTGACTGAGTATGAGGATACTGCGGCGCGGGAGGTGAAGTTCAGAGGACGGTACTGGGTGGCCCGTAGATATGGTGAAGGGAAATGTCCGGGGAAGGCGCTGGCTGAAATCACTAGACGTCCCCGCTTCTCAACACATATATTAGAGATCGAGAGACCTGGGGGGTCGCTACAGCAGGACACTAAGGACATACTGGACACGTTTACCTCACATTATAAGAATTGTACACCACACAACGCGGTGGGGCCATAGAACTGGATGACTTCCTTGAGGATGTGGCGCTCGGGTGGCTAGGTGATACACAGCAGGAATTTCTTTGCCTTCCTTTTGAGATCGACGAACTCAGGGAGGCAATAATGCAGCTAAAGAGTGGGAAGGTGCCGGGTCTCGACGGCATTCCCGCTGAGTTTTATAAATGCTACATCGACATCATGGCGCAGGTCCTTATGGAGGTCTTCGAGGAATCATTGGAAATGGGCACACTACCCCCATCGATGAGGGAGGCCCTGGTCACATCCCTTCTGAAGCGCGGTAAAGCACCTGGGTCCTGTGTTCCCTACAGACCGCTGTCGCTTATAAATTGCAACACGAAAATATTAGCTAAGGTACTGGCTAACCGATTGACTCTCTTGATTGATAAGCTTATTTTACTGGATCAGTCGGGGTTCGTCCCTGGACGAGCCACCACTTATAATCTTCGCACCTTGTTTTCCCTGCTGCAGAACGTGGAGCCTGAATTCCCGCAAGCCGCAGTTTTTTTAGATGCCACGAAGGCATTCGACTGGAATGGGATTATCTCTTCGGGGTACTTCAGCGAATGGGGTTCCCCCTCTTATTCATCTCATGGATCAGATTACTATACAAACAACCCACTGCCAAGGTGCTGATAAACGGACACCTCTTCCCTGCTTTTTCCATCACAAGAGGCACCCGGCAGGGGTGTCCGTTGTCCCCACTTTTATTTGCCATAGCCATTGAACCGCTGGCCTCTAAGCTCCGCCAACACCACCAAGATACAGCTTTTCGCTGTCGCTTGCGCCAAATTTTGATTTCACTATACGCGGATGATGTGACTTTATATATCAGAAATCCCCAGCAAAACATCAATCCCTTACTGCGGGAGTTCCTTGTCTTTGGTAGACTATCCGGGATTGGCATTAACTGGGAGAAATCTCAGTTCTTTCCTCTGACCTCAGCGGTCCCTAGGTTTGCTCTTGACTTCCCGTTAGAGTGGTGCGATACTGATCTTCGCTATTTGAGCATACGGCTGGCTGGGGACAAGGACAGCATTCTGCGCAGCCGCGGTCGGTAGTAGGAGTTACTCCCGGGCGGTGACATGGGGAGGGGGAGGGGCAGGCTGGGGGGTAGTAAACTATGGATTACGGAGGTTTACAGGTAAGTTAACATATAAATTAATAAAACGAATTGCACTGCATCACATTTGGGGATGCAGTGCACACAACGAAATTCGTTTTATTAATTTATATGTTAACTTACCTGTAAACCTCCGTAATCCATAGTTTACTACCCCCCACCCTGCCCCTCCCCACGTCACCGCCCTGCAGTTACTCCTACTACCGACCGAGGCTGGTTCTGCTGTTCAACTACGGCACAGCTATCACACAACTTTCTGATAATATTACTCGGTGGATCGCTTTGCCTCTCTCTCTTGTGGGCAGGGCTTCTCTGATAAAAATGGTGGTTCTCCCGTGGTTCTTATACCTCTTCATGAATATACCATACTACCCTGGCTCTTATTTTTTTTAAACTCTTCGCACCAAATTGCTTAGATTATTGTGGGGAGGCAAGCAACCGAGGCTCCAGTGGTCCATACTCACGAAGCCCTATGCTCAGGGCGGGTTTGATGTTCCAGACTTTGAGGTTTATTTCCTGTGTGCGCAAGCACATTATGCTTACTATTGGATAAACCCCCCTCGCTACATGCCACAGGTGGCGACAGAGGACTGGCTCGCGGATCCCATTCCTCTGGATGGTGTTATATACTCTCCTGCTCGCTCCCGTACGGAACCACCCACCACGGTTACAGGTACGGTTGATGCATGGCATCGACTCACAGATATTCTTGATTCCCCCTTTCTATATTCGTAGCGGCTTCCACTGTCTTATCACCCCTGCATGCCACTGTTACAGGAAAAAGGCTTTCATAAACTATGCGAGCAGATTAAGGTAACTAAATGGGGTGACCTTTTTCACAACAGTATATTTCGCTCTTCTGACCAATTATTTCAGGGGATCCAGCCCTCATCACTAGATATTTTCCTTTACATACGGCTCAGACAGGGAATTCCAACCATTATACCAGACTTTCCGCGGGAGCCAGCTAATTTTCTCCCACTACATCAGATGCTGGGATCCACGGATGGAAAGCATCTAGTATCTAGGCTTCATAAAAGCATACGCGCACAGCAAAAGGGGGTCATCACCCCAGCCCGCGCACACTGGAATACAGAGTTAGGGAGGGAGGTGACCGATGAACAATAGGAATACTGCTGTCTCCAAACATCACACATCTCAGCCAGCTGTAGATTGCGAGTAATACATTATAAATTCCTGCATCGCTTGTATTACACCCCGCTAAAAAATATAGGCATAAATTGTCTGATAATGATAGCTGTGAGTGGTGTAGACGACCGGGGGCTGATTTCATACATCTAGCATGGGAATGCCCAGGGGTGCAGGAGTTCTGGGGACAGGTCTTAGAGGAACTCGAGAATATGACGAATACCACATTGGGGAGAGATCCTCTGATGGCCCTGTTGGGGTATACTGCACAAATACCTAGGTCATATCGTAAATTTCTTGCTGCGTCGTTCTTGTTAGCCCAGCGTAGGGTGGCCTGCAGGTGGGGACGGGGGCAGACCTACTATACTGTCAGGAGCAATTGACTGTATATGCTGAGCTACTCCCAAGAGCTTCCAGACCTAAGGACATATGGGGCCCACTGTAAAGTTATCTCCTCCAGCGAGACTCTGATGGGTCAGACCCTCTGCCACCGAGAACTGATCAATGTCTGTTGACTGCAATATGATGTTCCTTGTGATTATGTGCAGCACCACCTATTATTGTTAACTTCTCTTGAGGTGCTACGTGAGGGGTCGGGTACCGGGTCAGAGCTAAGATATGAGAAGATGTGAAGATGACTAATTGCTGAAATGTGCCTTTTTTACTGCTCCAGATGTGCTGTCGTTGTGCCCTCTTGAACTCGCATAATCCTATGATGCACATATACTGATTGGGTCTTGTTACCCTGATGTTTCCAACGGTGTTGCAAAATGATGAGTGAGTATATAATGACTGATGAATATAAGTCGCAGGGGTTGTCTTTTATACTGTTTTGTTTTGGCCACCCGAAGCTGTAACGGTATCTTATACATGATGTAAACCAATAAATAAATGTTTTTTAAAAAAAAGAAAATGTTCTGAAAAATCTTTCTCAGAGTCTTAATGGTAATAAAGCATGTGCTGGTAGTATGACTGACCTGTGCATCACAGCAAAGAGCATTTTCGAAGATAGCACCAAATATTTTGGCTGACTTCACAGGGGTGGTTAGCAGCCCACAGGCCTCCAGCCACCAGAAGTCGGACCAGATGGAATACTGAGTTGCGAAGAACACCCCAGTTTTGGCCACATTCAGGGACATCTTTACAATGCCCCAGAAGCACTTCTACGCAGCTGGAGCGTCACTTTTGTGCCAGCCCACCCTGTGTGGCTTTTTATGGCCTGGTAAATATGGCTCCCTTTCATGCAAAACTCTGCGTGAAAGGGGCGTTCCATGGGTATTGCTGTGGGTGTTCCCAAGCAACAGACATGGAATCTGATGCGTTCACAGATTTACAAGGGAGGCGTTAAAGTGGCACAACAAGGAGAAATACCTTTATTTCTCCTAGTTTTTTTCTCTTTCTATGTGTGCTGCATTCTGCAGCACACATAGAAGGAGGAAAACACCATCGAGTAATGTTTTTTGTTCAGGAATGTATCCCTTCCTGCTCAAAAACAATCATCCCTACAACGCAGGCACCCTTGCAAAATGGAGCGCTGCGTCATTTTTGTTAGTAAATATGCCCCCAAGTTTTACAGGTCAGGAAGGTACAGAAGACCTGGATGTTCAACCAATAGGAACAGGCAGTGTGATAACGCAGCAGGACCCCACTGCGCCTCAAGACCTTCACAAGTGAAGTAGACACGCTATACAAATCCTGATTGATTGATCAAAAGGTTGTCTCTCATCCAGATACTAATGCTGGACATGTACTGATTACATTTCTCTGCCCAGAGGGTAGTTTGTCAGAGATAGAAACAAAGATTTGTGTTTCATCTGCGTAAGATAAAACTTGAAAACCGAAGGAGTGCACTAGTTCAGCAAGAGGAGCAACATTGAGATTTAAAAGAGATGGAGTTGATGCAGCAGGTAAAGCAACATTTTGAATACCTCCTCTAAATTGCATGAAATTAATTACGTAATCATTCTAAAATTAACTTGCACTAACTGGTTTGCAGTGAAACTTTACTAATCAACTTTTGCACCTTGATAAACACGAGAAACACGTGGGACTAAAATGCTAATTGCATGGCAGAATAATTAATTAATTAATTATGGTACGCAAACTAACCTTAGATTGTGGTAAAATAGAAAATTGCATGATTTATGTTGCTTTGTGAATGTTTGTGCTTCCAAGACTACAAAATGGTGAGTATTATCACTTTAAATATTGCTACAGCTAGGGAAATACTAATATATATTGGGGTTAGTGTGAGTTTAAACATTAGAATCTCCATTTCTATATTTTAATTACTGTTATGTCTGTTTTTGCTTAAGTTGGCATTCTGGCCTAGGCCGCAGTACCCAAGATGGAGTCTCTACCGAAAAAGCCACCATGTGAGCGCGATGGTTTCTGCGCGGAATCTGATGGCTATGGAGATCTCCAAATGACCCCAGATCTGTGACACCGTGTTCCTTGTCAAGGATAGGAACGTGTTTGCCTGCTTACTGACGACGGTGTGAGAACAGCGGAAGGGACAATACAGGACCTGTGGAGGAATGACTTCTCTTACTCTAAATGTTACATTCACAACTTTCGCCTGGGAGCACAATGAAAATTATAAAATTTACACCTTCCTATGCCAAGTCTCATGGAGAACCAGTTTATCCTGGGAAACTTTAGAAAACGTACAGATAACCCCAAACTGTCCAATCAGAACATTTCTCTACCCTAAATTGTTGCATGTTAGAATGAAGTAATAGGGAAAAAGGGTATATAAAGCCCTCATCCGCCAAAGGGGGGTGGACATCGGGTTGATCTTTCATGGCGTTGGGTCTGCATTGAGCTGGAGACGATTTCCATGGTTTGCATTGGGTTTCTTTGGTTTTTGGGAAGTTATTTCGTCTGACGGTTTGATCTTTGCTGTGGGTCGGACAATCTATCCGGAGATTGTACCAGAGAATGCGGATAACTCTCTGTTTACTCAGAAAAGTCGCCGACGCTTGCTAATTGGTAATTAATTAAATGCGCTTTCTAAATTCATGCTTATTTACTAAATGTCTGATTTCGCTTTTAAAATAAAACTGAATTTATATTATGAACTGTAGTGAATAAATGCTGACACAGAATTATTATTAGACCATTGAATTAATAAGAAAGGATTTTGTGGTTCTTTAATTAATTACTGAAAATATCAACTGTTTCCCAGGCTTTAATTGTGTTTTAGCAGGTTCTAATTCACCATCAACCAGTCCAACTAATTGGTCCATCGAACAAGTGGTGGAGTGCCTTCATGTTAAGGTCAGGATTCTGTAGGTGCATATGTATAAAATGTTTATAATGTAAAGAAAATTAATCCTGATAAGGTACCCACATGTCCAGCGCTTTTTCTCCTATGTACGGATTCGAGTGAGAGTTACTGAATGACGAGTGCTTGTTGGTGTTATGGGCCCCACCAATGAATGAGTGTATGGATGAGTTGTTGTGATTACGAATCTGTGACATAGGGAGAATATGTAAATGTTGCCCTTGCGCTGCATCAGAGTCAGGGACAAGCCCTGGGGTGCCCCACATGGGAGGCTGAAAACCTTAGACTTGAAACCTCCACAGCTGACAAATTGCACCCTGTTGGTCAGAAAAGAGTGGAGAAGATTAAGGGCAGTCCTACTGACGCTAGCTTGCTGTAGTTGTTGGACCATATGCAGGGGTGAGACGGTATCAAATGCTGCTGTTAAGTCGAGCATCACCAAGATAGCTGCCTGCCCTGATCAGCCTGGTGTCTCACACTATCTGCTGCCAAGATAAGCGCCATCTCTGTGCTGCGGCCCCTCCTAAACCCATTCTGAGATGGGTCAAGGACATCATGGGTATCAATAAATTTGGCTACTTCCTGACTGCTATATTGTTTTAGAATCTTGGCAGGGGCGGCAATAACGATATGGGGAAAAAGTTATTCAGATAATCGGGATCGACATTTGGTTTCTTCTGTAGGGAAGTGACGCTCACTTCCTTCCAAGAGGCAGGAAATATTCCTGATTGCAGCGTAAGATTGAAGACTCTCTGCAGAAAATCAGCAATACAGTCAGAGGCCAACTGTAGAATTTTGGGAAAATAAGGATCAGAGGGAGATCCCAATTTTATGCTCAGCAATAACTCCTTAGTTTGCTGAAGAGTGACGGGGGGAACAAGAAATCAGAGTCAAATGTGTAGAGGTAATAAGGTTCTGAGGTAGAGAGTCACTTACCAGAGACAAGTTGAATTCAGTATATATATTAAGAATTTTATCATGAAAGTAAAGTGCTAAGCTATCACAGAACTCTTGTGGTGAATTTACTGAGCACGAAATAGGAGTATTTGAAAACTCCTTCACTACTTTGAAAAGTTGCTTAGAGATATTACTAGCTGTGCTAATTTTCTCAGTATAGCAGGATGCTTTATCTTCACCTATGAACCAAGGTACTGTAGGTTTACTTCTAGTGACGATTTTAACTTTCAAAGGGGCCACAGTGTCTAGAGCTGCATTAATCCAATCTTGAAAGCCTTCCGCTGTATGAGCAAAAGAAAAGTCAGATCTAGCTGTTGAGATATTAAGCAGCTGTTCCAGGCCTCCTGAGGTGATCTTACTGGTTCCTACAGGATATAGATTTGAGTGAAACAGGACTTGCACTTGCCGCTGATTGCAAGAAGTTAACTTTAAATTAAATCACCTGATGATCTACCCATCGAAAGTAAATGCCATCCAAGATATGATCTGCCGAGTGGTAAAATCCAAATCCAAAATTTGTCATAAGTTTGAGTAGAGAATATGAGTCTTTACAAGAGGAATCTTCAAACTGAAAATTGAAATTACCAAGAATAGTAAACTTTGTGGGAACAAGAATAAATTCCATAATCTGACACCAAGCCGCTGGGAAATAAGCTCCTGAGTCAAGTGGACGATACACCAGGAGGCCAGAGAAAGTGGTATTAGCGGAGAGCTCAAGCCTGAAAAGAGCTACCTCAGAGGAGTCCACTGTGTTCTTAGGCACGGATTCTAATGTGCAGTTAAAGGCATCACATGCTATGATAGCTAGCCAACCTCCCTTAGGGCCCTGCCGGTCGAGTCTGGAGACAACATACCCTGACAGGACAACTGCAACCAAACCAGGTCCAGAGTCTTCATTGGCCCATGTTTCTGTTATAAACAGACGATCCAGAGACAGGGATTGACTCAAATCGTGAATTTCAGTTTTATGTTTGTTAAGTGAGCAAGCATTAATTAGGGCATTTATTAGGGCACCAAGAATATTTCTTCGATCATCAGGGTCCTTTCCCATGTTCTCCCCTTTCAATCAGTAGGGGAGTCCTAGGAGCATAAAGCAGGTTAAAATGAAAGTTGCAATTAGAGCAGTCACAAACTGCTTTATTGTCCAGATTAAACTTTATCCTATAAACCTCCTTAGTACCTATAGGACACAGGTCCATTAGCCGTGCTCAAGAGTGGCTTCTTACCTTGGTAGTAATACGTTTGGAGTCTGAACTGGCAGCATCCATGGCGCAGATGGGCCTGGCTTTGGCAACTCCTTAACTCGGCACATGCGTCATATAAGGAACAGAAATGTGGAATAAGCGCCACCCTGGAAATATCAAATCAGGAGAAAACAGGGAGAACCAGCCCAACAGGGAACTCCAACTTCAGGTATGAGACACCAAATGGCAGCGCAGACGTGCCAGCAGGCCAGATTTAAAGCCCAGCCTCAAAGGGGGCGTGACTAAGGCTAAAGATTGCACCCGTAGAAATAGGGGGAAAACAAATAAATGAACTGGAGTCCAGCAACCTATGAAAAAGTGGAGGCTTCCCTTCACAGTGAATATACTGGGGAAATCAACTTTAACTAAAATAAACATGTGAAAGAAACACATAAAATGAGTAAAAATGCACTAAAAGTACCTGCAATGGTACTGCAAGTATGGTGCTGCTAGTGGGACCCAGCCAACTCCTTAACTCAGCACATGCGCCTTACAAGCAATCGAAATACAGAATAAGCGCCACCTTGGAAAATTCAAATGAGGAGAAAGCAGGGAGACACTGCCCCACAGGGCTGCTCCAACATCAGGCATGAGACACCAAGTGGCAGCGCAGATGCGCCGGCATGCCAGATTTAATGGCCAGCCTCGAAGGGGGTGTGGCTACGGCTGAAGATTGGACACATAGAAGTGGACACATAGAAATGGAGGGAAAAGAAACAAATGAACTGAAGTCCAGTAACTTCTATCTACAAGTGGAGGCTTTCCTTCACTGTGACTATACTGGGGAAATCAACTTTAACTAAAATAATCATGTGAAAGAAATCCAATCCAATCCAATCCAAAAGACTTTATTCGGATAACATCGCATCCATAAAAGTAGAGCATGTACAGGTATTAAAATCACAGTAAAACAATTAAATAGCATAATCAAAATTCATAGTATAGCGCACAAGAAACAGATGGGCAACAGTAGTAAAAACAATCACAGTGACATGATTAAAAATGCATGGTATTAAGGACAAAGTGCAAGTGTGCTTCACGGGTTACACATTGATTTGCGGGTCCCTGTGGCTATTCGCAAAAATGTACCGACACGCAGGATTAATGAATCATTTTCCAGTTTAAGTATGCAGCTAAGGGCATCAGCTAATTGGATAGGTGACATTTTTTTAAAGGATGTAATTAGCAGCCATTGTGCATATTTTGTGTAGTATTTACAAAACAATAGGAAGTGTAAGAGTGTTTGTCCGCTTTGTCTATCACATGGGCATGGCAGGGAATCTAGTTTTGTCTTATACCCAAGGGGAAAGCAGAGCAAATATTTTACGGTCCCAGCTCTTAAATGAAAAAGAAGTCCTCTCTCCCAATGCGACATTGGTAATGTAATATAGCTAGGCAAGCAGTATTCAGTTCGCTCAATGTGTATAAAATTAGCAACGGTTTGTTTCTTTGATTCCCTCTCTATTCTTTCCGTGCTATAAAGTGCATACAGTGCTGACCTAAGAACCTTTTTCATCTATAGTTTCAGCTGTATTTGGGTTTAGAAACAATCCTTCAAAATTAACTCTTTTCAGGCTCTTATTAACCCCAGCCAGCCATGGGATATCCATCCCTTTCTCACAACTGATGCAATCATCTATTATCTCCCTAGTCAGAGATGTTGCAGGGTTTTTCATTATGGCTAGCCAAAACAATGCGGGATGTGCCCTTATAAAATCTTTGATATAACTTGGTTGTAGTTCACTATGACATATATACTGAGAAGTAGAGATTGGTGCACCCAAAAGCTTTCTGCAAAATCTATTTTCCTCTAGTTGGACACTAAAGCTTTTAGCAATGCCCCAGACCTCTGTGCCATAGGCTGCTATTGGTATGCACTGTGATTTAAAAATCTTTAAGATCGCTGGAATTGTCCCTGATCTTTTTGGGTGGGGAAGACTGAGGATAGAGTTGGTGGCCTTTGAGAACTTGTTATTACAGAACACCATATGTTCAGACCAGGTGCCGTTCACAGCAAAGACCATCCCCAGGAAAGGAAAAGTGGCAGTGCAAGTTAGTTTTTGATCTCCCACAGAAATATAACTTTGGGGATATTTCCTTGACCCACAGGACATTATAAATGATTTCCTAAGATTGGTGCATAGGTCTAGACCAGTCATAAAATCCATAAATCCCAGTACTAAAGTGCGTAGTGCATTGGGTGTGTGTCCAATTAAAACCACATCATCTGCGTATAAAGAAATACATACAATGAGCACAAATGCACTAAAAGTACCTTCAATGGTTCCACAAATATGGAGCTGCTAGTAGGAGCAAGGCAACATCAAAATGATGGACATGTACTTTTAAGTTTTACAGGTTTCAGCAGTGAAAAACTCTTACATTTTCTTTCACTACTGCAAGGGATACCTCTTCCCTAGGATAATATTGGAGTTACCTTATTACATTTAATAAGCTGTAACTTCCAAATGAGAACAGGTAACCAGTTCATGTTTGGTGTGTTTGGAATTGTAATGACAAATTCTTTCTTATGATAAGGTCAGATTTTAAAGATTTTCGAAGCTTCTACTACTTCAAAGGAGGCACCTGGTATAAATATAGGACCTCAAAAACCAACTCTTTAGTACACTTCTGGAACTGTGGAGACTTGTTCAGGAAGAAGGACGTCTGGGCTGCTGAAAGGACTGCCACTCTGCTGGACTGCTGCCCTATTGGACTACTGCTTTGCTGGACTGCTGCCTTGCTTGATTGCTGCTCTGCTGTCCACCTGCCTGCATCAGAGGTATTTGGCCTTAAGAAGGAAAGAAAGAAAGAAAGAAGGAAAGAAGGAAAGAAAGAAAGAACAGGGAAAGGATACAAACAAAGAAGGAAAAAAGCCAGAAAGAAAGAAAGCAACAAAGGAGGAAAGAAAGCAAGAAACAAACAAAGGAAAGAAGCAAATAAAGAAGAAAACATAAAAAGTGCTAGAATGTATTGCCAATTAAACATGGTAAAAGCTAATTTTCTTCCTGAGCAAAATTTATAAAGAAGGACTACTGATGAAATGTGATCACTCGTGGAGCTTGTGCGGATTCCAGCGCCGTGTTTTTGTTGCGCCTGGGACACGAGCACGGAGTCAGGGAGCCAGGGAGCAGCCTGAACGGAGCTGCGGTGCTACGGCTGCGGTTGCCTTGCGATTGCCTTGCCGCTACGAGGCTGAGAGGCTAAGAGGCGGGCTGCGAGGTTCGCAAGGGCCGTGAGGAAGAGCTGTGACTACCGCAGCACTACCAACGCCGCCCTACGGCTACGGCTAAGTGCTGGTGTGTTGCGAGCCCGCCAAGCCCTATTGCCACCGCCTTGAAATGAAGCTGTGGTGCACCAGGAAAAGCCGCGATTGGTGAGAGCTCGGTGAGTGGTGAGCAACCAACAAAAACAGCACAACCAATGCCAAGCCACTGACGCTCCCACGGAGGTGCAGCTGCGAGGTGGGCCACCAGGAAAAGCCAGTGGCATGGTGCTGCATCTGCCCTGAATTGGTATCACACTGCACCATTTGTATACTGCAGCCGGCCAAGGGAGCACCAGGGAGGCAGGAGAGCAGGTGAGCTGTGTACCCTGTGTACCCTCGCGACAGTGGAGGTGGAAGAAAGTGGCAAGAGTGAGGCTGACTCAGGAGAGCGTAGCACCCGCCTAGCACCCGCCTAGCATGACCTGAGGTAGTTGACCGCGCTGGTGCCGAGGGGCCGACTTGGTATCTGACTGAGCCCTGGTTGAGCCTGGCTGAGCCTGGGCAGGCGTGGTGCTGTGCTGGGTCTGTGCTTGTTTGGGTCTGGCTGCCCCTGTGCCTATACTTGGGGAACCGGGTTTTGGCATTGTTCGACGACGGTCTGAATCAGTCAGACTGCTGTGCGAGTGCAAGCGGAGGACGCCGCTCCTCGCAGTCTACTCAGCCTGGACCCTGCCTTGTAGCTCCGGCGAGCTTGACCCTGCTTGGACCCTGCTTTTGCCTTTGCTGACCCTCTGTTAACCCTGGTATTTGAAGTGGTGAAAGCGGAGAAAGAGCTGCAGAAGTGTCCTAAAAAGCGGCTCGCAGGCTTGTACGCTTGCCGGCTCAGTAGACTGCCCAGCTCAACTTACACTAACTAAATTTCAGGAATGCTATCAGGCAGGATGAGGAAGGCTTTGGGAGAGAAAGTAGTTACACAAAAAGGACTTGCCTAAGGGAAAAAAGGCAACAAACCAGCAACAGCAAAAGGAGGAACTTTCACAATGAAGAGTCCGTTAATCTCTCCTATTGCATTCATGTTCGAAAAATCAATATTAAATAAAAAAACAATGCAAAACTCAAGACTTCAATATTTAAAGGATCCGGTTCATCTCTCTGCGCTACACCAAGAGAAACGTCAGGTCTGATGACGCCTTTGGCACCCCAAAAAATAGCGCAATGGATATATCAAAGGGGGGGATCCAAATCAAGAATCCATCTTAAAGAGATCAACAGAAATCCCAAATCAAAATTTCATTGAGACACAAGACCTGAGCAAACAGAGGAAATAGAACTTCGAGACAAGAAAAATCTAGTCGGGATACTTCCTTCATGTAACACCATTTTAACAACAGCAACAGTGCACGTAAAAGGAAGCGATACCAGCATCAATTTGGAACATCAACATTGCCATCTACTACCAGCCTCAAGTATAATCTACGGGAAAGCACACCCTATAGCTCAGCTACAAAGCATAAACCTGGCATTCCGATTAGAACAAGCAATTATTTCACACACACAGCTGAGCAAGGACAAGAAGTTAGCCAATATGACTTGCACTCAAACATAGATGAATTAACATATCTCTGGTCAAAACATGAACAAGCTCTAACTAACTTGGAGGACTCAAGTGCGAGTATACGTGTGAAAATTACACAGGATAAAAAATCGGAAGTAGACGGAAATGGAAACGAGGGCGAGGAGTTGATCGCCTCACCAGATAGTAAACCTGCAGAAGACTTACATGTGGAAACCGGGGAGGCCCAGAGATGGGAAGAATGAAACAAACAGATACCAAGTCCAAACCACGCGGAAGAAAAAGAAAAAACCTCGGACCACAGAACAAAAGCTCAACCAATCCCAGTGGATAAACCTGGAAAAATATCCAACAAAGGGACAAGTAACATCGAAAACAATAAAAATGGGCAAACAGAAATAATTCCATTAATATTGCAGGCACTGCAAATGTCGACAGCAACGCTGATAATGCAGTCAGACAAATTGGATATACAGATAGACCTAATGAATATCATTGCATCATACATAGCTGGAATAGATACAAAACTTGAAGATTTAACCTAGTTAATAAAAAGAGTACAATCAGTTTACTCACCACAGGAATCAAGTTGTACATGTGGACCTATATTAGATAAATTAGGTTTCCTACCAACAATAAAGGAACAGATACTTTGCCTAAACAAGCGCTTGGTCTTACCGGCCGAGAACTTAGAGCCCGTGAATATATAAATAATAGAGGAAAATATAATTCAAAATAATGCACAGGCACCCACAAGAATAAACCAAGAGCAAAAGAAAGAACCTCAAATTTCTACTACTGAGATGGAGGAAGTGATACAAACTAATCAGAGCGTCATTACCGAGCAACCAGAAAAACTCAGGCTACAATCTAGAAGGCAAAAAAAGAAGGAAAGAAAGGCAAGAAACAGGGCAAACGAACTTAAACCCCATGAAGTTAATAAGGTAGATCCCATCATTGTCACAACAACAGCAGATGAACATCAAAAGGAACATCTTCATGAACCAACACAGGATATAGCTACAAGAAATGTAAACACTCTCTGTAAAAAAATTAAAGATACAATTAAAGAAAAAGTGGAAGCCCCCAGAAATTATATTAATAAGACAATCACAAGGGACACCGAGGACTGTTCGCAAGAATCACCTAAATGTCCCAATAAAACTAAGTCAGTGGAACAAGATGTAGTTGCAAAAGTATAGTAGTAGCAAGAAGATAGTAGTAGATCACATAAAGACCTAAACATTGCAGCTAATAGTAATAAGCCTGGAAAATATGATATGTCTTTATCGACATGGTTACATAAAAATGAAAATAAAACTGAGGAGGAATCAGGTAAGGAGATGGACTATCAAGAGGATAAATTAAATATGTCAAAACAGGGACTTACAATAAAGCAAGCCACTCTGTCAAGCACTCAAGAACAGAGGGTGGATCCAGTGGTAACCAGTAAACCTACTGACACTAATGATTGGAAATCTATTGTAAGGACAATTACATATGCGGAGAAAGTAAATACAACATCCTTAACTCTAGCATCACCTCAAAATCCTAAACAAACTAGGCAGCAATGTCCCTATGACGGTCAACTAACAATCTGCACTCCTAACCAAGTCAAAACTCATATCAAGAGATTGGAGGACAAAGATATAAGAAAAGGAAAGACATCCAGTGCCCAGGTAGATCACCAGCTAATATGGTCCTCGGAAAATGAAACGCAGGGAAATTGTGATATTTTAAATAGAAGGCCATATCTTGAAGCTCTTGGCTGAAATTCAGGAACTAAAACACATAAAATCGTCAGACCTTGCAGCAGTCCAATTTCTCCCAGGAGAAAACAACACATTAAAAGAACGAACACTAACAACATGGCAGACACCGGAGTTAGCACAGCTAATACTAAGCAGCTCTGAACAATTTTCTGCCTGGGGCATTCAATTAAAAGAACCAGTAAGACCGTGTTAACCATTCCCATTGAAAGAAATTGAACAGCAGGACATGAAAAGGATAATAAATCACAAGACACCTCTTGCACAGGTATATTCAATTCTACATAATGCAAAGGGCAGGAGTGATATAACCCAGACCCTGATCGGATCAATAAAAGGAACACATGGGGAGAATGACCAAAATCAAGATCAATGGAACTGGCTACCCAGTATATTGAACAATCAAAGTGTCTGACATAAGTGAGCTATGGTTTCCACCTCTGAAACAAATGCAATACGCATGTTATCTTGGAACATAGCATGAGCCAGGAGACTGCTTGATGAAGGCCTCCCACTTAAGGAGTGGGCAGATTGTGACATTAAAGCCCTACAAGAAACTTGGTCGCAGGAAGAAATTCCCATAGCGGGTTGCGGCCACTATACAGTAGTTGCGGAAAAATGCAAGTTTTATGACAGGGCAGTAGGAGGATTGATTGTGTATGTATCAACAGCTCTAAAAATAACAACGGAATAGTTGAAATCTCCGGATCCCAGCATACAAATTGTAAAATTCTCAGATCAAAACTTAAGTACAGGCAATATGATACTACTAATCAATTACTACACATAACCGAAGGCTCAAATAAAAAAGGAAAGAAATGCCCTTTTAAATAAAACAATATCAAGACTACGTTGTAGTGAGCCGACCTGGAATTTAATAGTAACAGGAGATTTTAACTCGAATTTGATATTCACACCGGATGAAGATGAAATCTTAACAGCAGATAACTCATTTTGGTGTGTGCCACAGCAACATCACACAGGGACTTATCGTGTGGACCGCATTGGTCAGCAACTAGTCACAGATATTGAATTCCAAGGTGTGCGGGTCCTTAATGGAAGAAACAATGAAGATCACCCTACGGAAAAAACATATTACGGTCCAAGGGCGCACTCAAAGTTAGATTTAACACTTATAACCCTTCCTTTGTTACCAACATTAGCTCGCTTCTACATAGAATTTACCCCTTACAATACAGCATGTCATCTTTAAGCTAAACACACTAAGATACCAACTTACTAACGCCCCAGAGGGTGAAATTACCTCAATCAATTTATAACGTCTGAAATGGACAAATACAAACAAAATAGACTTGTTTTTAACAATAAAGAGTCTCTTGGCTGAACAAACAACAGAACCCATTAATAGAATACAAGCTCGGTCACAATGCTTAAACAAATTAGCAGAAACAATGAAAGTCTCAGAAATTAGGGTCAAAAGATATGAACAGACAAAAAATATACCACAAGATCTGCAAATGCTAAAGAAAGAACTAAGAAAAGCTCAAAGGAAACTGCCACAGGATAAATCCAAGGGATTATGCTGGAAAACATTTCAACAAATGAGAATACAATTCAAAAAAAGAATATGGGAATTTAAAAAAGTGAAAGCCGAGAGTTTTTGGTCTAAACTAATCTACAATGTAAGACATTCAAATCTCAACAAATTTTGGCAGACATTAAACAACCTGTCGAGACCTCGAAACATCTTAACATTGCACATACAAGAGCAGGAATGGGTTAACTTACTCAGGGATAAATTTAAAGAAGAACAACTCCATGACATAGACAATTTCCAATTACCGACTGTGAAGCAGAATATCGAGAAAGAATTGAAATCACAGGCCAATCAATCAATGTACACAACTGAAGAAATAACAAACATATTAAAGAAAGGCAGAAGTGATGGCGCTCCTGGTCTGAACGGCATTCCCCAGGCTACTTTTAAATATGACTCAGAGTACTGGAGCTCGATCCTAGGGAAACTCTATATTGACGTACAACTTAACAATCAAATCCCAGAAAGTTGGCAGGGATCAATCATTACCCCTATCTACAAAGGAGGTGACAGATCAAGTCCAAATAATTATAGGCTAATTGCCTTACAGGATGTTGAAGCCAAATATTTTTCCTCACTACTCCTTAAAGACCTAGCTGGTTGGTCTAGAGAATGTAACCTAATACCAAAAAATCAAACCGGATTTAAGAAGGGCATTGGACCTATCACAAATATTCTGTCCATTTCAATGATGGCTGAAAGATGCAAAAGCAGAAAACAGGATCTTCACCTGTGTTACATCGACCTAAAAGCTGCTTTTGACAGTGTAGATCGGAAACTCATGTGTTCTAAATTAAAATCCTGGGGTATACCAGACAGAATATTGAAGGGTCTACTACTGTTTTATACAGATACCTGGGTACGTGTGAAGCTTGGAAATGGAGCTAGAATATCCAAAAAAGTGTATACCAACAGGGACTGAATCAGGGGTGCGTACTGGCTCCGCACCTATTTAATTTATTCATCTCAAACCTTTCAAGAAAGCTAGATGGAATTAATTCACACTCACCGAAGCTAGGAAAACTACAATTGTCGCATCTTGCTTATGCAGACGATATCGTTCTTTTAAGCTTGACTAAGGTAGGCCTGACAAGACTACTGAACGAACTCTCTGAATTCTTGTAGGCAAATAATTTGGAACTAAATCTTTCAAAAACCAAATCTATGCTTATTACAAATCAAACAGCCTCGATTCACAATATTAGATTAAAGGGCAATCTACTGGAGAAAGTAACATGCTACAAATATTTGGGATTTTATATCGATGATAAATTATCATTTCGAGATCAGAAAAAATACATGACGCAGCGAGCAGGGGCACTAACATTCGCCCTTAAAATACTTGCAAAGAAACTGGAGGGACTGTCTTTGAAACCATTATTAACGACAATTTCAGCTAAAGCACTGACAACACTATCATACGCCAGTGCTTCAATGCACGGGAAGGATTCAGAAATCCTAAATGAACTAATGACGCGCATTTATAAAAAGGTTCTTCAGCTCCCGAAGACTGCCTCACCAGCAAAGATGCGCCTGGAGTTCGGGCTAATGAACGAAACACTGGACAGACTTTACACATACATAAAAGTATGGTACCAAATAAAACAAAACATAGAGGAAAATAGTCTTAACAAATCTTTATGGCAGGAAATGGAACAGGATAAACACTCGCCAGCCTACACATTTTTGGAACATGCGTTAAAGGTTGCTTGCACAAGTGAGTTGTGGAATAAACAAATGCCCTACCAAACATTCAAATTAACACTAAATAAGGCTGCAAAGTTCTACTCGCTGCTGGTTGATAAAGATATTTTTTCTATAAGAAGTCACTCATGGTCAGTGATCAACACTTATAAAACATTGAAACCAGCGACCTATTTGGACTCTACTTTCTCTATTTATGTAAAAAGAAAATTAATAACATTAAGGTTTGGACAGTTCCCCACTCTTGCAGATGCCTCTCATTGGATATATAGGAAAAATTAAAATTGCCAGCATTGTGGCTATAAAAAGGAAGATTTGATTCTTCTGGTATGCTACAGTAAGATACTGCAACCAGCACGAACCACAATATTACGGCGAGCATCCCTGGACAGAGGCATAAAGTCGTGCAGAACAGCTATCATAAGAGGAATGGATTCCACTGACCCCCAAATGAACTATAAACTGATTACATTTTTACGTACTCATGAACAAGAACTGAAAGCTAAATCGGAGCAATGACAAAACATGAAGTATAATTTTATAATTACATACATTTTAAGATGTTTAATGTAACTTTTATGCAATTTGCTCTTTTTTTAAATAGTGTTTGTAATATTGTTACGGTTTTAATTAACTGAACAATAAATAAATAAAATTCGAAATTATTGATGAAATTGACTCCAGAATAAATGTGTTCTGAAGAATTGTCACCTTATGAATTCGCATGTATAAAATTGAAGCTTTTGGTTTGTGTACTGCATGCATAGTAAAAGGATAATAATATAATACAGAACAGTTTCAAATGGACACAATCTCTTATGCTGTGAAATAGGACACAAAACGGAATTTACAAGTGCTTTGTCAGGAGACGGGCACTGATAAAGCTGTACTTTGGCCTGCATTCTCATGTGGTAAAAAGCATACTGCTATCAGGTTCTAAACACAAATGGCAACACTAATATAATTATGAAGTAAAAACAAAAATACTGGCACTAGAGGAAACTACCTTGTGTGCGGATGTACTCATTGTGAAAGAGCACAACGCAGTCACTGAAAGTGAAGGTAACCAGTTGCTGAAGTAGGTTGACCCATTGTCCCATGCTATATGCTGTAGTGGGCGCAAGAAAAATGTGAATGACACAACAACAGACCAATGGATGAAAGCCCCTTTAAGTAGGTATATTACACATATAATTTAGGAAAATCAAAAGGTCTTGGCAAATGTCAGACCTACAACTGTACATGTGTGAATCTAGCAAGATTGCATATCTGTATGAAATAGATTGAGATTTCAGATCAATTTGTTTTGCAGTTTAAAGTCTCTAGCGCTCTCAGATGTCTGAGTCCAATACTCATTTATTTCAGTTCTTCAAGAACCCTCTTTGATAGCTGAAATGAGAACAGCCATGGCTTAGTTTAATTCTCTCTTTGCATATTGAGGCCGCTTTATAGGCCTGCAATGGCTGTGTTGGCCTGTGATTGGTTATCTGATTCTGACTTCTCTGACCATTTGTTCGTGGGATACAGTTCTTTTGAACGAGCTAGTAAGAGAAACACTATTGTCTGTGGAGGCTCAACCCAGCTCATTGAAGTCCTTGGAGACTCACCTTCCGCAGTGAAGTCTGCGGAGGCTCATTGTTTGCAGTAAAGTTAGTGGAGGCTCACCCAACGCAGTGAAGTGCGTGGAGGCTCACCCTCCGCAGTGAAGTCCGTGGGCGCTCACCCTCAGCAGTGAAGTTTTTTAAGATTCACCCTCAGCAGTGAAGTCTGTGGAGGCTCACCTTCTGCAGTGAAGGTTGCGGAGGCTCTTCATTTTCAGTAATCAGTGGAGGCTTACCCTACGCAGTGATGTGTGTGGAGGCTCCCCCTCCACAGTGAAGTCCATGGGCGCTCACCATCGGCAGTGAAATTTGTGAAGACTCACCCGCATCAGTGAGGTCCGTGGAGGCTCATCCTCCGCAGTGACGTGTGTTGACATCACCCTCCGTAGTGAGGTCTGTGGAAGCTTACCCTCTGCCTTGAAGTCCGTGGAGGCTCACCCTCCATATTGAAGTCCTTGGAGGCTCACCCTCTGCAGTGAAGTCCATAGAGGCTCACCCTCTGCAGTGAAGTCTGAGGAGGCGCACCCTCTGCAGTGAAGTCTGAGGAGGCTCACCTTCCACAGTGAAGTCCATGGATGCTCACCCTCTGCAGTAAAGTCTGAGGAGGCTCACCCTCCACAGTGAAGTCTGAGGATGCTCAACCTCTGCAGTGAAGTCTGAGGAGGCTCATCCTCCATAGTGAAGTCCATGGATGCTCACCCTCTGCAGTGAAGTCTGAGGAGGCTCAACCTCCGCAGTGAATTCTGAGGAGGCTCACCCTCAGCAGAGAAGTCCGTAGAGGCTCACCCTCTGCAGTGAAGTCTGAGGAGGCTCAACCTCCGCAGTGACGTCTGAGGAGGCTCACCTTCCACAGTGAAGTCCATGGATGCTCACCATCTGCAGTGAAGTCTGAAGAGGCTTACCCTCCACAGTGAAGGTTAAGGCTGCTTACCCTCCGCAGAGAAGTCAGCGGAGGCTCACCTTCCACAGTGAAGTCCATGGATGCTCACCCTCTGCAGTAAAGTCTGAGGAGGCTCACCCTCCACAGTGAAGTCTGAGGATGCTCAACCTCTGCAGTGAAGTCTGAGGAGGCTCATCCTCCATAGTGAAGTCCATGGATGCTCACCCTCTGCAGTGAAGTCTGAGGAGGCTCAACCTCCGCAGTGAATTCTGAGGAGGCTCACCCTCAGCAGAGAAGTCCGTAGAGGCTCACCCTCTGCAGTGAAGTCTGAGGAGGCTCAACCTCCGCAGTGAAGTCTGAGGAGGCTCACCTTCCACAGTGAAGTCCATGGATGCTCACCATCTGCAGTGAAGTCTGAAGAGGCTTACCCTCCACAGTGAAGGTTAAGGCTGCTTACCCTCCGCAGAGAAGTCAGCGGAGGCTCACCCTCCTCAGTGAAGTCTGAGGAGGCTCACCCTCTGCAGTGAAGTCTGAGGAGGCTCACCGTTGGCAGCGAAGTGTGCGGAGGCTCATCCTTTGCACTTAAGTCTGCGGAGGCTCATCCTCTGCAATTTTGTCTGTGGAGGCTCATCCTCACACTTAAGTTCATAGAGGTTCACACTCTGCAGTGAAGTCTGAGGAGGCTCACCCTCTGCAGTGAAGTCCGTAGAGGCTCACCCTCTGCAGTGAATTCAGAGGAGGCTCACCCTCTGCAGTGAAGTCCGCAGAGGCTCACCCTCTTCAGTGAAGTCCATGGAGGCTCACCCTCTGCAGTGAAGTCCGTAGAGGCTCACCCACCACAGTGAAGTCCGTAGAAGGGTGCACTCTGCCTTGAAGTCTGTGGAGGCTCACCCTCCACAGTGAAGTCCGTAGAGGCTTGCCCTCTGCCTTGAAGTCCATGGAGGCTCACCATCTGGAATGAAGTCCGTAGAGACTCACCCGCTGTAGTGAAGTCTGAGGAAGCTCACCTTCCGCAGCGAAGTCCATGGATGCTCACCATCTGCAGTGAAGTCTGAGGAGGTTCACCCTCTGCAGTGAAGTCAATGGAGACTCATCATCTGCTGTGAAGTCTGAGTAGGCTCACCCTCTGCAGAGAAGTCAATGGAGACTCACCTTCCTCAGTAAAGTCTTTGGAAGATCACCCTCAGCAGTGAAAACCGTGGCGGCTGACCCTCAGGAGAGTTGTTGGAAGGAGGCCATTTCAGTAAGGTAGGGGTTTACTAACAACAAATTTCGCAAGAAATAATATTCTATTTTCAGAAGTTAACTTTGCCGCATTTGCTTTACCCAGGAGTTGGTTTGGTTGCTGCTCCTTTCTGGAAATGTTTCTGCTTTTCCTAATCTAGGATGGCTCATTGTATTTTTCCCCATACCTTGACAATGCCCGTCCCACCACAGAACACAGAGAAGGTGTATATTATTGCCCCTGCGAGTCACCAACTGTCTGTGCTCAGTAAGGTGCGGTGCTGTCTATTAACCGCGTTTCCTAAAACTGATGGGTGGAGTTCAGTCAGGTGTGTCAAGACTTTAGTATTCTGTCCACTGGGGTCCACCGCAGTAGTCCTTCCCTCGGATATTAAGATAGGGAGTTCTCAGAGAAGAGTTCACATTATTCTTTTGTTGCCTAGGGGGTGGATTGTAATACATATGTATATAAATATATGTATGTATGTGCAAGTAATTGTATAGCATGGATCTATCCAGGATGCAACGTAGACACAAGGGCCAGAAGCTGGGGTACATTATCAAGGATGATAACAGACGTCAGGGAGGGGGTGGTTACATAATGGCAGAGGTAGTCATATTCAGTAAAATGTTTCTTCCTGAATTGCATAGGACTTGGAGCACTAATGATGCTGATGTTGTGTTTCAGATACAGGGGGGGTGTATTGTGAGAAGTCATGCCTTATGCAGTTTTTTATTTCAAGTCTTCCAGATGTCTAAGCTTTTCTAGTTGGATTGCCTTCTAGGGCTGGATAGTTTCTCAGTCAGGTATGCGGGGGAGTCAATCAATAAATCAATCAATTACTTATTTGTAGAGCATGCTTATCACCCGAGGGGTATCCAGGCGCTAGCGTGAGGAGGGTCTATTCGAACAGCCAATCTTGAGTACGCTCCTAAACTCGACGAGGAATGGTGATGTTTGGAGGTGGGTGGAGAGGTCCTTTCAAGCTTTGGCTGCGAGGTGGGAGAAGGAACGACTTCCGGTTCAGGTGCTATGGATGCATGGGACGGTGCCAAGGAGACCGCAGGTGTCTGGTGGGCCATTGGAATACCAAGCGGTTGTTGAGGTATTCTGGTCTGGCGTTGTGGAGGGCTCTGTAGGCGTGCATGAGCAGTTTGAAGTGGCATCTCTTCTTGATGGGGAACCATTGCAGGCAACGGAGGTAGGGGTGATGTGGGCTCGTTTGGGCAGGTCCATGATGATTCTTGATGCTGCATTCTGAATGGGTTGGAGGCAAATGAGGAGGTGGGTGGAGGTACCGGCGTAGAGGGCGTTCCCGTAGTTGAGTCGAGGTGACTGGGGATTCCTTCCAAAGACCCAGTACGTAATTCCCCTGGTTGTGTTTGTGTGGAATCCTGAGTTTTAGTAAGAAACAGGTTCTACTAAAAGAGTTCCCTTGCTGACTAGCACTTCAATGAGCCAAGTGGAGGCACTTTGCAGTTGAGGCAGGACAGGTATCTGGATTCTCTAATGGATACTTCTGATAGTTCGAGCACATTCTGCCCATGGCCTCTATGCATCGAGGACCATGTTCATGCGCCTCCCCTGTACCTTAGGAAGCATCATATCTAGTGGGGCGCGTCAGGAAAATAGCCCAACTGATGATGTTCGGGCTACAATCCATATGGTAGGGCATGCCCCTGTTCAGGAGGATAGGTGACTTGGATGCGAGTCAGGAGCCTGTATAGGGCGTTCATTGGGAGAAAGGACTCTTCCAGGTTAGCTGGAGTGTGCTAGAGGGGACCGTTTGTCCCTAAACCCCTCCCCCTATGGCCTCGCCATCTTCGAGTCCAGAAAGTCATCCTGAAGAAGGGGTGAAAGTGGCCCATTAAACACCCCACAGCCAAGGTGAAACATAGCATGGATCAGTGGCCCTCAGAGGGTGTGTACCTGCTATTTAGAGGGTGACAGCAGGTCCATATCACCTGATATGAAGCAGTAGCTTAAATGAGGCTGCTGGGGCTTATGGGAGGCAAGCAGGACAGGAGGGGAGTCAGTCACGCCATGCGGGTACCCATGAATAAGGTTAGTAAATAACTCGCCTGGTTTGATCTGCATTGTAAGCACAACATAATACAATGCTCGAGAAGTGAGTTCACACTTCCACTGTGTTCTTGCAGTCAGCCTGGATAGAATCCAGCAAGCTGCTGCCAGCAAACCTAATGGGGAAAGCGAAACCTGATCATCACGCTCGATGACAGAAAGGCATTTTGGATGGTAATAGCTTTGGGGCCTAAGTACTGAGTTCGGCTTCTGAGATTAGAGTTGTGATGCATTCTTTTTTTGTACTGAGAAGTGGCAGATGAGTGGAAATGGACGTACACTGCTGGGTCATGTCCCATTCGGATTAATATTGATTGACACAACGGACGTCTTATTTGGTGAAGTGCAAGTTGCTCCAGTAATAGTCCCAGATTGGGACTTTCAAAAAGGCCCTAAATGAGTCCCAGATGCTGTTTAGGTAAAGCGCCCTCCTCTCCCAACATGGAGGAAACGCTGGCCAGCCACAGAAAAGCATATGCAGGGCCAACGAGATGTGCAGAAAATCATGGATCAGTATCGACTCAATACCGTGGCAAGGAAAGTCAAATTATTTGGTAAGGAAATGCTAATTATGCTGCGCATTATGCAATAAAAGATAAATGATCTGGCACATTGCAATGCATAATTAACTAGCTATTGTCACATTTTGATAACACGCACAATTTGGCGATTCTATTGAAAGTGTTATTCACCAACAATTAAAGATTTTGTCTTGCACGAAGCACAGGTACACAATTGGATTATCTTCTGAACTCTGAGGGCCCGATTCACATTGAATATGTAAAACAACACAAACAGATTTATGTTGCTGCATGGATGTAGTTTAATGCATTTGAGGGCTTCAGCAAACTTTACCAGGCTGTCCATAGGAAGCTGTATTACTCAAGGCTTTCCAGGCGTAATCCTGGACAGGGCTGCCAAATTCCTGTTTTTTTAAGTTTGCGCTTTCGCTTGTGAAGATCTTTTGTTAACCTTACTTAAAAGGGGGCTCAGAGCCCGCCCATTACTTACCATTGGTTGTATTTATCATCACTCTTATTTCCTTACTTGTCATTGGTCAGCGCATCCATTCTAACTTTCTGTTTGTGCTCTTCTTTTCCTCCAATGGAGCATGTACCAAGCACTGATGCGCTGGTCTGATTGAGGTACTTTTTTTCTCCATCCCTCTCCATTGCTTGTTGTGCTCGTCCCTCCCGCATCATTGCTTGTTCCCCATCCCTCCTGTCCTGTTGCTTGATGCCCCATTCCTCTTTTCCCATCCCTTCCTTTTGTTCCTTTATATATAGCTCAATCTTAGCCCAATGGCATTGAAGCTCTTTACGGGATCACCAGTTAGTTTATACAAAGTCGCATTTTTTATTTATTATCTAGTTATATGTTTTATATAGCGCCAGCTAGATACAAAGGTATCAGAGTGCTTTACAAAATCGTGAACAGGAATACAGTAAATCAGGCACGCAAATATAAAAAGAGGTGAGAATTTAAAACAGCAACATAGTGAACATCAATGAAAAAAAGAAATACCAAAAAGAGAAGCAGATTTTAGATGAGCAAAAGGACAGCATAAACAGATAAGCCATGGACTAAGATCGAAGGGACTAGACCTCTACATGCGATAGTTAACCAAGGTCAATAGCCTAGGAGTTAAATTATTTGTTGAGGAGGAGTTGTTTCAGGTTCCTTTTGAAGCTAAAGAAGGAGGGGTTGCATCGAGGGTCACAAGGTAGAGAGTTCCATATTCATTTATTAGGCACTGGGAGAATACGTTATTTGCCCCAAGTCACATGATGTTGAGCCACCGCCGGGGCTCGAACCTAGTTTCCCAGTTTCACAATCGGCCTGAAAATCAAGCATTGGCAAAGTCACTAGGTCTCGCCTTTGCGGCCTATTAGCTTTATCAATGTTTTTTGCCATGTTGCACAGTTTAGTGGCTTTTTCTAGGTGGATTTTCCATGCCATGTAGATTATTTGCCAAGTTCCTGACTTGCAGTTCTGTTCCTGAACAAAATGGATTTTAAGTATGAATATCGAGGAATGATTCTGCAATTTGAGATTGTTTTGATGTCTTATTGAAGTATTGTGGTTTGTGTGTTTGTGTTGCGGAATGGATTATTATGCTGCATGTGAGGTTTTTGGTTATGTGATGCTGATTGTTATTTGAATTGGTGGTTCGAACACCTTCATTTTAGTGTATTATTCTTATTTGTGATTGATGCTGAAGACGTTTTAGTTTATTATTGGTTGGTTTGGTAATTGAATTTGTCAAAATCCAAGATATCAAGATTTTGCTGTTAAAAGGTAGGGTGCTTTGCGAGGTGCTGCATTCACACAAATAGGCATTTCTTTCTAAAGAGTTTCCTTGTTAGGGTTTGTGTGTCTAATTAGGTTGGTATTATTTGCTCTACGGTGCATGGAAGTACGTATATAAACCAGAGGTGCACTGCCGCTGGGCAGAAGTCTGCTTTAGTGTGAATTGAGTTTGACAAGTGCTGCAAAAATGCTAGTCTTGTTTTTGTTGTTTGGGAGGTTTTTTGCTTTCTAATTTGATGATTTTCTTCTATTTAGGTTAGTCAGACAAAAATAATTTTGTATGCAATTCATTGGGTAAAGGCTGTGCAATTGTTTTCCCGTTCATAGGAAAAGCTGCACTGCTTTTGGAAAATCGACTGAAGAGTTGCCCTTTGTTTGGTGAGATGTCACCACAGAGTCATTGGCTAGTTGCTATCAAAGTCTTGCTGTGATTGGTTGACCTTTGGCATAGCCGTGCTGAGATTGGTTGTTGTTTGGATTATTTTGCGCAAAAATAATGGGTGCTGTGTTGAAAAAGCCTAAAGCTCCTAGCTTACCTGCTATAGAGGGACAGAAAATGCCTGGAGAGGGTTCGCCTGCATACAAAATGCTGACGGATGTTGGGCTTTATAAGTGTATTCAGATTTGCGACTGGCATGAATACACCTCTAGTGCCAAGACTTAGCAATTTCCTTTTGAGGGTACCTATAACAGTAGAAAAATAGGATTCCTGAGACAGACAATGTACGATAGGAAGCCGTTACCTAGACATACACAATTTGAGAAATTGATTACATGGGATTGAATGGTCACAGAGAAGGAGAGGAAGAAAATGAAAAAACAGAAGGGTTCACTTAGACAAGGTAGGTGGAACAATCAGAAGAAATGCTGAGGAAAGGATATGGTAGAAGGAGTGGAGAGATTTCTACAATAGTCAAAAGAACAACAGACAACAAGAAAGTTGATGAGGGAGACAAAGATAAACATAAGAACAGGATTCAGATGCCGACAGGATTCTGATGAGGAGGATAACTTTTTTAATGATCTTTTGAATTTCGAAACGCATCCTAATATGCATTTGATGAAGAGACGGGTGCAGGCCTCTTCGATACCTGATATGGGTGCAGTGGGAGAGGGTACAAGTGAACAGGCACAAGGATTGTCAGGTTTTGCAGTCGTGGGTGCATAAGTGAGTGTACCACCCAAGAATACAATAATGACTTTGCGGAGTACCAGCAGAGATACTGCTGTTGTCTCTTCAAGTTCAAATGGAATGTCTGCTATTGTTCCTACTGAGCCTTATAGAGATCAGGAAATGTATACTGGAAATTTTACAGGGGGCTTCATTTATAAGCATGTCTTATAATTCAGATGATCAGTGAAGCAGCAATGTGTGCGAATGAAGCACATGAAAAGCTTGAGGTGTTAGCTGACAAGTATTAAGTTGACATTAGCAGAAGAAATTATAAAATAGAAATACAAGAATTGGGTTTGGTAATTGATTTGCAAGCTCATATTAAATATTTGGTTGAGAAAGTAAAAGACTGGAGAGATCTGAAAAAGTACTGAGAAAGCTGGAAGACGAAATTTACTACTAAAATGAAAACGTCAGATGCAGGAAAGACAATAGGGTCTGTTAGTGATTCAGAACCAGAAACAGTGAGAAGTACATGGAGGGAATTATGTGCATGTGCCTTGATCTATAGGTGATCTCTATGGATTCACAACATGTTCAAAAGCTGCAAGAGGCACCTGAAAAGTGGTAAAAGGAAGTTCATAGGTTACCGACCATTTCAAAAATGCTATAGACTGATTTGAACACATTATTTGAGATAGTTGTTCCTAGTAAATTGTGGAATGAGTGTGAGGCTACAGTTGCTTGGCCACCTGAGGAACCAGTTAGAGTTGCATCTAATAATGCTCCATCAGAGGTGGTTGCTGGAATATACATAGAGCAGTGATAGAACATTTGAAAAAGAAGGTGCTAGGGTAGCAAGTGATTTGGGAAAAACTTTTGAATGCTACACAAGAGCTAAAAGAGTCGGTGCATGCTTAATGTGAGAGGCTTATCTGGATTTTTAAGAAACACAGTAGGGTTGAAGACTCAGAGAAAGAAAGTGTTAGTGGTTTTGTATCAGATTTTGTTATGGGTTGATGACATCCTGTAGAATGGCAAGTCCAGTGACGATTGGTTTAATGCAAACCAGAAAAAGATTAAAGTGGAGCAAATGATTGCCCAAACAAAGCAGTTTCAAATACTAAGAATCAGATGATATAATAATAATAATTCCACATTTGTAAAGCGCTAACTTATCACCCCTAAGGGTATCCAGGCGCTGGGGGCGTCAGGGAGATTAAGTGAGCTATTGCCCAGAGTCACATGATGCTGAGCTGAGCTGAGCTGCCGCCGGCGGTCGAACCATGAGCCCCACGCTCCGGAGTCAGCTGCTCTGGCTGCTGCGCCACACCTCTCACATGATGAGTTCTGATTTAGTTTTTGTGTTGCCTGACCATTCCAGATGAATGGAGTGCATCTCATGCAAATTGTGAGAATGGGAAATGAGATGGTGCAGATGCAAGGTCGTGGAAGAGAAGTTGTGAAAAATTCTTAATGCGGACATTACCTTGCTGAATATGAGCACTGCTTGTCATTTCTACAGTAAAATCTGCCACTGAAAGTGGGAATGGAGACAGAATCCAAACAGAATCCAGTATGATTTTGTTCCCTAAATGCTGCGAAATTCAAATCATATGCAGCCACAGTTAGTTACCCCAGCCCAACCAGCTCCTGTGTAAAATGTGCAAAATCAAGGGCAGTTCAATATGAACATGCCTGTAGCTCCAGTGATGCAGCAAAACATGAGAAATAAAATGTCTAATAGTTCAGGGTTACAGCAGAATCCATTAATTCTGAATAATGATTTACCCCAGTTTTCCTCAGAGATATATTCTTAGTGATGGTACCTGAAGGGGAGGAGGATTGCATGCTTGGAGCTTTTGAACTAATGATATCTGTACCCATCTTTTAAATTTTTATCATAAATCTTTCACATTTATTCCTCATCTACAACTCAGTCACTGAGTGGGCCCTTTCTTAATTGACTCTATTTTTGATATAAGAATGGGTGCCTTATTTCGGGGACACTTTGCCTCATAAAACTGAGGTTTAACACAGTCTCAGATTCATCGACCAGTTGGCAAGTGTTTGCGGTAATATTTTGGGAGTTCAAATTTCGGGGTTCCCTTCTGAAGCTGAACATCAACAAGACCAAAATTGTGATCTTATGGAAGAGCTGCTCACTGTGGGACTCTACCTGGTGTGCAACAGAACTACCAACACCCATCCCCACCACCCAAGCAAAAAAACATTGAGATCATCATTGACCGCAAAGATGGTGTAACCTCCCAAGTCATCGCCGTCACTGCCTCATGCTTCCATACCCTGAAGATGCTAAGGAAGATTTTCAAATGGCTCCCAACCAGCACCTGGAAACCGTCCCATACACACCCTCATCAAAAGCAAGCTGGACTACTGGAACTCACGCCGAGATCAACAAAAAACTTACCAGAAGGCTACAGACCATTCCAAACTCATTGGCCCATGGAACTCCCTCAACTGACTGGCCTCAGGAGCTGGGCGACGCTCCAGTCCCAGTCCCAGTGGTTAGAAGTTTGGGAATCAAAGTGGACGCCAAGCTTTCATTCGCTAATCAAATTTCCACTGTGTTTGGAACCTGCGTGGGCCTACTCAGGCTACTAAGGAGACTCTCCCCTATCCTCTCCTTCTCGACCGGAGAACAGTCGTGACCGCCATGATCCTAGCCCGCCTCGACTATGGCAACTCGCTCTACATTGGACTGCCAGACTCCCTAGTGGGCAAACTCCAGATAGTCATGAACGATGCTGCCAGGCTAATTTTCAAACTACCCAGGCACACGCGGGCATCTCCCCTTTTGCAACGTCTCCACTGGCTGCCCATAAAACAGAGGGCCAAATTTAAGGGCCTCTGCATTGTTCACAAGGCTCTTCACGGATGGGCGCCTTGAGAAATACGTCCCAGGCCGCTCGATAAGATCCTCCACAAAGGACCTCTTAAATTGCCCACACTTCAACTATGCCACCAAATGAGGCCGAGCCTTCTCCATCCTCCTACCCACTCTTTGGAACAGGCTGCCTAGCCAGCTCCGCGCGGAAAAGCCGCCTACTTCCTTTCAGACAAAAACTGAAAAACATTCTCTTCACAGAAGCTTCCACTTGCCCGGGACTGACGCTGCTCTTCTTGTAGTGCTTAGAGACCTTCCAGTATTAAGCGCTCTACAAATCCAAATTAACAATAACAATCACTCTCAACCTCCCATGCCACCCTCACATTACACCACACCTGAAAGAGCACCACTGGATCTCCAATCACAAACAAGCACAATTTAAACTCCACATTTGCTTTCACAAACCTTCTACACCTCGTCTGAACTCCTACTTGCACAATTACCACGCATGTGGAAAACCAGATCCAGCAGTCCAGCATTTTCCGACATCGCTACTAAAGTGTGGAACGACCTGCTGCTTCACATAGGAGGCTCCTCCTCACTTCTTGACTTCTGCAAGAAGCTGAAGACCTGTTTTTTTTGCGTAGTCCCACTGGGCTCTGGGTTTGGCTATCCTTACACCAGCTCAGCTCCAGTATACCGGGGGGATAGTGTGCTGTATTAATCTTCATAATATAACACAATATTACATATGCATAGTGTTAATGTTGTACCAAAGTGTATTTCCTGTGGAGTAACATAGGTGTGTAGACCTCAGCAGACGGCTGGCCAATATGTAGAAAGGAATTTCGTTGATCAGACTCCTTGTAAAGTGATAGTGGAACCCCTCATTGACCAGGAAGAAAAGCAATTATGCCATTGAAATCTTGGAGGTGACACTAGAAAGAGTCAGAAGAGGGAATGTAGAGTCCATTTGATTCCAGGTTCCATTTCGTGTCACTTAACATGATCTTCCATCATATCTAAAGGCGTGATGGCCGTTGTTGAACTCTCAATGACTTCACGGCTTTGAGAAACGAGGAACTCATCAGTGTATGTGACTCACTGCGCCTTTGCTTTGCATTTGCATTTGATATCTCTTTAGCCATATAGTCATATGCGAAAACTGATAATTGACTGGAGGAATATTAAGAAATATGTTACGCCGGGTAATACACTGATAGGCTGTGTACCTTGAGCAGGATGCATTGAAATGTATAAAAACCCTCGTAAAATGTGGTTAGGGAGTTCAGGTCAAAAATGGATCTGGAGTCCATGGATCTGTGGATAAAGTTAACCTTTGAACCTTACTACATATTCATCTTATTGATTATAGGCTTCAACTCTCACTCCGCACTGGTATCGAAAAGTGTCTGTTTGCACTTAAGCCGTGCTGCGATGCCCTATAATGTGTTGCAAGTCTTAGGGCTTTAGACATTGAACTATTAGATATGTTTCTTATACCCAAGGGCAACCCTTGCTAGTCCCATATTGCACTCTAGAGCAGGTGGTCGGGCCTCCTATGAATTGGTCAACTATTAAGCAGGTTCTGCATATGTGCCTATTAAATCCATGCTGATTGGCAAGCAGTTCTACTGCTTATGCAACACTATTTCCTTTTGCAGTTTTCTGACTTCATTGTATATTGTTCATATTCTTTCACTGAAAATTGACATCTGTTTTCTGTCTTCTGCTTATATTTGTACAGCCATTTGTCGCCTCCTCCAGTATGGAGGGATTTTACTTTATAAATGAAAGCAGCCTAGAGGTTGCCCATATAAACCCTTGCGACAGCAATACCTAGATAATGTCCCTCAAAACAGCTGTTCCAGCCCCAATCTCCTTTCAGTACACCCTACAAACATATACTCATCGCCCTCTTGATGTCTCCCACCTCAAATTCCTGCATCACCCTCTTGATGTATCCCACTTCAAATTCCTGCATCACCCTCTTGATGTCTCCCACCTCAAATTCCTGCATCACCCTCTTGATGTCTCCCACCTCAAATTCCTGCATCACCCTCTTGATGTCTCCCACCTCAATTCCTCAAATC
Source organism: Triturus cristatus (assembly GCF_964204655.1). Classification (NCBI taxonomy): domain Eukaryota; kingdom Metazoa; phylum Chordata; class Amphibia; order Caudata; family Salamandridae; genus Triturus; species Triturus cristatus. The sequence goes on from NC_140584.1 coordinate 996,278,153, forward strand.
TGCCCTCTTCTCCCTCACCACTCTGCCCAAGCTCTGATCTACCACTAAACATCTGCACACCTGAGCACTGCTGCATTTCATTGCTAGGATCAACCCGCTGCCCATCAGAACCCCACAACAAAGTTCTCAAATGTTACTTTGTCACACTTATACTACAATATAAACTACTATTCCTCATCCTTAATTTACCCTATACCTTTAACATTCCTACATCAGCAATGCCATCTTCTCTGGGAAAATCCGGCTAGCCCCCAAGCCCCAACTGACTCTCCACCCACGCTGCTTCATTGTTCACACTCCTGGCAGCACCCGTTAATACCTTAAAACCTGCTCACGAAAGCTACCTTTGGCCACACCCTATGACCAGGAGAACTGGAAAAAGGTAACTCTGAAGTCGTGACTGTTTCTGCAGACATTCGCATTTGCCGCACATGCCACATAATCATACGCTGCATAGTTTGGAGACTTTTACGATTTTTTTTAATTTTTTTTTAGCTCAGTCATAGCCAACATCACTAAAATTGCTGCACAGGTGGTGCAATGCAGTGACATTTTGAGAAAGTTATTTACCCCCTTTCAGTGCTTGATTATTGGAGTCAGGCATTTATAGAGGTGACAGTTTTGCCCATGTAGTGAAAACATCCCTAGCTGAAGGTCGGGGTAAGGGCTTTTGCTGCACCCTGGAGTGAGAAAGAATATTGTTAATAACATGATGTTCACAGCTTTCATGCAAGACTTGGGACAGATATCTGACGCATTTTACCAGTCGCATATGGTCCATCGGGCCGTTTGTGACTGGTGAAATGCATTTTCCTATGTACCAACCCTATTTTGCGAGTTGGTAACCTATTACTGGTAGACATGAATGTTTTGCAACTGGGAATGCGGTCGCAAAGCATTTGCAGATTACCACCAATTTCTAATTGGTGGTAAGTCATTCGCAAACAGGAAGAGGCTCCAAAAGGGACCCCTTCCCCTTTGTCATCGGGGGCGCCAACATTTTTTCCGGGCAGGCAGTGGTCCCACGGACCACCGTCCGCTGAACAAAATGAAAAAAAACCTTTTCATTTTTATTTTTAAAATGCATCCCGTTTTCCCTTAAGGGAACCATGTTACAAACATGGTGGTCTGCTGACCCCAGCAAGTCATCATCTCTATGATTCCCTATGAGTGCCGGCCATTCTCAAAGGGTTGCAAATTGCGCCAGCCTCATGAATAATAATGAGACAGTTCCTTTGCGACCCATTTGGGAATCGCAAACAGTGTCTGAGACATTATTGCACATCAGGTTTTGCTACTCGCAGATTGCTGAATATGTAGAGTTCTCTATTGAAGAAACGTACATATTCCTATACCACTAGCATGCCTTTTGTATCACGTGAGTTAAAAATGTCAAAATAGCTACATAATGATGTCACAGAATGTGTGGATAAAAGGGCCAGATGTACGATTATTACATTTTGCGACTCTCAAATAGCGATTTTTAGTAACTCGCAATTTGCGAGTCGCAAAACAAAATGTACTACTAATGTGTCTCAGACACATTAGCGATTCCCAATGGGATCGCAAAAGACCTGCCGCATCAATATTCATGAGGCAGGTCTCAATTCACGACCCATTGTGAATAGGCAAAAGCATAGGGATGGTGGTCTGCTGGGGGCAGCAGACCAGCAAGTCTGTGTTTTTTCTTTTAAATAAAGCAACTTTTTCTTTTTTTTTAATGCAGCCCATTTTCCTTAAAGGAAAACAGGATGTGTTTCAAAAAGCAAAATGAAACATTTTTTTTACATTTTTTAAGAGTAGGCAGTGGTCCGTGGGACTACTGCATGCTCCTAGAAAATGTTTTTGCTGACAGTGACAAAGGAGAAGGGGTCCCCTGGGGACCTCTTCCCCTTTGCGACTGGCTTACCACCTACTTGAAGTAGGCGGTAAACTGCGATGGTTTTGCAACCGCATTCCGGTCACAAAAGAATGGTACATGCCCTTGCGGCTTGCTACTAGGAAGGGACGCCCTTTGCACGTCCCTTCCAGATAGCAACTCGCAAACCCTATTTTTCCCGTTGCTAATAGGTTACCAACTCGCAAAATATGGTTAGAACGTGCTAGAATCTGCTTTAGCGGTCGCAGACACCCAGATTCTCCGTTTGCGACCGTTAAAAACAGTCATATATCTGGCCCATAGTTTCTTTGATTGAATAATATTCCCCATTTATTGTCTTTCCATGCTGCATAATTTGTTTTTCCAATTCGCAAAATTAGGCAAACCCTGTTGCATAATTTGGTTCCCCGTTGCAACGTATTTGCAGTGGCCCTACCTATAAAGCAAGGCAGTGACATATATGAATTCTGGTCTCGCAGTCACTGCACTTTTTGGCTCTTAGTCCCACATTAACATATCATCCTGCTATAGGCTGTTCTGGGACCTAGATACTGCATGTATGTAAGAAATCAACAACAGCTAACAAGTCTCAAGCAAAATGCTTTTTTATAATCTTGATTGCAACAAACTTTACCGTCAAAAAATAGTTTTCAATGCAATATCGCATTGATGAACAAAGGCTTGTTTGTTTCATGGGAAAGAAGTCTTAGTGGAAATATTTGCAATTTGGATTAGAATTTTTGAAATTGAGAGGAGGTCAGTGACTAGTGCGAATTCGCCAGGGAAGGTAATGAAAAAGCAAACAGTGATAGTAATTCTAGGCAGCTTTAAATATTTTGGGCAGGATTAAATTGTCGCGAGATATGTTGAAATTGGCTTTTTGAGCCTCTTTGTTCAAATCTGTGTTTTCTTCATATGATTGTTTGGGCTGTGGCGAGATCTGCCTACCTGGGGTCACTTACCAGCCCCATCTCCACCTCAGTTTACAGTTTGCACATGTGAGCAACTGTAGTAGAAATGGTAGTAGCCCACCGCCCAGCTGCTGAAAGCCTCTACCTAGCAGGTGCCCTACTGCTACAACCGGACTCTACTTTTTACACAAGTCCGTCCATTGTGTCCAAGGATGTTGGACTCAGCCACATTCACAATTATCTCTCACTCTCCTTCACTCCATTGGATATGGGCAGCCTCTGCCACACATGCCCACCGCTTCGACACTTCCCACATAGGCCACACTACATGCCCACATCTCTCCACCCACACAGCACAAGCAGCCTGCCACTCACTCCCTTTGCTTCACGACATGCCACAGGCGCAGCCACACCAGCACAGATTGGAGCGCAACAGCAAGACGTCCAGATAAGTCCCAGGCAGACCACAGCAGAAACCCGCCCTCCTCAAAAGCTGTTTGTAGGACAGAACTAATAAAGAAGGGCCCTATAAAAGCAAGACTGCAGGGTCCTTGGGCGGAGGATCTGCAGCTACAGATGGGAACAGCTGCTAAGGTGCAATGTTTGAAAAGATTGAGCAGTCTGTTCAATGTATGAGAAACTGACACATGGGATGGTGAACAGTGTCTTTAAAATAATGCTCTGTTTATTCGGTCATAATTAGCAGGGCTGATCTGGATTCCACAGAAAGGTATACTTTACAAAGAAAGGTTATACAACACCGAAGGGACATCCTAAAATAAATACACTCCATCGATCCAGGTATTGATCGTGTCTTGAGCGATGAGCAGGCTCTGGGTTCGGCGTGCTCAGTTTCATGGGCCTGTCCTCTGTTTTACAAGAAAGACCCGGACCAGAGCGGGGTCCCCCCAGGAGTTCAATGAAAGCCGGGGCGTGGATCTAGGGTAGATCCTGGGAGCTCTGTAAAGTGACATGTATCAAGATCGTTGACCAATCAGCAGCTGTAACAGAATCAAACACAGGTACCCCAGCAAGTCCAGTATTATACGCCAACGCACTGCACGGGCTGCTTCTGGGGCCTTCACTTGCACATAAAAGTATTGCATCCATTCAAGCTGCTCTTTGGGCTTCCCAGGCCCGAGGCTTGGCGAGGACACGCCTGCGTGGAGATGGACCTGGACTTTAACCCCTCCGTCTGGACCCCGGCCCCAACAGAGCTGGCCCTGCCCAGTGCTCCTGGTCTGGTGGGTCCAAATACTACTGCAGACATACACCAGCAGGGTCTGAGCCCAAACACATATTTACATCCAGACCAGCCTCGTTAGCCCATCAGCTTTCCAAAGTCGATAAAATAATTACAATAGTGATGGGTAAGGTTATATACACATCAGTTATCCATTAAAAATGCCAAGGTACCCCTTGCAGGAAAAATGGTGCTGCAAATATATTTTTTGCGCATCACAGCATTTTTTGTGGTTGGCCATAAATTGGGGCCCTGGCCGTGACAGCTGTGCTATACTAGTCTGCGTAGATTTTTATTGCCCGCTAATCACCGGTGAGGGTATCCAGGCGCTTGCCACTGGGTAGGCGGGGGCTTGCCTGGAGTTAATCGAAGAGCCAGATGAAGTGAACATGCGTAAACGCCGTAGTGTTCATATTCATGTAATTTATTTAATGGGCTAAGACACCTCTGCTCAACAGGGGCTCAGAGATAACTGTCGTGCAGAGAATCCCATGATGTCAACAGGCATTCAGAGATTTAATAACACTCTGTACACTACATCACCCCACCAGGTCTTCAGTTTACTGCAGGATTGGAGGAATGACACAGAGGACCTTATGTGGAGGGGGAGGTTGAAACAAGCTTTGGGTGCGAAGTGTGAGAAGGCGCAACCTTCTGCTCTGATCTCGTGTATGAGGGGAGGTGCGCGAGTGAGAGACCGGAAGAGCGGAGGTGCCTGGAGGGTTGGTAAAAGTGAATGCATGTGGGGAGCTTGATTAACTTACCGGACCCTGAGGAGCTGTTGCCGCTGGTCTTCTGCCGCTGGTCTTCTGCCGCCACCGCCATTGGAGTCATCGGGGGTAAAGCGTTGGTCTCACTGCACTGAGACCACTATTACCAGCATCACAAGCGGCGTGCACGCCGTCATGCCAGCACCCAGTACCGGGAGGCGCTTAAAAGCGGCACAGGGCTCCCGCAGCGCGGGCGTGCCCGGACCGCGCCCGGGCAAAGCCCGGGCCAAGGGCGGGCCCATCTCTGCCCGTCAAAGTCCAGAAGAGGCTGGGCCGGGCCGGGCATACCATCTAACGTCTGGACTAGGGCACAAGGAGCCCCAACATCAAGGTGTGTTTATTGTGTCTATTGTAAGTCCCCCTAGACCCGCTGAAGCTTCAGATTACGGCACTATGGGTAAAAGAAAAGAACCATATGCACCCCCGGGTGGAGGAATTGCGGGGACTTTAGATGCCTTTCTTACTAGGGCTGAGTCTGTCCTGATTAAAGAAATCCAGGCAACAGAAAGGCGCCTTTCGCTGGACACTATTGCTATCCAGAAACGTTCCTCGCTAGGAGGTATAAGTGTTGCCAAATCACCTGTGTCCTCCCAGATGGAGCCCCAGCATGCTGAATTTATAAGTATGACGGGGGCGGAGAATGGGGCCCATCCAATCTTATGCCTGAACGAAGTGGCCCAGGTGCCGCAATCACAGAGGAAACGACAGACATGGACACTGTTTTGAGGGGATGCGATGCCTTGTCATCATTATAACCGGAAGCATCTCCTTCGCAATCGGTCGGTTCTGTGATAATCCCAGAAATGTTGGTAACCCCCATGCCGTTGGTAATGGGTGATTCTGTGGGTAGTGAGAGTACTACAAGATCTAAAAAATCACAGAGAGATGGTTTGTCAAGGCCACCTATTGCTATTAATAACAAGCCAACAGCTAAACGGAGTCGTGGGGGTACTATACAAAAACATAAAGCCAGGCTGAAGCAGTCAACTACCAAATCGATGACCACTGGTCTTACGGTTACAGAAAAAGACTGAGGTCCGCTTCCTGCAAACAAGCCTAATGGTAACTCCTGTATCGCAGTGGGCCCTGACAGTGACACTGACCAATGGAAAAGGCTAGAGACTCTGGTCACAGTTTTGCTGAATCCACTGTTAAGTAAATTGTCAATAATTGAGGAGCGGTTGTCTTTGATGAAAAGGCCAAGGATTTGCCATTGTAAATGTAACTGAAAAAATGTAGACCCCAGCCTTGCAGCGGTCTCTGAGAGTTCTGTGCCTTTAGCAGTTAGAGGGCCCCAGTTAGTACAATTTACAGATGGCCAGAAACAACCGGGGGATGCTCCAGGTGCATCGCCAACCCCTGGGAACAAGGGAGGTATTAATAGCATGAATATAAGTCAAAAACCAAACCCCAGGACAGAGCTCCTAGTTATCACTGCAGCAGGTCCGGTTACGGACATTAGTCATCCTACGAAGATGTTGGGAACAGAGCCGGAAGTCCCTCAGCAAGGTGTGGGTCGACTGCAACCTTATCCCGTGGGCCAGTCGTTAAATCTACCGGAGGCTTCCTCCCCACTTGTATTGATCTTGGGAAATGTTCCACCCTTGAAGGAGGGGCAGCTGGAGTCTACTACGCAGCTAATGAATAAATCCCTACATTGGCTAACTCGTCAAGTAAACATAAAAGGGATTCGGGGGGACACACTGAGCAACCAAATTATAATGGCAAGAAGAGTGGAAAGGATAGGACCAGCCCAAAAATCATTGCGGGGAGATTGTGTGAATCTAAACTTTAATAATCGGGCAACGCCACACATTCTCATTGATCAACTAAGTTGGATCCCACGTGACAACTCTGAAATCAGAGCATTGCCTTATGCATTCTTTTTTAAGTCACCGCACAGTCATGGTTGTGGGAATGGTGGGTTAGGCGTGCCCATGGGGTGGAATGGACACAAATTCGGTACTCTAGAAAACTTGGGTGGTATGGGAGTAAGTACAGTAAACAGATTTGCTCCCTTGAGTGGGTTGGATTGCTGCAACTGACTAATGTCAGAACCACCTGTCAGCACTCGAAAGAACAAAGAGTTAGCAGGGCACCAAACTTCACACCCAGATAAGGGGTGCATGATAGATCCAGTATGTACCCAATCTAGTAGCTTGGAACTGCCGTTACCATCATGTCCCGCTCTATTATCCTACATTTCCTGGAACATTGCGGGCCTGCAGTCTAAGGTAGAGTCATAAGACTGGCAGGGCTTTATAGAGCAGTAGGATATCTGCATATTCCAGGAGACGTGGTCAACCAAACCATTATATCGGTTGGGATTCTTAAACTTTTTCAAACCGGCTGTTCAGGGGCTGAAGGGCAGACCAGCGGGGGGACTAACCATTTGGGTAAAGCAGAATTTGGGTTTTATCACGAGTATAGTCCCTATTGATAGTCCTGACATTTTAGCTGTACGTTTACAGGCCAACTCAACTATGGAAATAATGATTGTAAATATCTATGCAAGGGGCCTTTCTGGGGGAAGGCAATCTAATACAGTTGGCTGCCTAGAAGATTTTCTGGGTGGTCTGGCATGTACCCCCTTACATAGGTATAGCTGGGGATTTCAACACCACCTTTGAACCCCTTGGTAGTAGGACTCGATACTGACGGAAGACGAGGATGCATTATGGAGTGTTCCTAGTTTAGAGATACCCTGCATCAAGAGATGGTCAGAAGCAGCCCTCCAACTTAAGGCATTATGTTTGGAGGGTGGGCTTAGAGCAGTAAATGGTCGCTCACCCTCCGATAAACATGGAGCCGCCACATTTGACAATGGTGTGAGTACGAGTAGGATCGATTATATACTTTTAAGTTTAGATTATTGGTCCGAACTTCGTGATATGGAGGTTTTGGAGAGAGTGGAAAGTGATCACAATCCACTATCTTTAAAGATGGAACTTAAGGGTACCCTACAACCTCCAAATTCACTATTGCTACCTTCTACTAGTAAAGTTTAGCTTTGCAGTAGTATGAGGAGGGTAAAATGAGATAAGGTTGTGTCTAGCGAAACAATACTTATTGATATAAGGGCAGCAGTCTCAGAGACTCTCGATGAGATGCGAGAAATAACAACACAGTCCGAGATAAATGAGAGAAGAATGAAGCTCCATGAGGGTCTGTTTAGTAAAATAAGTACCTTCTTTTTAAAACCGGCTAGTAGTTCAACTAAGCGGAAAAGTAAAGATACTAGTTGGTACAATAAGGACTGTAGGGTAGCCTATAAGTCACTGGCGGCAGCCATTAAACTGAAGGATTACACTGCAGTAAAGCGTTAAATAAAGCCAAAAAGGTTTTGGATGAACATAGGTGGGTAGATCTCTTCCAGGCTAGCATGGATGGTAACTCCCAGTCTTTCTGGCATCAGGTTAAATGGGGAAGAGGGGGACAGGCTCCCATTCCCCATAATTATGTATACCCGGAGAAGTGGGTTTCCCATTTTGCAACGCAATTTGCGTTGGAGACAGGAGGCGAACTCGAGGCTGCCCATACCATCTCGTTTTCTGGTAGAGCTTTAGAATTTGATATAGGGGGAAGTCAAAATAGCTTTGAGTTCAGTTGCTAATGGTAGAGCACCCGGCCCCGATGGTGTACCGGCCGATTTGTTCAAGAAAGAGAAAGCAATCTGGCAACAATATATTCTCCTGTTAGTAAATGCGATAGCTATTGGGGCAGCCATTCCAGATTGGAAGGGCGCAGAGATTCTGCCAATATACAAAAAAGGAGATTGCTCATGCCCAGGCAATTATAGAACAATCAGTATCATAGATGCCATTCAAAAGATCATGGGTAGAATGGTACTAAACAGAATGTGAGACTGGATTGAAGACAATAAGATATTAACCTCACTACAGGCAGGATTTCGCACCAACGTGAGCACAATAGACCAGGTCTTTCGGTTTGTTCTGATTTATTGACGTGACGTTGTGTTGACTGGTGGCACCATCTATGCAGCCTTTGTGGACTTAAAATCCACCTTTGACCTGGTTTCGCGGAGTAAACTTTGGAGGGTATGCAAAGATCTGGGCATGCCGGCAGAAATGCTATTTGCTGTAGAACAATTACACATAGGAAATTTTGCCCAAGTACGCTGGAGCACCCAGGGTAATAAAACTGGTCCATTCCCAGTATTGAAAGGAGTGCATCAAGGGTGCGTTCTGGCACCGACCCTATTTTCATTGTTTATTAACGGTGTTGTAGATTATTTCTCTGCATTTCCAAATGACGCACCATCCCTTGCAGGTGTCAGAATTCCCATACTTAGGTTTGCAGACGATACTCTGATTATTTCCAAGACCCAAAGTGGTCTGCAGAGGGCTGTACTAAGATTTGAAGAGTTCTGTAAAGATCGTGGGTTGGTGATCAATGCAAATAAAACAAAGCTTATGGTTCTGCATAAGCATAGAGCAATTAAGGGCAGAGTGCTTCTTAACGGAGAACTATTGGAGTAGACTGATGTTTTTAATTATCTGGGTATCGCGTTTGGGAACAGACTCAATTGGAATTTCCAGATAAACACCTTGGCCCTAACGCATAGTCAATGAGCTGGTGCTTTGTTGAAGGAATTTAAGACTTCATATACTCAACCCATGCACCCTCTACTAAAGATATACAACACCAAAGTACTAGCTGCTGTCACCTATGGTGCAGAACTATGGGGTTTTAGTGATATAAAGCCACTAGTCTTAGCACAGAATACATTTGTGAGAAGTGTTATTGGTCTGCCACGGAGCACACCATTAAAATCAGTCTTCGACGACCTGGGTTGTAGCAGACTGGAAGAGGTTGCTAAGTTTCGTCCAATAGCGTCCTGGCAGAGACTATGGACAACCCCAGAGTTGTGTCAATATGCAGCTGCTCTTAAAGATGTATGGGTCCTAGATACCTCATATAAGATCAAGTGGCTGCAAACCTTGAAAACTACATTGGTCAGTGACAATGATAGTTGTGTCTGGAACACGACGAAAATTATTCACACATTCTATTTGTCTGTTTGGCATACCAGACTCCACGTAATAAATGGCTGCGTCCACTATGCAAAAACATGGGCCTGAGGAGCAGTGCTATTGCGTTGAGAATATTACAGACTGACACTGGTGCCCAGTGTGTAGTAGCTGTTGCTAAATTTTTAAGTTGGTCTTGGTCAATACGAGAAAGAAAAATGGAAGAAATTGGCATGACTACCTCAGTTTACCTAAATCAGAGTCTGTAAAGAAAAAAGATAACAAAATGAAAAAATGAAGTGTCAATGGATAAAACAGGTATTGCACCAGAAAGTGGTTGTTACTATGATATCAGGTGGCATTCCCGGTTATTACTGCATCAACACTCTCTCTGTTTGTGATAAACACCATAGCCTTTTTTAGTGTATCTACCACTAGTGTCACACAAAGTTATGAGCCCCAAAATTATTTTCCTTGCTCCAGAATGCCTATTGTATATTGAGTCATCTAGGTCCTTTTAATATTATCATGAACTTTTGATCAATGTATTTAATCAATCAAAATTTTTAATGTTTGGATTTTTAACATGACTGTTTTTTTATAAGCACTCGTATTTAGATTGTAGCATTTTATGGGGATTATCTGCTTTTTTATTGTACATTGTCTTTTATGATCTTAATTGATCGAAATAAAGATTGATTAAAGAATGCATGTGTTCAGGTAAGCGGCCTATGCTGTGCAGAGCCTTGTTGGTGTGCCTGAAGAGTTTGAAGTGGATGCGTTTGTGTATGGGGAGCCAGTGGAGTTTTCTTGAGGAGTGAGGAGGTGTGGGTGTGTCTCAGGAGGTTGCGGACAAGTCTTGCTGCATTGTTTCTGGATGGTTTGGAGTCTGGTCAGGAGCTGTTTATTGATTGCGGCATAGAGTGCGTTGCCCTAGTCCAGTCTGCTTGTTCTGTGGGCTTGTGTGACTGTTTTAGTAGTGTTTTCTGGAATCCACTTGAAGGTTTTTCGCAGCATCTTCAGCAGGTGGAAGCAGGTGAGGTAACTGCTTGACCTGTGTTCTCTCGTCCAGGTTTTCATCCAGGATAAGTTCCAGGACTGCCGGTCACCCGATGAGTCCCACAGGGAGGTTTTGTTTCCAAAGATCACCACCTCGGTTTTGTCCGTGTTGAGCTTGAGGCAGTTGGTCCTCATCTGTGTGGCTACTGCTGTCATGCAGGTGTTGAAGTTGGTCTATTTCACAGGAGTCGTGTCTGAGAGGGAGAGTATGACAATTTTCCAAATATTTAAAACCAGCCTTCCTTTCAGTCAGTCTATTTTTCTCCCAACACACACACACAACATCTATCTTCGCCGACACACTTCCAGGTTCTAGCGTGTCTCAGAATGGTGTCCACAAACTTGTGATCAGGGCCACAGTGACTACACATTGAGCAGGTGCAGATTCCAGAGTAAAAGTGTTTGCTGCTCCGCCGCTGACCTGGGATTCCTGCTTGTCACTTACGAGAGAGGTGTGACCAGTATTGTCGAGGGGTGTCCGATATTCTCTGCAGCTGACTTAACAGATGCTAGTCGATAGACAGCCACCCCTCCATAGTGCAGGTCTGAAATATACAACTACATACAAACATTGCATTGTAGTCACATTTCTAAATGTATGGGGCCAGTCAATGCTTGTGTGTCACTCAGCCTGGCAAGCAGAGTCTGGCAGCCCATTCCCTGATATATTGGCTCCTCATTAATCATGCACCAGTCTCAATCCCACTCCCATTCTCCCACTTGGGGAACCTTATCCCCTCCCCTTAGTCTTGCTATGTTTTGTTTAGCCACTACAAGGCCTAATGAGAGCCAGATCCTGGCGTATTTTGGTGGAGGCTCCTCTCCCCATATATGTAAAATGTATTTTTTTGCAGTTGTCGGGGCGGGGGTTCTCCAGTCACTGCTCCCATTATTTTCTGCAGATCGATCCAGAAAATCTGAATCTTTGGGCAGGCACATAGCATGTGGAAGAAGGTTCCCTCAGTTCCGCAGCCCCTCAGACATAGGTCCATGACGGCGCGCCCCATCCGTCTAAGAGTTGTGCGTGCATAGTAAGATCGGTGCAATATGCGTAGAAAAATTCATCTGAACCCAGTCTGTATAGAAACCTCCTGGAATGTCCCCAGTGCCTCCTCCCACACCCCGTCATCACAGTCTCCAATGTTGGCCTCCTACTTGGATCTCAATACAACTAGGAGATCCGGAGAATTGTTTGGAAATTTTCTATATATTAGAGAAACTGTCTTTTTTGGTAATGTTTCAGTTAGGATTCTGTCCTCAAGGGGGGAGTGTTCTGGCAGGGAGGTCTCCCCAGGGATATGTGTTCTGAGGGAGTGTTGGAGCTGAAGGTATCTAAAAGGCTTGGTGCAAGCCAGTTCATACTGGGCCTGTATCTCTTCCCCAGTGAGCATATTACCATTCCTCCAAACATCTCCAAGTGCAGAAATTCCTTTGAAGTCCTACTGCGACAGTGCGTTACTATGCCATAGTGGGGTCATATCAGTCAGCTTCTCCTATCCTATCCCAAGAAGGACGTGGCAGTTTGCCATATTTGAGTATCGTGTGTGATTGGGGAAATGCGTTTTTACCCTTCGGTGAACTGTAGAGGATGTATTGAAATCCTCCGGGTCCCATGGAGAGCCGCTCTAACCTATAGTTCGGGTCGTCCCAGGGGGCTAACACCCAATCATTTACTATCACTAGATGCTCTGCCCAGTAATACTTCCTTATATCTGAAAGGCCAATACCGCCATCATATACCCCAAGTACTGACTTGGTTAGAGTAGTTCTGGGCAGGGCCGCGTTCCATAGCAAAGATCGTAGAAGGGAGTCAATGGACTGGAAAAAGCTATCTGGTACTAGGTGAGGGGTGCTTTGCAGAGTGTAGAGCATTCGGGGTACTGTCATCAATCTAAAACATCACCGCCCGCCCCAATAGAGAGAGCAGCAACAGTTTTCTGTGCTCAATGTCTACCTTAAAACGTTCCAGGAGAGGGTATAAATTCAAGCAGTAAAGCAGGACAGGGTCCATGGTAACGTAGATGCCTAGATATTTAAAGTGTACAGCTGACATAGGCAGCTCCACCCCTCTAGATAACATGGGACCTGTTATTAGGTGCATAAGGGATTTCCCTCAATTTATTCTGTAGCTGGAGTACTGACCAAAGGTACAAAGGATGTGTGTGAGGCGGGTAATCGTGGCGGGGGGATTTGACACATAGAAAAGGATATCTTCCGCATACAGAGAAATGCGTTATTCCCATGATTTTCCCCACGTTACTCCCATCACAATCGGATCTTGTCGGACCCATCCCACCAAGGGTTCCAGGGCCAATGTGAATATTAAGGGGGAGACAGGGCATTACCCTAACCTAGGATGTGGGGGCCATGTATAGTAATCGCATCCAACCCAGGAAATTTAGACCGAAACCCATACATTACAGTGTTCCAAACATATATGTCCATTTGAGGGTGTCGAACGCCATTGAGGCATTCATGAAAATAAACATGGTGGATATTTTGTTGTTTCTGGAGCCCGCCATCACTCCAAACAGCCAACGCAAATTGAAACGCGTTCCTCTGTTAGGCATAAAGCCCAACGGATCTGGATGCATGAGGGTAGTTATAACCTCGCATAGTCCAGTAGCCAGAATCTTGGCAAGAACCTTGATCTCCACATTGAGGAGAGAAACTGGGCGATAAGAATTGCACCTCTCCGGCGATTTCTCCGTCTTATGGATAACAACTATCGTGGCTAGGCACTGATCTGATGGGAGTATATGTTCCTCCCTCGCCTCCTTCCACATGCGGAGCAAGTGGAGTATTAATCTGGATGCTAAGAATTTGTATAGTTTGATAGGAAGACCATTAGGCCCCATCGCCTTGCACAAGTTCAGTGCTCGTATTGCCAGTTCTATTTCGCATGGTTCGATATCTGCCTCTAAATAGTCTCGGTGCTCCTCCGAGAGGGTCGGGAGCTTAATGGGTCCGAGGAATTCATGGATCTCTGCACTGGACCATTGGGTAGTGGGTGAGTATAGTTGCTAATAGTATTGTGCAAATGCCTCCGAAATCCCTTCCAGATCGAAGACATTTTCACCTGACCCTGTCACTATTTGGGGTACCCATCCTCTTACGTGGTCCCTTTTTCTCGAGCCATGCGAGCAGCTTCCCCGTTTTGTTTCCTCCCTCATAAATACGCTATTGGGTCAAAGTGTGTATGTTTTTCGCCCTCTGTTCCATTAAGTCTTTATATTCTTTTTGCCAGAGACGAAGAGTATGAATCTGACCTTCATTCAGGTTGTTGATTCCCTCTCTTTCTAAGGACTGTATTTCGGTCTCAAGTGCGAGAAGTGCTTTCTCTTGTTCTCTGCATAGCCCCACTATCTGTGAGTATGCAGTGCCTCGTATAAATGCATTAAAGGCTTCCCAAAGTGTTAGGTTGGAGGTCACCGACCCCTCATTAATTTCGAAGTAGGTGGTCATAGCCTTGTCTAGATTTGCCATGAACTTAGAATCTTGCAGATACCAGGCATTAATGCGCTGTGCTGCCCAGGCTGTGTTGGCACGTCCCCATATTTCTATCTACACCGGGAAATGGTCTGAGATTCCACGGGCCAAGTGTCGTACCTCAGCTACTTTCGCCAGGTGGGCAACGTGTGTAAAAATATAGCCCAATCTAGAGAGGCTTAAATGCGCTCCGGAAAGGAAGGTGTATTGTCAATCTGCCTGATGTCGTGTGCGCCAGGTGTCTGCAAGGCCAAGGGCCCTCACAAAATTGGACAGTGCTGGGTCCCAGTGGATAATGTGGGTTCTGGTATGTCTGTCTGAGGCTGGCAAAAGTAATGCATTGAAATCTCCCCCTATCAGTAGAACCCCCTCATGCAGGTTAATCAATATTTTGCTCAACCTCGGGAGTGTGATGCAATGTAATCTCGGAGGAATATAGGCCGAGCATAGGTTACTTAGGATACCCTCCATTGTGCCAGTTTGCACCATGTAGATTTCCTGTGGGTCAACCCAAGTTTTGTGTCCGATAAAGGGTGTGGGATTTTTAATGAGGATGCCCACTCGCCTAGAATCAGTGGTATATCCTGAGTGTGCCACCATTGTATAACCTCCCATATTCATCGCCTTGCAAGTATTGCCTAGCAAGTGGGTTTCCTGCATTAATACGATGTCAGGGGAGTGTTTACAGATAAATTGGTGGACCATGCTCTGTTTAATCTTGTTGCCATGGCCATTCACATTCCACGAGAGGATCGACAGGCGAGATCTGGTTTTAAGGGGGATCGCCATCTTGCAAGATAAACTGGATGGCGAGTGGCGTCGAAATATGGATATTGTCCCAATGTGATATTGTTAGTTTTGGTCTCCAAGTGACTGCATCTGCTCTAACAACTAACCCCATAATCTCAAAAACTCCCCCACCCTGCTGCCCTGCCCAGTGGCAACTGAACTGCCCACTCTTGCCTAACTGGCAAGGTGCCTGTCGCCCTAGAAAGAAAAAACATATTAGTTAATCATTCATTTCATTTCATAAGGCTTTATTCGAACATAAAACAAGTTCATAAAAGCACACGTTAAAAACAACATAAATAAGGAAATTTCATCAGCATAAAATAGTTAAAAAAGCATACTTTTCCTAGCATTAATGGATTTAAGTAGGAAAGTAGCAGTATAAAAACACACATCCGGATAATGCAAATTAAAAAGTAAACTCATACAGTCTTGTAACGATCTAACCCCATATTTAGCAAACATGGGTTTTAAATAAGCTATCCGGATGAATTTATACAATTGACAGAGTAGAAGAAAGTGCATGGTACTTTGTGGAGTGCAGTTATCACAGGGACATGGGCCGTCTGGATGTTTGTTCAAAGAGGGGAAGGCAACAAGGTTGTGGACTACTCCCATTCTAAATCTAGTTAACACAAACCGATGTGCCTTCCAGGTTACTTGAGACAGATAGGGTTGAAAACCCACAACTTTGTTTAGATCATGGTAAAAAACATAGGATGAAAGATTAGAGCTGCTATAATGTCTCTTAATGGCGATCTGATTTAAATTACATTGTTTAAGATGGGATTTGGGTACCACGTCTACCCCATGGTGATCCAAAATAATGTCGATGTTAAAGATCTCCCGGAAATTATCAATAACATACTTCAACCACGGGATCCTTGTGTAATAGTCCAAAGCAAGACAATCAGAAATGATGGCTCTACACAAAGACGTCTCATCTTTGATCCATATTGAGCGCCATAGAAGCAGGGGTCTAAGAGAAATCAAATCGGAGAGGTAATGCATACCCAATTCATTATGCACTAAGGCATTAGACACAGAGCTTGGTAGGCACAAAAGTTTCTTCAAAAATGTATTCTCCTCAACCTGAAGAGATCCTGCCGGGGCATAGCCCCATATACCAGCTCCGTATAGGGCAATAGAAACACACCGTGATTGAAAAATTTTAAGCATGTCCTTTACCCGCCTATCTCCTAATTTGCTTGCCATGGTAAAAATTCCATAAGCGCTCCTGGCCATTTTAGATTATTATTTGAAAAAGTAACCCCCAAATAGGAAAAGTTGTCAACAGCCTGAACCTTTTGGCCCTCTATGAAGAAGGCAGGTTGTTTCTTTCCTGGTCTACGCCCATATTCCATAGTAAAAGTTTTAGTTTTATTTAAAACTAACTTTCTGCCTTTAATAAACTGCATAAAACCATCCAATAGCTTTTGAAGACCATATGGTGTACGAGAAATTAAAACCGCATCATCCGCGTAAAGTAATACTGGGATATATTCATTATTAATTTTGGGGGCGTCCACTGGCAGGGATTTAAGGAAAGAATCAATCTCATTAATAAAAAGTATAAAAAGCAGTGGGGCTAGGACACAACCCTGGCGTATTCCACGGCCAATCTTAAACATGGGTGTACATTCACCTTGCGGCCCATATCGGACACAAGCTCTCAGTTTGGTGTATAGACGTGCTAAAAAGAAGTTAATACCCTCTGGAGCCCCCATTTCCAACAACTTTGCCCAGAGAATGCCGTGGTCCTCCAAATCAAATGCACTGCTTAAATCCGCAAAGCAGAGATAAATAGTGCCCGTCTTGGCCAAGGTATATTTGCCAATGAGCAGTTCTAAATTTAAACACTGCTCAATCGTACCACGACCCTTCCTAAAACCAAACTGGCTCTCGGCCAAAATACCGTGTTCTTCCACCCATTCCTCCAATCTTACCAAGAGCACTCGGCTCATAACTTTTACCGAGGAATCTAGCAGGGAAATTGGTCGATAGTTTTTGGCTTCCCCACGATTACCCTTCTTAAAAATTGGGACTAAAATAGATTCTTCCCAGGTCGGGGGCATTTCACTACTAGCTGCTGCATTAAAGATATTAGTAAGCAGAGGCCCCCATATTTCTGGGACCAATTTGTACACATCAATTGGTACCCCATCTGGGCCTTGTGCTTTCCCCCCTTTGCTGTCCCGTATACTAGCTAAAACCTCTTGTACCGTAAAATCTAAAGGGATATGCGGCCATCTATTCTCTATAACATTAGAAGCACCATCTGATTGAAAGATTTTAGAGAAATGCGAAACCCATTCTGTCTGTAATACATTGGAGGTTAGTTCCGGAGTGTTATCATTTTTAAGAAATGGGGAATTAACAGTTTTCCAGAACAAGGAACAATTATTCAATTCGGCTGCCTTAGTCAAATTGTCCCATGCCTCCTGACGAAGTTCTATTTTCCTCTGGTTAAGGGTTTCTTTATATCTGCCTCTTAAATCTACAACCAGACCCTTATCTCTAGGTTTAGCAGATAAGGCAGATTTCAACTGCCTCAAAGCCAGGGTGCAGGTAGAATTAAACCATCCCCGTAGTCTATCCTCCTTATGTTTACGTGTACATGTAAATTTAGAGTTGATGACCGCATTAATACTAATAAAATGCTCAATAAAGCAAAAAGTACCAATTTTACCTTCTAGGATCATAGTAATATCTGCCAGACAGCTGGATATAATAGAATCCGACGTAATGTCGGCCTTGTCTCCCTTCCATCTGAGTCTTGTGCCGTTGGGGCGCTCGGCCTCAATACAATTAATAATACGGGCCGGGGTATGAGCATCAACATTTTCCCACAGCATGGCCTTTACTACCAGGCAATTATGGTCACTAAGTTGGATATCTATTATTTTTGGGGCCATAATCCAGGCCTCTAGGCCCGGGGAAATACAGATAAAATCTATAACTGAGTTCGAACCCCGACCTATAAAGGTAGGGCAAATCTCCCCCTTAGCGTTTTTTTCGTTTTCCATAATATACATATTATATGATGCGAGGAACTTATTTAAAGCATCTCCATAGTAATTATGTGGAAAGTGAAGAAACCCGTCCTCGTGACCATCCACCAGCCCACAGACATTGGCCTCTGAGAAGGGGCAGGTAGTGATATTAAAATCCCCAGCCATAAGCAAATCAAAGACTTCATTGGTATCCCTAAGGAGATCCTCCAATGCATTGGAAAGATCTTTAACAGGCTGGTCCCTAGAATCTATAAAAAAATTGTTATAAAAATTAATTAAAAGGATATTTCTGCCTCCATTTATATGCAGCCATAAGATTTGGGAGTTAGTCCCAACTGGGATATATTTGATAACTGACAAGGGGGCTTTAACTGAGATCAAAAAAAGTAAGCCCCCCTTTGTTCTTCCTGATACCGACCCCAGTGCAGGTAACTGATATGAGTTAAAACCACTAAAGCCTTTAAAATCGTGCACCATGTTTCCTGTAGGCAAATTATGTCAAAGAGATTTAAAAATTCAAACCACCCTAGACTCTCAGCTTTTGATCTAATTCCAGCGATGTTCCAGCTAACAATATAGCAACCGGATAAACCATATACGTCCATCCCTGGATCAGTAGTGTTATTGGCCTGTAGGGGGGTGGCAATATTACAGAACTCTCCGTCTGATACCGGATAACCTATTATGTCACTTTCCTGAGGGGTTACCCCCTCCTCCGTTCGAGATTCCGTATATATAATGGGAACGGCCATCTTATCCATAGTGAAGGAATTTTTATTTGACTCTAGGGCGACACCCGTCTCCTGTCAATCATTTTGGTCCAGCCCACTCAGACATTGAAATCGATTGGCAGTGAGAATCTGGGGGCTGTTTACCCAACTAGACACCTCTTCTCTCCTCAATCTCGCTCCCCCCTGATGCACAGGGAGGTGTTCCATATGATGACTATAGAAATACCCCAAAGGGCGGAGTGAAATGCCCTGACCAGTGCTGGGACGAGACGAGGCACGGATCAAGGCTGTCGTGGCAAGATGGGGATTACCAAAATTAATAATAATACAATCACCAGAGATGTCTTTGGAGGACATTCCAATCCAATTGGTTCTGGTGGTAGACAAAATCTGATCCGCCAGAGCCACAGGAAAGCCACATTCACGATTGAGCCATGCCACAGTTTTATTTTTGAGAGAGTCGTGAGATTCAGCATGGCGATAGGGCCCGTCCTCTCTAATAGGTGGCACATTAGTTAGTACTGCCACGTATGGTGCACAGTCAGGTGGCAAATTAGGTTGGGGGAGGCCTGGGTTGTTGGAATTCCCCCTACCAGCGGACCAAGCCGCAGTCCCCAAGGCTTGAGTAGCTACATTAGCGGGAGTATTATTAGGACAGGGAGGCTTAGATGAGATAGCAGTGGATATATCCCGGGGAGTAGGTCGTATTATGTTACCTTCAGAGCCCTGCCGTTCGATAACTAAATTAGTCCTATTTACAGACTGTAGGGGGCTAATGGTATCAGCACATGACTGGCCAATATCAGATACTTCCTTGGGGTGTAGTACCTTATTACCGGTTAGCCCCACTGTTCCACTAGCCGCAGTGTGCGGATGGGAACTGTTTATAGGGTTCAATCATGATTGCACCAGTTCACTTAATCTGTTCATTTCCCTAGATACAGCCTCAAGTTTATCTAAAAGAGGTGTGATAATTTTGCCAAACCTACTATCAATAATACCAATTAACAACTCGAGCTGATCTGGGGCCAGTATAAAAATATTGTTGTGTGATACCTTGTACTTTTAATACCACTTCCCTGTGCACTGAAACAGCGCTCCTAGCGCTGCAACGAACGCTACCTTCGCCATTACTGAGGGCGAGGCGCCACGGCGGACACGCCCACCTCAGCTGGCCACGCCCCCTCTTGACACTATAAAGTGCGCGCAGCTGGAAAGCGCGTCACTTTAATCCGGGAGTCTCCTGAGGCGGAAGCCGGGAGTGAATCTGTTCTTTTTAAAAATATTGTTGTGTGATACCTTGTACTTTTAATACCACTTCCCTGTGCACTGAAACAGCGCTCCTAGCGCTGCAACGAACGCTACCTTCGCCATTACTGAGGGCGAGGCGCCACGGCGGACACGCCCACCTCAGCTGGCCACGCCCCCTCTTGACACTATAAAGTGCGCGCAGCTGGAAAGCGCGTCACTTTAATCCGGGAGTCTCCTGAGGCGGAAGCCGGGAGTGAATCTGTTCTTTTTAAAAATATTGTTGTGTGATACCTTGTACTTTTAATACCACTTCCCTGTGCACTGAAACAGCGCTCCTAGCGCTGCAACGAACGCTACCTTCGCCATTACTGAGGGCGAGGCGCCACGGCGGACACGCCCACCTCAGCTGGCCACGCCCCCTCTTGACACTATAAAGTGCGCGCAGCTGGAAAGCGCGTCACTTTAATCCGGGAGTCTCCTGAGGCGGAAGCCGGGAGTGAATCTGTTCTTTTTAAAAATATTGTTGTGTGATACCTTGTACTTTTAATACCACTTCCCTGTGCACTGAAACAGCGCTCCTAGCGCCGCAACGAACGCTACCTTCGCCATTACTGAGGGCGAGGCGCCACGGCGGACATGCCCACCTCAGCTGGCCACGCCCCCTCTTGACACTATAAAGTGCGCGCAGCTGGAAAGCGCGTCACTTTAATCCGGGAGTCTCCTGAGGCGGAAGCCGGGAGTGAATCTGTTCTTTTTAAAAATATTGTTGTGTGATACCTTGTACTTTTAATACCACTTCCCTGTGCACTGAAACAGCGCTCCTAGCGCTGCAACGAACGCTACCTTCGCCATTACTGAGGGCGAGGCGCCACGGCGGACACGCCCACCTCAGCTGGCCACGCCCCCTCTTGACACTATAAAGTGCGCGCAGCTGGAAAGCGCGTCACTTTAATCCGGGAGTCTCCTGAGGCGGAAGCCGGGAGTGAATCTGTTCTTTTTAAAAATATTGTTGTGTGATACCTTGTACTTTTAATACCACTTCCCTGTGCACTGAAACAGCGCTCCTAGCGCTGCAACGAACGCTACCTTCGCCATTACTGAGGGCGAGGCGCCACGGCGGACACGCCCACCTCAGCTGGCCACGCCCCCTCTTGACACTATAAAGTGCGCGCAGCTGGAAAGCGCGTCACTTTAATCCGGGAGTCTCCTGAGGCGGAAGCCGGGAGTGAATCTGTTCTTTTTAAAAATATTGTTGTGTGATACCTTGTACTTTCAATACCACTTCCCTGTGCACTGAAACAGCGCTCCTAGCGCTGCAACGAACGCTACCTTCGCCATTACTGAGGGCGAGGCGCCACGGCGGACACGCCCACCTCAGCTGGCCACGCCCCCTCTTGACACTATAAAGTGCGCGCAGCTGGAAAGCGCGTCACTTTAATCCGGGAGTCTCCTGAGGCGGAAGCCGGGAGTGAATCTGTTCTTTTTAAAAATATTGTTGTGTGATACCTTGTACTTTTAATACCACTTCCCTGTGCACTGAAACAGCGCTCCTAGCGCTGCAACGAACGCTACCTTCGCCATTACTGAGGGCGAGGCGCCACGGCGGACACGCCCACCTCAGCTGGCCACGCCCCCTCTTGACACTATAAAGTGCGCGCAGCTGGAAAGCGCGTCACTTTAATCCGGGAGTCTCCTGAGGCGGAAGCCGGGAGTGAATCTGTTCTTTTTAAAAATATTATTGTGTGATACCTTGTACTTTTAATACCACTTCCCTGTGCACTGAAACAGCGCTCCTAGCGCTGCAACGAACGCTACCTTCGCCATTACTGAGGGCGAGGCGCCACGGCGGACACGCCCACCTCAGCTGGCCACGCCCCCTCTTGACACTATAAAGTGCGCGCAGCTGGAAAGCGCGTCACTTTAATCCGGGAGTCTCCTGAGGCGGAAGCCGGGAGTGAATCTGTTCTTTTTAAAAATATTGTTGTGTGATACCTTGTACTTTTAATACCACTTCCCTGTGCACTGAAACAGCGCTCCTAGCGCTGCAACGAACGCTACCTTCGCCATTACTGAGGGCGAGGCGCCACGGCGGACACGCCCACCTCAGCTGGCCACGCCCCCTCTTGACACTATAAAGTGCGCGCAGCTGGAAAGCGCGTCACTTTAATCCGGGAGTCTCCTGAGGCGGAAGCCGGGAGTGAATCTGTTCTTTTTAAAAATATTGTTGTGTGATACCTTGTACTTTTAATACCACTTCCCTGTGCACTGAAACAGCGCTCCTAGCGCTGCAACGAACGCTACCTTCGCCATTACTGAGGGCGAGGTGCCACGGCGGACACGCCCACCTCAGCTGGCCACACCCCCATGACTCCTCTCACACTGACATAAAAAGATGTGTCTTGCTAGGAAGCGCAGCGGACGGGCGCAGCGGGCGCGCCGTCAGCGCGCCGAAGGCGCGCCAAAGGCAAGCCCGTCTGGGCCCGTCCGGGCCTGGACCGGGCCCAGGGTCAGTCCCCCTGCCTCCTCCACTAGCCCCGTCCGCACCTGCTGGACCCATACCCAACTTCACCTACTTAATACGCGCCCTTGCTTGACCAGCTCTCGCTGCATCCCAAACCACCTGGAGACCGCTCATTACCATTGCTCGCAATGCAGTTTCACTCTTCCGCCCTGCCAACCTTATCTCTCTCTATGTCCCCCGCTACAGCTATCCTCCTCTAATCAGCGCACCCTGAAAGCAGGTTTGATTAATTGCCGTTCTCTTCCCCGGCATGCCAATGACATCTGGATGTCCATCTCTTCTGATGAATGGGATATTCTCTTTCTCACCGAGTCTTGGATCACAGACTCCTCCTCTCCGGATATCTATCTGGCTATTCCCCCAGGATATGATATAAAATGCTTGAACCGGGCTGGTGGTAAGTCTGGAGGCGGTCTAGCCGTCATTTTTAAATCCCTTTTCCAGTTGACTTTTACCAAACTCACCAACATTGGTACAATTGAAGCCATGTACTTCTCCATTTCCGACTCTGCGGCAGTTATCCTGGCTGGCACATTAGTCTATAATCCCCCCCCCGCCACCTCCCCCTCCCTCACTGCCCTCGTCCACCAACTGGCTGACTTATCTCTTAAACACCAATACTTCATTGTCCTGGGCGATTTTAACCTCCACATAGACAATCCGCTCTGTGTGAAGGCAACCAACCTGTTGGAAACTATGGATAGCCTCAATCTCAAGCAATTAGTTGCAGGTCCCACTCATGTGGCTGGCCACACTCTGGACCTCATATTCGCCAATTTTCCACTTATCACTGTCCTCCCGCCCCTCCCTCTTACTTGGACTGATCAGTACCTCATTCCCTTCTCTCTTACCCTGGGACGAAAATCTGCCCCTATGGCCCCAAGGAAGGAGTTGGGAAGAAAGTGGCACAAGGTTACATGTGCCACCTTGGACCCGTTATTCCATTTTCAGTCGGAGTACCTCTCCTCGGACATTGATGAAAATGTCTCTAGGCTGAATACTACCCTCGTTGAAGCGATTGATTCTATCGCCCCCCAGAAAATCATCACCTCCACTAGGTCGCGACCCTCTGCTCCCTGGTTTTCCACCTCCCTCCGGGAGGAGAAAAGCAGATGCAAGGCTCTCGAACGCAAGTGGAGATTAAACTACGACCTCGAAGCCAAACTTCTATATAGAACTGCCCTAAAAAAATTCCTTAAACAAAAAAAAAGCGCGATGAAAGACCACTTTGCCTCTCAAATTAATAAAGCTAAAAAAAACTCATCTAAAACGCTCTTTAGCATTGTTAAAGATTTTATTAACCCTCCGGCCAGGGCTCCTCAGAACACCGCGAGTCAGGCTCTTTGCGAGGGACTCTCAGACTACTTTCTCGAAAAGATTAACAAACTCTGTGTCTCCTTCCCCACAGGGCCTGTCACCTTGCCTTTTCCCACTAGTCCCCCAGAGTCACCGTCCTTTCTTTCATTTAACAAACTTAACCAGGACGAGGCTATCAGACTACTTATTCACTGCAAATCCGGTGCCCCCTCTGATCCTGTCCCCGCAAAAATCATGGGAGAACTGGCGCCTTCACTCGCCTGCCCCTTCCTCTCCATCTGGAATGCCTCCCTTCACCATGGCTTCTTCCCTACCACCTGGAAGGAGGCCTTGGTGATCCCTATTCTAAAAAAATCAGACGCTGATCCCACTGTTTTTGCTAATTATCGTCCCATTTCCCTTCTTCCTAAACCCGCCAAAGTCCTGGAAAAAGCCGTACAGCTGCAACTCACGGAATACCTAGAAAACCATTCTCTGCTGCATGGATCACAATCCGGATTCAGAGCCGGATTCAGCACTGAGACGGCCCTGCTGGAAGTATCCGAAACAATTCGAGAATGCGTGGACAGGGGCGAGGAGGCCATGCTGGTTCTCCTCGACTTGTCCGCAGCATTCGATACGGTCTCTCACCCCATCCTCCTTGACCGACTTAAGCAGATAGGCATTGGTGGCACTGCCTTTAGCTGGATCGAGTCCTTCCTCTCATCTAGAAGTCAAAGGGTACTGTTGCGTCCCTTCAAGTCTGAGAAAAAACCTCTGTCATGTGGGGTGCCGCAAGGCTCCGCCCTCAGCCCCCTGTTTTTCAACGTCTATCTTGCCCCCTTGGCCGACGTTGTGGAGTCCTACGGAGTCAGGGTGGTCTCTTACGCTGACGACACACAGTTGGTGTTCTCCTTCAGGGACCACTCGGACTCCGCATTCGTCAATTTTCGCCAATGCCTTAACAACATCAGTGTCTGGATGACCGCGAATCACCTCAGATTGAATGCAGACAAAACGGAGGTTCTGTTTTTTAATCAGAGAACCTCCATCCCCTCCTCCTGGTGGTGGCCCACGGCGCTTGATCCCGCCCCGTCCCCCGTTCACTCGGCTCGCAATCTGGGTTTCCAATTTGACGACTCCCTGTCATGCAAAACCCAGGTTAATAAAGTCACCTCCGCCTGCTTCATGAAACTGCGCATGATCAGAAAAATCCTTCCCTATCTCCCCCTGGATTCCCGCCGTACAGTCACCCAAGCCCTCATCACGTCCCACTTGTACTATGCCAATAGCCTCTATGCTGGTGCCCCCCAGTACCTGATAGGCCGGCTGCAGATTGTCCAGAATGCTGCAGCCAGACTGATCGGTAATATCCCGTACCGTCAATCTGTTTCTGCTTATCGGAGGGAACTCCACTGGCTTCCAGTGGCTAGCCGCATTCAGTTCAAGGTCCTCACCCTCACCTATCGAGCTGTCAACGACTGCGGACCTACTTATCTGAAAAAACGGGTTTCGATATCCCGCTCCACCAGATCCCTGAGATCTAATGACCTCCGCCTCCTGATCTCGCCCCGTTTTAGATTATCTAGAACTGGTGGCAGAGGGTTCAGTGTCATTGCTGCCAAATTGTGGAACTCCCTTCCAACTGAGCTGAGATTCTGTCCCTCTGAATCCATCTTCCGAGCCAAACTTAAAACCTGGCTCTTCTCCGGACTTTAGTCTCTCCACTGCTCCTCCTGCTTCACTCCCCCTTTCCCTTGGTAACTCTGGATTTTAGCGCCGGGACACCCCTTCGGGGGTAGCTGCGCGCTCTACAAACTACATAAAATAAAAAATAAATACATTTGGCTGGAATTAACAGTATTATTTGAACAGGTATACTCAGAGGTGCCTTTGTTAGGATCAGAGACCACATTCTTCTTACTTTTACGGGCTGCCTTTTTTGGCGGAGCAGTTCTTTTAAAATGTGTCCCTGATCTTAACACTCTATGTATTTTAGGAGCCACAGGGGTCGAACCTGCGACAACCTTGGAAGACCTACTAATATCCGGAACTTCAGGAGGATCGGTGTCACATGAAGAAACCTGGGTTAGCTCAATGACACATGCATCAGTCCTCACTGGGGGGTCTATATGAGTCTGTGCTTGGCTGTCCTCAGAAGAATGAATGTCAACAGAAACTAGTTGGCTCAGACATTCAGGGCCGCCATTACTAGTCAAACCCAAGGATAATCTGCGTTCCTTATTGATCTTATCTACAACTTTGACTAAATAGTTATCAAGCGTAGAAACAAAAGGCCTAGGAGTCCCTGTAGACTTAGACATGTTACAAAATATTAAAATTTATACAGTAAGAAAACACGGCCAGTTAAAAAGCACTTATTATGAAATGAGTCCAGCTATGTAGACATGCAACAAACTTAAAATAGTTCTATATCTATATAGCAAAAATAAAATTAACCCTATTGTAATACATAAATAGAATAGGGTTCTATAGAACAAAACAGGTTAAGAAATGACCATAAAATCAGGAACCGTCGTGGACGTCTTACACGGACAGCTACACGCCCTGCACAGGCAACCTTATGCAAGATGAATCAGTCCGCTACACGTATAGCACATAGGATAGTTCACGTCCTCTGAGGTTAATCACAGTACCTTTGTAACTAACTCCGGCATATGGTGAAGATCAGGGGGGTGGCCCCGCCCGGCCTCCTTTGGCCTCTGACGGCCACAGTCCCGCCCTTGTCCCGTGCTTCTCCCGGTGCTGCCCGCGCGCGTCCCGCGAGGCGGGAGGCGGGCCAAGCTCTTAAGCGCCCCACCCTGCTGCCCTGCCCAGTGGCAACTGAACTGCCCACTCTTGCCTAACTGGCAAGGTGCCTGTCGCCCTAGAAAGAAAAAACATATTAGTTAATCAACAACTGGGAGGTATCGAGAAGGCTGCAACCAAACTGCTCCTCCCCACTTTGCTCCAGCAGAGAACTAGATTTCAAAAGGAAGTAGTATCTACACAAAGGTGTAATTGATGTACAATGCTTATAGTTAACTTGGTGTCACTTATTCTGTTCTTTCTGTGGCATTCTGAGTTCCCCTCTTGTCGTAAACAAAGAAGACCCCCCTTACGGCTCATAAAACATGATCATCGAACTCCACTGCTGAGCCATAATCTGTATTGGTGGTGGGCCGAGGGTCCACTTCCGACCCCATTCAGGGATGCATTCAACCCCCCTCCACCATCCCCCATTCCTTATTTGCAGACTCATCTGTGTTGTACCGCTGCCTCGAGTGTGGCATTCGTTGTAGTTGACCTTCTCCTGTCACCCACCAGCCCTCCAGCCAGTTCATTGCTAGGTTGGGAGAGTCAAAAAAACATGTCTTCCCCTCTGCTATTACACAGAACCTGGCATGGAAAAGCATCATTTATTTAAGTTTGCGCCTCCTTAATTCCCACTTTACTTCCGTGAAGCTTCTCCGTTGTTGTTGAACCTTAAGGGTGTAGTCTGGAAACAGGGCGACAGGGGTTCGTTCAAATTTCAGATCCAGGGTACGCCTTGCTGCCTGCAGGATTACATCCCTGTCTCTGTAGTAAAAAATACAGGCCACGATGGTGCGAGTGGGCATGTCCGGTTTCGGGGGGATGGCAGGCACCACATGTGCTCTCTCGACTGCATAGAACTTCGAGAGTCCCCTGCGCTGGAGCACCGTATTGCTAAAGCGTTCCACAAAAAGATCAGTACTGGGTTCATCCGCTTTTTCAGGTATCCCCACCAAGCATAGGTTATTGCGCCTCGATCTGCCTTCCATGTCTTCCAGTCAAGCCTGCATAGTGATGTTGTCCTTAAGTAAAGAGGCTACTTGTTTTATTAGTTGGGTGGTTGTCTCATTGATCCCTCTGACCTGTTGTTGTGTCTCACTGAGCCTCTCTTTCTCTTTATTGAGCTACGCTTTCATGAATGACATCTCAGCCACTACTGAGTCTTGTTTAGTCTCTAGGGTTCCTTTAAGACTCTGAATGGCCACCATAATGTGCCTCAGTGATGGTTCCTGGGCCTCCTCACCCAACTGACGCGTGCTCCCCTCTGTCCCATTTTCAGCCTGCTTATGCGAAGGGAGGACATTTCTCTCCATCTTGCTCTGCTGGGACTTCTTACCCCTTCCTTACCCCAGCCAAGTTGAGAGTGCAAGACTCTGGGGCCACTTCGATGTCTTTCAGCTTCCGGTACCATTCCGCCCCCTCCCGCACTGCCGCCTGCCGCGAAGGGGACCACGGGAGTGAGGAGTGTAGGAGCGGAGGTCCGTGTCTCCATTCTTGGGCCACTCTCGCGTGGCCTGTCAGTGCTGAGGCCTCGGTAACAGGCCCCAGACTGAATGCGTCGTCCAGCCGGAGGTTTCAGGCCCTGAGCTTCAGTTGTTGTAAAAGCAGCCTGTCATGTGTTTTCATGTCCCCGAAGGCTAAACAGCGGGTGGATATTTTTGTGTGCTCTTCTCAGTCAGGTACCAGCCGCTGTCCCCAGTCCTTCAAGGCTCCCAGGAAAGGTAAGGGAGCAGGCCACTCCATCACAACACAGTGAGGGCTCCAAGGCAGGCTCCTGGTCCACTCACCTCCAGGGGATACTCCATGGGGAGGGCTTATCAGGCACGGGTGCATGCCAGAAGTCTCGCTCCTCTATAGGATATCGCTGTTGTGATCGTGTGGCTCGGTTCCCAGGCCCCCGAGGAACACACCCGGGGTCAATCCAGACTATGGATCTGGGCTCATCTGGTTGGCCCACTGGAATTGTCCTGATTCTGTGGAGGCGCACAGGTGGAAACAGGCCTGTGCCACTACGCAGCCCCAATCTGGCAATCAGGCCCCCCATGTCTCTACCCCCACAATCTCCTCACCTCCGTCTGCGCGTCCTTCAGTTTGGACTTCCACTCCTCGCCAGGTCTGCTCTGGAGCCCTGAGGCACCGCAGGTGTGTCCCGGTGCTTCAGATATGTCGTCTAGTCGAGCCGGGGGTCCAGCGCCATGCAGCCTCTGGTTGCCTCCCACTAGGCCCAAATCACCGCCCGGCCTCCGACTGGAGTGTCGCAGCAGGGCCTCCGGTTGTCGCGGCATTGCAGGGCCCCCTAATCCTTGGGGCAGCTCTCTAATCTTCGCCCCTGCGTGGTGCTGTCCTTCGTTTCTCAGGCTCCTTCGCTGTGTGGCGGTCTGGTCTCGTGTTTCTCAGGCCTCTCTCACTGCCTCGATGGCGACCGGCCCGGCATCCTCTCCCCACTTAAGGTCACCTTGGCTTTTCACAGAACCCACGGCCCAATCGTCCCTGGACCTGGACCATGGGAAACGACCAAGTAGGGGAAGCCAGGGGAGGCGTTTTCCCCGCTGATTGATGGCGGATGATGGCCGGATAGATGGGCAGAGCGGCTCGGGCTAAGGAGCTCCTCTAGCTCGCGTCCACCATGTTCGGTCTCTGGTTATGTCCCCTGGAATTTACTTTTGATCATAATGCCTGTTTTGTGCTGCAGTGTTCCCTGAAAGTAATGCAAAGCAGTGCTGTGCTGTGCTTTGCTTTGCTTTGCATCAAGGGTAAGGGTGGGCGTAGTTCGCGAAGTAGCACTTCGCGAAGCTACGCAAAGTGAAGTTCGCACTACGCGAGCTACGCCTAGCACTTCGCGAACTGCGTAGTAACATGTTCGCACTGTGCAAGATGTTGTTTTCAATGATTGCACAGTGCGGACAAGCAACCGGCACTGTGCAATCATTGAAAATGGCATCTTGCACAGTGCGAGCTGTAGTTTTCTGCTGCTCGAGTAGATTTTTACTCGAGCGGCAGCTTTCTCAACGCGAACTGGTAGTTTCTCATCGCGAGCGGTCGCGAGCATACGCGACCCCTCGCAATGAAAAACTTGACCTTCTCGCGTTGGGAATCTCGCCGGGAGGTTTATTTTCCATGCTCGCGATCGCCAACTTGATGTTGCTGATCGCGAACAAGGAAAAAGTCTCGCTGGGATGTCATTTTGCTTGCTCGCGGTCGCCAACTTTACGTTGAGGACCGCGAGCAAGCAAAAAATGACCGCAGCACTACGCAACACTACGCTACGCGTGTTCGCACTGTGCTACGTGCAGTTCGCGTAGTGCGAAGTAGCGCGAACTTCGTAAACTACGCGAGCATAGCGTAGTGCTTCGCCCAGGCCTAATCAAGGGGATGTTCCAAGGGCAGTGCATGAGTGTTCCATGTTTCCAAGGTTTTTAATGCAAAGCCCAATCTACTAACAATAGTAGAGAGGGCTTTGTGCTAAAATATTTGCCTCTTTGAGGCAGGCTGTTAAAAAGAAAAAAAAAAATTTATTTCTCCAGACATTTCCAACTTTGCATCTGCTGCACTGTACAGCATGGATCCAAAATGGGAAACGTTTTAAAGTTTGCCTAGGTGTAGTATTTTTAACTGGAATGGTATCCTTCCAGCGCAAAAGTTATGGTAGACATCACGCACACAAGCTTGCACTATCATGCAAAAATGTGTGTGTGGCGCTAGACAACATGATTGTTAGACAGCGCTAACGTAATAGACATGGCGCTCTCCATCTCACGTCCCTCGTGCAGTGCAGTAGCTTTGGTTGCTGTGCTGCGTTTCATCGTTTTTTTAGTAAATCTACCCTAAAGTTTCTAAACCTTCCTAGAAACATTAATGACACCAATGATTATGCTATTAGTGAACTAAGATACAAGTAAATTATCATGAGAACCCTGCTAAGATTTTAGTAACATGTGAAACAACATTAAAATCTATTGAAACATATGAATTTGTAGAGCGCACATCCCAAACTGAGGTTTTTAAGGTACACTCCAATGAGATTACAAAGGTAAAGGAAGAACAATGAACTAAGGTAATTGCTAAGGATCACACAATTTTGTCAGGCAAGTAAACAGTTTAAATCGGGTACCCTAGTTGCACGTTGCACAATTTAGCCACTAGATGATGAGATAGGGGGTTTGATGATTGACAAAAAGGGTTGGGCAGCAGAAGCTTTATGAAGACATGGCTTGATTTTGGCTCGAGGTTCCAAAAACCAGGATTTGGCCCTGGCCTACAGTGGCTTGCACACCTCTAGATAAGTGCTTTTAAGCATGTTCACAAGGCTGACATTTTGTTGCAGGATCAATCAGTGATTTATTTTCTCTCCTCAAGTTACTTATTGACATCACAATAATCTTAGTTAAAATTACACCTGAACTTCACTTGCCAATTGTCCATGGCATGGTGAGTTACTTAGAGCGCCTAAGGCTACATTGCCCTGCATTTACACAACCCACACTCCTCACCCTTCACTGACACAGGTCCACCACTTACTGAACTCACAGGGCCTTCTGCTCACCCATTACTCACACGGCTCACCCTCAACTCACATGGACACACTTGTCCACCAGCAGTCTCATCTCATGGGCACCTCACTCGCCCTGCACTTATGTAGGCACGCCTTTCACTCAGCACTCAGAACACTAACCCTGCATTCGCCCCACTCACTGCCACCCAGCACTTACTTGGGCACACTTTCACACAACACACATTAAATTACCCAACACTCGTAAACATGCTCTTCCCATAGGACTAGATGACTCGTCAGTTCCATCCATAACCATAGGGTGGGTGCAAGAGGGAAGAATGTACTGAGGCTGTGGGATGGAATGAGAAGGGAGACTGAGCTGACGGTGTGGGGGCAAGATCAGTCTCAGTCTCTGGGGGTGAGCCAGGAGGGAGTAGGGATGTGGTACAGGAGGCGAAAGCTTCTGGGGGGACAGCGTGCACCACAGGCTAAGGGTGAAGCACTGCATCTGAGGCTGTGGGCAGGTGTGAGAGCTGTGTGGGGACTGCAGGCTGAGGGTGTGGTGGGCACAGGCTGTTGATGTTCTAGTTGGTAGTGTACTTAAGCCTTGCTGGTCTTCATACTGGCTGCTGTGAAGGAAGGCGGTGGGGTAACGGTGGCCAGACTTGTTTTTGCTACTTCTGAAGCCACAATGTAAACCAGCGTTTGAACCTATTGGCCTGCATAGTGGCAGTGCACTGCAGGGGCCGCTCCTGGAGGGCAGAGTGAGCTGAGGCTGTTGGGGCTAGCGTGGGACAGGGGAGCTGGTTATGGAGGAGCTGCTGTAGTTAGGGAGAGTGACCTGAGGCTGTGGGTTTGTGTGGGAAGAGTGGGTATTGGTAGGGGGCTTTTTGGGACATCCACCCACAGGTTGACTACAGCAAACAGCACACCCATTGGAAAGCCCGAAAGGGTGGTTGTGTTTGCTGCACGTCATACATACAGATGGGGAAGAAAAAAGATAAAGAAGCTCAGATATCATCACGCTTTATGCAGCACCCATTTTAATGAGGGACAACCCCTTATCGGCAGGCACTATTCACCTATACTTCTACCAGCCACACTGCTGCTGGCTCACAGAGGAATACTCGTAGACAATACTGTCACATCATCATTTAGGGGTCTTCCTCTTGTACACTGCCATGTCATTACATTTTAATAATGCAGACTTGTTAGGTAAGGGAACAACCCCAAGGAGCCAATAGCAGTGCAGCAAACACTTTGGGCCCGATTCACAAAGGTAAACTTAGACCTGATTTATAAGGGCTCAATTCACAAAGGTAAAATTGAATTCAGGTCTAAGTTTACCTTTGTGAATTGGGCCCTTAGATTTTAGGTCTAAACTTATACTTCAGTTCTAAACTTAGACTTCAGTTCTAAACTTAGACTTCACTTCTAAACTTAGACTTCAGTTCTACACTTAGACTTCACTTCTAAACTTAGACATCAGTTCTACACTTAGGGGCCAATTACGATGGCGGGCGGATCGCCCCCGCAGGGCCAGTGGTGGTCACCGCCGGCCCGGCGGAGGCGATCCACCCGCCATCCTGACTGCAAAGACCCCCTGCCATATTATGATGGCTGGGGGTTCCGCGGCAGACGGCAAGACCGTCTGCCGCTTTTCCGTCGGTCGACTCATCGAAGGCGGAAAGCGGGTTTAATATGATGGCGGTGTTTGGCTGTGGTCAGCCTTTCCATGGCTGCATTGCCGCCATGGAAAGGCTGGCGGTTCCTGCTGTTGGGGGCCCGTTGCGGGCCCCCAGGGTGTTGGGGGTGCACATGGGGGGTACCTATGATACCTCCCTGCCTTTGCATGTACAATGTGGCAGGCACCGAGCGGTGCCTGTCACATTGTGCATGTAAAAGCACAACTTGTATTTTTTCCATTGCGGTGGGTGCTGCTTGCTGCACCGCCCGCCACAATTTAAAATAAACAGGATGCGCCCGCCACACTGGCGGGCGCATCATAATTCGTATGGTGGGACCGTCGCAACTATGGCAGGCGGTCCCTTCCGCCATCGTAATCAGCCCCTTAGTCAATTCCTAATTAAGGAACTCACACAGTGAGACGCATCCAAAGATGTTTGCGCATCATGACATGAAGCCAAGCTGCTGGATTTACCTAGAATCCTTAAGGACCAATGCACCGTGGGATTAGGGATGTTCTCATAACCCCTATAAGTCTTCCCTTCATACCCACCTCTGGAAGTGACTTAAATACTATTCTGTGGTCCTGAAGAAGGTGACAGGCGAATTACTTGCTATACGGTAACGTGCGTTGACCTTTTGTTGGAAAACAGACCCCACCTCACAACACCGCAGCAGATAAGATCACATGCTGTTTCTCTGCTGAGGCCCATTTTGATGTATAAACTTCTGGGACACTTGTATGAATGTCGAGTATGTTAGTGTTATAGTGTGAATGAAAGAAAGAATGAGAGGTTTGGTATGTAGATAGTTGGTCCATCGTTGATGGTACCATTGTGTTTCTAACAAAATCAAAGAAACATGTATTACTTATTGTGTCACAATATATAGAAAGAAATTTGAAATGTATTTGTAGACTGTCTTCATTAATATATTTTTCAAATAATGTATGTAAGGAGTAATAGAAAATGTGATAACAAAAAAAAGTATGGAAAAGAAGATAGAATAAAATTGATCGTAAGACAATTCAATCACATGCGAATAATTGGGACAGTATCAACAGCGTGTATCAGCTGAACTGAAGTAGTACAGGTCAAGAGGGCGCTTATCTCTTTTCTTTTCTTTAGTAGACTTGTGTACTTACTACCAATTCTTATGTGAATTTAGAGTTTATCTGTTTGTATCTTTTATGTAATTCATGTACTCTGAATTCCTTCTGTATTGTAATTGGTTCTATTGTAGAGCGCTCTGACATCTTCGGGGAAAGTTTGTGCTACATAAAAACGCATAAATAAATAAAGTTTGTTACTTCTGTCTCTTATATTGGCTATAAAGATATCTTTGCCCACATTGCTTGAAATTCTTGAGCTGCACCCCTTACTGGAAATGTTACCCCCTGCCCCTCCCCCAGTCCGTCCCCCAGAAGGTTGGGTCCTGTTGGCCCCTGACTTTAGACAGTTTCCTTCGGAACAGCACTTACCCTTTCAATAGAGCCTGTGCATGGCAGGCCATGTTTACAAATAGAGACCGCAGCCTGTAAGTATTCTTTAATTGGCACCTGCGGGTCCATGAGTTCTCCTGAAAATGTTAATGCGAACCCGCGAGCCAGATTTTCCGAAAACATTGTCATTTATTTCCAGGCTCCTTGGTTGACAGGTGGGATAATCAATGCTTCGAAAACATGTTTTGTGTGATAATCACGGCGTGAATCACTTGTCTTCATTAAACTGTATCCGTCGACTGTTCCACAATATTTTCTCATCAGTGCGGCAGCCAGGAGGAGTCGGTTTTAATTGGAGGCGGGGTGACGCAGGAAAGTGCTGCGCATGCGCCCTGCCGTTGCTATTCTTTTCAATTGCCATTTTGGGGCGCACAACGGGTTACGGGGAACTGCCTAACCTTCAAAAGAAACAAGCTTATAAAGTGTCACTGTCTTTGTTAGACCGCTATCCACATTTTAACAGTTCGTCATTTAGTTGAAAATTAATAAAAAATGTTATGCAAGCTTCTCATGTCCCTTGGGGAAATAATTTTACAAGCAAAATGGTCCAGGCCTCCTTTGCAATTCACGTTCACAAATAAAGTGGAACAATGTGTTTCTTGCACTCAGGGCCGGACTGGCCGTAGCGGATGCCGGGCATTCCCCCGGTGGGCCGCAGGGGTGTTGGCCAGTTTTGGGCCCCTCGGGGCCGTTTTTGTTACAGGGCTGTTTGTGCAGCATAGCTGCAAAATCGGCCCTGTAACAAAATCGGCCGAAAACCGGCCCTGGTAAAGAGCTCTGCGGCGCCCCCAAGTCCCCTGGGGGTCGGCCGAGCACTTGGCCAGGGCCGGCTGTGGTTCCCAGTCCAGCCCTGCTCACATTCACCGCCACGAAAAGCCGACAAAAGGATTTCCTGGCAGCCAGTCACACACCAAAGGGAAACGGCACACAGCTCGCCTTGTACTCCATTGGGGAGTGGACCATGCCTCCTGAGAGACTCACACTTACGAGGTAGGTGACGTGACGCATGGGCCTCTTCAGCTGACTCTCTACGTGAAAGTGGCATGTCTCTTCTGCTATGCACACTTCCTTGGAAAATGAAACATGGCTGCCCGGGCACTCTCATTCCAAAGGAAAATGGCACATGGCCCCAAAGTCAATCACATGCAGGGCTTAAAGTGGGGGATTTATCTTTTTAAGCTTTAACGGGACAAAAGGTGAATAATGGCAAAATGCATATCAAAATCCTATCAGATGTCATCAAACTAAGCAACAATTCTGGAATGCATATTGTGAGTGATTGTGAGTGATGCAGGGCTGGGCAAAGAGAACTTTGTTTTTAGGTCTCACGTGGCATTGCAGCGCAAACCGCTGCTCGCCTCAGCGAGAGATCTTGTGAGAGAGGGATTTCAGAAGGGGGCTTGAAGCCCCGCCCCTCATTTCCATTGGCTGGCGTCACCGTTTATGCTAAACGGTAGCCTGCCATTGGAAATTAGGGTTCTTGGTTGACGCCCTTTCGCCTCCGATCCGACTGGGTCGCCTGCTTTGCTGCTGTCGCAAAGCACTTTCTAATTAGAAACACATGGCCCCATAAAGACAAGAGATCGATGCTTGTTTTGTCTGCGTTCAATGCAGTTTGTAAGAGTTAGGCCATTTTTAAACCCCTCAGGGACTCTTAAGCAAAACGAAGGGTGTCAGAGGTGTCCCTCCACCCCCACAAACCGCGTCAACCATCGGCGCGATGAATGAGTGTTCCACCCTGCTAGCGTAGAAGCTTCCGAGTGCTCTCGTACTTGGTGTCTGATGCTTCTCCTGCACTGTCGCCGTGTACACTGTCACAACAGACCGATAACTATCTATTTCAGGAAGTGCCCACGCATTCACCGCCTTTGAACAGCTCAACCCGCAACGGGGATCCCTGCACATACTCTCTTTAGATGTTTATTGTGACAAAACAAGGACGGTAGAGTTCTGTGCCAGGCTTCACCCCAGGGTCAGTTTATGTGCTCCTCTGCAAATCTGGCCACCGTTCCTTTACCAATATTCGTTGTGATTTACTCTCCTATTTAGCGCTGCACAATTTACGTTTTCGAGTATACCGCCCTAGCCCTCCCAGGATTTCTTCGTAATTCATAGGTCCCCACCTTCATGTCATCAGACACTGCCGTAAAACTGTGTGCTGTACTGCCCGAGACGATGACAGGTCCTTTTTCTCTGGTAGTCCGGGGCCTTTCTCTGTTTTGAGATTTTGGTGAGCTCGACTCACGATGCCACTTTTGATGCTGCATGCAGCTCACACAGGCTCTTCCCAGCTGCTGCTTATACCCGGGCTGGCTGCCTCCTCCTACCGGGAATTACGTGCAGCTACCCTTGGTCTCCCACATATACGGGGATTGTCTGCAGTTACTTGGTGAATTTCAGCTCCACGCAAGAAGAGACTTGCCCGGTGTGCCAGGAGCCGCATGTTAATTCTCCAGATCAGCGATTCCTAACTTGTTGACTTCTGTGGCCTGCCACTTAATTACTACTACAATTGTCTACGATTTGAGCCTCAAAATACAGATACAGTATACATCAAACATACACAAATTAAGAAATACTTTATTTAATTCACAAATAAAAAACGTGAGAATCAAAATTATAATTTTAATGCGAAAGTTTAATCTTTTAAAAATTTAGTTTTATTTCTAGACACAAAGCAGCATGCTAACCACTAGTTTATCACTTTGTCGTTTTTCCCCTTAGGGCATGCTCTCTATTTGTCAACGCATAGCAGTGCTGCTTCAATTGAGACCACCAGTCGTCCATACTTAAAATCCGCTTGCTCTACATGTTCTACTCCCACAAATCAAGAGAATACGGACTTGATTTTTAGTTTTCAGTTTCAAATGC
This sequence comes from Triturus cristatus, assembly GCF_964204655.1. NCBI lineage: Eukaryota > Metazoa > Chordata > Amphibia > Caudata > Salamandridae > Triturus > Triturus cristatus. The sequence goes on from NC_140584.1 coordinate 996,315,461, forward strand.
CTTCACATGATGGGGCCTCATCTGATTGACTGAAAAAGGTGACAGATCAGGGCGCGATTGGATTGAACCTCGAAAATAAACAGAGGACAGGAAATGTCATTGGCTCTGCTTCAAAGTATACACTGTTTAAAAAATATAGACTGAAGCGAACACTTACGGAAATGGAAACAAAAGAGAGACTACATTATCGTAACTGCTGTATTTGGCGGTCATCATGGAGTGGGTATTTCATGTTCCAGTTGAGAAGCGCAACCTTTCAAAACGTGAACATAATCCTATGAATTAAATAACCCACCTGCTTTGAAGCTGGGGTATTTGCTTTTTTACTGACAAAGCGCAATGGCAAGTGTCATACAGTAAGGGCGAAATACAATTACAAACGCTTCGACAACTTTATAAAGGAAGTCTGTTCGATAGCAGCACCAGTTTTATTGGGGAGAGGATGTGGCCTAACGGCCGTAGCTGCCAACTTCGGATCTGAGGAACCATCGGGCTCGAGTCACGGCGTCAGCTCAATATTCTGTGATCCTGGGCAAACCACTTCATCTCCCGTGCCTCCAATGCAATAGTTCTCGCAGTTGTTAGAGTTTGAGCTATTGGCATTGTAAATGGCAATGCCTTTTATTTATGTGTTGGTTTTTAAAACATAAATAAAAGGCATTGTCATTTACAATGCCAATAGGTTAAACTCTCACAAATGCGAGACCTATTGCATTGCAAATGCTTGCTCTCTTCACTGGCTATCCACAACCACAGCACCTGATTCAGATTGATAGCCATTACTGACTTCCCAGCAAGAAAAAATATCACAAGACAGTGCAGGTCACTCCCCAAACTACTTCCCCAAAATTGAACAGGCCTACTAGCCATTGAGAGGCCGAGGTCACTCACACACAACTTACTGTCTGTCCGTCCAGAAAGATATGAAAGGTTTGCTGGACGATCGCCTTTTGGCTATTCATATGGCATAAAGTTACTACAAATCATAGACTACTTATGGCTATTCATTAAGTGGGAAGCTACTACAAACTGTAGACTTTCATGTCTCCACCCACTGGATTCAGAGAGAAAAGCTTAATTTACGAGTGTAAAGTTACTACTAGTAACTTTTCACATGTTTTGACCACCAGGCCGCAGAGCTCCAGATAGTAAAATATAGGCACAAGTGAAAACAGATTATTAAACTTTAAAAAACGAAAATACTTTATGATAAATCTTTATGTAAAATAACTTTTATATATTTAATTCAAATACAGAACAAAATATAAAAAATCTTCCGCACTATCAACCTAATTTTCAATTAAATCTTTAATGAATTAATTGATATATGAAATTACATTATTTTTCAAGATTTCTTTAAAAAAATCCCACCTAAATTGAAGTGTTTATAATTTTGTTATATATTAAAAGGAACTAAAAGTTATGTATGGAATACATTTAATTATTTGTATTTACAAAAAACAGTCACATTATTTTATACTAAAACCGTTATCAATTATGTAATATGAAAATAATCTTTATGTTGTACTGTATTTTTCAACATTAAAATGAATTTATATAGATTTTTAGAAATTCGAAATAAATTAATTTGTATTAACATGAATTCTTATGGGATTCTATATTAAGTCCTTCTGCAATTAAGGGAGGAAACTGCAGTACCAGTAGTTGGCCATGTGTGGTGCTAGACTTACTTTGGGCCTGAGCTGAAGTACATTTACAACTGCTTTGGGTTCTTTTTGGCTGCAGTAACTGTAGAAGTGCAGTTTATGAACAGCAATGACTTTTCTCTTCTGTGGATGGGCGCTCTTTTTAGGGAGGAGCTCCCCCGGCAGACATCCAACATTAGCTTCTAGAATTTGACCCAAACTGAAAACAGAATTGAAAAGCAGAGCTTAAAGGGCTGCCCAGTCTGTTGCACATTTAAAAAATGCCAGCTGGTAGACCATTAGGACCTGGCGCTCCGTCCCCTTACATGTCTTTGATGAGTTTTACAGTTTGTGATATTGAAGTTAACTCCTGTTGGCCCTTCGGAGACTGCGGGGCGGGCCCTAGTGTCTCCATGCCAGTTTCAATTGCATGGTTCCCAGAGAATTGGTCAGATACGTGCTTCTCCCATTGGGATTCCGAGACCCCGTTTTGGCTCGTTGGATAGGGTGCTTTTAGTTTGTCAACATAGCTCCAGAAGCGGGCGGATGATCTCTCCTTGAGCATCCTATGTAGCACTGGCCATTCCTTTCAAAGAAGCGCCATCTTGACTTAACAGACTGTTTTTAAAGTGCTTTTCGTGATTCTTTAACCATCCTTAAGTTTTTACTTGTGTAATTCGATTTGCATAGGCGGAGGCTTTTCCTTAGCTTTTTCCATTGCGAATTGATATCCTGGCTATCCAGCTGTTTATGGAGGGTGCTTCGGGGTGGCTCTGCGAGTTAATGATGGCTGCAGGAGCCCAGAATGGCATCTAATAATTCTTTAGTCATGCGTCCCATTGATTTAAAACCGCCCCCCGGTTAAGATGTTGATGTTATTGCTCAACCTAATACATGAGCAGTATGTGCGGGACGCTATTTGATTCTCCTGACCAGGGCCTTTGTTTCTGCTCCTGCCGAAGTACCAATTCCCTGGAGTCTATTTGCTGCTGGAATCCACTGTTCCAATGTTAAGGCTGGGGGATTGTGGTCACTTCTTCTCGATTTGTTATTTTGAAGTAGATCAAGTTGTCTCGCAGGTGAGGGGTCATAAAAGGATAGTCAATTGTTGATAGGCCCTTGAAAGTGAGACAGGACCTATTTTCGGAGTCGGGCGTGACTTCACTTGGTCCGCCGACCTTAGGTTAAAAGAGGCCATTAATCCATTGGCTTGTTCCTGTTGTTTGTTCATTTGTACTTCCTTTGGATCGTTGCTTCATGTTAAAATCCCCAGCAATCCCTGCTTCGTGAGAGGGTTGAAACAGGAGAATGACTTCTAAGCTGGTACAAAGGCGGTGTATTGCGAATGATTTCGAGGGTTGAGATAGCAGAGGGAATGCAGGCTGACCGACACAGTCCCCGCAGGGGACCCTCATAAGAGGACGGCCCTTTTAGTACCACAAGAAGGCACACTGGGCAGCCTAGTCTTTTGGCGAGAGACCCCTGCTGGGGTCCCGCGCTTCACTTCCGGCCGAGCGGAGGTCCAGGGAGAGGTATATAGTCATCCCCCGTCCCCCTGGCGGCCTCTTTGTCCCCTCGCCCTGACGCCGACTTTGTTCTGTCTCCAGGAGCTGCCACTATCGCGGTGAGGGCTAATTTCCCCCCCTCCCCCGAGGCTTGGTTGCTCTACCCGGCTTCGGTGTGGCAGCGGCCCACCAGTGAGGGGGGAGGGACAGCTCCTGGAGGGCTAGGGCAGCGGCACCACTCCCTTCAGGGCCAGCACTGTGCTGACCGGGTAGGGGGCACAGAGGTGGAGGTATGCGGAGTGCTCCTCAGCTGCTGGAGATCCGTGTTCGAGGCTCGGAGTTGGCAGCAACATCTCGCACCCTCCGCGCGCCTCCCACCTTCCGGGGGTCTCCAATGTGGAGTCCCTAGCGTTGCGAATTTAGGGGGGGCTCGGCAGGCTACCAGGAGAGAAAGACCCCCCCCGCCACTGATGGTTTCCCGCAGGACCGTCTCTGGGGGCTTCGCCGCGCGCGGTGCAGACCTATTAGTTCTGCCCGTAGAGGTCTGCTTTTGCTTTTGGTCCTTCGCCCGGCAGTCCGTTCCCCCCCTTCAGTCCACCTGTGCGCGCTACCCCGCACCCAACCCGGGGGTGGGATGCTTGCCAAAAATCATTAGCTGGCCGGCAGTCCTCATTCAATGTACGCGGGTGGCCAGGCGGGATGGGGGGGGGTCGTCATCGGCCAAATCCGTCTGATCCCTACCCCCGGGGGCACGGGGTCGGCCCGCTTCACCAGCGGTACAGGCCGCAAGGGAGCCAGTGTTTATGTTCCTTCCTGGGCACTGGCTGCGCGCATGGTCCCTCCTCCCTTACTGTGGCCCTCGGGAATTTTTAGTGCTTGTCCACTGCTGCCGTATAGCTCTTGTCCACTACTGCCGCCATCATTCGCCCCGGTCAGTTCTCCACCTCTAGCAAAACACAAGAAGTGTTGTGAGTGAGAGGCGGAAATTCCAGAAACATTACAAACATTTCGTTTTGCTCATCACACCACCAGTGCCTTAAGCGTCACTCTTCCCGGGAAAGAATTTCCCACATCTGCAAACCAGATGTACATTGCGTTAGTTCATTATCCGGTGATTCTGGACAAATCCCCCGTGCCTACAAAAGCATTTGTTTCCCCAGGGGTGCCACTAGTTGCATTTCGGGCAGATGTAGGGCCAAGTGCTCTTTGCGCTGCAAGCGACGAAGCATGGTGCGCTGCGATTGCCTTGGCACCATATTAATAGGCTTTGCCAGTGGGGGCACAGATCAGTGCGTCTGATACAATCAGGGTAATAGGCTAACCATATACAACGTTTGCCATGGCAAAGCAGCACTCGCTTGACCAGTTCCTAACGGAGAAAACAAGGGTAATCGTTTACCACTTTTAAACTTACAGTCCTGCCCCTTACGGCTCTGCCATGAGGAGAGGGGGGCTTCTCGGAAGGTAAGGGGCAAGGAATTGGAAAGCGATCTGGGTCCGAGGATTAATTTCATTCTCCTCGGTATTTGGATAGCTTTTATGAGTTAGTATTGGTTCAGGCATTGCAGTTTTCCACTCAGAGGGGGTGGCGACAGCTATGTGCAGCGAACATCTGTCATGCAGGTGTTTGGATCCGGCTCCAGGAGCCTACTTTGAGCCAGCTTTGGTAGGGCACTGAAGCTTTGTGTCTGTTAGTCAGGCGCCGCGGGCTGTGAAAGTCCCAGTTTCGTGCATTCCGGTGGCTTTAGATGCAATATGTTTGTCCTTTTCCAACTTAGGCATTAGGGCCATGGCAGGGTCTTGGCCTACAATTCGTGAAATGTTCATACCAGCACTAATCTATGGTGGCTAGACAATTCCGGGGTAAATGTTATTACTCAGTACAGACACATTTAAAACAAAATCGCTCAGTTGCAAATGGACTGAGGTCTGAATTTTTTCGTCACGTGAGAACTCAACCTGAGTAACAAGGTTGCAATCATTTTACAGCTTTGAGGCAGGGCACATTGATGTAAATTAGCGGTATAGGAAAGTTGTATTACCCACGACGACATAAAGTGTCAGGCCACAAGGTGGCACCGCCTCACTTTTTTCGCAACTACACAATGCTGGGAATTTTTTATATAGCTATTGACCTGCCTCAATTATCCTTTACCAGATGCCACCATACCCACAGTCTGTGTGCTGTAAGGCGCTGTTTTTTTGAGAGTTTTTTAAACTTATTTTTTGCTCTTCATGAGAGACTGTGTAGGGTCGGAAGTCCCTTTAGGAGCACTGGTTTGAGGCTTAGTAGGGGGACCTTTTCATCCATCAGCAGGTGGTCAGCGGGCTCCTCGTGACTAGTGAGGGTGCCTGGTTCAGACTTTATTGGGAGATGGTCGGCTGGATCAATTACTGGGGATGGCTCTGGATCCATTGTCAGGAGGGAGTCGTGTTTTGTGGCCTTTTTTGTGGGCTAGCTGTTCTTTTCCTGATGGGACTTCCCGAGATGGTTTTCCTGGAGCCTGTGTTGTGTTTTTAACGCTGTCTAAAAGCGCCCGTAGAATTTCCGGTAGCAAACTAAATTTGCGGATTATTAGAGAGCAAGAGCAAGGTAGGCCAAATTATATTCTAAAGATCTTACTCTCAAGCCTAATTCCGTTAAGGTTGAGGCAATAGACTGAATTAGGTCAATTTGAAGCTCCATATTTTGCTCTTGCCAGAGGAGGGCTTTGGATATTGTATCTTGTTTGAAGGTGATTGAGGCCAAAGTTGGAATTAGTGGGCTAGTGGGACTAACTGGAGCCCCACCTCCAGGACAGACAAGGGTGTGGGGATTTGAGACTGAGTTCCAACTTAGATGCCGGTGTTTGCGCCCAGGATGCTTCCATTTGTGCTTCTAGTGTGGCTAGAAACTGATCTGATAAATTGCCAAGCTCGTATTCGGATGTACTACATCTCCTGGATTTCTTAGGCGTCGACTGAGAGGTGGAAAGTTCAGCTCTATTTCTTGTCTAGGCTTGTGCTTGAGTTTCCGGGGTTGAGAGAAGAGTAGGAGGCAAAAGAAGCGAACAATGTTTATTATTATTCATGTGGATTTGAGCGGATGTCATATGTTTGTTTAAAAGTGAAGGTCCTTTCTTGGACTGTGCCTCTTGGTGTAGCCCAGGGAAGGAGTTTGACGGCCTGAGATTTATCCCTCTTGTCCTTATTTCCTCAGAGACTGCCCTATCAGGGGATAAGGACTTGCTGTTTTGCTCATTGGAGCTTTTTGAGCATCTGGAAGGCGGAGAGGTAGAAGTCTTTTATGAGAATTTTGGGAAATATCCTTGGATCCTACCCCAAAGGGGAGAATGAGAGTTATCGTCCCAAGATCTTTTCTGAGTAGTGTCGTCACGCCCCCGGGATTTTCCTCGGTCATACTTGGTTAATGCTCGTGTTGGCCCAATGGTGTCTAACTTCATAAGCCCCTTGGTCCCTAAGGTCGTGAATGGTGCTAGTGCCGATCACAGAACTGTGGTCCTGTGATACAGTCTCTTCAGGTGAAGTGTAGCAATCCTCCAGGGGGTCGGCCTTGGTTTTTTTCCAAGCCTGGTTTCTCTTTTTTACCTTGAAGTGTTGTGGGGGAACCCCCAAGACTTTATTGAGTTTTCAGTTGACGGAGGGGAGCTGACATACTGAGGTACTGTAGTGCATGTACTTTGGCTTAGCTGACTTGTGCTGCACAAGACAGCAGTGGGGTGCCCCGCAGATGTTATGGGCCAAGAGCTATTAGAGAGAGGCTTGAAAGGAAAGTTTCTGAACTTTGTGGAGGCCTTGTGGGGGTAGTGATAAGGTGCTTAGTGCGCCTATACAGTAGGGTAAATGTGTCCAGATGTCCAAGCGACTGCCGGGCAGCCTGAGAAGCGTGCCTGGTGGGCTCGAGCGGGAGCACACCAGGCGGGCCACAAGTCACATCCAGTCCTGGCTGGGCCGCTTCAGCTGGGGCCTGGACTCACACTCAGCGCGCGGTAACTAATACAGCAGCGCTCGAGCACCTTGTGTGAACTTCTCGCTTTTTTGTTGTTGTTTTCATGCGCCTAATCTCACCTTATATTGTTGTTTCACTTCTTGCCTCCTTATGCCCGCTGCCCTGTTGGATGGCTAGCTGGCTGGGTGTCTGGGTGGTGAATTCAATTAGCCTCTGTGGGGTCTGAGTTCTCCATCCACCGCCTGCCGGGCCAATCAGGAAGACAGGGGCAGAGTGGGGGATGGGGGGGCGTGCAAGAGAAACATTGTATTCACACTGATGGGTAGGGCTTTAAGTGTGCCGGGTCTCACCGGTGCTGAGCACCGGCAGTTTTTTAAAGGGGGGCTCGATATGGGTGTCTTATCGGGCTCTGTTTTGTGCCTTGGCACAGGCGGTCCACCTGTTTTTCTTCGGACTGCAGTGACAGCAGGCACATCGATGTGCACGTGCTCACACTGCTCACTTCTCACTAGTGGGGAAGTTACGGCATGACGCCATGCCAGGTGAGCGTTGTAGGGGATGGGAAATCCTTTAAAGAGAGTAATTTTCCCTTTGGATTTCCCTTCTTTTTTTTAAACTCAGGAGCAGCAACACTGTCATAGTGTCACCAGGGCTTTAAGTGGAACTTTTTCAATATTATGTACAAGCCATAGTTGCTGCTTATTTATCTTATGCAACTAACAACCATTGACAAAGCCAATAGTCCTGACTTGTAAGCATGATGTTACTTGTTGTATCATGTATCTGGAGGCAATGACAGAAACAGCAAATACAAGTCGGGCGATACACTTTGCTGAGCACAGATTTTTAGCTTATGTGTTGTTAAGCCACACCCTTAATTACACTGACCACGCCCCTTTGGGAGACCGCCCCCAGTTTTTTCATCCCACTTAAAGCCCTGCTGACGGGCATGTGCAGATTGCATGAGGGAGCAATAAAACTAGAGTGCTAACTGTAAGAGTCAGTGCGCCTGCGCGGAGTAGAACAGTTCTAATGGTCTCCAATAGTGAGCTGTACCTAATGTTGGATGTCTGCCAGGGGAGTCCCTCCCTAAAAAGAGTACCCATCCACAGAAGAGTAAAGTCATTGCTGTTCATAAACTGCACTTCTACAGCTGCTGCGGCCAAAAAGAACCCAAAGCAGTTGTAAATGTACTTCAGCTCTATTAAAAGAGCTGGACACCTATCCAAGACATCTTCATGGTGTGCTTGGACGAACCCGCAGGATTCAAGAGGACGCAATAGTATTATCCCTAGACGGGCATATGACATTTGATACCATCGAGTGGCCATATCTATTTGCGGTATTGAAGCGAGTGGGTTGTGGATCTCGCTTTTTAGCTTGGCTTCACCTCATATATGCTGAACCCTTGGTGCAAGTGGTGGTAAATGGAGAAGCGTCTCGAGTCTTACCCCTGCGGATAGGGGCGAGGCACGAAGGCCCCCTGGCACCCCTCATATTCGCCTTGATGTTGGAGCATTTGGCATCTTGGATTCGGAGGGATCCATTGATACGGGTCCTCCGATGGTCAAATGAATGGGAAGACAAAATATCATTATATGCAGAGGATATCCTTCTGTACGTGGCATCTCCCCGATCCTATGTTGCCAGTGTCTTGAATATTTTTGCAACCTTCCGGAGGTACTCTGGGTTCACAATTAATTTGTCAAAATCAATCATATTTGTCCTCCATTTTCCAAAGCCCTCTCCACCAACAGAGTGCGAGGTGCAGATAGTTGAGGATAGGTTTCGATATGTAGGTATATTCCTCACCACAGACCCGGCTTTATACTATACCCATAATTTACAACCTCCTCTGCCCAGACTCAAGACTGATGTACAACATTGGTGATCGCTTCCCCCTCTCTGCTGGGAAGAGCGGCATTATTTAAGATTATGGCACTCCCCAGATTTCTTATCTAATGCAGAATATGCCATTTCCAATCCCAGATACCTATTTTAAATCAATAGAAGGTGTGGTCTGAACCCTTCTATGGGATGGGGGGTCTCCACGGATCGCGCTCAATAAATTGACTCGTAGTTGGTATGAGGGGGGATTTGTCTGTCCGACATTCAAATGTACTACAGAACGGCACAATTGGCAACTATAAACCAATGGGTCCGTCAACCTATATCTGAACCGGCCTATCGGATGGATAGACTTGCGAAACGCAATATAGCGCATCCGCCAGCCCTTCGGGACTGGAAGAATGATATGGATGGGTGCATGGTGGCGGAAAAAACAATCTATGTACGTAGATGATGCCCCAAGTAATGGGGAAAGGTGTGGGGCAAATGGAATGCTTGTCGGGGGAATCCTTGTAGTGCACCTATGGACCTATCATTACATACATTGGTTTATGAAGAAGAAATGTAATAGGGGCCGCAGACTAGGCAAGGGTGGGAAGGTATCCTGTTTGAACACAACTGATCTGACAAGGTGTGTCGATAAACTGCCATGCTTTATGTTATAAGACTTACAATATGATGTATTGTTGATTTGTTTTGCGACCTCAAGTCAATAAAAAGATGTTTTAAAAAAAGGAGCTGGAAACTTGGGTTACAGAAAACGGGCTGCTCCCCCATTCTTTCGAACAGGCTTTCGTGAATGAGCAGTCACTACTGACAACATCATCACTCTAGCTGCCCTTAGCCAACAGACCGCTCAACATAAACAACTCCCACTCTTCTGCTGTTTTATAGATTTAATTGCTGTGTTTGACAAAGTGGATAGACCGACACTGTGGAGGAAGCTAGCACACTAGGGTATTCCATTCGTCCTCTTAATGGCCATAATCTCCCTATACTCGGCAACATAAGTTCAAGTGAGAGTCTGGCCAACTACAGTCTCCCCCAAAATTCGGACTGTTGGGGGTTTGAAACAAGGCTGTGAGCTAGCACCCCTACCTTTTAACCTCTACACAGCAGATCTGGGGAAGGCGTTAGCAAGCAGTAACCTTCTTCTCCCCTGTTTGGGCCACAGGGTCATTATGTACCATACTAAAGTAGGCCTCCAGCGAGCACTGACTCGCCTCCATGCTTACAATGAGAAAAACTAGCTCACCATTAACCCAGAAAAGACCAAAATAGTTGTATTTGGCCCCTAGAAGAACAAGAACTTGCTTTCATGCACTATGGGTGCCAAGACCATCTCCTCGGCACCCAAATATAATTATCTGGGAGTGTGGTTCACGGAACCTCCGCAACCGTTTGCCCACAAAAGCTCAATAAAGAAGAAAACACCAGCAATCAGTTACAGCCTAGTCAGTCTTAACCATAAACTAAAGAGTCCTCCTGCTGAGGGAATAATAAAAGTAGCTCACGCCTTCCTTGTTCCTGCTCTACATTACAGACACCAAGCCTTCCCTGGTGCATGCTCGGAATGCCTGGAACACGCTCCGTGTGCCGGACATAAGAAAAGTTTCCAACTTCTGAAATATCTCTGCAGTTCAAGGCTTATATTGGAACTTGGCCTGGTGAAACAATCTCTAAGCATAGAGGCAGACCTTTTGAAATTCTACATTCGTATATTAAAAGCACTAGAAAACTCACTCAAGGCTTGTCTCAGATCCATCTCCAAGAAACCAGGATCCCCATGGAATAGACAATTACAGAGCGCAATATCAATCTATGCAATAAACCAAGCAGCACGTGCACTTGATGCTATTTCCTATATGATATGGAAAAATACCATTAATAGACAGGTACGAATTGCCTCACACATGAAACACATGAATTAGCAACTTGCCATTTTTAGTACATATCCTTTGGTACATGATGCTTAACCAATTAATAATGTTACCCTGATCTGATAATGCATCTGTTAAAGAGAGTTTTCATTAACATCATTGCCAACTTTTCAATGGGAGAATCTCTACCTACATACTTGCTGTTTTTTTAAAGCTTTTATCTGTTTTGTAATGGTTTTAATTTACTGATACAAATAAAGTATATCACATCAGATCTCTTCCACACTCAGCGCCCAGCACATCCTCGCTGCCATCACAGGTGTCCGAGCCCACTAGTCCCATTGACAGTGTGCTTTCGCGTCTCCAGTAAGCAGCCCACCACTGGCTTTGAAGTAAGTTTGCTCAACCACATGCCCCACCTGGGCCCTATTTCTGCAATTTATACAAATACTGGTTACTTTCAAGGGCCGAGTGTAACTTCTCGGCCTTGTGCCCACATTTTTTAAGGGGCACCATCCCGCTAGCCGTTTTCGACAGCACATCTCACAATCTGAAGGCAACACTATCAGCAGACTTCCCATCTGAAAGGGCATCTCCAGGAGGCAGCCCGCCCGCCACTGGATTGGAAGTGAGTAGTCAAACCCCGCGCTCCTTATCTCTGTGTGTATACTAGTTTCGCCTACTTGCATTGGCCATGGTAACCGTCCTCCCATATTTCACAGGCCTCCAAACCCGTTAGTCTCCCGACAGCGCGGGTCGCATTTTAAAGGCAAAACCCAGTAGGCCATCCGCCACTGGTTTCTGAGTAAGTAAGTGTCGCCCCATGCCCGTCCTCGGCCTCAACGCTGTACTTTACACGATTCAGTAGTTCTGCTAAGAGCATGTTTTATGTTCTATCCTTCCCATAGCTATCACACCGACCCAGACCGGATCTTTTGGCTCCATGCAGTCGCGAGTGATTTGTCTCACAGACCCTTGATTCAGTTCTACGTGTCATTGGACCATTGTGTGAGCCTAGACGCTGCTTTCAAGTGGTTGAATGGGTTAACTCCTTCATTCATACGTGTACTCATCATAATTCACCTCTAGTTTCAGCCACTTGCAAAATGCAACTCTAGTATAATGACTACTGCACTCCTTCGGTCTGCACGGCACTCCACCGACCACATAGATTAACTCCTGGAAGGGCTGATGCGTGACCCTTCTTCCCACGCACATCTCTGTTATGCAGGTGAATTATCTGTATTCATTGCATGAGCGCCACCCTTTATTTCATTTCCAGGATTTACATTGCATAGGAAGTCATTTTTCCTTCCTTTATCTCTTTTTTAGGGCTAACTGATTACCCTTGTTATTGTATTCACCCAACAGGGATGACCCTTGAAAAGAATTAATATCTTAAATCGCCCACCAGGCAAGTGTATATTATAATGAAATATATTATAGCGATCTGCAGACCCTCCTCATTTCAAATGTATCTGACCTCGATGTCTCTTCATTGTTTAGACACTTGGTGCTGACACACCTTGTCCTGATGATGACCTCCCATCTCTAGAGGTCGAAACGCCGTCGACTGTAGACTCCTATTTTACAATATAAAAATAACTAAAGGAGTCAGCTAGTTTTTAGTTGATGCTCGTTTCTTTATCACTTATAACTGCACATTCTTTCACTTAACTGTGAGCACTGGTTCTTGCCTGACACTACCAAAAACTTTGAATTGCTTCAATAATGTGCAATGAATACATTCAGTGCATTATTACATGATGTATCTGCCTGCTCTATGCTGGTCCTGGTGGAGTAGTAATCGTCTGGGAAGAATAACTTGGACCTTTTTGTCTCTAAATGAACCACTGTTTTTTTTACAATGCGATTTATAACCCCAGGTTCTCTGATAATTGTGGGATTTCCCTGGTTTTATAATAAATTACCAAGAGGGCCCCAACACAGCAGATCACATTGAAATTTAGCTGAAAATGTCACGGATGTGCACGTTTAACCGAATGAGATCTGTAGCACGTCTGCCCTTCAGCTGGAGAGGAGGATGTCATCTGCTCAACCCCCGACCTTTGCAGACGCCGCGCCGGGGCCCTTTGTGCGCTCCGGAGAGGGCTGACATGCAGACAAACCACGCGCGCCTCATGTTGGAACTAATGGAAAAGAAATGAAGTTGTCACTCTGTCGTCCTGCAGCGAGCGCTCTGCCTGCTCGGTCTGTCCCCTCGGTGGGATCCGGAGGGGATGCGGAGACAGGCGAGCTATTATCTATGTTATATATCCGTGCTCTGGGGCGTAGCTCTCTATAGTGCAGCAGGTGCACCGGCACCGGGGGGGGGGGGGGGGGCTTCAGGGCCCCACCCCGCCCCAGTCATTGGCTGCTCATCACTGCTTAACTAGGCTAATAGAGGGCCCAATGTCCTTGCTTATATTAGGTCCAATGGCAGCCTTGATAAACAGCTGTCACTATTACATATGGGGCCCCAGAAAGCGGCGGTTTCTACATAGGGGCGTGAGGGCGTTGACCTCCTGACTGCAGCCATTACATACATGCAGCGGTGCATCTTAACATACATACATCATGTATGCAAGCCAGCACACAGACCTGCCTCTCCAGGCAGTAGGCATGGCTTTATTGCAGACCAGCATCTAGGGCTGTTTGAATGAACTGCATGTCAGTTTGGCCGGTAGGTTGCTTATGCCCAACCCAACATGCGGAGATTCTGCTGCCAGAGGCTGTTAGCTGTGAGGTAGCTGGGGAAGCAACGTCACAACCCCATCGATCTCAGATGGAGCGCTGTGGCCGCCTGTCCCAGCCAACCCTTGCACTGCTCTTATGCTAACAGAAATCAGAGCAGTGCTTTTATTGGCTGAGATGCACGGTGTTTTAGGTTCACCTTGCCCACCCAGCATGCATTGCTCTGCTCTTCAATTCAGCACCAGGTGTGGATTTCAAAGAATAGGACCGAGGATGTAAAGAAGATCGACTGCTGAGGTAAGTTGATTGTTTCTTTGTTATGTTTATTTTTTATATTACGTCTTATTTTGGCTTGTGTAATGTAATGGCGAAGTACTCCAATACTGTTGGTCGAGTTAGAGCTTAAAAAGCTGCATAAACAACATTAAGGTAGAAGCAGCACGTACCCTAGCCTCACCATTTTCAAGAGCTACCAGCTGGCACTGGCTCCGGATAGGGACTGACTGAAGTCTACCCAGGCCTGGGTTCTGTAAAAGGGGAGTAGGATGAGAACTGAATGTGGAACGTCATGGGAAGCCTGGCATGAGTGACTTGTTTTCCAGCACTACCAGCCTTTCAGGGGCACCAGCCTTTTCTAGGATTTCTGGGTCCTTACACAACAGCCCACATGTGTGAGGGTGTTTTAGACTACTGTGCAACACTCACAGAGCTATTACTGGCAAATGACCACAGTTGATACAAGCAAAAATCACAAAATAATTCCAACCCAGAAACATACGTTCAAACTGCCACCGTGCTTAAAGATTCCTGCTTACAGGAAGAAAAACATTGGTGGCCCTAGTTTTTCCATGCAAACTGCACCATTTCGAAATCCCCTCCCTGCAAAGATCAGAGCCACTGAGCATCACTTAGAGTTCAGGAGGATGGTTAAGCGTCAGGAACTCCTCCCGTTGCAGCCACTGGCCTGCACCCCAGTCACCTAACCCAGCAGCCTTCTGTGCCTCTGCATGCGGACAGGGACCTCGGGGGAATCGCGCAGGGCCCAGAATGTAGGCCACTCAAGTCTTCTCATGAGGTCAAGGTCCATGTTTGAATCCCGCGAGACCAGCAGCCATTGTGGGCATGGCAAGCCTGTATAAGGCCACACCCGAATTTCCATCCTCGATTTAAGTCCAGAGTGCTAGCGAAAGCAGGAGTTGGGCTCTGAACTTTGACAACGCAACACTGTCTGACTGCGTGCCTGAGCAGCAAGGATACCAACTACTTACCTGTTTTCCACTTCAGACACCAGCCGTCCTTTCCAAACTCTTCCAGCAGCAGCAACAGACTTATAAATAAAGAATACATGTCCGTTTTCAAGAGAAGGCACAGCTTCCTAGTTTGATTTCTGAACCTGCCTGATCCATGCCACAGCCAGGCAAAGGTACCTCAAAAAAGAAAGAAGAAAAGTTATTAACAAAAGTTACTAGTTCAAGTGAGTTAAAGCGCACTCACAAAGACAAGGTAGTGAACACTGTGTTGACATTTGATTGCAGTTTACAGTGATCCTAAAGCACTCTCTGGAACAAGACTCCAGAATCATTCAATTTTCACAGGGACATTTGACAGAACATTGTGAACATTGTGTACCTTGTGTGAATTCCCCTTTGGTCAGACGTTGAGGGTGTGGCATAGACTCTTTTTTGAACACCTGGGGGCAATACCTTTTGGCTTGTTACTAGAGTATTACTATTTTCCCAAAGAGCAGAACAGTTAATTCTCCAACTTGTGTTTAGGAAATGTCCCTGAGCAAAGATGCCTCTAGCTAATACGTTTGTATTAGCCACAATGAAACATGTGAAAACGGTGGTACAAGCCCCCATTCATGTACTACAATGAACAGCTTCAGGTGCCTGTTTGCTGAGTTTCAATACGGCTTTTGATACTGCTGATATGGGACTGATCTCAGGGAACTACAATATGAATGCTCATCATGAAATTGTAAGTCAGTGCCCTTCATTATTTCATGAGTTAGGAAAACTCAAAACAATGAAAGTAAAGTTACATATAAATGAGGATGTTTGTCCTGCTGCTCGAAGACAGATGAATTGCATTTCACTCGCAAGAAGCTGTTGAAAAGGATCTTAATTTGTTTGCTAAACATAACATCATTGAACGCTCCACTGGTCTAACACCATGAGTCTCTCCCATTGTAGTAGTGCCTGAAAGGTACAGTGAAGGAGCTCTACGCATATGTGTTCATATGCCTCAGGCCAACAAGGCAATTGAGCTAGAGAGACATCCAGGTCCGCACATTGCTGATATCATAACTCAATTGAATGGTACGAAGTTCTTCTCTCGACTCTTCTTGAATAAAGGATATCACCAATTAGAACTTGAAGAAAAACTCCAGCTACATTTTTTTTTTGCAACTTTTTTTTTATTGATCATAGCACAGCAAATCAATACAGTCATAGGTGCTCACATATTGACCATACAGAACATAATAAATCAGTACAATCATAAGTGCTTGCTCATTGTTATTCCAATCCGAAAAAAAAATTACATAACATAGCAATTATGATCCAGTGTCTGTCCAGGCCCAAAATCAGAAGGAGAACATTAGCAGCCAGGTAAGTAAAGATTTGTCAGATAGGACAATCCCCATGGCCCCCTCAAAGTCCAGTGTGTAACCAGTTGTCATCTGGCAGTAGATATCATGGTCGCATCCAGCCTCAGCCCTCATGAGTGAGATCCCATAGGGAGAAGGGATCCGTAGCTAAAGAACGCAATGCTGCGCAGGAGATCTATCTTGTGTGTGGCCACCACCGTCTAACCCACCCCTGTAGGGATTATGCCTGAGTCCAGCAGTGAATCAACAGAATTTCTAAGGGAGTCAACATATGTCCTGTATGGACCCCAAATGTCCCTAGGACGGGACGAACAGGGTAATGTGCTGGAATAGACTTAGCTATTGGTGTTACAGTAGGCAAGACTATTCAACCAACTTTGCAAAGAGGGGGTAGTCCTACGACCCCAATGTATAATGATTTCGCGCTTGGCTAACAGCAAGCCAAGGGATGCGAATTTCCGAACACTTTTGGGGAAATTTACAGTGTTACCCAGGAGCGCCACTTCTGGTGTGGGGATGAGGGATAGTTTAGTCATGTTGCCTAATGTTCTGTGAACTTTCTCCCAGTATGATTGTATATTGGGGCAGGTCCAAGTGAGGTGGGCAAAATCAGCGTGAGGGGCACAGCATTTCCGGCATGTGGGTGGCCTACTAGGATCAATTCTATGAGTTTTGGCAGGGGTAACGTAAAGTCTGCGTGAGAACTTAAAGTGTAGCAGTTTATGCCGGCTGTTCAATGAGAAGTCTTTCGTGACTACACAACACTTATCCCATTGATCGTCTGTGATAGGGTGGCCCAAGTCCGCCTCCCAATCCCTACGGACCTTATCATCTATAATCGGGATCATTTTAGAGCAAGACTTATATAGCTTGGAAATGAGGTGTACTCCGCTCTCGCTTTTAATGACAAGGGAAAGAGGGGCGAAAGAGTCAGGCTCCAGGAGGAACCCAGGGAGCGTTGCCCGTAAAGCAGAGTGTAGCTGTCTAAGTACAAAGCTGTCCATGAAAGTAGCGTCATGGAAACGGTCTTCCTCTGCTGCCGAGAAAATGTGCCCGCCGGGATACAAGTTATCTAGCATAGAAATATCAAACTTGGCCAGTGTGCGTTGCTCTCGTTTTTCACCCGTTATAGGAAGCTAGCGAGCATTCGGGAGAGGGAGAGCCAAGGAGTATAGTACCTGAGCGCCCGTGTATCATTGAAGCTTATCCCATGCCCAGCTGATAGTGGAAAACCTCCTGCTACATTACCACCTTTTCTACACATATTGGTCTGTTTCGCTATAAGCTATTGAGTTTTGGTGTATCTTGCTGCAGAACATTTCCAAGACGTCATTCTGCGTATCACACAGCCTGCAGTAAACACATTTAACTATAGTGATAACATATTGGTTTTTAGAGCCTCATAGCAAGATCAGGAAAAAGCTCTCATGTCATTTACTGAATGATTCAGGCTTAATTCGGAATATTCGCGAACGTGAATTCCACACAAAAACTTGAAATTCTTTGGCCATGTCTTTTCTGATGGGGCTATGAAACCTGATCCAGCTAAAGGGCAAGCACTGTCTACTGCAAATCCCCCACAAGACATTTTTATGTTACGAACATTTCTTGGAATGGTCAGTTACTGTTCTAGATACAGACAAGACTTTAGAATGGTCAGTGCACTGTTTTGAGAACTGACGAAAAAGAATTGGTCTTTTCATTGTCATATGAATGTGGGAGGAGCTTCCAAAAACTCAAGCAACTTATTGAGAGTGACACTGAAATGGCCTACTTTGATACCAAATTTCATACAGAGGTTGTTGTTGACGCTAGGCCTGTCGGGTTAGGCTCAATCCTTGCACAGCACAATGGACAATCAAATGACTGGAAACATATCGTGGCATGCGCCAATAAAAGCCTGTCACAAACGGAACGGGCTCACTTGCAACCTGAGAAAGAAAGTTTGCCAGTGGTCTGGGCTTGGGCATCTTTCCTTGTGTTCTTGTATGCAAAGCCTTTAGTGAATCAATCACTGTTGAAGATATTTGGCTATCCCAAAGCCAAAATGCCTCCTCAAGTTGAACGTTGGGGTTTGAGGTTACAAGAATACAACTATACAATTCTTCAGCATCCAGTTAAAGATCAGAATCCTGGAAGAGTGCCATTGCAATGCCCTGGTGCCCAGATTAAGACAGCGGAGGCTTACATCAATTTTATTGTGAATTTGAGCATACCATCTGCCATGTCTTTAGACCAAATTGCCACTGCCACGAGCCAAGATAGTGACATGTTAAAGTTAAAAGACATTACTACTCATCAATCGCAGAACCAGCACCCTAGAACTCCCACTAGTGACGGTGAATATTTGAAGTTAAAAAATGTAAGAGATGACTCTGGAAGGCCTCATTCTGCGAGGTACACAAATTGTTATTCCGGAGAGTCTACGACAAAAAGAGATCAACGTTGGCCCATGAGGAACATTGAGGAATAGCCGCCATTAAGAGAGCTCTCTGTGACCGAGTCTGGTTTCCTTATCTCAATTAAAAGGGTTGAAAAATAATGAAAGGCTTGTCCTACATGCAACAGTCTTTCATCTCAAGTTATTCAGCACCCTTTGAACATGTCAGAATTGCCGCATCATTCTTGGTAGAGAATTGCTGTTGATTTCTTTGGTCCTCTTGAGAATGGACATCATCTTTTAGTCATTGTTGATGAATACTCCAGTTTTCCATTGATAGAAGACCTTTTATTCACTACACATGTAAAGGTTAGTCAAAGATTAGATGGCATCTTTGAAACATGAGGTTTTACCTGCAAACTTAAATTCTGACAACGGCCCACCTTTCAAAATGTGAAGATTCAAAGACTTTCTAAATATAAAGCATCAAAATGCACTCCTCTTTTGCCGCAGGCCAATGGACTTGTAGAACAGTTCCTGAGTATTTAAAAGAAAGCTGTTGAGCCTGCTGCATTGGAGAGGCTCGACCTCAATATTGTTTTAAACACTGTTGTTCAAGCTTACCTTTCTCCCCCTTACTCAACGAGAGGGGAAAGCCCTGCGACTCTCATGTTTGGAAGAGCCATGGTGACCAAGCTGTCCCAGCGGACCAACCTAAGATCAAAGAATTAAGAAGACATTTATACTACGGACTTTCGTCGCAAACAAAAAATGAAAATATATGCTGACAGACGGGATCATGTGAAAGATGTCACCTTTATAAGAGGAGATATAGTGCTTGTCAGACAACTCGAATAAATAAATTCTGATGCTCCTTTTGAGGCTGAACCATTTACCATCACTAACACAAAAAGATACATGGTGACTGCCCAGCGTCCTGTGAAATCCCTTACAAGCAATTCCTCTCATTTTGGACATGTAGCCCATCACTCACCAATCATTGATGTCAATGTAAAGACTGGATCCCAACAGACTGTTGATGACTCTGTGTCTGCTGATGATTCCATCTCACCTGTGCAGATCACTGACACTACGACTGCCAGTTTCCAATGACCCGATCAGGACTTGTGATCTAGGAACCACAATGATTAATTGAAGATGTATAATTGCCTGTATATTTAAGATCATCTGTGTGTTTATTCATGTATTTAGTTATTTATTTAGAAAAAAGTTGTAACTTTTTATTTTACAAAGCGGAAGATGTAGTGTCTTGCAAATGAAAGAACGCTGAAACTCTTTTGGCTCCCACTGTACACCGTAGGCTTGTGGTGTAAGCATTGGAGGGATGAGTTGAAGGCAGGTGTAGAATATTGAGTTTTGACTTACACACTGTAAAATAAAGACGTGTACAACTACTCTCCGTGTGTTGCGTGTTACGTGGTTATTGGTTAGTGCCTGGGCTGGTAGGATGCTACAGCCTCCATGATGCACAATGTAGATTTTTAAACGTAGAGAGTGATCCCTTTGTGATCTCTGTTAGATTGCCTCAATGTATCAAATTCTGTCCAATCTGTAGTTGCCCCTAAAATTCTATGCCTGTGTCCTTCAGAGGAAAGCTTATTGTGTCTATCATGCAATCTGGGGTGCCTGGGGAATTACAGATAAATGAGTGTCATAATATCCAATGCCAATAAATTTCCTAGTGCTATTCCATAATAAGCAAAGGCTATCTAGCAAAGTTACATTCTGGAATGCCTCAGGGCAGACAGGGACTAGTAGGCCACAACTGTTGCTATTGGGGTTGTTTCCTGCTGGTGTCAGTCAACGTCCTAGTAAAGGATTATCTTTGTGTGTTTGTGCTATAAATCAATCCCTGAGTCCTTGGAGGCCGAACCTCGCATCACATGCTCACCGGAGACGCAGCTTCGCTGGTGCATCATGGACCACAAGTCGGCTTATGCCATCAACGTCTTGTTTGGCATCGCTCAACCTTGGCAAGGGTTTTGCTTCTCTTTCATGGACTGCAGAAAGTATTAGCATGGCAGGCCCCATAGGGGGTACTGTCTTCAGCATTTGCAAACTCTGTGCTGGGGCAGGTCTCTTGGTTCAGTGTCAGTGATGGCTCCTCGGGCAATTGTGGCACATGTTGGCAACATTAGTCCTTCGGGCACAGTGCCATGGTGCCAGACGGCACGTTGTTGCTTGGCTAAATGTTTCTTTGTAGTTCACCTCAAGTACCATGATATGAGAGACCGCATGAGCCATCAAAACTCAGGTCAGTCCCAGCGATGCCACTCGCTGGCAATTAGCTTGTTCTGGGTATCCCACTCACCTGGTGCAAGGTTGTGTTTCTCATCCTGTAAGGACATGTACTCACCTTCCCTCATAGGTACTCACCTTGCCTTTCCTTCCGCAGCCCCTCTGGGGGCTAGCATACTCTCAGTTTCGTCAGCAAGTTAAGCAGACTTCAGATGATGTGACCACACTTTGGGAGACTGACTGTCATGCAGAGACTAGCCTTGGCCTCACAGCAGCTTTTTGAGTACTCTGCAGAGTAGTCTCTTCCTTGGTCAAGAAGAACTTGGAATTGGGAATAAAGTGGAAAGGTTTGGGTCCCAGGTTTCCACTCATTTTCCAAACAGAAAATGTGGATCGACAGTCTAGGGTCATGGAATAGGTTTGGGGTGGTTCCCTCATAGCTGGCAAGATTTGTGTTTGATCATGTGTGACATGTTTATGTTTTAGTAAGTTGTGCTTATGTGTGACATTTCATTACCATGTAAAAACTTTGAGTGACACTGCTTATCATATAGAACAATGCAGGTATGCCCATGGAATTAGATAAATATTAGAAAGAACCCCCACTGGGGCAATATAATGGTCTACAATTGGCCACAAAAATACAGAATGTAGAGTGACCTTAGCTATTAAGGTGTAACTGGCAAAGGTATTGGTCACACTAGTCATGGAGCAGCTCCTTAATGGGCTTATCACTTTCTTTTGATTCACTCCTCCTCCACAAACATATATTTTAAATGTATCTTGTGTTGTCAAAAGCAATTATTTCCTTGATTTCAAAAGGATGCACCTGCAGACGCCTCGAGAAGAACTGGAGAAAACAGCAAACGTCAGAAGATCGCACCACCTACAAAAACACCATGACGGAATACCACCAAAAGGATCTTCCTTCAAAACTAGATCCTCGCCAACAGGAATTCACTAAGCCCCCTAGCGAAACCACAGACATCACCCCTTCCCAGGACCTCTGCAACAAGCTCAGATCCTACTTCCATCTAAAAATCAAGGGACTGTCCAACAACTTCAAGGACTAGACACCAAACTCCGAAACTACTTCCTTCTCCAGCAACGCCATCCAGCCCACCATCTCCTCCTGGACCCCAGTCACCACCAAAGATACCACTTCGACCATGAACGGCATTCACTCTGAAGCCCCTAAGGACCCCTGCCCCCACACATTTTCTACAGAGCCGCCGTTGCTCCCAGACTACGATGCACCATCAACGCCACCTTCAAGACTGTCATCTTTTCCGATGACTGGACATGCGCAGAAGTCAGACCCCTGCTCAAGAAGTCCTCAGCAGACTCCACAAACTCAAGAACTACCGGCCCATCTCCCCCCTCCCCTTCGCAGCCAAAGTCACCGAGAAGACCGTCAATGCACAACTAACCAGATTCATCTAAGAAACCTCCATCCTCGACCCCTCCCAATCCGGATTCCGCAGCAACCACAGCACCGAGACCGCTCTACTCAATGCCACAGATCACATCCGCACCCTCCTCGACCAACGACACACCGCAGCCCTAATCCTACTTGACCTCGCTGCAGCCTTCGATACCGTCGCCCACTGCACACTCACCGCCAGACTTCACGACGCCGGCATACAAGGAACCACCCTCAACTGGATCCGCTCGTTCCTCGCCGGCAGAACCCAAAGAATCAGACTGCCTCCTTTCCTCTCCGACCCCACGGAAATCAACTGCGGAGTGCCCCAAGGATCATCGCTCAGCCCCACACTCTTCACCATCTACATTGCCCCCCTCGCCGCATTCATCAGACAGCACGGACTCAGCCTAGTATGCTACGCCAACGACACCCAGCTCATCCTCTCCCTCACCAAGGACCCAATCATCACCAGACTCAACTTCTAGGAAGGAATGAAGGATATTGCGTCCTGGACGAGCAGAAACTGCCTGAAGCTCAACTCGGAGAAGACAAAAGTGCTTGTCCTCAGACCCTCCCCCTCGGCATGGGACAACACCTGGTGGCCCACCGTTCTCAGCAGCCTCACCACCCCAATGATCCACGCCCGAAACCTCAGCATCGTACTCAACTCCTCTCCCTCCATGACCCGACAGGTCAACGCCGTCGCCTCCAGCTGCTTCAACACCCTCCGAATCCTCTGAAAGACTTTCAAGTGGATCCCCCCGAATCAAGGAAGGCAGTCACCCACGCACTCATAACCAGCAGAATGGACTACGGAAACGCCCCTTACCCTGGGATCAACAACTATCTGCTCTGTAAGCTCCAGACCATACAGAACACCGAAGCCAGACTTGTCCTCGGCATCCCTCGACACCAACACACCACCCAACACCTACTTAACCTCCACTGGCTTCCCATTGAGAGGAGAGTCACTTTAAAGATACTCACTCACGCCTACAAATGCCTCAAGAACACCAGACCCCAATACCTCAACAAGAGAATCTCCTTCCACATACCCAAGAGAAACCTCCGATCTGCCGACCTCACCGAAATCTCACGCATCCGCAGAGCCAGAACAGGTGGAAGAACATTCTCCTACATTGCGGCCAAGACCTGGAACGAGCTCCCGATCGACATTAGACACCCCCTCCCTGAACATCTTCAGAATGACACAGGAAGACACCTGGCTCTTCGACTGAACGGAGCTGCTTACCCCCTCCCCCCACCACCTTGAGACCCTCACGGGTGAGTAGCGCGCTTAAAATTCCCCTGATTGATTAATTGATAAAAAGTAGAGTAGGCTGTGCCAGGATTGTAGCTTTAGAGCATGTGGTTATGGAAAACTCTTTTTCAGCAAGGGCTCAAATTATAGCTACCTTTTAATTAATGGATATCATGTCAATCAATGTGTCAAACAAAATATCAGTTCCACAGATCAGGCTCAATGAGCCAGCCATATAACAAATCGTGAAATAGACACCATTATATTGAGTAGAAACCCCTGAAGAAGAGATACAGTCCAGCAAATAGAACAGACTTTGAAGGTTAATGTAAAATCAATTGCTAGTTTATCCCGGAGTCAAAGATTTGCTGACAAGTAACCCCATGTTACATTTGATACCTGCTAGTCGTGGCTTTTTTGCCCCAACATGTTGCTTTCTGGGATACGTAGTTTTTCTTTTCCCATTTAAGGCACAGCAGTGCTTGAAATAAAAAATTAGAAGTACAGGTACTCTGTATCAGAGTGCCTGCTAGTTTCTGAGAAGTGCTAGAACTCTCCAATTAAAAGTATTACATTTCATTTGAGAAGTGCAGCTATTCTCCCCCTTCAAAATAAAAAAGTGCCGGTACTCAGTACCATACAGTGATGGAGCGCAGGTTACCGACTATAAACAATGGGGAGTGATTCAGTTAGGGAAGTCGGAGGCTGGAATCATTAGAATAAGTTACAAACAAACAAATACCTCAGACACCATGAATTGAATCTTTCTTTTTCCCACAGAAGTCTTTTTAATTAACTCTGGGTTCACTTTACGTACTCTTCTCTTTTTTATAGATTTTTTACATTAAGGATTCCTATCACCGATTGTTTTTGAACATACCCTCTGTGTTTTCTTAAAGCAAAAAAGCAGTATCTACAACATTTACATATATGAAAAGATTAACAACACAATAGACATTTTTTCATATGTACAAACATGTGTTTTAGTAATCAAAACACGGTAAAAACACATTCACTTTGTATGAAAAGCTTTATTTTCAATTGACAGTCCTACTTGTTTTATCTACTATTGGGAAACTTATTTTTTTGTCCTCAATAGACGTTATTTTCTTGATCCTGTGGGGGTCAGAGACTAGTCTCACACTTCTAACTTGAGCTTAACCTTTCCAGCTCAAGATGCCAAACAATTGGCATGCTTTTGTCCTTTTTTGCTCTTGACCTCCTTGTATGTGGTTGCCAACGCGTTTCGACCTTCGTGATAGTTGAACCGGAACGTTATATTTAGATGATGGTCTTCATCAGGGCGGGACTATTTTCTTGTAGGACATCTAATACCTTGATCGCACTTCTCCCTGGGGTGCAGTCTATCACAGCCAGGTCTTGATACAATGGAGGTTTCTGATGTTCGTTGCCTCCTTTTCTCTGTCTTTTATGTTTACAATCTCTTGAGTGGCCTCTGCGTCTTTTAGTCTTCCCCTTTCTCCATCTTCGCGAGTACCGGCTTCTTTGAATCGGGCATTGTTGTTGTGGTTGTGGTTGTTAATGCATAGATCAAAATATTCCAATCCACAATATTTTCTACCTAACTAACTAGAACCTAACCATGCCTCTGCTACCAAGAAAAACTGATGGAGCGCAGGTTACCAGCTCTGTTCACACATACACCTAATACTCACCTGGGACCAAAAACACATTCATACAACAAGCTAGTCAAACCCCGCTGGCCTAAATTTTGTGTAATACCTGTAACTTTGTTATTCACCTTTACCAAGTCTTACCAACTCGATAATATTAATTTCCTTTCCACAATGAATCAGGTTGCTGAGTTAGTTTAAGATAGAATGACATCAACTTTTATTCTGAATAACCACAGACTCAAGAAGTTTTGAAAACTTTTATCTAAATAATTTTGTGAGTCAAGAATCAATTACAGTAACCACCTTCATTTCAAGATGCAAAAATAAAGTCAATCATAGCAGTGTTACTAAATGATTAAATGAAGACGGTACCCGGAAAAGGAGGGGAAAAGAAAGAGCAGGCATAAAGACAGATTTGCTGATTATATTTACCTATGGTCAAAGATTAACCCAACTCCGTAAATTGGGGCCAGATAGAATCTCCCAGACAGGATGCAGGTAGGAGATTTAGGCAGATTCAGATCTGGGAAGGAGACCTCTTCTAATGTGCAACACCAGCGTCGCACCCCTATCTGGTACTACTCTCCTAGGATGTCCCTCTTCCACAATCCCTCTAGATAATCCGATTATTGATCAGTATTTCAAACTCTCGGGCAGAGTTTCTGGCAGCAGCAAAGTCTGAGACAGCGTCTCGGACAGAATCTGGAGCAGCATACGCCTTGGGTCAGTGACTAGTCGGAAGGACAGATCGGACAAGTCGGACAAAGTCTCTAGCTAACTTCCCTCAATTATACTATTCTATATCCATGTACCTCCCTCCAATATTGCAATTACTGTGTTTTCCCTTATGCTGATTGGTCAGGGCAAAGAGGTGAGTTCATCACACCATATTAAAAGTAATAATTTTACTGTGGACTATTGTTCTATGTTTCCGCCCCTTTACTTTCCCACTGCTTTATTCCCACCCGCATTTCTCATTATGATTAATTCGAGTTTATACATTTTGTTCAAAATTGTTGCTTTCGTCCGGTTCAGGGGTTTATGTTCCCAGGCATCTTCGGCCAATGTGGCCTTGGCTGTGTTTCAAGTGGTGTTGTCACAGGGTTTTCAGCAGGTTCTTGTGCGCCTGCGTGAACATCAAGTGGGTAGGGGTTTTCAGTCACCCTCCGAGGCCCAAACGAGAACAAATAATAAAGTCAGAAAAAGACACGTTAGAATGTGACAATAATTGATTTCACTGTATACCACATATCTCTACTCTATTCCCATTTATTTATTTGACTCTTTTGCATTAGTGTTTAGTAGAACTTACACATTAACACATATGCTACTGCTTGAATTAAAACTTGTGAGTTTCAAGCGGCCATATTTAAAGCTATTGCGCAGCTGCAAAGTTTTCCCACCAAGCGACAGAATACGTCATACTACGTAGATGCAGTAGACGCATGCGCAATGAAGTTCCCGCGTTTTTGGCGGCCATATTAAGACACTCGGGTTACTTGTTAGTAATACACATAGGAAAGCTTCCCCTAGATACAATATAATGTGTGTAATGCAATATTAATATTCACAAAACAGGTTGATTATAGTGTTACACGTTATTTGAGAGGATTGCGTCCGAGCAAGTCTCTTTTATTACGAAACCTTGCTCCATCAATCCCCTCTCTATTGGCATTTAATGCCATCACTAATTTCTGTTAAATCAGATGCCAACTTTAGCACATCTCAATTTCTTCTTCAACCTTTACATTTCTTTCTTTTTCCCCCTTACACTTTAATCCTCTCATTCTTTTGTAAAAATCTCCTTTTAATTCTTCTAGTTTTATTTCCTCGAATTTTCTTTTCTTTTATTACGAAACCTTGCTCCATCAACAGTACCGGCCAATTTAAAGCACTGAGGCACGGGGTTCCAACATGAAAGTGGTGTTGGCTTTAAATGCAGATCTGCCAATTGATCCCACATTAAGCTTTTGAAATGTTTTTACAACATTATCACAAAAGAAGTTATATAATTGTGCATAACCCGCAGTTAATGCAGTGCATTCGACGGAGCTAGAGACTGCTCGGGGTACGCGTTACTTGCACAGGAGGCAGAGGCTTCTCATAAAAAGAAATACATGGAGACCCTTCATTTGGGCTCCAGCTTTACGATGTTCGCACTGGCGTCCCTGAAACAACGAGATGTACAATACGGCAATGTATCGCCCCAGGC
This sequence comes from Triturus cristatus, assembly GCF_964204655.1. Taxonomy (NCBI): domain Eukaryota; kingdom Metazoa; phylum Chordata; class Amphibia; order Caudata; family Salamandridae; genus Triturus; species Triturus cristatus. The sequence goes on from NC_140584.1 coordinate 996,342,769, forward strand.
CTCATAGATGCACCACGTCCACCTTTTACCAATCATCCAAAGAGATAGTTTGCCAAACATGCATTTACTTCATATCTTACGCATTTTTAGCCTGGACTTACATTTTGGAATGTTTTAGCTAAGCCGGTTTTCCTTTATGAAAGGCGCCTTTTCTAGAAAACAGGAGCTTGGAATGGAGACAGATAACAGACTGATCGTAAACGTCTCTGGCATATGTGAGCGCCTGGATACCCTCGGGTGACTAACTCATTGATTGATTGATTGATTTATGGCATACAGAGGTGGCGCGCGGCATCGCGTGCACTTCCTTTACCTGCGACGTGCAGCTTGGTGGGAGAACTGATGCTCGAGGGTGTGACACCTGCCCCTGAGCTCCACGGGCCGCTTAGGCACACAGCTCTGCCCCCAAAGCAAAAGAAATATCTGACTGCCATCAAATGGTATCAGAAAGCTGTCAAAAAGGCAGGAATTCATTATGTTGCCTCTAGAATTGAAGGAGCTAAAAAAGCAGTCAGGGAGATATTTTTCCACGGTGCAAGCTTTGACTAACTCGGTTGATAAGAATCCCACCACGCACCTTGGAGGAGAAATCGCCCATTATGTTGTTTTAAAAAAGTGGCAGACATCTACGCCGCCTTTCCGCAGGTGGGACAGACACTGACGCCTGTACAGAGCAGTTTATGGATCAGGCTTCTCACAACGGGCCTAGGTTGCACACTTTCAACACAATTAATCCTGAAACCTTGGAAAATATTCTCCGTACCATAAAAACAGACTCCCTGACAGATGCAGCTCCTCGCAGAATACTAGAAAGGGTGGGATCAGTTGTTCCTGTTCCTTTTGGTTTCCTCGTTCTCTCCATGGAAACGACAAGGATGCTCTCCAGGTGTGAACGTGCTTACTGTTGTTCCACTAGTGAAAAAACTTCTTTGTATCCCATGCTGGCCAAAAAAAATTCCTATTTTACTCTTACCTGTTTTGGCCAAAATAGTTGAAAATTCATCAATAAACAGGTGCTAGATTATTTAAAATCTCTCCAGTCACTTCCTCCTCAAGCAGGTTTCTGGCCTTTCCATAGTAGGGAGACTGGGCTCCTAGCCCTAACTGAAGACCCCTGGTCGATGGTGGATGAAGCGGGTTCATCTGCGCTGACTCTTTTTGATCTCAGGATGCATTTGAAACGGTCTCACACAAAATGCTGGTTAAGAAATTGAAAGAGGTTGGAATTTGTGAAAAAGCACTCACCTTGTTTACATCTTTCTTAAAAGGACCTTTCTTCCAAGTAGCATCATGTTCCTTCATCTCTAGGAAACGCCAGCGGGCATGTGGAGTGCCTCGAGGACCCTCCTTGAGCCCCACGCGATTTGATATTTGTGTACCCCCAGTGGTGGACCTCATAGAGTCTTGTGGGTTCTCACTAATTTCTTATGCAGACAGCACCCAGTTGAGTCTATTGCTTTTGTCTTATGAGGAGGCAGAGCAGGCGGAAGATCCTTCTCTCACATTGCAGCCAAGACCTGGAACGAGCTACCAGCAGACATCAGACGCGCCCCCTCCCTGAACACCTTCCCTCAAGACCTGGCTCTTCGGCTAAACAGATCTGCGGACTCCCCCTTCCCTCAGCGCCTTGAGACCCTCACGGATGAGTAGCGCGCTTACAATTCCCAGATTGATTGATTGAGGGGGTTTCCTGACAATTTTAGGAACTGTATGAAGCAGGTGGCTAAATGGGTGAGGTTTACCTGCCTTAAACTTAAAGCGAGCCAAACAGAGGCCGTGGTGGGTAAACGGACTCATCTGTGGGGCCCTCACTAGTGGCCCGAAGCATTATGTACCAGCCGTCCCCTAAGCCTGCGGTGAAGAGTCTAGGTGTATGGATTAACAGCAGCCTATCCTTTGACACACAAATAAGGTCGGTAACAGCTTGCTGCTTTGCTATGCATACCAGGCTGAAGAAAATCATATGGAACTGTCCTGCCCCATACAGAGAACAATAATTCAGGGCCTCGGCATCTCTCCTCTTGACTATGGTAACATACTTTATACTGGCATGACTAAGGCCTAAAGAAACAGGCTGCAACTAATTCAAAATGCAGCAGCACTCCTGTTGGGACACCTTCCCAAAATGTAAGCAGTATCTAGTCAGCTACAAAACCTCCATTGGCTCTAGGGCAGAGGTCTTCAAACTTTTGTAGGTTGAGCCCCCCCAGTTGAATGTTTTTAGATGTTGGGCCCCCCCACCACCTGACAGAAATTTCTGGAATCTGGTACACTACATAATCGACTGCCACACGCATATCACGGGCCATATCCGGCAAATAATGTTCAACACAATAAGAGTGTTTAGTAAACTGCAGGTTTGTGAGTGGGTGTGGAGGAATGACAGAGACTTATTACACAGCTCAAAACACAATTTTCCAAGATAAAATGTGCGCAAATTCTTTTTACTAGGATGCTTTGTTTTATACAGGACATAGATTAATAATAACACCACTAACATAAATGTGACAGGTGTGATGGTTTTTAGCCACATAGACTGTCAATCCCTGGATGGATTTTTGCTACAGTCATCCTCGGGTTGTGCTCCATATCCAGTCTAGAACGGTACTTAGTCTTTAATACCGCAAGTGCTGAGAACCCAATCTCACATAAATAGGACGAGCTGAAAGGAAGGAGAGAGTTTTGATAGCAGTTTCTCTCAAAGCTGAATACTCTGCAGACATTTTCAGCCAAAACAGTGACTGTAAGGGAGACCGTGTTATCAGATTTTTCGAGCACTCCCTAGCTCAGAGTTGGTACACGAGAAACAATTCTTCTCTAGAAACCATTAACAAACGTTTTAGGCAGCATTATAATGGGATAATTGCCCACCAACCAGTTATAGATCTGAAGAGAAAGGTGAAAGTCCACAGAGAGGGCGCTGAAAGAACACCTAATTGAGAATTCCTTAGTGGTACGATAAGTTGCTTACCTGAAGCAGTGGGGGTTAGGACACGTCGGGCTTATGTTTAAAAAAAATAGAACCGATAATAAATTAATGATGTTGCCTATTTTACTTAAGAGCAATATCGTCTGACAGACTTTGTGGTGGCAGGGACAGGTTAAGGAGTTTGGGTGCCCTGGGCCAGTACTATTTTGGGGGCCCCTGTTCAGAACAGCTTTGAGATTAAATGATTCACTTTCAGCTCTGCCATACCCTCTTTAGCCAGGCTACTAACGGTGCACAGGCGCTATGGTCGAAATTCTAAAAGTGTTTACATCTAATATTCAGAGACAGTGATGTGTGTTTTCACTGTTGTAACAAAGCAGCAGCCCACTAATTATATAGCGAATAATATCTGGGATATCCTCCAATTTCTCATATGTGAGGAACTGTTTTGATCTAAAATAAACTTTTTTATGGTTGTTGCATGAAACAAAAACATTTCTCTGCAAAAAGTAATAGACTCTCACATCAATCACATTGAAAAGAAATTAAACAAAACAGTATTTACAAGAATCTGTTTAGGAATTATTCCAGGCCATCAGGGCAAAAACAGAGCAGCCTCTATCAAGGAACCCCCTGAAAGGCTGGATTGCAGTGCATGTAAATTTGTCCTTTTGTAATTTAGGACGAAAACCTTGATGGGGCACGACATGCCCATACTTGTGTACAGGGGCGCAACTAGACCCGAACTTCGGGGGAGGAGGGGCTAACACTCCCATCAAGGGCTGGCCCTAGCACTGGTTGCACACAGTGCAACGGTCTGTTTTGGCGTCCCCTCCCTCATTTCCTCCTTCTCCATGAATTTCCTCACTACCACTCACCAACAATTCACCCCATCTCAAAATAGCACCTTTCTGGCAAACGTCTCATTTTTTTATAGCGCTACTCATAGTTTACCCACACTCAGTTCTTTGATCTGGATGGCACACGTTCTTTGTAGCAGGCACATTAAACCTTTGCGCTGTGTGGGTGGCATGAGTACCCATGTGAGTGCAGGGTGAGCCATGCAACAGTGTGAGAGTAGGGTAAGAGGAGTGAGTGCAGGATGACTAAGGTGACCATATGAATTTGGGTGTGGATGTAAGTGCAGAGTGGGACAAATTCATGTTGTGGATGTAAGTGCAGAGTGGGACAAATTAATGTATGGTTAGTGATGGTCTTATTTGAGTGAGTATGCACATTGAGCAGTGAGGGGGACATGTGAGTGAAGTGTTTCATGAGTGCAGGGTGAGTAGTGTGCTTGTGTGACTGCAGGGTGAGGTACAGGGTGAACAGCGTGTAGTGTCGCGGTCTAGTGGACGCGCACTACGTAGGCACGCAAATGCGTGTAGCGGCCATATTGGACGCTACTGCGCATGCGCGAGAACACGCGAGGCGGATTAGAGTGATCGGAGCAGTATGCCCGGCGCTCTCTTGTGTAATAATATATCTAATCAATAAAAGAAGGTTGGAACCTCATCCTGACTGCTTCTCTTCACTGGGGGAACCAAACCAACATTACAGTGGCGACGAGGGTGGGATGAATCGACCCTGAAGGCCACCCAGAGGAGGAGAGATCCCCACCAGCAGAAGAGCCGGAGGGGACGACGCCCTACTGTAGCAGGTACAGCAGGTGGTCACAGGATAGACAACAGGACACCACGAGAGAGCGCGGCAGTGGCAGACGGAAGCCAGAGGGAGGCACGAGGAAAGCATGGGTGCCGACCAGTCGCAAGGAAGCGTAAGCAAGCAGACCGGAGCAAGACATAGAAGAGGCCCTGGCGGAATCAGGGAGGAACAGCGCAGAAGGCACTGAAGAGGCCCGGACGAACCGAAGAAGAGGAGAAGGGACGGAAGCGCCAGGCAGTCCTAGAAAACAGGCAGGAGAGAACAGGGAGCGAGCCAAAATGTGCGCACAGGCGTCAGCACTAACGACACCAGTCCCGTTCCTACCAAGGCCAGGGGAGCCTCAAATGAAATGGGAGGACTGGAGAGAATATTTCAAAAATTACCTCGAAGCATTGGAAGACGAGAATGAAGAGGCGTTTTCCAGCAGCCGGAGGAAGAGGATACTCTTACATAATCTGGGACCAGAAGGCATACAAGTATTCCAAAACTTAACACCGGTCACCCGACCAGCAGCAGACGATGATGTGTTCAAACATGCCATCGAAGACTTAGACAACCACTATCGCCCCGCAGTATGATCATCTATCGACCGCTACAATTTCCAGCAGAGGAAACAAGAAGCGGGGGAAACGATAGACGACTACGTCGCAGCACTAAGGAAGCTAGCGATAACGTGTAAATTCGGAGCTCTACACGACGAATTTATAAAGGACCAAATAGTAATGCACACAACAAGCAAGACAGTGCAGGATAAATTGTGGGCAAGTGGAGATGCGACGCTAAAATACGTGATAGCCATCGTAAAAAGGGCAGAACTAACCAAGCGCTGCGCAGACGCAGCGAAGAGAGATCAAGTCCCGAGACCCACGATAAACAAGGTGGAGGACGCCGACCAATACGGAAGAGGAAAACCGGCGCCAGGAGAAAACAAGGGAACGCACAAACGGAAAGGAAAACCAGGACAAACGTGGAAACAAGACAAAGAAGGAACGTCGAAGTGCTACAGGTGTGGGAGCCCGAACCATGCAGCACATGGCAAATGATGTCCCGCCTTCAGAGCAAAGTGCACGTTCTGCGGCCTGGTAGGCCACTATGAGAAGGTGTGTCGAAGGAAGTGGAAACAGCGCGCAGTGAAATACGTGGCACAAGACCTAGGAGAGGAAGAAGAGGGTCAAGAGGAAGACGACGACGTCCTTTGCGTGGAAGACCAAGTGCTAGGCATTGACGGCAGAAGGTATCGCAAACCCCAGTGCGACATTCACATCGGAGGAATGGAAATCACTATAGTAGCGGATTCGGGGTCCCCTTATACGATCGTCCAAAGATCAGTGTGGAATGCAAAATTTGAACCTAAAGTAGGCCCACATCTGTAACCTCCCGACATACGACCGGTCACATACACAGGGGAACCTATCCCAACGGTAGGATTCTGAAGACTGCTCTTTCAATTCAAAGAACGCAGCGCCCAGTGCAAATTGTACGTTGCAGAGAAAGGACCCTCGGTCCTAGGGTGGATGGACCAAGGAGAATTGGGAATGCAACTGAATCCGGGAGGAGACACCCAAGTGTTAGTAACGTTGGAAGGAAAATGGTCTAAGGCAGCGGGACTGCGAAGCGAATACCCGAAAATATTTGGTGACAAGATAGGGAAATTGGGAACATTTACCCACAAAATTGTGCTCAAGGAGAATGCCCACCCTGTGACACACAAAGTGAGAAACATACCGATCGCAGTGAGAGAGGCAGTGCAACAGGAGCTACACCGGAATGGTTGGCACCATTGGTGGTGGCCATGAAACCGACGGGCAAGGTGCGCTTATGTGTGGATCTCAGAGAACTCAATAAATGTATCGTGGTGGAGAAGTTCCCGCTACCACGCATAGAGGAAATGCTGGTACGAACAAAAGGAGTGAAATGGTTCTCCACCATCGATCTAAAGTCGGCATATCACAAGGTAGTCCTGCACCCCACGAGCAAGAAACCGACGTCATTCATAACTCCATTTGGGTGCTATCAGTTCTGCCGCATGCCCTTTGGTCTGGCATCAGCAGCAGCAGTTTTTCAAAAGCTAATGACCCGTCTGTTCAGAGACATAGAGGGAGTACAATACTTTCAAGACGACATCCTAGTGATGGGGAAGGAACAAGAAGACCACGACGAGAAGCTGGATGTGGTACTTAGGATCCTGGAGGAAAGCGGACTAACAGCAGAGTGGGAGAAGTGCCATTTTGGCATGTCATCAGTCACCTACCTGGGGCATGAAATCGGAGAAAAGGGAATAACACCAAAAAAAGTGAACGTGACAGCCATCTGCGATGCTCCTCCGCCCACCACCAAGGAACAAGTAAGATCCTTCCTAGGGATGGCGGAATACTACAGTAAGTTCGTCCAGCACTTTGCCACGAAAACGCACCACTTGAGGCAGCTCACGAGGGAGAAAACATCTTTTGCATGGACGGAAGACACACAAGAAGAGTTTGACACAGTTAAACGAGAAATCAGCCAGGCTATCCCGCTACAAGGGTACGATCCCCTAGGAAAATCGATATTGATGACGGACGCCAGCACAAAAGGGTTAGGAGCAGTGCTCATGCAAGAGAGACAAGACGGCAAGAAGGAGACAATCAGCTTCGCGTCCAGGTCACTAACGAATTCAGAACAAAAGTTCAGCATGATAGAAAAAGAGATGTTGGCCGTAGTATGGGCCATGGGGAAGTATCGCCAGTTCCTGTGGGGCACGAGATTCCTGCTGAAAACAGACCACAAACCATTAGTGAAAGTACTAATGTCAAGCGGATATGCCAGCGCGACACCCCGCATAGCGAAAATTTCACTGAAACTCTTGGAATATCGTTATGATGTGGAATACATACCAGGTTCAAGAAACAAGATAGCAGATTATCTCAGCAGAGCATCAGCAATGGAAAGTGCCACCAACGGCACAGAAGAAGATGAGGTGATGGTAGCCTTGACAGAAGATCCGGAACGGGCAATAAGTAGACGAGAATGGAAGGACGCGTATGAAGCAGATAGAGACCTGGAAGAAATCAAGAAATGCATAGTTCAAGGGTGGCCCGATAGGAAACAACAGACGCCTCAACTTCGACAATTCTACGAGGTCAGGGACGAGTTGTCGGTGGGAAATGATGGAGTGTTTGTATACCGAGGAAACAGAGTGGTCCTACCAGCGAATGTAATACCATATCTTTTGACTATAATACATGAAGGGCACCTGGGAATCGTGAAGACTAAAGCAAGAACCAAACAAACGTATTGGTGGCCAGGAATGGATCTACAGGTGGAGAGACATGTAAGAGACTGTGTGCAATGCCAAGGAGCTGACAAAATCCTGAAACCAATGAGACCTGCTCTAGGAAGGTTCACGAACCCCAGTAATCCCTGGGAAGAAGTGGCAGTGGACATCTTGTGGCCAGTACTTGAAAACCAGGGAATCCCCAAGTATATGTGTTATAGTGGACAAATACTCAAAGTGGCCAGAGGTACACATTCAAGAAGAAATGGACACTGACACAATACTCCGATTTCTCACAACGGTATTCCTCAGGGAAGGCATCCCCAGAGCCATAATTAGTGACAACGGACCCCAATTTACTTTGGACAAATGGACCAGATTTGCAGAGAGAAATGGCATTCTACTCAAACACACGTCGGTATATCACCCTGCCAGCAACGGTCAAGTACAAAGGTTCAACAGGGTGATAATGGGCTCCATACAGGCAGCCATCTCCAGGGGCAAAGACTGGGAAAAGGAAGTACAAAGCACGGTATGGGCCTACCGCATCACCCCCACTAGCACGGGGTACAGCCCGTTTCAAATTCTACGAGGAAGGCAACCCTTCACCAAAGACAATGTCGCATGGAAAGAGAAGACAATCACGAGCAAATGGTCTCCAGCAGTGGTGCAACACAACCTGGAGAAAGCACAGAGGATATATACAGAACATTACAACCGCAGAAAAAACGTGAAAGAGACAGCCTTAGAAAAAGGGGGAGTGGGTCAGAGTAAAGTTGGCAGTACTCAAAAGAAAGGGAGACAGCAAATACTCCCCACCCCTAAGAGTGGAAGAGGTGTATGACCGAGCGGCGTTGCTCAGCGATGGAAATGTGTGGTCCCAGGACCGTATGGCCAAATGCAACAAAATCCTACAGTGGCCCCGCGAGGACATCGCCAGAGGACACGAGAAACGAAATAGAAACTCCTAATGGAGAGAATGAAGAGAGTGTTCCTGAAGACCTTAACAGCGAGAGGAAAGTACGAGAAGGACCAACAACGGAGGAAAGGACCAGGGAAGTGGGCGAGAATGGAGACAGAGAAGGAAAAGGTATCCAAGAAGGAAGAAGGGGGAGCCCAGTCGTAGAAGGGGGTCGAGAAGGACACACTACCCCGGTAAGATGCACCCGAGTTGGTCGAGCGGTGGTGAGACCATCCAAGTTTAAAGACTATGAACTGGAATGACACTAACAGTTATGTAATTAGTTTTGTGTGGTATAAAAGGGGGAGATATGTAGTGTCGCGGTCTAGTGGACGCGCACTACGTAGGCACGCAAATGCGTGTAGCGGCCATATTGGACGCTACTGCGCATGCGCGAGAACGCGCAAGGCGGATTAGAGCGATCGGAGCAGTATGCCCGGCGCTCTCTTGTGTAATAACATATCTAATCAATAAAAGAAGGTTGGAACCTCATCCTGACTACTTCTCTTCACTGGGGGAACCAACCCAACATTACACAGCGCAAGTGCATTGTGAGTGCAGAGTGATTACTGAGTTCAGGGTGAGGAGTGATCAGTTTATTGTGATCGCTGTGAGTGCAGGGTGAGCATGAAAGTGAAGGGCGAGAATGAGGACTGAGTTGTCTGAATGCGTGGTGCATGGTGCATTCCCAGACACTTGAAGTAACTCAGCAGGTTATTGACGGCAGCGTAGGGTTTCAGATATGTTGAACTATTGCTATTCTGGCATTACCAGGGATCAGGGTGGAGGAAATAAATGTGCTGATCTTGCAACAAACTTCCAGTTTTATGATTAGGGTTGCCAGCTCATTATTTTGATGTCCATGCAGTACAAAAAATAAATAGTCACCTAAAGCTGTATTGGCAGCACTTGTCTATGCATACTTTGAACAGCAAAGATAAATAGAAGCACAGTTAATTGTGTTCTATAGCTGCCTGAATTGTCCATGAATGATAATAAAATGGAACAAAGACAGAAAAGTCACATTTCAAATATATATATACTTATTTATTTATAAACATATTTAGTGTCAAGACCAGCAATATGCAGGCTGTTTAAAAAACACATGGCTGGCTGGCATTTTTCTGTTGGTAACTTGAAGCCCTGTGGGCTTGTGGCGCCTGCCTGTGTAAATTTAAAAGAAACTTTGTCTCCTTTCTGCTAATAGCTAACCCTCCCAGGACGGGGTTCAACTTGTAGAGCTGAAATGCTTCAGCTGCAGTGGGAGGCAGGATGTCTCCTCTCCTAAAACTGAAAGAAAGGAACAGACAGTCATTCAGCTGCAGTGAGAGGCAAGAAGTCTCCTCTGATATGAAATGGAAAGGGAAGGATTCCCTTTCTGTTTTAGCAGAGGAGACACTGCCTCCCACTGCAGCCCAAGTATTTGAGCGCTACTAAATAACCCCCTTCTGGGAAGGTTAACTGTTAGCTCTTTACAGGACAAAAGCGCAAGTTGTGCCTCATCTAGTTCCCCTCTCTCCCCCCTCCAACCCTCTGTTACCAGAGCTCGCCTTTGAAATGGGTGAAGACTTGGGAGGCCTAGGGACAGTAAAGGTCCAACAAAGGTAAAATCTTAGCTGGAGTGCGCACCCCACCCCCTGAGATGGTCGCGCCCCCCTGGGGGGGGGGGCGCCCCACAGATTGAAGAACTCTGCTCTAGGGTGACCAACTGGCTTGGGTGCAAATTCAGGACTGTCAGTGTGAAAATTCAGGACAAAGCATACGTTTTTTTTAAAAACAGATTTTTATTGATTTTGTATATTATACATATCATATCTTCATGTTACATATCACATATAGCCTTCACTTATTACAACAAAGAAACACATGATATTCTTTTTTTACGACCAGGACGGTGGTACAGATAAAGGTTCTTTTAGTATCACAAATGTCCATTTTCTTTCTGTGTCGATATCATTCTCGATCCACTGCTATGCTCGGTAGGATCATTCCAATAAACATGTTCCCAACTCCCCCTCCCCCCCAAAAAAACCCTGGTCTCAAGTGTATTTACAAAAATTTCACATTTCCCAAATTACGTGTTGTCGGCTCATAACGAGTCAATACATGTGTGTAGAAAAGTACAGTCTATATTCTATTACCAGAGTTGGGGTGTCCCAGCATGTATTTCACTGCATGAATCCCAGTGGTTCCTATGCGACGTCAGGGGACAGTTTTACAGACATATCAGAGGAGGTCGCACACTATAAGTAAAGTAAGTATATAAGTAAATAGACAACCAAAATAAGTACAACTAAAAATAAGTTTATATAAGGTTGAGGCAATAGTGCACCTCACAGTTCTTCAGTTTGCGCGCAGCTTTGCAAAGTGACATCAGGCCCTTTCTGCAATCAAGATTTGTGCAGGAGAAAGCACACCACATCGTGTCACTGTAATAGGGCCCATTGTCGTTCTATCTGTGATAATCATCTGCAGTCTCAAAATGACTATGGGCCAGTCCACAGTCTTTGCGAGGTCCAGGAGGGGCTGCTGCAGGCAGCCTCAGTCTACAGATTAAAAGATAAGTGTGAGAGTCCAGAGTGGAAACTTTTAAACTCATGGGGCCTCTCGCTGGGGAACAGCACACCTTCTTGAAATTCCCCAATTTCATTTTAGTATGATGTCTGTAAGGCGTCCGTAATTTGGGGACCCCAAATTACGGACCCCTTACAGACATCATACTAAAATAACGGACGGTCCATGGAATTTACAGATGGTTGGTCACCCTAACTGGCTCCCCATAGAGAAGCAGATTCCATTTAAGGCACTTTGTATCACTCAAAGCATTGTGAACGGCAACGGCCACGTGTGCCTCCAAGTCCTATTGCAGACTGACTGTCCATCTAGATCACTAGATCTTCAGTTCTTAACTTGGCCATTGTACCAAGGTCCAAGCTCTCTGGACCGGGAGGTTGGGCATTTCGGATTCTTGGCTCTAAGCTTTGGAATAGTCCTCCACTCTAGTGTTCACCTTCTGACTTTTCGCAAACATCTTAAACCTTGGTTGTTCGGTTTGTAGTGTTGGCATCTGTGTCTCCATGTGAATACCTTGCCTTCGGGGAAGCCCCTTGGAGGTAGCCATGCACCATACAAATTCCTTTAGGATTGACATCAGTGGCAGGTGTGACTGCGAGCTGTGGATGCTGTAGAGGGTGGGCTGTGAGTGGAGCTAGAGGCCAAGGGCAGACTGGCAGGTCCTTGGGAAGGGCTAGCAGCTATAGATGCCAGGGTCAGCTCTGAATCAGGGATGAGGGTACGGGGCGCTGCATCAGGCTCCTAGGTCTTCGACCGCCGGGTTACAAATGGTGGGGTTGTGTGCTCTGTGGTTCCACAATTCCAGCACTAGCAGTAAAAAAGACTGAACTAACCCTTTTCCATCTGCCACTCATGGGATTCAGGAACCTGTTAAATGCTCACATCATGTGAAAGGAGCCACGGGATGTGCCGCCAGTAGTGTGCAGAATAACCGGTGACAAGCCATGGCCACTGCTCGGACCCAACATGATCCTGAGAGCTGCAGCAAAGAAGCTGGAAAATATTTTTTATGGGCAAAGTAATTCAAGCAACTTGTGCATCTTTGATGTGCCTGCCAAAATATTCAACTGCAGGAATGCGGTAACAGAAACGTATTTGTTTTAATTTGACTGCTAATGAGTGACAGTTGGCAGGGCTGTGCCATATCGTTTTCTTTTTTTTTTATCTACGTCGAACTCGACCCGAAGGAATCTGAGTGCTTTACATGAGCACCAGCTGCGTTACAGACATTCATTTCTAGGCAAGGGGAGAGTAAATGATTTGCCCAGACTCACAGGAAGTTTGAGTGTCCCTGCCGAGACGAGACTAAAGACGGGGGCTCTAGCTGCCAAGCCGCATCCTCTCCCCTATTAAATGTCATTTTCTGACAGTAGTATAGATACAGCCTTTGTGCAATGTGTTAGCCCTCACAGTACGCAGTGATGATGCTAGCTCCAAGCAGGACTAACCAAAGGATGGGCACAATGATCTCTGGAGACCTGGCTGTAACCAGGCCTCCTGAAGTACCAATCAGAGACAAACACAGGGCCTTAAGTGGGCCGGGGCTCCCCGGTGCTGAGCACCAGCAGTTTTTTAAAGGGAGCCTCGAAACGGGTCTCCCTCGGGCTCTGTTTTGTGCCCTGGAACAGGCAGTCCATTTTTTTCTGGACTGCAGTGACAGCAGGCACATCAATGTGCGCTGCTCACACTGCTCACTTCTCTTTAGTGGAGAAGTTACGGCATGACGTCATGCCAGGTGAGCGTTGCAGGGGAAGGGAAATCCTTTAAAGAGAGTCACTTTCTCTCTGGATTACCCTTCTCCTTTTGAAACTCAAGAGCAGCAACATTATTGTGATGTCACCAGGGCTGTAAGTGAAAGCTTTTTCAATATTATAGACAAGCCATAGTTTCTGCTTATTTATCTTATGCAGCTAACAACCATTGACAAAGCCAATAGTCATCACTTGTTGTAGGTATGATGTTACCTGCTGTATCATTATCTGGATGCAATGACCGGAACAACAAAATACAAGTCGGGTGGCACACTATGCTAAACACAGATTTTTAGCTTACGTGTTTTAAGCCACGCCCTTAAGTACATTGACCACGCCCCTTAATGGGATCCCTCTAGCTTTTTCATCCCACTTAAAGCCTTGGACATACAAAAATGAATACCATGTCTTGAACCTTTCCCACCTTTAAAAGCAGGATCTGCTTACTTCCTCCTCTTGCCTACCATCCACAAAATGGCAGAGCTCTGGAAAGTCTAATCAGGAATTCCTTGCTAAAATATCCTCAGAATTTCTGAGGGTAATCTTGTCTCCACATCCCTCATATCTGTATCTGAGTCTCCACCTGCCAGCAACAGGAATGCAAGCAATACACTTCCACTGTCTAGGATACCCTATCCATTCTTCGTCTTCTGCCATCCAAAATGGATCCCACCGGTCCCAGCAAACATGATCAGATTGCACACAGAGTCTCGCTGTCACATGTGGGCCACACATGCAAAATTCACACACTCACTCGACAAGCACTTTGAATATCAGTGCAAGGGCCTGGGTGTTACACTGAAGGAGAAAGTTTACCTAAGTGGGGCCAGTAGGCGATTTGACGCAGAAAGACGCAGAAAGAAGGTCTGTTTAGGACTATTAATTCAGAAAAAGCGGTACATTACCAATACCGAGTCAAGTCAACAAACCAGTACATGGACAGGAATACTTGGGTGAGGCAATCAAATCAAAAGCTCCGGTTTCTTGATGGGATCCCAGAAGAGGTAGTCATTTCTTTTGCCAGTTTGAAAGACATAAAAGACCCATCTGATGTTTGCACTGGTTTTGGAGACTTCTTTGCTTGAATGGAAATGTAATTATTCTTAGCCCATACCTTGTCCATACATAAACCTTAAGCTCTGCAGTCTAATAATGCGGAAACTTGGATAGTCAGTCCGGTTTTAACAGTTAGATGGATTGGAAAAAGAAATATCTGAGATAATTTGAAATTCTTAAAGTTTCCTAAATAAGAGAGTTGTTCAACACCTGTCCTTCTCTCTTTCACAGAGGATGGGCAGAAGCATTTCCTGGTCTGATTGGACAATCTAGGACTCCATGAACTGCATCAGTGCAGGAATGCCATACCCAGACTTACATCTTCTTTCCTTCTCGGTTTCAGACAACAGTCCACAAACCGAACCGATTTGCATCAGTTCTTCTGAATATGGAATAGAAGAGGAGTCAAAGGAACTGCTCCCGGGTCTACCAGGGCAAGAGTTAAATGCCACTGCAGAATTTCCATAGGCTTGAGTTTTTGTCTCTCTGCCTTTCTTTCCTGAGTTTGTTGTTCAGTTATCAAGTCTTGTTCAATCAAATCGGTCAGATATTCTGGATGTGGAAACCTTATTAACTCATCATTTAGTCCCTGGAGAGACAAGACCATGTGAGTTTATTCCACCCAGACCATTGCAGGTGCCAACTTACTATATCAGAATACATATGCTACATTTGATGGACCCTGCTAATGATCAGAGAGCTGCCTTAGCAGAGGATTCCCTGTCTGAGCGTTGGAACATCTTCTTGAAGCCTTCTAGAAAACGAGAATAATTTTGATCAGGCAATTGTCATTGTTGGTTACCAGGGCCATCTCCAAAGCTATCACAGCCCCAGCAAAAGAGCTCTTTTAAAGGAGAACTGTGCCCCAATGTCAATATCTGGGAAGAACTGGCCAGATCAGAAACCCCTTAAAATGTAAGGAACCTTGAGGAGCGGGCGGAACATCATCTACCTCGGCTGCCAGGGACCAACTAAGAACTGCATTGCACCTTGCAACTGTTGCAGTTCATGATCTTGTTTCTGCATTATATTGACCAAGACATTCTGTGTAGGCACCTGGACTGTGAGTGACAAATTCATTCTTGGGTCCTTACTAGATTTGGAACACTGAATACGCTGGTGTTGCAACCTGTTACATGTCACTCGTAAACATCTCAATGAGAGCTTTGACCTTGCTACTCCAAGGAAAGGGTGACACCTCTCGGTAGCCACCTTGATCCCTCACAAGACGTATGGAAAGACGCTTTCTTGAGGAGGAAAAGCCAAAAGCAGAAAAATCACCTGATGGTGACAGGACACAGACCTCAGATGGAATCTTCCAGGAGAACAGGACTAACGAGTCTGGAATGAAATCCAAGGTAAAGGGCCGGAACTGGAGTAATAAATATAGATGAAGAACTCTGCCTGTGTTGCGATGCAAGGATATGCTTGCATTGACTTCTCATATTGCTATAAACAAGAAATGACATTCAGGGAAAGGAAAAGATAAATTCCATTATGAATTGGGAGGCACCACTACAAGGTCTGAAATAAATTGCCATCTTTGAATGGGCTAATTTCAGGAAGTGAATTTAAAGAGAAGTTTCTGGCAAACTTCAAGAATTTTCCAGGGTATGACTTAAAAACATGTCTCTAGCAATATTTTGAATGCTTTTGACCCCTCTTCGTAATAAAGTGTTAGTCTCAGGTCACTACCTAACGGAATGGAAAAAGCATCGGTATGCCCCCTCCTAAAGAAAGCTTCATTGGACCCAGGTGATGCCAAACATTATAGACCTATTTCAAGGTTTTCTCTCCCAGCAAAAATACTAGAAAAGGTCATTAATGAAGAACTTAGGGACTACCTGGATGCACATAAGGGTCTAGATCCTTTTCAATGCAGATTGAAAGGCCAGCAAGACGGATGCTCGCACGAGACACTCTTCACCCACAATTTATGGTCCAGCAAGTAAGAATATATACCACAATTTTTTTTTTAAAGTGGGAGTAAGGACAAGATAAGAACCTTCCTCTGTGAGTTAAAGAGAGGGAAGAAAGAAGAGAAGTGACGTAAGAACTATTAGAGCCTGGCCTGCAATAAGATACCATAAAATATCAAGCACGTCAAATTTGAATGACGACAGAAATAAGAAACTTATAAGGAAACAAGATAGCAGTACAATAGACAAATTCATATACTAAGTACCAAACTACAGTTTTATCCTAATGTATTGAAGGATCTTATCAACATTTGGAGCCGATTGATTAAGGCGCACAATAGTACCAATCCAGATGTTTTTAAACTCTTGAAATTGTTGTCCTGAAGAAGGTGACGATCATTTCTGAACACCGAAATGCCGCGTCGACAGTCTTTTTCAAATAATTTTTTAATCATACTATGTAGTGTATTTTTGTAAATAAAAATGATGATGAATTGTTTTTAATGTAGTGTATTAATGATGATGACCAAATATTCTACTGATACATAAAATAGGCAAATTGCTCATTCCTTTGTTCTTGTTTTGGGTTTTTACTAAGAAGCACTATATAGAAATGGCTTTGTAAATTTGGTAACCTGGCAAGACTATATCCTGTACCAAGTCCCTTTTTTTAGAGACAATGCATGTTGCATAAACCAGTGGTTTGGAAGATACCGATCTTTCCCACCCATAACAAAAGGAAAAGGGAAGTTTGATGTTTTGTGTCCTTCTATACCCATCCATTTTCCAAAAGAAGGGTACCTCCCATATTACCTTGAGATCTAGATCCTTTTCAACACAGTTTTAGATCTCACCATTGCACAGAGTCAGCGTTAGTGATCACCACACAGTGAGTAGATATGTAAATTGATGGATCAGGAAGATAAACTGTATTGATACTTCTCAACCTCTCAGTCGCATTTGATACGGTGAACCATCCTACGCTTGTCAGACGGTTGGAGAGTGTCGAGATTAGAGGTGCAGCCATTACTATCCTACGATCATTTTTGTTTAACAGAGGACAAACAGTGTCCTTTGGAGAATTTACATCTGATCCTTTTTCTCTACCTTGAAAAGTACCACAAGGATCGTCTCTGACACTCAGATTGTTCAACATCTATGTTATCCCTCAATTGAAACTCATTCGATCATTTGGGCAGACTGTAGGATCCTATGCAGACAGTACACAAATTGTGGCATCTATCTCATCTGATGTTGACGAGGCTGCTAGCAACTTTCAAAACTGCCTGGCCAAGATAGTGGCATGGCTGCAGAATAACTATTTAAATTTGAATTCCGAAAAGGCAGAAGTAGTTCTTTTCAGGGCAAATACATCCTTTTGGAATACATCGTTGTGTCTGACAACTCTTGGGCAGCTTCCCTGTCCAGTGTTGAAAGCAAAAAATCTGGGAGTGCTATTTGATGATCGGTGGCATTTTCCAGACCAGACCACCTCCGTTTGTTTGCATCTCCTCAGTGTTTTGAGGAAAATATTTTGGTGCATTCCATTAGAATTACAGAAAACTGTGGTGGTGGCGCAGGTACTATTGTAATTAGTTTATTGTAATGCAATGCACATAGGTATCCCAAAACGTTTGCTTCTAAACTTTAGTCCCTCCAAAATGTCTATGCTCATCTGCTATTGGGAACTCATGAATTTGCTTCTGTTTCAAAGAGCTATAGGAACCTTCACTGGGTACCTGTCAGTGAAAGAATGAAATTCAAAGCTTTGTGTATAGCGCCTAAAGCACTGCACAGAAGGGGGCATGTGTACTTCCAAGAGACCTTTGTCTGGCATGTACCTATTCGAGCCCTTAAATCTAGTTCAGCAAGACTGCTCTCTGTTGCAAAACGAAAATAAGCATTGAAAATGCAATAGGTCTCGCCTTTGATTAAGTTAAAGCCATTTGCTTTGCTAATGGTATTGTATAGCAAAGCAAATGGCTTTAACTTAATAAAAGGCGAGACCGATTGCATTTTCAATGCTTTTTCTCTCCTGCTCCGAGTCAAAATCTGATGATCAAAAATAAGTCCGGGGCCAAACCACCAATTAAGCAGTGACCGTGGTGGTCTCCATGTGAGACTACTTACTGGTCACACATGATGTGATTTCAGTCTCAGGGAAGAGGTGTGTAAATATGGCCTCACATTAAGCGATTCAGGGCTGAGGGTTTCAGCAAACGTGTCGCTTATGTGGGTGATTTTATGCTGGGGGAGGGGTCTGTACACTGGTCTCACTTGATTTTGGGCTGTGGGTTTCTGTAAGCGGGTAAATGATTATTTAAGACTCAGTGCTTCTCTAAGTTAATCACTGGTGTGATTGAGTTTGGGGTGTCTGTGAGTTGAGCTCACGTGAAGTGATTTGGAAGCTGGGGGCTTCTGTCAGGCTAGTCGCGGGTGTGATTGCAGACAGGGAGTTTCTGGAAGCTGGCTCACGGTTGATGCGATTCCACACATGACTCAATCTCTGCAGAAACACTGGGCAGAGCTTTGTTTCCCTCTGGAGGCACAGAGCGGCTTATTTCCTGTCTGCTCCCCGACTCCAGCCCCCTCTCCCTTTCCTGTCTCAGCGCTGCTGCTATTTTGGGTGTTTCGATGCATTTAGGAGCACAGATTCTGGACGGTGAATGGGCGGCCATCGCGAGGGGGTGCAGGAGGCAGCAGTGGGGCCGCAGTAACACTGTAAAGAGGCAGATTGCGTAAAAGAGCCCCACCCCCATGTGCATCATGGCGAGGTCACACAACTGGGCGAGTCCATTAACCAGTACACAAGGCACGAGTTAAGAGATTCCCTCGTATAGGGTACAGAGGAGAGGACACGGCAGCCCACGAGAAACAGAAGAGTTGACGAGAACTCGGAAAACTGGGCTCAGACAAGAGTCACAGTGCGCGTCTAATACTAGACGCAGAGACACCGAGAACCCCTAATGCAGGGCAAAGAGTCACCCCAGTACACGTACATAGGGCGGTGTGTGTGTGACACGCCTAACATTACTCTCCACATACAAGGTTCAGTTGAGAGGAATCATTTGTGGTCTCATCTTCCCTTAAATACAAGCAAAATACCACCCACATACCTCAATGAGATCACCCACCGTGAAAACCTTCCTCGCTATCCAAACAAGTTTCAGAGTAGGCCATATGCACGTTAATGGCTGGCAAACTGTTTGTGGATCCAAGGATTGAGAGCCAGAGCTGGGTGTACGGCGAGCCAAGTCTGCACGGTACGCTCAGCAGCTGCGGCGCTGGTGGTGTACACCGAGGCTGGGTGGAGGTATGGGAGATGACGGTGGAGACGACGACACAGAAGTGCATTGCGCAATGCAATGAACAAAAGAAAGAATTATGAGAGGCATACACTTACCATCATGGCTGCAGAGAACAAGCATACAAAAAAAAGTGCAGCAAGCTAATAATAAACCTAATGTGTCACGCCGCGGGTAAGAGATCCAATCCCGCTGGGCGTGGATAAAAGGAGACAGGGTGGCAACAATCAGCGAGTGACATGCTTTCGGTGCAATCAGTGCACTGCCTTTGGCATGATTCATGACGCAAAACAACGCACACAAATCAAAACTTAAGGCAGAGCTGGGACGAGGCTTCTGGAATCGTAACGATTCCAAGAAGCCTTGCAAGATGAAAGCAGCGCATGCGCTGCTTTCGTCAGGCCGAGACTTAAAAAGAAATAAGGGGGAGGAAGAAGTTTCTCTTTTGTAACTTGCGAACTTTGGAATTTGATACCATTGGAACTGAGATCAGAAAGTCTTTAAAGACATGGCTGTTTAAAAGCAGCATGGCCTGCTAATCAATTGCAACTCGTACTTGTTTTCATTAACCACTATCACCAAGACGCCTCGGTAATTGCACGCTCTACAAATTGACTAATTACTTAAGCTTCTTGTCATAATTGTCCTCACAATGCCCTGCAAAACTGGAGCTCGGCAGCCCCAGTAAAAGGAGGACAGGCCGGATTGAGACACTTGTGTTTCAGGAGAAATCTGCACAGGTGTTGTTATTGTAGTCAAAAGGCCGCTTTGTTCGGGAAGTTTTTCTTCGGAAGAGGGGAGAAAGGCCCCTATCCCTTACTCGCCAGGTAATAAGCGTTAGTCGAGAGGTACTGGTTCTTGCCCAATGACAGGGGGAAACCCCTATCCCCCTAGTTTTAGCAAAAGTTCTGATGGGTTGTCAAGGCAAGATTAGTGTATTCTGATTCTTGGAGGAAAAAATTCCAATTCAAAGCAAGTTGATTTAAACGTGAGCTAGTCCTTTATTTGCACTCATACATAGGGGTGGGTATGAGAAAAAACCAAGGGGTGGCACAGCCAACACGTGTTTCGCCCCCTACATGGCCTATAGGCCTGGGGCTTCTTCAGGGCGGGTATTACTGAAAATGGACGTTTCCACGATGTGCTAGAAAGATATAGTCGGATTCTCAAATCTTGGCTAATGCCCGGTACGAGTGTTCTGTTTCATTCAGTTCTGTCACTTTGTTCGGGAGCAAGCTGGGCATATATTAAAACATTATTCAGCTTTTTACTGCACAATCTAAAAATGCCCTAACAACAAATTAACAAAAGAAAGTAACCCATCTTTTCTGTTTAACCTAATTTTGGCTATTTCCGTCTTTATGCCTCACTGAGGCCCCCCTAGCCTTTCTCCTGGCCGCCTCCGCTTTTTCCACCTCACAGGGTTGTCTGCTGCTGGACCAAGGCTGCCATCCTTTCGTTGACTCATTGCCTCTTTGCCTTCTATTGGACTCTTCACTCATACCCCTAATCCCGCCCTGAATGCCCTTCTGTCTGCTCACACCCCAGCAACACATACCATACCTTCCTGGGTTCATCATTACCAAAATCCCTACCCCTTTGCCCCTGCTGTCCCAGGCTGCTCTCCATGCATACTGGGCCAGGAGGGTCATGGGGTCCGCCATTTTCAGGGAGCAAACTGCTCTCTTCTCAGTGCTCGAGCATGACGTCTCAACCTTCAGTTCTTCCAAGGCGGATCAGGCAGTACCCACTCTTTCTGTACCACTCTCGACTTGGAAGAGGAATCAGCAGAGACTCTCTTATCACTGTAAGAAGACTGCTTTATTAGGGAGTGAGCTGGGTATTTAACAAAACAACACAACACCGAACTAACAAAGAACAAACTGACCCATCCCGCCTCCTCGCCTCCTCTAAAATGTTCCACATAACATTTGTCTGTTTAACTTCATCTGGACCATTTCCGTCTTTATGCCTCACTGAGGCCCCCTGGCCTTTCTCCTATCCCCTCTGCTATTTTTTTTTTTAACAGACTTTTATATAGCGCAAACTTGACCCGAATCGGGCATCAGAGTGCTTTACATAGCACCAGTTGCATTACATAAGGACACATTCATTTTTGTTAGGCACGGGGAGATTAGGTGATTTGCCCAGAATCACAGAATGTTCAGCGTCATTGCCGAGGCTTGAACCCAGTTCCCCAGATTCGAGGTCCGCCGCCTTAGCCAACTCCTCTCTCACTTAACCCGCCTCGCACGCTTGCCTGCCCTTTGACCAAGTCTGTGTTTAATTAACAAGGGAACCCAATTGTAATGGTCAGGGACCTTGGGTAGTAGTACGTTACAATTACAAAATGGTCCCTGACAGGGAAAATTCACACAGAAAACAATGAATATAGGCCTGAAATCAGTGCTATATTAAAACTGTTCAGCCGGGCAGAAATTTTTATAACGTATCAAATCACATAAAAGACAAGAATAAAGTGGGACACAATCCTGCGTCCAACGCAACATATATAACAAAGACATAAATGAACAGAAATTCACAAATTCAGAAAAAGGCTCAGGCAGGACAAAAAATGCTTGTAACTTGTATAAAGAAATGCAACAAGCAAACAATATGTAGAGACACTGTTACACATCAGTAATGAATTCAATTGAATTTACGGTGCATATAAGGTCGACGACATTTCGATCCCGTAGAAACAATATTGGGATCATCATCAGGACGTAAAAATTACATGCCTGAGTGAATTTTAGCCTGAAAGACAATAGTGAAAGGTAGAGGGGACAAAAGAAAAATAAGTAGATCAAAAAGACTTTAGAAAAATTCCCAATTGAGGGTATTGGTATGGAGAGGCGCGGTAACCTAGTAAGAAGAGAGAAGGCACACAGACAGGGAGAGAAAATGTGTTTTCTGTAATGGCACTGCGCAACCACACCCTCTATTCCACAATACTCTGACAGTCTACTCTCCTCAACGCTTCACCACTCAACTCTATGACACTCCATGCCACTCAAACCACTCCAGTCCACCACACTCTACACCACTCCATGACATGCTACGCCACTCCATGACACTCTACTCCACTTTACGAGACTCTACTCAACTCAGTGTTACTGTAGTCCACTCTAAGCCACTCCACTCTACGCCACTCCACTCTATGCCACTCCTCTCTATTTCACTCGACTTAACAACACTCTACTTCACTCTTCACCATTCTATACCACTCTATGCCACTCCACTCTATGACACTCTATGCATCTGTACACCACTTCTCTCTCAGCCACTCTACTCCACTTAACGCCACTCCATCCTATGACACTCCATTCAATGACACTCCGCAACACTCTACGCCTCTACACTCTATGCCACTCCACTCTGACACTCTATGCCATTCTATGACACTCTATTCCACTCTTCACCACTCCACTCTATGATACTCTAAACCACTTTATTACGACACTCTATGCCACTCCACGCTACTCCACTCCACTCTATGACACTTCGCTCTATGTTACTCCACTCTTCTTCACTCTATGGCACTCCACGGCACTCCAGTCTACTACATGGCACTTCAGTCTATGGCACTTTACTGTACTCTACAACACTTTACTCCACTATATGCTGCACCACTCTACGCTAACCTATTCTATGCTCCTCCACTCTACGTCAATCCACTCTATGACACTCTGCTTCACTCTACACTACTCCACTCTACTCCAGTCTATGCCACTCCACAACACTCTATGGCATGACACTCTGCTCCACTTCACTCTACGGTACTTTCTCCACTTTATGCAACTCCACTCTACTCCATTCTACGCCCCTTCACTCCACTCTGTGCCACTCCACAACACTCTACCCCATTCCACTCTATGCCACTCTACTCCACTCTACGCCACTCAACTCCACTCCACGCCACTCTACTTACCACCACTAACTTTAAGCCATGCTGAACAGCAGACACGCTGGTGTACAACATGGCTAAAACACAATGGCAAAGCCAATAGCTCTTGCAAAGGCCAGACCTATTGCTTTTTCCAATGCTTGTTTTGGGTTTTGCCACTCTCCACATAAGGGCTTGGACGAGGAAAACAGATGCAGAGGTAATGTGTGTTTAGTTTAAAAGATTGATTTTTATTCGGTTCTTTTGATGTATGGATTCCAACATGTAATATAAAGTTAATATTTGATTTATTTAGCCTGTAGAATTTGGTCGTGGGTTATTACCTTCAGTAATGCCATATCTGATAGAGACACAATCTAGCTGCAGATTCCTTGCCTTTGAATTTTACAGGCGTCAAACTGGGTCTGCAAGATTTTTCTTAAAGCAATGCCCCTGCGTAGGTGGTGTCGATCGGCCCCACATGGCGTCGTGCACGCCGGAAGTGTCATCTGCGTCACCTATTTAGGCTCAACTTTGGCGTGTTATTGTCAGTTACTTTTTCACGATTTCCCACGCCAGATGCGCAGAGCCATTAAGTGTACTGACATTGGTGTATTTGAAAACGAGGGCCCTGAAAGGGACCAGCCTTCACCCTACAAACTTCAGAGAGGGAGGATAAGCGGGTCAGTACGAAATCTGCGGCTAGATCATGCCTCTACCAGATAAGGCGTAACCGAAAGTAACTTGTACATCTGATAGAAACATCTAGCCGCAGATTCCTTACCTTTGAACAGATACTCAAGCATTGCCATCCCCAGAGGAGGGACTGCGGACAAATGTCAGACTAAGAAGCCATGTAGAACCGAATGTGCAAAGCTGATTATCCAAACAGTAATGTTTGGAAAACGTATGTAGGAATGCCCATGTTGCTGCCTGACAGATGTCCAGTACTGGGACTCCACGTTGTAATGCAGTGTTAGCAACCTTAGCTCTGGTGGAATGAGCCTCTAAGTCTTCAGGAGGTTGCTTCTTTGTCAGAGCATAACAAATCTTGATGCAGAGAATGACCCATTGTGAGATTGTCCTTTTCTACACCGCCCGACTTTTTTTCGCACCATCATACCCCACGAAGAGTTGGTCGTTCACCCGGAACTCTCTTGTGCGGTCAAGGTAAAACAACAACACTCTTTTTGGGTCCACATGGTGGTCACTACTCTTCTTTAGAGGGATGCGGAGGAGATACAAGGGCAAGTTGACCGAAATGATCCCACATGGAAAGTTGTTACCACTTTCGGAAGGAAAGAGGCCCTAGTGCGAAGCACCAACTTGTCAGTGAATATTTAGAAGAAGGGAGGCTTGGATGATGAAGCCTGCAGCTCATTCACCCTCCTGGCAGATGTAATTGCCTCTAAAAAGGCTGTTTTGATAGAGAGCAGCTGAGGGGGGACAATTATGCAGAGGCTCAAAAGGAGCGCACATGAGGAAGGTAAGAACCAAATTAAGGTCCCACTGAGGCATAATGAAAGGGGCAGTTCGGAACATATGTACAAGCCTTTCTGGCATATGTGCACAATGGGTGACCTAAATAAGGAGGGTTGGTCTGGCAGCCTCAGGAAGGCAGACAAAGCAGAAAGATACCCTTTCAGGGTGCCAAGAGCAAAGCACTGCTAGACAAGGGTCAAAATAAAAAGCAAAACATCAGAAAGGGACGCAGAAAGAAGGTCAAAAGACTTTTCTATACACTACATTACAAATTTCTTCCTATGGCAGGTGTACATCGTTTTGGTGGAGGGACACCTGGCCTCCAGAATAACATTACAGACTTCGGGAGGAAGGTCGAAAGCTATCAACTGCCGCCGCTCAATCTCCACACTAGAAGGTGTAAAGTTGACAGATTCGGGTGGAAGATCCTCCCCTGCTGCTGTGACAGAAGATCCTCGCGAAGGGGCAGCCTGATAGGAGGATCGACACTCATTTATAGGAGCTTGAGATGCCAGACTCTCCTTGTCCAGTCCGGAACTACAAGGATGACTTGGGTCTGGTTATTCCTGCTCTTCTTGAGAACTCTGGGCAGGTACGGTATGGGCGGAAAGGCGTATAGGAGACCTGATCGTCACTCGAGACGAAAAGCATCTCCAAGCGCGAGCAGCATTGGAAACTCCAGAAAGCAAAACTGCTGACATTGAGCATTTTCAGCAGAGGTGAACAGATCTAACCAAGGCTCTCCCTACTGTTGAAAGAGACTTTGCGCCACCTCCGAATGGAGATGCCATTCGTGATCCGCTAGGCATCAACGGCTGAGTTTGTCCGCACTAGTGTTCAGGGAACCTGCCAGGTATGAAGGTTTGACCAGACCTCTGGCTGCCTCACCCACATGGTCGGTACGAACCGTGCCTTGGCCCGTGCAGGTGTTGGGAACTTGCGCGGAATAGTCGCTGGGATAAAACTTGCAGCATTGAAAGTCCCTTCCATTGCCACGAAAGGAGCTAAAGGCAGACGGGTTGAGGGGCAGCTGAGAGGCCCATGGACTTGGCCGTAGTCTGTGAGTCCTTAAAATGCTCCAGTGCCATGTGTGCCATGTTTCCAAAGAGACGGGTGCCATCAAAGGGCATGTCCATGAGTGAAGCCTGGACAGCCCCTGAAAGGCCAGATTTTTTCAGCCAGGCATGACGTCTTACAGTTACCATTGTGGAAATTGTTCTGCCCAGCAAGTCGGTCGTGTTTAAACCACATCTAATTGAGAACTTTGCTGCATCTCTCCAGTCTGATACTGCTCAGGAGAGGACCTGCGGTAGCACTTGCACAACCGTTTCACAGAGAAAGTGGGAATAACGGCCCAATAAGCATGCAGTGTTCATGGTCCGCAATGCAAGCAGAAGAAAAAAATGTCTTGCCCCAAATATCCAGCTTCTTGGACTCCCTGTCCCAGAGAGCAGCAGAGAATTTGCCATGGAAAGTAGAGGCCTTAACTACCAACATCTCTGGGGTGGGGTGGATAGTGTAGAAGTTTGAGTCACTCGTGGCAGGGCGATGGCGGCAGGTGATCATCCTGTTCCCAGGAGCCCCTGTGCTGGGCATGGACCAGGTTCCCAGTAGGATGTCCATGTGGGCTTCATTAAATGGGAGCAAGGGTTCTGAGGAGGAAACTCCTGGCTGTAGCAACTCTGTCAATATGTTAGTCTTGACAGCCACTGAGGGTAGCTGAAGATCAAGGACCTCAGCCGCCCTCTGCACCACCATTGCATGAGATGCACCCTACTCCGTAGCTACGGTAGGGGGAGAAAGCATGGCAGTATCTGGAGAGGAATCCAGTCTTCCGGCCTTCCTCCAATTCCTCATACCAGTGCATGTCCTGATCATATTGCTGGTATTCTAAAGGGTTGAGTGTCCCCTCCTATTCTTCTCCCAAGCCTGGCCTGTCCAAATAAGGCTCAGGAAATGGCATAAGACCTACGGGTCCTGTCGGAACTGGAATCGGTGTCGGTCGACGCAGTGCCGTCTCTGTGTCGTCTGGGATAAGAATTGGGCTGATGCCGCCGGCGCCAGGCGCATCTTGTCGGGACCTGCGCTGGGGAAGGTTGCAGAGGCACGACCCGCACCGGTCGGCATCCATGTCCAGATCCATGGGGGGCATCAGAGCCAGAACCGCCGATGCCGAACCCGATGGAGCCCGCTCTGACTCTGCTGGGCCAAAAGGTGCGCCGGAGGAGTCAGGCCGCTCAAAAATGAGGCACATCGCCTCATAAAATTCTTTATATTGAGCAGGGGTCGCTCCCGCTCCCGGAAAAGGGGGGAGGCTTTGACTTCTTTTGCTTCTTGTGCCTCTTACCTGACTGTCCTGACAATCTTCAGTGGGACGAAGAGGACCTGGTACTCCTAGAGTAGTTCTGGGACCTTCCTCTCGACCAAGATCTCCAAGGACTCAGACGTGGCATCGGCAGTTGGGCCACAAGCAGCTCCAGGGACTGCTCCCTCAAAGCATTCGGTGCCATGGCCCAGCAGTCGGAGACCGATTTCGAGTTGCCACAGGGAAACCATATGTGAGTCTGCCACCGACATGGCACGGTGACAGGCGCCACACGGTTTAAACCCTGAAGTCTTCCTAGATGATATGACTTCCTACACACCGACAAAAAAGCGGTCAACAACAAGTACAAAAAAATCCTGTTTTAAAGTGGCAGAGGGTAGCTCTCTTCACGGATCAACGCTTAACTGGTGCAAAAAGAAAAGAACTGGCGTCAGTGCGCCCTAGGTGGAGCCTATATAGTTATCACGGACGCCACTTCCGGCATCGACGACACATGGACCTAACAGGACGCCACCTACCGGAGCACAGAGGTATTGCTTGAAGAAAAATCTTCTAGATGCAGTCTGGAGCCTGTGGAATTAAAAGGTAAAGAATCTTCAGCTAGATGTTTCTATCAGATTTTGTACATTACAGGACCTTGAATTGTTAATGTTTTATTGTGTTTTCATATGTCTGTTATTAAAATCTTAAGAAAAAAAAACTAATAGCATACAATAGCCACCACTGGCTAATTGAAAAAATAACTAACCAGAGGGAAATGTGCCATTTTCAAAATACAAAATAGTGTGCGTGACCCTGCTTTCAGATGAGATGGCAAACCACAAGAGGGCTATAAAACCCCTGCTGGGTTAAGCCAGACTGTGAAGCCCCTAATTCCAGTCAGCTGGAAGGAAGGTGGGAGGGTGACCCCGTGAAAAGCGATGGGACCAGCCCTAATTCCACGCTTGCGATCTCACGTGCTTGTAACCTGTAAACCCTGTTTATCTCTGTGCAGATGTGGTTTATATATTTCTTTTCCAGGTGTCTAAGCCATGATTATAGATAAAAGAAGAGCTTTCTCGTTCATTTAAGGAGGACTCAATTGTCTTAAGTGTTTCCAGGAGCCACACAAAGATTGCATTTGCAGGAGGCCTCCAGTTTTCAGCTCATCCGCACGGTAGGACGCTCTCAGCACTGAACCAGTCTGAGGACAAACAAACACGGGAGGGAGCGGAAGACGGGAGGAGGGGAGAGAGGGATGCGCGCGGGGGATGGGAGCTCTGAATCCATATTTTCGCCCTGTCTCTGCTGCCTAGATGGACCTGCGCTCGGGCAGGCGAAGAGGAGAGTCCCAGAGGTGCTCTGGGAAAGCAGTGACCTTGAGAAACGGTTTTAATAAGAAATGAAAGTGCAGCGGGCCTGCAGCCCAGCTCATTAATAAGCGGCTGTCAGGCAGCTCCTGGGCGCGTGCAGCGGAGTATGCAGTGTCCCCAGTAGACACGGCCGCGTGCGCATCCCATTGTTTATCCAAGGAGCAGCGGCCTCTCGGGAAGCAGGATTTGGAGTCTGCAGTCAGTCTGAAGGATGTCTCTGAGCCGCCCTTGAGACTGAACAGAAGAAAGGCAATCCTTGATAAAGCCGGTCGGTTTGACTTTTGTGTTTGCCTAACACGCATAGCTAGGAGACAGAGAGCTATCAGGTGATGTGTAGTGCCCCCTGCTGGACACCTTGGGCATCATTTACAAGTCCATTGCGCCGCTGGTGCGTTACTTTTCTCGTTACTTTTTTTGACGCACTAGCGGGGAATCGTGCCTGCCCATATTTACAAGCCCACGTTAAGTCACCCTGCATGACATTTCATGGCCTTTTAAATATGGGCCCATTTCACGCATTACTCTGCGTGAAAGGGGCGTTCCATGGGTGATGCTGTGGCTGTTCCCAGGCAACATCCATGGAATCTGACACATTCCCAGATTGACAACGTTTTTTAAAGCTGGGAATGCTTCAGAGTCCTCCGCCTCCCTAGGGGCCGCATAGGAGTGGCGGACCGAGGAGAGATACTGTCATTTCTCTTAGTTTTTTCCTCTCTCTATGTATGAAAGAGGAAAATTCCATCAATGATTGTTTTTGAGCAGGAACGTGTCCCTACCCGTACAAAAACAATCAACCCCACAATTCAAGCACCTTGTACCATGATAGAAGGGTGCCTGCGCTGGCGCGTGGCAGCCAATTCTGCTCCAGTGCAGGGGAAAGCACAGGGATGCGTCGTTTTGTTGTTAGTATGACGCATCCCTGTGCTTTCCAAATGACACAGCTCGGCGCAGCATAATGGCTTGCCGTGCCTCGCTGTGTCATTTTGTAGTAAATGAGGCCCCTTTCCTCCAGTCCCATCTTATATGCTGCGCCAACACCGTACAAGCGTTAACATGCAGGATGTGAAGAGTGGCAGGCAGTCAGTGTGATGTGTCTCATTGGTGGTGATGATGGTGCGCTGCACCAGACACTGCCTGTTTCTGTGTCATCCTGTGTAAGGGTTATAGTGACAACCAAGCGAGACAATACTCAGGCACAGCCTCCTTAACACCTCTAGCTATGAGGACAGCATCTACTGGCTGGAGCAACAAAGGGTCTTACATTTCTTCATGAAAGAAGAGGAGAGACCTGCTGGCTGACTGCTTAGCACATGAAAGTGAGTTGAATGACAGGGAGTAGGGCTGCTGCACATCCCCTAAACAATTCACCCTCAAGGACAAGAATCTATGGGGCCTGGTCACAAACAGTTTTTCTTAGTATGTAAAGACTCCATCATTACTACTGAAGCACTACAAAATGTTATTCACAATCCAATATGAGAACTCCGCCTCAACCTCACCTGTCTTTTTTGTGTGAAGATCTCCACCAACAAGGCAAAGATCTTCACACACATGTACACAATTTAGGTGTAAATGTCCGACAGATGAGGGGGAGTGGTCGGAAAATGGAAGATTATTATTCAACATAGGTGGGGTTTAGGGAAATGTAAGGTGGGGTTTGGTGTAAGAGATGCTAATACAAACACAAGACCATTAGTTCAGTGGGTGACGATTACTACTACTGTGCAGATCCGAGGGTGGCTTGAAGGTCACAAGTTGACGTGTGTATATATATATATATATATATATATATATATATATATATATGCATAAAATAGGTGCTGGAAAGGGGTGCCACGCTGGGTGACGCTTAATGTCCCACGTTTGCTTTAACTAAAGGTGGTACCTCTCCCAGCGGCTCCTTCAGACTGCCAGTCCCATTGTTGACTGAGCTTATCCTTAGCCCCTGAAAAGGGAATGGGTTGGGGATGAAGGCCAGCTCATTGTGGCAGGAATAGGTGAGGGAACCATGGCCTTCCCATTAGATCACTCAGCCTTCTTACTCCTCATTCTCCTCTAACCCATTTGGCGCCAGCAGGAAAGTAGTGCTCGGTGGTTGATTGAGGCCTGGTTGGCTGTGCCTCTTTTTAAACTCAAATGACTGTAAAATGCTGACGGTGTGACTACCATTTCACACTCTTTTTTCAACAAATGACAAATTAGAGGGTTTCAATAAAAACAAATGAAAAAAATAAATTTAAAATGCTTTATCTATGATTTTAGGCTAAATTAAAAAAAAAATCCCATTTACCCGCTATGACCCAGCAAATTATTATTAAAGTTGTACTAGCACGTGAATAGAGGGACCTCCTCATTAAACTGTGAAAGTTTGAGGGACAAACGTGAAACGGGGCGGGACAAAAGAGGGTTGAGATGGTAATAGGGATGTCTTGCACCTTCTGCAGATCTTACAGAGATGATGGTACAACTGTCTTTTGAGATATAAGGATGGGAGGGAACACACTGCCTCTCATCCCAGCACAGTTCACCCCATTGCATTCTGGTTAATGCAGTACACTTAGCAGAGAATCGGCCAGGGACCAGGGTTCAATTCCCGACGCGGCAGGGTCTTGGACCAGGGTCAAAACGGACTCGATAATTCTCGCCTCGGTACCTACTCTAACCAGGCACACTCGGCAACTCTGGGCATTAAGCTTGCCTCATCTCTACAATGGCCCCCCACAGACGCCGGGGATGCCTGGTTTCACCTTGGGGATACCCAGAAAGGGACCATCTCACAGGGATAGCCAGGACGGGTTCCCCAGCGGTCTACAGCGCCGGGACGCCCCGTTGCTGGGCAGCTGTGCGCTTTACAAGTCTACAACATTTACTTACTTAAGCTGCTGTCTTTTTTCACCAAAGTTGGTGCAGGTAGTGATGTTCTCCCTAGACATATGTTTCTGGGTTTAGCCCTTCATCAGTACAGAGCAGAAGTAGTAAAGAACAGAGAAAAGTCATCTGGGGTTGCTGAAATGCTGCCCAAGTCTTCATAGGTCACAGTACCACTCCACAGGCACACAGGTGCATCCCAGGTGAGCTCGTCAGCTTGTTGGCTCAAGGGAGCCTTTTAAAAACAAGGGTGGGAGGGATCACACTGCCTCTTATCCCAGCACAGTTCACCCAATTGCATTTTGGTAAATGCAGGACGCTTACTTCAAAGTTGCTGTAGTGTTTCACCAAAGTTGGTGCAGGTAGCACTGTTATCTCTAGACACGTGTTTCTGGGTTTACCTCATCATCAGTAGAGAGCAGAAGTAATAGAAAGCAGCGAAAAGTCATCTGGGGTTGCTGAAATGCTGCCCAAGTCTTCACAGGTCACAGTACCACTACACAGGTGCACCCTAGGTGAGCGCATCAGCTTGTTGGCTCAAGGGAGCCTTTTAAGCACAAGGGTGGGAGGGCGCACACTGCATCTCATCCCAGCACAGTTCACCCCATTGCATTCTGGTAAATGCAGTACGCTTACTTCAAAGTTGCCGTAGATGCACCAGTGCGCCTGTGAAAGGTACTGAGATCTGAGAGGACTGTGGCAGCATTCTCAGCAACTCCTGATGTAATTCGTTTTTCTTGTCTCTACTGAAGAAGGATAAAATCCAGAAACACATGTGACTACAAATGATAAGCACTATCTGCAGCAATTCTGGTGAAAAACTACAGCTAATATTCAAGTAAGCACAAACATTGTACTGCATTTACCATAATGCTAAGGGGGGTACTGTGCTGAGAAGCATTGTGCTCCCATACCCCTCTGTCTTCTGAGATAGGTTCCCTTTTAAAGAGCTCTCTGTTCTGTATGAACCTTTCAAAATGTATTATTGGTAATGACCCATTTTCCAAGTGATTTGCATATTTAATTACCAATGTGTTGGTTTCTCACTTCAGCTATATTCTGTATATGAGGGATAAAGTACCCTCTGTCATACATTATAAGGGTATTGCCAGTCACCGAGGAGTTCCATAACAATATAGGGGGACCACCCATGAAATACATGGTCACACCAACACCTTTTCCACAAACTGTTTGACACCTTGGTGCGTAGGTCTTTCAGAAAGAGAGGGCATGTTTGCAAACATGAAGAATAAAAATAGAACCTTTAGTGCAAAATTAAACACATCAAAACCTGTTAGATATTTGTTGCAAAAATATATTAGCACCAGTTAAATCTAAGGCAGTCTTTTTTAAATAAAAAAAGCAAAGCTGCAGTTTATCAGATTGTGTAGAAACATGAAGTAAGATTCTAACTTTTCTATAATTAGCTAAGGAATGCAACAAATAATCATGTTCTTTCTGCTAGTCACTGTAAGCTAAAAAGATAGAGCAGAAGAAAGAAGAGCAATGTTTCATTTTCAATGCTTTAAACAGCTGCTCCGTGACCTGACCTTGCTTTTCACCTTGACTTCTGGCTCTGGCAGCAGGCATTGTAACATCAGAACTTGACTGCAATAACTTATTAGAGTCCAATTCTGACGTCTTTTCTATGTAATCGGTGACTGAGTGCATCCCTAGTCACTGATTATAAGAAAAAAATTAGAGATGTGCATTTATACAGGGATTGCAGAATAACATATATCATAAGATGATATGCAAGTATGGGCGGTGAGCTCCGCTCTGCCAGCAGAGTTTGTGGAGTTTTGCCTGTCCCGTGCTCCACTTGGAGCGTGGAGCTCGGCAAAACTCCGCTCACCACCGGTGGGGCGGAGTTTACCAGTGTGCACTGACAGAAATGACAGGATACTGCTTCCCGTTCGGGGAGACAGAAGGGTTGGCTGGCGTGTGGCCATCATGGAGGCTCTGGCTACGCCTCCGGGATGCAATTGGCTGTTAGCTTTCTTCGCCTTTTTCCCTGTGCCTCGCTCGGTTCTGCTCCTCCTCGCAGGTGTGGTCTGGATGAGGCAGGACCAGAGTAAAGGAAACACTCCGTTGCCTGCACCATGTCAAGGAACAGTCCCAGCCATCACCTGTGCCCTACTCTGGTTTCTGGACTGACTGGGTATCGCCAATGTGCTCAGGGGCCGCGGCAGCAACAGCAAGGTAAGAAAGAAAGCTGGCTCAGTCTGTCACCACTCACCATTAAAAAAAATCACTCTTCCCACAGCAAACACTGTAAAGCATTGATGTCAGACACCTAGCGACACAAATGCTGTCCCTGCTGAGAGCCGGGCAAGCCTCCAGAGCCCTCATGCGAGAGGAAGGGACTGGGAAGGAGCTGAACTACTGACATTCCGTTTGAGTACTTGCATTGGAGGTTCCATGCTGCCCGGCAGGTGCAGACCTGTGTTGCCTTCTCATAGCTGCCACACCGCCCGATATTATGTCTCACATCTTCAGGCATTCACAGTTTTTAGCCAAGACGTTCCATGCAGAGGTGTGTAATTTCATTTTCCAAGCTGCAGGTATGTGCTCAAACATCACAGCCTGCAGGAGTCTTGGCTCAACAGTCAAGGCCGCTGGTGATGTCACACCAAACATGAGCCACCGAGTCACTAAAAGGGGTTAAAGGGGGGGCTCAGTGCAGCAAAACGAGGTGCAGGGAAAGTGCAGGGACCATTGTCCTAGCAGCAAGAAGTTGCCTTGTTTGCATTGGCAGGAAATACTTCAGCAAGGTAGGTTTCTGTGTTCAGAAACCGTGGGGCGTTGGGGGGAGTAGGGTAGCGAGGGGAAGTTCTACTGAAACAGAAGGAACCAGTCCCTTGTTGCCGCCAGCTTGTTATGGACGGCTCTGATCATCTCAGTTAAATTTACAGGCTTCCGCCCAATGTCAGTGCCTCCCAGCCTTGCCATCTTCCCCAGCCTCTGTTTCCACAATTATTTCATCCACCTTTTTATTTTCTGTGCAGAGCAGGAGTGGGGAGTGGTGGTGCAGGCAGGCAGCTGCTGCAGATTTTTGTTGTTGTTGTTTTGGGCTCAATTGGAGGGAGTAAACTCGATTGCATCAAAGAGGCATTTAAGTTTTCCCATCAATTAGTCTGGTTCCACCAGCCACCCCCCTGATCTCATACAAACATAATGAGGGGAGGAACGAAAGTTTTTTTTTCTTCTGTTTTCTGCGAGTTGTTCCTGAATGCAGAGTTAATTTGGGGTTAGGTATTTTCATACAGGCAAATATCATGGGGGAAGAAGAAGCCACCAGTAGCTAGACCCCACTCAGCTCCCAGGTATATGACAACAAAAATCAAAGAAGAGTGAGATCTAATGTTCTAGAGGGATCCCTATTAAACAAATCTGTGGGACCCTCAACAACTGTTTCGGGCAATGGTATATGCTTTGCCACTGACCTACTAGTAGTTGGTAGCATCATCATCAGCTCTTTTCCCTTCACCAGGAGGGGATCTCTCTTTTTCAAAGAGATTTCGTGGAGATACGCAACAGAATACATCTACAATCATTGATTTATTAAAAGCATAGACAGGGGTATGGTTAAAACAAAAGAGGATGTGTGTTGGGGATATGCAATGTATCAATCACATCACCTAGCAAAGTCAGGTCTACATGTTTCAACCCACCTGTATCCTCCACGGGTCGGCTGCTTTCATCAGGACCATAGTTTTAGGGGAATCCCTTGAATTTCTACATACGGCGGAACACTGGCCCCTGGGTTTAATGTGGTCCGGATCAAATTTGTTCCGGGTATAGAGAGAGCACTGTTCTCTGCTGAAATGAGAAAAACAAAAGAGACAGACAACATACAATGTAGACAGTCCTGTCCTGGTTCTGTGCATATATGTATCATTAGCATGGATTTACATTTGGGACTACATTGTGCCCTTGATGAATATTAGTCAGTTCATTGAGTGTATCATCATAACGTGGATCCCTCCTATTTGTATACAATCTGTCAGACCATGCTTTCATTGCCTTTGCTTTGTGTCTTTGTTAACCTTTTTCTTATGTGTAGGATAGAATATCTCTTGACAGCTCTTCGTAAAATCTGATCTAATGGGGCAATATGTTTCTAGTAAATGGCTGAAAAATGGCGTTTTGTGTAGAGTAAGCCATTCGTGCCTACTTCAATGTGCTTCTGCTTTGAACGAAAATGTGCTTATTTGTCCCTCCGGGTTTTAAACATTAGTTAATATTCAGTCAGAACATTTTCAACGAGACTTGCTTGCCAATTAAACGTCTGACGCACAGTGCCCGTGCATTCCGAAGTAGTGGTGGTGGTTAGGCAGTGATCCCACTTCAAACAGCACTACAGAGGGTTATTTCATGTTCTACCCACAGACTTTTTCTCTCTCTCTTATTCAGAGATTTAATTGGGCCGAGTTCCTCCAGGTCTCCGATCTAGTAGTAATTTACAAAAGGACATTGAAACAGGTCCCTATCAGACTCGATACTCATGTTATGTTATGAGAAGCTATTTGTGAAGCGCAGTGTATTCCCGAAGGTGTCTTGGCGCTGATTCCGTAAGCAACTATGAGCAGAAGGGAGGACCTACTGATTGAAAAGCCGAGTTTTTAAAAGTTTCCTGAACTGGGGCAGAGAAGGAGCTGACCTTAGATTGAGTGGAAGGAGATTCCAGGATGTGGCTGCTCTAACCGCAAAGCTGCTACCACCCCATTTAGATTTCTTTCTTCAGAAAGGAAGGTCCTGAATCGTAGAGGGCTTTGTGTGTCAGACAGAGGGCCTTAAACTTGAATCTGTTTTTGACTTTCGGCCAAAGAAGATCTTTGAGAGCAGAAGAAACAGAGTGGTGCCTAGGCAAGTCCTGTAGAAGTCTGGCTGCCGACTTTTGAAGAATTTGCCATTTGTTCAAGTATTGAGCTTGCAGGCCAATGTAGAAGCCATTGTAGAAGTCGATCTTGGATAATACCAAGGTGGAAATAACTGATTTCCTGACTAAGATGGGCAGAAAGATTAATATTTTTTAAGTATTCAAAGTATTATATGAAGAGGAGACCACTGCATTGATTTGATTGTCTAGGAGTAAACGTTCATCAATAA
Source organism: Triturus cristatus (assembly GCF_964204655.1). Classification (NCBI taxonomy): domain Eukaryota; kingdom Metazoa; phylum Chordata; class Amphibia; order Caudata; family Salamandridae; genus Triturus; species Triturus cristatus. The sequence goes on from NC_140584.1 coordinate 996,379,208, forward strand.
TGACACCTAAACTCTTGGCTTTCCTGGTAGGAGCAGGAAGGTGGCCCATGCCAACTGGCCAGCAAGGGGCAGACCAAAAGTTGGGATTATTGGAGAGTAAAATCAACTTGGTCTTTCCAGCATTGAGCTTAAGGCGGTGTTCGTTCATCCAGCCATCAATAAATTTCATGCAGTCGTGGATGCATAGACAAGTGTGGTTGGCATCAGTAACGTGTATATATTAAAGAGTAGGGCTAAGAGAGGATCCTTGCAGAACGCCACAGGGCAGGTGGAACGAGCTTGGAGAGAAGGCATCAATATTGATTATGTTTTCCCTGTTCGACAGGAAGGATGAGACTAGTTTCAAGGCAAGATTTTTTATTTAAACCTTTAACTTCCATGACCTAAACTTTACTACTAAAATTCGGCAGCCGCACCTAATTTTCCCTCGTCATCATCTGTCAAACCCCCCACCCCTACCTGGCCCTACCACCCTGCCGCTCTTACCTGCACAGGCCACAGCTCAAACTAGGATTGATTTCTGAGCAATGAATTTAAAAATGTCAGGGAAATCCGTGTCTGCTAATTACTTTCGACTAATATTTCACATGTTTTATACTTAATATTGCATTCCCAAGTGTGTTAGCTATTTCTGGGATGTTGTGTTTTTGTAATTTCTTTTGTGTAGCTTATGACTCTTGTTGGAAACAGCCCACTCCCACTCCGCAGGGTGGTGGTGGACTCCCCGAACACACTGTGGTAGCTTGGCTCGAGTGGTCAGGAAACAGGCGCAGTGCTAAGCATACAATATACCCATACAATAACCATGCGTGCATCCGTTCCAAAAACGACTCTACACCGTAAAAATTATGAAAATATTCTTCTTTATCTTTTTCTCCTAGTTGCTGATTGGGAAAATAAATAACAATCACAATATACAAATTCTTAAATAGAGCAGGTCAAATAAATATTTGCTGTTTGCTGAAATAAATAGGGGTGATCATAAATAACCGGGCATAAATACAAGTGCAATATATACAGACAATTAAATACTTTGAGGTAATAAATACTGTACCAATAAATACTGTACCAATAAATACTGTACACCAACAAGTCCTGTGGACCTATAAATACAGTGCAGCATTAAATAGATAAGAACTTAATAAATACAGTTTCCTCAATAAATAATTGGAAGTATACAGTAACACTCATGAATCAGATGACACTCCAATACTTAAGGGCTGATTTGGCCCAGGCACAGCTTGTAGGGTGTGGAAGGCTTGGGGGGTTCTACTCCCTGGCTGAGGCAAAGGCTGAGGCCTAAACTGAGGTAGATCAAAGGGGGGAATTCCAATGCCCTGGCTTTCCTCTCCACACAACCTCTCTAGGTTAGTCCCAGTTCACCCCAGGCACAGTCAGGTGGGTTTCAGCACCTCCCTAGCCCCTTAGAGTAGTCTCTCAGGTCTCCACAGGGCCTTAGGCGCCCTCTACTCCACTTACTGCCCTTTTCTGATGTTCCGACGCCGCTGGAGTCGTGTCGACGCCGTGAGGCGGTTCCGGTTCGGTCTCGGCGGCCTCGGCACAGTGTCAGTTCTTTGTCGACGCCGGTAGGCGGTTCCGGTCCGATGTCGGTGGCCTCGGTTCGATCTCGACCTCCGATTCGATGGCGTCGGGCAGTCTCTTCACGATGTCGACTTCGGGCGGCTCCGGTCCGATGACGCTCTCGGCTCCGATGACGTCGGCCGGCCTGGCCTCGCTGTCGACTTCCGGCGACTCCGGGGTGCGATCCTCACCCCCGACCTCCGGTGCTCCTCTTCACAGGTTCCGGGCGACTCCGGAGTGCGATCCTCACTCCCGACCTCCGGTGCTCCTCTACCTCGGTCTCCGACGACTCCGGAGGGCGGACTTCACCCTTCCGATGACGCCGCTCACTCGACCTCGGTTCACCTCCTTCTCGACCCTTGGTATTCCTCTCGACCTCCGCCGGCGCCCTCTTACGACCTCAGGCGGCTCCGGGTACGACGTCTGCTACCTCAGTCAGCGCCGCTTCTCCACCTCGGGCTCCAGGTCTTCGGCTACTCGACGCCAGGCTCCAGGGAAACCAGTTCTCAGGTCAGAATCTTGCTGCTTTCTTGGTTCTAAGGCCTGTTCCTGCTGTCCAGGTCCTTAGGATGGTGTTCTTCTGTCTTCTTCCCACACAGGGCTATAGGCTGGGATCCATCAGTAGGGACAAGTATCAAGGGTGGGTTTATGGACCCCACTCCAGGCACAAGTTTCCACCCCTGCTGCTTCACTCCTTCCTCCTTCACTGTTGTGCTCCTCTCTCTTCACCAGTCAGGTGCCAACTGCCAGCTCCAACTGCCAACTGCCTCTCTTATCCTCCCAACATTCTAAACGGTTTCCAACTGTCACACAGTTCTGGAATCTCCTGGAAGGTTCTGGAAGGTGCTGGTAGATTCCAGTGGATGCTGGTGATGTCACAGGAGGCCACCATTTTGTGCTTTAGGCCCTCAGACAGAAGTTTCAGGGGTAGCCAAAATGGCTCCCTGAATCTGTAGCAACACGAAAAAGTCTGGTGGTTCCCAAAAAGGAAAAAGTCAAACAGGGTTTGAGGCAAAAGTGGGACAAAATAAATAATGATGAGGAGGGACCACCCAAAGGGCTGACAGGTCTAACACGCGTCCCCCCCAGCTGAAAGTGGGGAGAGCTACCCAACCCCTTGGGAGTTCTCATCACTAAGGCGGAAATACCTTGAGAGACCGTCTGCGTTGGCGTGGTCCACTCCAGGCCGATGTTCCACCTGAAAGTCCATCCCCTGTAGGGAAATAGACCACCTCAACAACTTGGGATTCTCCCCCTTCATTTGCATCAGCCAACGAAGGGGTCTGTGGTCGGTCTGAACCAGGAAGTGCGAGCCAAACAGGTATGGCCGCAACTTCTTCAGAGCCCATACCACTGCAAAGGCTTCACGCTCTATTGCACTCCACTTCTGTTCCCTGGGAAGTAGTCTCCTGGATAGGAAGACCACGGGTTGATCCAGACCCTCTTCGTTGAGTTGCGATAACACTGCCCCAATGCCATGTTCTGAGGCATCTGTCTGGACAATGAACTCCTTGGAAAAGTCTGGGGCCCTTAAGACCGGGGCCTCGCACATGGCTTTCTTCAATTTCTCAAAGGCTTGCTGACAAGCCTCCGTCCAGACTACCCGTCGAGGTTGTTTCTTGGACGTGAGCTCCGTGAGAGGGGCTACGATGGTACCGTACCCCTTCACGAAGCGGCGATAGTATCCCGTGAGGCCCAAAAATGCTCGGACCTCAGTCTGTGTCTTGGGGGGTTCCCAGGCCATGATGGCCTCGATCTTCGCCTGGAGGGGTTGCACCGTTCCCCTACCCACCAAGTGTCCAAGGTACACTACCGACCCCTGCCCGATCTGGCACTTGCTGGCCTTGATCGTCAATCCAGCTTGTCTCAGGGCCTGGAGAACAGCTTGCAGGTGACGCAAGTGATCCTCCCAGCTGTTACTGAAGACGGCTATGTCATCCAGATAAGCAGCAGCGAAACTCTCCATTCCGGTGAGGATCTGGTTTACCAGGCGCTGAAACGTGGCAGGTGCGTTCTTGAGCCCAAAGGGCATCACACAGAACTGGTAGTGGCCATTGGGCGTGGAGAAGGCTGACCTTTCCCTTGCTCCATCAGTCAAAGAGATCTGCCAGTACCCTGAAGTAAGGTCAAAGGTACTTAGATATTGGGCAGCTCCCAGCCGGTCAATCAATTCATCCGCCCTAGGGATCGGATGAGCATCAGTCTTTGTCACTGAATTCAGTCCCCGGTAGTCCACACAGAACCTCAGTTCTGGTTGGGCACCCGGTGGTGCAGCTTTCGGTACTAACACCACCGGACTGGACCAGGGGCTGCTAGAAGGTTCAATCACTCCTAGCTCCAGCATCTTAGTGACTTCACTATGAATGCTGGCCTTCACCTTGTCTGACATCCGGTAGATCTTGGACTTCACAGGTGGGCTGTCCCCTGTGTCCACGTCATGGACGCACAGGTGAGTCCTACCCGGGACAAGGGAGAACAACGAGGAGTACTGCCCCAGGACCTGGCGACAGTCCTCCTGCTGTTCAGGAGTTAGAGATGGGGAGAGAATCACTCCCTCCTCCGACCCATCCTTTTCTTGAGACGCAAACAGATCAGGGAGAGGCTCGCTTTCCACGTCCTCTCCTCCGTCAGTCACCATCATCAAGATGACTTCGGGCCTCTCGTGGTGGGGTTTGAGGCGGTTGGCATGCAGCACCCGCAGGGGCTGACGAGGGGTCTTCAGGTCCACCAAGTAGGTAGCCTTACCCTTCTTCTCCAACACCTCAAAGGGTCCTGACCAGCGATCCTGGAGGGCACTAAGCTCTCCCGGTTCGATCACCCACACCTTCTGGCCAGGCTCCAACTCCACCGGGTGAGCGTTGTGGTCATACCACGCCTTCATTACTGCTTGGCTGGCTTCCAAGTTGTCAGAAGCTTGCTTCCACAACTTAGCCATTTGGCTCCGGAAGGCCAGCATGTAGCTCACCACATCCTGGGGGAGCTTTCTGGGAGTTCTTTCCCATCCGTCTCTCACCAGGTTAAGAGGTCCACGTACAGGGTGCCCATACAGAAGCTCGAAGGGGCTGAAGCCCACTCCCTTCTGTGGCACTTCCCTGTAAGAAAAAAGTAAACAGGGTAGGAGGACGTCCCATTTCCTCCGCAGGCTTTCAGGCAGACTTCGGATCATGCCCTTCAAGGTTTTGTTAAACCTCTCCACCAGACCATTGGTCTGGGGGTGGTAAGGAGTTGTGAACCGGTAGGTCACTCCACACTCCTTCCACATTGCCCGCATATATGCCGACATGAAGTTGGTCCCCCTGTCGGACACAACTTCCTTGGGAAAACCCACTCGGGTAAAGATTCCCATCAGGGCCCTAGCCACAACAGGTGCTGTTATGGTCCTCAGAGGTATTGCCTCTGGGTACCGTGTGGCATGATCCACCAGAACCAGGATAAACCTGTGACCAGCTGATGTTGGCGGATCTAACGGACCCACAATGTCGATGCCCACCCTTTCAAAGGGGGTGCTAACGACAGGAAGTGGTTCCAGGGGAGCTTTCAGCTTCACCCCTGTTTTCCCACTGGCTTGGCAAGACACACATGTCCGGCAGTAGGTATCGGACGACACTTTCATCTGAGGCCAATAAAAGTGTGGGACAAGACGGGCGAAGGTCTTGTCTTGCCCCAGGTGTCCTGCCAATGGTATCTCGTGAGCCAACTCTAAAAGGAAGGCTCGATAACGTTGAGGGACTACCAAGGCTCGTGACGATCCATGTAGGGGTGCCTTGGGTTCACTGTAGAGGAGGCCATCCTCCCAGTAAACACTGTAGTTCCCTTCAACGTTCCCTGCTGCCTGGGCTTCGGCCTGTCGCCTCAGCCCCTCAAGGGTAGGGCACTCCCTCTGGCCCTGGCAGAATTCCTCCCTGGACGGGCCTCCCTCCACGTGCCACTCGGCCGGGATGGGTAGGTCCTCCAGGTTGGTAACGTCCCCCTCCGCAGACTCCTGGTCCACCACCTCCGGTGGCCTATCCGTCCTACGGGGTGGAGACGCCGAGGCAGGCTCCTCCTGTCCTCGGTTCTTCCCTTGACTGGCAGCTGGCTGGGCCTTTGTTCCAGGCTCCAGCCGGAATGAACTCCCTCTTCGGGTAGTCACGGACCTTGTGCTAACACAGGCCCAGTCAGGTGTACCCAGCATCTCGGTGTGAGTCCGGTATTCCACCTCCTTCCAAGCGTTGTGCTCCATGTCATTGCCCAGCAGACAATCGACTGGCACGGCAGGGCTTACGGCAACTCGAAGTGAACCTGCAACCCCCCCCCATTCAAAGGGAACCTCGGCCACGGGATAGTGACCTGTTCTGCCGTCAGCCATCGCGGCTGGGTGGAGTACATCGGGAATTACCTGCTCTGGAGACACCAGCTGGCTACGCACCATAGTCATACTGGCTCCTGTGTCTCTCAGAGCCTCCCCTCTTTGGCCGTTGATGGTGATCCACTGCCCATACTTTGCGGTATTTGCGGGCACCTGGATCTTAGGAACCATCTCCCGTTCTCCCAGGGACACTAAAGTGACACCCGCCCACTCCCTTCCCTTAGTTAAGGGCATCTCCTCCCCGAGCACTACACTAGCTACTCCGGGGGTCTTTCCTCCAGTGGGAGGGGGTGATCGTTTCTGACACTTCGGATCTCCTTTATAGTGTCCAACGCCACCGCACTCATAGCAATGGACAACCCTTGGCTGCTGGCTCTGGCCAGGATTAGGGTTTCTGGGTGGGTTAGCCTTAGAGGTGAATCCTGTTCCCTTCCCTTGGAAGTTATTTTGGGGGCCTTTGGAGAACTCCTTTTTCTTTTCCCCTCCTTCTTTCTTCTGGGGGGCGCCCTGTCCGGTCTTTTGAGTATCCCCTCCAGTCCCCCTTGTGGACACCCGGGTACTAGCCCAAATGTCCGCCTCCTCAGCAAGCTTCCGGGGACTGGTCAGCTTGCTATCCACCAGGTGTTGCCGCAGTTCAGGGAAACATTTCTCGAGTAGGTGTTCCTTCAACACTAGGTCAAACAGCTCCTCGTAGTTCCTTACTTCACTGCCCTGAATCCAACCTTCCAGTGCCTTCTTTGCATAGTCCAGGAAGTCCACCCAATTCTGTGTGCCCAGTTTGTGACTACCCCTGAACTTCTGTCTGTACTTTTCCGGAGTAAGTCCAAACTTCCTGATGAGCGCCAGTTTCATGGTGGGGTAGTGGGTTTGCTCATCCTCTTCGAGGGCCAATAAAGCATCCCTACCAGCTGGAGGCATGTATTTATACAGTCCCCCTCCCCAATACTTCGCTGGAACCCCATGGGCCCTCAATGAGACCTCATAGGCTGCTAGCCACTTGGCGATGTCGTCACCTGCCCCATAGCTCGCTACAATGTCCTTTGGCAGGTAAGGTTTGGATTCCCTGGTGGACTCTTGGTTTTGGCTGCCACCATTAGGAACAGGTTGTGCCCCGATTCTCAAAATCTGAAGATCTATTTCTTTCAGTCGCAATTCATGGGCCATCCTCTGCTCCTCTTTCTCCTTTTCCAGCCTTGCTAAGTCCCATGTGAGCTGTCTCTTCTCTCTCCGATCTGCTAACTCCACTTCGGATAAGCCCCCACTAGAGACAGTGCTGCCCTTCCTAGAAAGTGTCCTGGGCCCTGCTGACAGGTTCCCCACCTCAGGTTGGTACATCTCAGCCCCCTCGGGGTCAGGCTCTCCATCCCTGTCTTCTTCCTCAGCCTTGCTTTCCCTGCTTGCCTCCCCCCAAGCCCTTAAGCTGGTTTGAAGTGCACCCTTCTTTGCTCCTGGGGGACAGTACACCCCCTCTCGCTGGCAAAACTCCCTGAGTTGGGCCACAGTGTAGGTTTCTAGATTTTCTAGTACAAACTCCATCTTGCCCACTCAGGTTAGAGGACAGGTTTTGTGCAGTAACAATGCAGGGGGGTACCTTTAATAATACCTCCTCCCACCACCAGAGTAAATTTGGAAAAAACAAAAACCCACAATTAGGAAGGCCGCTGTGAGAAAACTCCCGGTGTAGGCCTATGGACTACCCACAGTTATTGTTGAGTATATGTAGGCACAGCTCTATCCCACCGCTGAACACCAATTTATGTTGGAAACAGCCCACTCCCACTCCGCAGGGTGGTGGTGGACTCCCCGAACACACTGTGGTAGCTTGGCTCGAGTGGTCAGGAAACAGGCGCAGTGCTAAGCATACAATATACCCATACAATAACCATGCGTGCATCCGTTCCAAAAACGACTCTACACCGTAAAAATTATGAAAATATTCTTCTTTATCTTTTTCTCCTAGTTGCTGATTGGGAAAATAAATAACAATCACAATATACAAATTCTTAAATAGAGCAGGTCAAATAAATATTTGCTGTTTGCTGAAATAAATAGGGGTGATCATAAATAACCGGGCATAAATACAAGTGCAATATATACAGACAATTAAATACTTTGAGGTAATAAATACTGTACCAATAAATACTGTACCAATAAATACTGTACACCAACAAGTCCTGTGGACCTATAAATACAGTGCAGCATTAAATAGATAAGAACTTAATAAATACAGTTTCCTCAATAAATAATTGGAAGTATACAGTAACACTCATGAATCAGATGACACTCCAATACTTAAGGGCTGATTTGGCCCAGGCACAGCTTGTAGGGTGTGGAAGGCTTGGGGGGTTCTACTCCCTGGCTGAGGCAAAGGCTGAGGCCTAAACTGAGGTAGATCAAAGGGGGGAATTCCAATGCCCTGGCTTTCCTCTCCACACAACCTCTCTAGGTTAGTCCCAGTTCACCCCAGGCACAGTCAGGTGGGTTTCAGCACCTCCCTAGCCCCTTAGAGTAGTCTCTCAGGTCTCCACAGGGCCTTAGGCGCCCTCTACTCCACTTACTGCCCTTTTCTGATGTTCCGACGCCGCTGGAGTCGTGTCGACGCCGTGAGGCGGTTCCGGTTCGGTCTCGGCGGCCTCGGCACAGTGTCAGTTCTTTGTCGACGCCGGTAGGCGGTTCCGGTCCGATGTCGGTGGCCTCGGTTCGATCTCGACCTCCGATTCGATGGCGTCGGGCAGTCTCTTCACGATGTCGACTTCGGGCGGCTCCGGTCCGATGACGCTCTCGGCTCCGATGACGTCGGCCGGCCTGGCCTCGCTGTCGACTTCCGGCGACTCCGGGGTGCGATCCTCACCCCCGACCTCCGGTGCTCCTCTTCACAGGTTCCGGGCGACTCCGGAGTGCGATCCTCACTCCCGACCTCCGGTGCTCCTCTACCTCGGTCTCCGACGACTCCGGAGGGCGGACTTCACCCTTCCGATGACGCCGCTCACTCGACCTCGGTTCACCTCCTTCTCGACCCTTGGTATTCCTCTCGACCTCCGCCGGCGCCCTCTTACGACCTCAGGCGGCTCCGGGTACGACGTCTGCTACCTCAGTCAGCGCCGCTTCTCCACCTCGGGCTCCAGGTCTTCGGCTACTCGACGCCAGGCTCCAGGGAAACCAGTTCTCAGGTCAGAATCTTGCTGCTTTCTTGGTTCTAAGGCCTGTTCCTGCTGTCCAGGTCCTTAGGATGGTGTTCTTCTGTCTTCTTCCCACACAGGGCTATAGGCTGGGATCCATCAGTAGGGACAAGTATCAAGGGTGGGTTTATGGACCCCACTCCAGGCACAAGTTTCCACCCCTGCTGCTTCACTCCTTCCTCCTTCACTGTTGTGCTCCTCTCTCTTCACCAGTCAGGTGCCAACTGCCAGCTCCAACTGCCAACTGCCTCTCTTATCCTCCCAACATTCTAAACGGTTTCCAACTGTCACACAGTTCTGGAATCTCCTGGAAGGTTCTGGAAGGTGCTGGTAGATTCCAGTGGATGCTGGTGATGTCACAGGAGGCCACCATTTTGTGCTTTAGGCCCTCAGACAGAAGTTTCAGGGGTAGCCAAAATGGCTCCCTGAATCTGTAGCAACACGAAAAAGTCTGGTGGTTCCCAAAAAGGAAAAAGTCAAACAGGGTTTGAGGCAAAAGTGGGACAAAATAAATAATGATGAGGAGGGACCACCCAAAGGGCTGACAGGTCTAACAACTCTTGTACAGTTTATACATTGAATGGAGTCACCTCCAGGTGTTTACATCAGCCTAAATTAAATGCTCTGGAGTTGAGGCTGAGGGCAGTGTGAGTCTCTCACAGTGCATGTAGGTAGATCAAAATGCTGTTCGCAATACATGGTATTCCCATTTGTGAAAATATAAAGTCAAATTAATAAGGTATTCTTTTTATTGTTTTAGTCCAAAAAATCAATACAAATGTGGCCTCACCGGGAAGCCCATAGAGCAATAGTCAATATTCCAGTTGCAGCTGTAGTTCCATGTAAATGTGGGTGAAGAAGGTAAACACTTGCCAAAATATTGACAAAGCGAAAGTAAAAGAAAATGCAGTACCTACAGGTGAGTGGGTGTGTTTGGGGGTGTGGTGAAAACAATGCGATGCCAGAAAGTGCATGTAGGAGACAGTAAAAAGGGATGCTGAAGGGGAAAGAGATGTGGTGTAAGATATGCATATGAATGAGATGTGGAGAAAGAAGACTATGGACATGTCTAACAGAGTGAACATAACCATAGTGATTGAGACACTCTAAATACCACTGCCCCTTTCACAGGCCTCAGTAATGTTTAATTAGATCTCAATGTCCATCTAGATGATCTCTCCAGTCACGCAACCAGTGAGCTTTTGCTGAGCCTTCAAGCATTCCAACTTAGACAGAAAGGATTTGCCCCTACACATGACAAAGGTCATCTTCTTGATCATGTGTTCAGTAACCTGGACAATCTTGTCGTAGGTACCCCCACCCCACTTCCCTGAACGGATCACTTTCTGATTCCTCTTTGTTGGGAGACCCCTACTCCCCCTCCTACACAGGGAGCAGTGCCAACTCTGGATAGGAAATGGGCTAGACTTGTGTCTAACAAGTGGACCACAGTTCTGCAAGCCACTAGACCACTTAGTAATTCCAACCTTGATTTGGCCAGCGAGAATTTTAATACCTGGATCCAAAGCTCCCTTGACTTATTACTCCCTAAAGAACCTACCCATAGGAAATGCAGACTGAAAACAGCCCCATGGTTCTCTCCTAAATTGAGGGATCTAAAACAGTCATGCAGAAGACTGGAAAGAAGATGGAGACACAACTTCTCTGAGGCTAGTAAACTTGTCTACAGAGAGGCAATAAGGCGTTCAAAATTAGAAATCAAATATGCCCAAACTGCATTCTCTGCGGAGAAAATAGCTACGGCCACTAATTCCCCCAAAGTGATTTTTCGTATAGCCAAATCACTCACCACCTTACCTCAGAAACCTCCCACGACTGATGATCACCGGGTGCAATAAATTGGCAGTCTTTTTTCACCAAAAAATTCAAAAGATTTATATGTCCTTTCCAACCACACTGACAAGCCCCATGGCTACCAGAATGAGAGGCGCTCATGTTAACTCTCACTGTTCGTTAGAGCGATTTCCCCTCCTAGATGCGGAAACACTGGACCTAATCATTTCTCGGGTTACATCAGGCTCCCCTTCTGATCCTGCCCCCCCGCAATCTCCTACCTTAGTCATTAACTCCATTCGCCCAGTGATCCTTGATATTTTGAATTCTTCCATTACCACTGGTACGGTACCTTCCACATGTAAATGTGCAATGGTTAGGGCCCTACTGAAGAAACCTAACATTGACCAATCTAATCTGGCCAACTATCGCCCAATCTCCCTTCTCCCCTGTCTGAGCAAGCTGATTGAGAAACACATTAACTCCACTGTAGTAAGGAGCAACGCTGGTAAGGAGATTCAACTTCTTTATTGGTTAACACATATACTGCATCCTCAGCTTGTCAGTCGTACTCGCACCTCTCCTACGAAGTCAGCCTCATCAACATTCTAAGGTAGACTTCGTCTAAAGGTTCTAAGACTGTACCATTTGCGATCACGGGGGAGGGGTGCAGGGAACATACCAAGTGGGGAGATTACAACATCCACCCTTGTGGATTATCTGGAATCCAATTATCTGCTACATGAGTCCCAAACAGGCTTTCGTCCCCAGCTTGGGACTGAGACTGCTTTATTAGCAGTAACAGAGGAGGCTAGGAGGTTACTGGACCAGGGAGGCACAGCGGCAATCATCCTTCTGGACCTCAGTGCCGCTTTTGATACTGTCAACCATAACATTCTGTCTCATCATCTCAAAAACGTGGGAGTGACAGGTACGGCACTAACCTGGTTTCAGTCCTTCCTCAGTGACCGCTTCTTCCAAATCTTCGAAGGAGAAGTGGCTTCCACCCGGTTGCCTCTGAGCTGCGGGGTTCCTCAGGGCTCCTCTCTGAGCCCTACGTTATTCAATATCTACCTAAGTCCCCTGGCGGAGATTGTACCTCCATTCGGCCTTAAGATCATCACCTATGCAGATGACACGCAGCTAGTAGTGTCATTAAACAACCCTGAGGGGTCATCTTACACCCTAGGTCCCTGCCTAGAGGCGGTACCCGAGTGGATGGAACTCTTGTGCCTTAAGCTTAACGGGGACAAAACCGAAATTATGTTCCTGGGCAACCCTCACTCTTCCATTCCCTCTCTATTTACTTCTTCATGGCCAGTCTGTCTTGGCACGACCCCGGTTCCCAAGGCACAGATCAAGAGTCTTGGCGTGTGGCTTGACAGTTCTCTCGACTTCAACCACCAGGCCTCTAAGCTATCAGCCACTTTCTATAGCCTGCTGAGAATGCTACGAAAAATCATCCCCCTCTTGCCCTTTCAGGCAAGAAGGATAATGGTACAGGCCCTCATACTCTCCCGCCTTGACTACGGGAATGCTCTATACCTGGGAGCTCCCAAATTTACTATCCATAAACTACAAACAACTCAGAATTGTGCTGCCCGTCTTCTCCTTCAAGTGCCCCGTTGGCAATCTGCCAAGCCAGCCCTTAGGAACCTCCATTGGCTCCCAATCTCAGCCAGGATACAGTTCAAAGCTATGTGCCTGGCCCATAGAGCCATATGGAAAAATGGCCCGGTCATCACTCATTCCCTTATCACTCCTTATCAACCCTCTAGGAATCTACGTTCCAGTTCTTCTTTTCTGGCCACTCCAAAGCTAATACGAAGATCAAGATGGGGTGGACGCTCCTTCTCGTTTAATGCCCCTAAACTCTGGAACATGCTCCCCGATACCTTGCGGATGCAAAAGAATCTGCTGGCCTTCCGCAAACTCCTAAAAACTCACCTTTTTAAGACATCGCTCTAATCGACCTAGCTGACCTGCCTCGTCCGTCCTACAGCGCTGGGAGGCCTCAAGGTAGCCATGCGTTATATGAATTTAATTTCAATTCAATTCAATTTACAATTTCAGGAATGAAAAAACTTCAATATTAACTATTTACAAAAAATCAAGACACACAGCTGATTTTAGTTGTATGCCAGTTGTTGTGAGCTGCTTTCTATCTCCCACAAAGCAATACATAGAACGGGACCGCTCTTCATCAGGTATAAAGTCACCAAACACATTCAACAAAGGAACCTATGCTCTTCAAGATACAAGAAAAAACACAATGGTTGGCACATCATTCTCTGTTCAAGCAGCCAAACTATGGAACTCTCTACCCCCAACATAAGATCCACAGATTACCACCGTATCCCCACATAACTACCATACGCAAACAGATATCTCTCTGTATATAAGCATTTATTTGTACTATAGATATGTACCTATATATGTATATTGCTTTGTATAAACGTGTAGAATACTTATGATAAAAAAAATATTATATATATAGATATTCATTAGCTCTGCTTAACAAATGTACATAATACTGATAGTTACATTATTCTAAGTTCTTAACATGTATATAAGTGACTGCATAAATAAGTAAAGATTTTTTATCATAACTATTTATCTACAATTGCTTCACTATTGATCTAAAAAAAAAAATATATATATATATATATATATAAATAAAACTAATTTAAAGTACAACACTTGAAAGCCAGTGTTCATTTAATGCATCTTTAATCTACATATACTACCTTCATTTATGCATCTATATGCCTTCCATATACTTATGGATCTATATCTTCATTATTTTTGATTCTACATATTTATTACTTTTACTTATTACTGTTTATTACTTTTACTTATTACAGTTCCTCTAATTTCATGTTGTTGCATGAGGACCAGCTCCCCCCACCATCCCATAAACAAACAGGCCTAACTGGGGGAGAAGCTGGCCCCCATAGCAACACCCTGAATCTGCTGGTACATATTGCCATCAAACAAAAATAAATTATTTTCCAAACAGAACAACAACATTTTGAGCAGCATATTGGTATGTTGAGAGTACATAATAGATCTATTCATCAAGAAATATTCTACCTCCCTCATTCCATCCTTATTTTTGATGCATGTATATAAGGCGGAAACATCAAGCACTATCAATAAATAAGTAGGTTTCCATACAATATTTTGGATCTTCCTCAAGAAATCACAAGTATCCTGCACAAATGATTTAAGACCTTTAACAAAGTCCTGCAGGAAAAAATCAATGTATCTTGAAAGGTTCTCCAAAAGACCATCACAGGCAGCTATAATGGGTCTGCCCGGTGGTTTGCTGGTATTTTGCTGTACCATTGGTATAAAGTAAATCACTGGGATAGTTGGGTGCCCCTTTTTAAGATGTTTAAACTCCTCCCAAATCAACAGGCCCATGCTCTTTCAAGCCAGTAATTGTGAAAATAATAGTTCCTGTGTGTCTTTAAATTTCGTGGGAGAGATTTTTCTATAGCATTCTACATTGTTTAATTGATTATGCGCTTCCTCTAAATATTCTTTGAGGGGCCACAACACTATATTCCCCCCCCTTGTCAGAATTGCGTATTATGACTTGATGGTTGTCCTTAAGTTTATTTATAAGTTGGTGATATTTCCTCTCGTGATTAGTATATTTCATATTGGCATTATTGATGGTAATGGTCAGTTTCTTTATTTGCGCTACTATTTGCTTATTAAAAACATCAATGGAGTCTCTGGCCATGATGGGAACAAATTTAGATTTTGTTTTGAATGGAGTGTGCGGTTTGACACCAGTTCCATGCATTTGAGACTGTTGCGAACTTGAATTAGTTAGCTCAATTTGATTGGCAATAACATTCAATGCCGGGGAGTCCCCCTTTCTAAAACATGTAAGTCACGTAGTAAATCATAGTCCGAATTCAAAAGTCCTGACATCCCAGGTTCTTGTGATGATGTTTCCACCCTGTCTGGATCACCATGTTTACTACGTTGATGATGGAACTTTTTGAGTTTTAGTTACCGGATGAACCTATAAATGTCCGCTCTTGTCTGGGTATAGTTAAAATTAGACTCCAGACAGTATGATAGGCCAAGCGATAAGAGCTGCTGTTCAGCAATAGTGAGGTCAATGCCAGCCAAATTGATGATGGTATTAGTCTCCTGGGCACTAGGGTTACCGGTAACCGCATCCACAATGCCGGCTTCTATTTGCGGCTCCCCTTCCCACGCCCGTGATGCTGTTGGACTCAGATCTGGCACCTAAATTGTCGGAATCCGATCCACTCTCCACAGCAGAACTCAGATCCGAAACCGAGGGGGATTCTATCTGTTTCTGACCTCTCTGGATTTCATTAGCATTGCCCATACGTTTATTAGCTGTGGCAGTTCTCATGGAATCGTATCTCCTTGCAAATGTAAATATTTGCCCATTCACATAGTCGTCGCGATCTCTTCTAAATTTGTAAGCTTTTCTGGTTTTTATTTTTTCCTCTTCCTTGCGTAAACGATTAGTCATTTCCTCCGTCATTTTTTGTTTAATCTGGGGATCCCCCTGTTGCTATATTTCTTTCTCCAATAGCTCGATTTTCTCAATGAGCTCACAACTGTCAATGCCCACGTATTTGACTAGGATTTGAACTAGTCTACGAGACGACTCGAGATTACACTCCCCCCACTCTGCCATCATGAGTGGGTTGGGCGCCATGTAACTGGGGGCGATCATTATCCGGAGACCCCTGGGGATCCTCCCCACATCTAAATATCTCCGGAGCGATCTTGCCTCCCACCATTTCGACTGTTCTTGTCGTTTGAGCTTCTCAAGTGCTCGAAAACTGTCCTTAAGCCCTTTGCCCTTATTGTTGGGTTCTTCATTGGTTGTTTTGCTGGCCCCTTGTATGTCCTCCGGGGAATCTGAAAACATCCCCTCGGCCGCAAGTTTGCGATCCTTGAGTATGTCTGCAGACATGTTGGCTAATATAATATAATAGCCCAGTAACTCTTCCTTCAATCAGTAAATACCTTGAGGAGCTCTTACTGATTTGCACACCTCCCCACCTGTGTATTGCCGTTATTGCGTACCTTGTGAAGACTTTGTCGCACCAACTGCGGTTCCCTTCGCAGATGTATACTCCTCCGAGTTTCACCCGACTCCAAGAAACCGCCAGTGTCTCCCGTCGCCTTCAATACTAGTCCGATATTCACTTTTCGCTCACAGGGGGCTCCGTTCTTTCCGTTTTTGGAAAACCTTGCTTGGTGCCCCAGGGGTCCCCGCTGAATTGACCACGAGCCCGCGATGCCGTCAGCAGATACCCTGGGACAAGACTTGCCACATACGGAGCCACTTGTAGGGAGGGGCTCCACGAGCCGGAGGAAGTCAGTCCGGCAAAATATTCCTCAACTCGCTCTCAGCTTCCACCTTCATCCAGGAAAAACGAACGTGGACCCAGGTATCTTGTGCAGTGTTATTTTATTTTATTGCCAGCTCTGCCATTACACGTTTCGGGCGATCCCGCCCTTGATCACATGACAACTCCTTGACATTTTACTACGCTTTATAAAGTGAAAGTGCAATTGACAATCCCATGGACATGGAAAAAATACTACTCACTTTCTACATATAGATTGATCACATAATAAAAACATAAATGTTGTGAAGTGGCCAATAAATACCATGTTAAGACTGTGGTAAATAAAAATTCCTTTACCGGGACTGAATTTGATACAGAAACATTATAAAATAGCTCAGTAAAATGAGAGGCAGAATCCGTGATATTAGAGTTTCGGAATGGGCTTTATTCCAATAATCGATTATAATCGGATGCTTCAAGTTCCATCACCACGGGGGTTCAGGAAGTGAAGTACATACTTTATTGACAAGAAGTAACTTTTATAGTACATACATTATAATGAAGTGAATACAGTAGGCGTAACAATTGATAAGGACATTGACGTTTGGTCTGCGTAACCGAAAATGGGTGTAATAATGAGTAAAAAGGAACATGATTGGTTATGATGTAATACATAGGTGGATCTATAAGATAATACTTGGCATAGATGCGCGCGCAGCAGCATGACGTGTGATTGACGTGCAACTAGGGGGTGGAGGGGACTTGACATTTAGCTCTACATGTGGAGACGAAAAGTCTGGGGGGTCAAGTCAACCTAATCCCAAATCATATCTAACATCCTATGTTTAAAGAACTATGTTATCCACAAAAGAAGGACTCTCGGACAGAATCTATTCTATACTGACTGTGCGTGCGTGTACAAGCGTCTAAGTGTCTACACTAAATGCGAGGGGGTAAGAATATTCCATGGTAACAGGACTATGAATTACTTGCATAAAGACAGAGAAGATGGGCCTTTTTGCTTGGTAACTGGAAGAATGTTTACTTAAACTACTAGGCAGGAATGCATCGGCTGAGGGGGAGGCAGATAATTCGAAGGTGAAATACAGTTCTTGGCAGAGAGTAAGCTGATGTCAGGCTTCGTGAGCCGCGCAGAGAATGAGACAAAGTTCATGGTCACAGATGCAGGCTCGGGCTGGAGCTTTCAGAGGCAGAAGGCAAGAGGAGTTTTGATGACAGAATCAGGGCCTACTTGCCTGGACTGAAAAGTGGCATAAGTGAACCATATAAAGCCGATGGCCTTTCATATTTAGGAATGGGATATCCGGCCTATACATGGCGGATCTGTCAAAGGACATGTTGACGGTGGACGCACATGTATTTGCGTCTTCATAACTGGAACTGGAGGGAACATACATGTACTTGTGACATGCACATGGAACCGTTGGGGTCCAAGATAGGGGACATAACTGACCAGAAAAATCCATATTTCCACATTCCCTCCTTGTCCCCTACTTGCCCTTCAAGAGATATCAATCTTCATCAATCCATTGATCTGTTCATATAGCATCATTTGTTCTTCTTTCTTCTTCCGGGATCTTGAATGAAAATCTTGATGTGGAATGCACGATGTGGCACACAGACCACAAATTGCTGGTCCACATTGTAGACATAGACAGCAACTGAATAGTATGAGAAGGCCAATACCTAGGAAGGATAAAACTCTCCATCCCCAGGCTGATACCGCATTCCAAAACCAACTGGACCAAGTCCAAGTGCCTGGGTTCTGGTGTATCTGGCTTACAATCTTATGAAGGCGAGTGATGGCTTTATATACAGATGGCGAATTTTCTGGTATGAATACGCAGCAGCTTGATCCGATGACCCTACAAGCTCCGCCCCTATCAGCCAGGATGACGTCAAGGACAAGACGATTTTGAAGCACAACAATCCGCATAGCAGACTGCTCTTCCGTTAAATTGCCTAAGGCGGAAATAGTCTCATTCACTACTGCTTCAAGGGTTCTAGTTAATCTACGTATCAGCTTACTATTAGTAACAGTACCTATATAGGGAAAGATGCCTTTATTAAAATCTACATACTTGTCCCATGCCGTCTCAGTGTAATCGACAATGGGGAGATCTCTCCGTTCTCTGTTGTGTACTAAATGAATATTTCTGTAATAATCAGGAGGAGCTAGGAAAACAGGTGGCAAAAGGAATGCAATGTAGCAGGTACCATCCCAATCTAGAGGTAGACGCATATATGCAGTCTGACCACATATAAAGTAGGAGTGGCGAGAAGCTCTAAATGAAGATTTTCCTTGATCACTGAATTCTACCATAGTAGTGCATTTACTATGGCCCATATGTATGGAACCAACCTTTCTTACACATAATTCACCCCTCGCTGGGAATACTGACATGGTGGGTAAGACTAGTTCAATTTCAGATACGACATTTAGAATCATGAGATTAGGTGTAAAATTACCTAATCCATATACTTCATTTTCTAGATCAGTTCCTGTTCTTTTGGGGCGACCCTCCTTGTCAGGGTAACAGACCTTGAGTAAAGCTAGGTTCAGATTTCCCCATACCCAATGATCTTGGTAAACTGCTGTGTCTGAGTCTATGGAATTAATTAAGCTAAACCATGCTCCACAGGAGCCATTATGTGTAAATGGATGTGGAAAGAAAGGCAGGACTCCTTCATAATTCTGAAAGGGAGGGAGTCGGCCACACACCCAACAATTGGTGGCATTACTAGTCTGATGGGAATGATGTAACATACTAATGAAAGTGTTATTGCGCAGCGCAAGTCTATAAGACAATTCATGCGGAGGTAAGTCACTAAAAGAATGTTCAGCAGCAACATTATAAACATGTCTAGAAATAGGGTAATATATGTGCAACAACATACTTGTAATAATTATTAAAAGACTCAATAAAAACAAAATTAATAATGTCACTATGCAGTGGCTACGCAGTGATTTACAATACGCCTGTCGTTTCAACATTTTTCGGGTATTTTCTCTACTCAGGTCCAAGGGATACATGTCAGAGACAATTCAACCGCTTCACCTTGGAGAGGACTTAAACAATCAAATTGCTCGACTGGTTGGGCCTAAGCTTTAGTTTGTAATTTTCAGATTTGTTAGGTTCAACAAAAGGGAGTTTTGTATCAGTCTGTGAGGGAGTGCAGGGCACAATGTCTATATCCGAAGATAGTCCATGAAATTTCTTTTTTTTTTTTTTTTTTTTTTTTTTTTAAAGTTTTTATTGAACAATAATTCGATTACAAGCACGGGCCTACAACCACCAGGGCCGGCCGCTAAGTACAGAATGAAATATACATTTATCAAAGCTGCAGTCGGTTCCCGGGGGTCGGCCCCGTAGTGAGTCCGGATAGTTCTAGAGGCACAGGAGACTTAGATCCAAAAAACACAAACTAAAAGAAAAACAAAAGGCGAGGCATAAAGACAAACGGCGCAGGTCAGGCGTCCTCCGGGGAACTCCAGGTCAGACCATTAAGCAGCACACGAAAGGAAGGAGTACCGGGAGGCTGGGGACGGGGGGGGGGGCCAAGGGAACTGAACGTCCATATGTAGTCATTCCAAAAGGTGCCAGGAACCGTCAAGGGTCAGGGGGACATGGCGATATCGGTGTCCACCAGGGGGGGCGTACAGATACCCCCGCGATATACATTCCATTGCCCCCAGATTCTGCCCCATGTCCCTGGCTTACCACGGGCAACATACACAGTCTTCTCCCTGAACATACACCAGTCCATATTCTCCTTCCATACTGACACGGTGGGTGGCCGCTGGGCACCCCAAAGCTGCGCTATATCTCTCTTGGCAATCATGTTCCCCAGGGCCGCCCACCGAGTCTGAGCCGCGCTATAATCATTGGGCTCCCACACATTCAGGACACAGCGACGCACCTCCGGCAGCAGCACAACCCCAGTGACCTGTCCCATAACCGTATGTACCCGGCGCCAGTAGTCCGCCACCTCGCGGCACTCCCACAGGATATGGAGAAAGGTGGCACTGAGCCCACAACCCCGCCTACAGAGCCCATCGTCGGAATATCCCATCGAGACTAAACGAGGACCCGTCACATACACCCGGTGAAGAATCTTAAGCTGTACCAACCGGAGACGGGCTGGAATGGCGACCTCTTTGGGGGACGACAGTGCAGACTGCCAGTCCTCGTCGTCCAATTCCACCCCATCCCCCGTCCAAGCCTCCCGAAGGCGCACCAAGAGGTCAGCCCGATGATTAATCAGTTTCTTATAAATTAAAGAAATAGTGCTGTCCGGGACATGTCCGTCGAGTATGCGGTCCTCGAGGGGCGAGGAAACCGGGATCGTGGTCCCCTCTCCAAAGACCGAGAGCAGGGCGTGTCGAACCTGGGCATAGCGGAAAAACTCCCTGTCCGTAAGCTC
Source organism: Triturus cristatus (assembly GCF_964204655.1). Taxonomy (NCBI): domain Eukaryota; kingdom Metazoa; phylum Chordata; class Amphibia; order Caudata; family Salamandridae; genus Triturus; species Triturus cristatus. Next base: position 996,399,913 of record NC_140584.1, read on the forward strand.
ATATTCGGCCTGAAGAGCCGCGAAAGTCTTAACCGCGCCCTTATGCCACAGGTCTCCCACTTTGCTGATACCAATCGTGTCCCACTGGTCAAACCCCTTCGTAGTCCAAAGGCTCCCCAGGCGATCGGAGGCAAACAAAGGAGTAGCACATGTCAGTCGCTCACCCCAGCCCGTGGCCGCAGTGGCGGCCCTCCAGGTCCGCACAGCAATCTTAGTAGGACCCGTAAGGGTCCGGCCAGCCGAGCGAGAGTACAGCGCCCTGTTATAGTCCCCGCCGGGAAGCAGGAACTTGTCCATCTCATACGCCGGGTTCAGGCCAGGCGCATACGTGGCATGGTTGATGGCCGAAAGCTGCGCGGCCCAATAATACCTGCGAATGTCGGGAAGCGCGATGCCCCCGTCATACCAGGGGAGAGTAAGCTTAGCAAGAGCAATACGCGCCCGCCCGTCCCACACCAGTCTCCTCTGCAGGCTCTCTACCTCCCGAAAGTAGGCCACTGGGATGACGTCGAAGGAATTCTGGAGTGCATAGAGGAACCTGGGAAGGGACATCATTTTGAACAGCGCGGCCCGACCCAGCGGGGACAGGGGCAGCCTGCACCACCGGGCCGTATCCTCTCGCAATCGCCGAAGCGGACGCAGGAGATTCAGCTCATAGCGAGCCGACGGGTCCAGCGAAACATGTATCCCCAGATACTTAAAGCCGCTCAGTGATACCTGGATCGGAAGCCGAGGCGGTAGGAGTGGAGGACCACCGGAGATCGGATAGACGCAGGATTTAGACCAATTGATCGTGAGACCGGAATTATTCCCAAAGGAAGTCAGAACGTCAAAGAGGACGTTGAGCGACTGCCGCGGTGAGGTGAGATATAGGAGAATATCGTCCGCATACAGCGAAACCCGGTCTTCAAAGCCCGGGGCCCACCGGATCCCTCGAAGCGAGGGCTCCCAGCGGAGCCAAGCCGCGAGTGGCTCCAGGGCGAGAGCGAAGAGCAAAGGGGACAACGGGCATCCCTGCCTCGTGCCCCTGCCGAGGGCAAAGGGCCGAGAGACCCGCCCGTTCACCACCACCTGAGCCATGGGTCCCGTGTACAGAAGCTTCACCCAGCCAATAAATCCTTCCCCAAAGCCAAATTTAGCCAAGACAGCCCAGAGGAATGGCCACTCGATGGTGTCAAAAGCCATCGTGGCATCCAAAGAAACCAGCACGGCCGGTTCGGAGAGGAGCTCCGCCCTGGCAAGGGCGCCATGAAGACGCCGCAAGTTAAGAGCGGTGTTACGATGCGGGATGAATCCGCATTGGTCCGGATGAATCAGATCGCACACGACGCTCAACAGACGATTGGCAAGGACTTTCGCCAGGATCTTAGGCTCCGCATTTAGCAGTGAAATAGGCCGGTAAGAAGTACAGCGATCTCGCGGCTTGTCCTCCTTGGGGATAACGACTATCGTGGCCAAACGCTGATCGGCCGGGAGGGAACCCGCCGCCAGAGACTCACGGAACATGCGACTGAGGAAAGGCGCAAGCTTGTCAGGGCGCAATTTATATAGCTCAATGGGCAGACCGTTGGGACCCATAGCCTTGCCCGAGCGAAGGGAGCGGATCGCGGTCGCTATTTCATCCACCGACAAGGGGGCGTCCAGCCGCTCACGGTCCTCAACGGACAGGCAGGGCAAGGCGATATCCCTCAGTAAAAGGCGAGAGTCGTCCTCATCCCTGTCAGTCACTGGGGAGTACACAGCCCGGAGGTGGTCGGCAAAACATTCCACAATCTCGTCAGGCTCCGTCACACACACACCATCCGCAGCACGCAACTCCGGGACCACACGATTCACTCTCTCCTTCCTGTCCAGCCACGCGATCAACTTTCCCGCCTTGTCCCCGGCATCGTACAGTCGACCCTGCTGCTCCCTATACATAGTTTTGGCCGCGTCAGTGACCAGGGACCTATATTCAAACTGTTTCAGGCTGAGGGCATGGAGCCCGTCCGGAGTAACATTCGCCTCCAAGGCCGACTCCAGCCCTAAGATGTCAGTCTCCAGCCTCACCACTGCCTCACTCTTGACCCTCTTAGCCACCACTATCTGGGAAAGGGCGTGTCCGCGGATCACGGTTTTAAAGGCTTCCCACAGGGACATTGCAGAAGACACCGACCCCTCGTTATCCAGGAAGTATTGGTCCATAGCCTTAACCAGGCTGTCACGAGTCGTAGGGTCTCGCAGGTACCATGGGTTAATGGGAGCGATCCGCCCTGCAGACCGCGGCCCGGTGTCAAAAACAAGCCACAGCGGAGAATGGTCGGAGATACCCCGCGCCAGGTGCCTGACCTCTCGAATCCGACCAGTCTGCGCCGCGGGCATAAGGAAGTAGTCTAACCTAGAGAGACTCCCATGCGCCCCCGAGTGAAAGGTGAATTGGCATTGGGTCGGATGCATTAATCTCCAACTATCCACCAGGCCGAAGGTCTCCAGCATCCCACCCAGCCATGCCTGGGCAGCGGGGAGGGTCCTTGGTGGGTGACGATCCAGTTCACCCGAAACCACAGAATTAAAGTCCCCGCCCATGAGCAGGAGGCTGTCCGGAAGGTCAAGCAGCATTCGACCCAAGTCAGTGAAGGTGGAGTTCTGGAGGCCCGGGGGGACGTAAACTGAAACCAGGGCAAGGGGCTGCCCCTCCCACCTCCCAACCAAACACACATAGCGCCCTCTGTCATCCGAGACTATCTTAGTGATCTCCACCGGAAGTGAGGTTCGCAGCAGAATGCCCACCCCCCTGGAACCAGTTGTGAAACCAGAATGGGCCACGAGGTGGTATCCCCCCCTGTTCATTGCATGACAAACATTGCCAACCAGATGCGTCTCCTGGAGAAACACCACATCAGGAGTCAAACGACGCAAATATTGCAGTACTACACCCCGCTTGATACGGTCCCCCAACCCATTAACGCTCCATGACATAAGCCTCAACCCGTCCCCCCCCATCCCCCCCAATAAATCAAGGGTCCCCCAGCCTGCAGCACAGTTCCCAAATGTGGACAAAAATCAGTACCTCGCCCTGTAAACAAAAAACACACAGCAAAACAAACCCTCCTCCCCCCCAACCCCACCCCAGGACCAACTCCCCCCACCCTGCACCCCTGCGGGCCAAAAAACCCCCCCAACTTGCAGTGTGCCTGTCGCCCCACTAACCCCATTCTACGAAAAGAACCCAGAGGAGGTAAGGGACCCGTCCCCGCCCGCCCCCCTCACTGGTCCTGGTAAAACACAATATGCAAATGAAATAAGACCCGACTGTACAGTGCAAAAAGGCAAAATCAAGGACCAAAAGTCATTCTAAAGGGGACCCATCACCTGCGGTGCCCGCAGAGGGTCCGGGACGGCCACCTCCGTCCGGCAGAGAGTCCAGCCAGTCACTTACAGCCACAGGAGAGTCAAAAAAGGCTGTCCGATCCCCATGTTCCACTCGGAGTTTTGCGGGGTAGAGCATCGAATACTTAAGGCCCAGCTCACGGAGACGACGCTTCACCCCTTGGAATCCCATCCGTTGTTTCTGGACCAGTTGCGTGAAGTCCGGGTAAAAATTGATGGTCGAGTTCTCATGACGAACCGGGCCGTGGGTCCGTGAGGCCTGCAGAATAGCGTCGCGGTCCCTGTAGTAGAACAGTTTGGCCACGATAGGCCTCGGGGGGGCCCCCGGCCGTGGCCGACCGCCCGGAACTCGATGGGCCCGCTCCACGGCAAAGAACTTACTTAGGCCAGCCGAGGACAACTGTTTCAGGATAAGTTCCTCGACCACGAGGTCAACCGGGCGGCCGTCAGAGGACTCCGGTACACCTATGACGCGGATGTTGTTGCGTCGGGCCCGTCCCTCGAAGTCCTCGAGCCGCCGGGCCATATGGTCGTTAACCACCCTGATGTCTCCAAGCGCGGCCCGCAGATCCGACACCTCCGCACCGAGGGTGGAGGTCCGTGCGTCGAGAGCCTGGACCTTCTCGTTAGTTTTGGAGAGGTCGGCCCGGATCAGGGTGACATCGATCGCGACAGTGTCAATCTTACGGGCCAGGGCCTCATATTGCGTCGCAATGGTTTCCCTGATGCCATCAATGGCGCCCATAATGTCCTGCAAGGATAGTTCCGTAGTGGCGGTCGCGCCTCCTTCCGCAGTATCCGAGGGGAGGCCAGCAGCGCCAGAGGGCCCCCTGCCCTGGGTGTAGCGGTCCATGTTATTGCTCTGGACTGCCCCCCCGCGGAGGGAAGCCTTGGTCTTGCGGCCCTCGGGACCCCCTTTGCCCCCCATGTGAACACGGTCACCCGAGGGGACCTCCAATCAAGAGGTGTAAGGCACCAGCAAGAAGACCACAAAATGTCGGTATAGGGGGTCCGAGGCGATAGGCGCTCTAGTGGCAGATGAAAGAAAACCTCATGCAGAGGCCCAGGTAGCACCTCTCCACCCCGAGCGCACCTCCCTGCCGGTCTCCTGAAGTGCAAAACCGAAACCGAAAGTGGTGGATCGGCAGCTGGCACCGCGCTGAAGCCGCTGTTGTTCAATTGCAGCCCGGTCCCTCGGGTCACCTTCACCCCGGTCACCTCCGTCGGGTGGGTCCCAAAAGTTCCGACGACGACAACTCAGGATTCCCAGGTCCGATTTGAGTTTTGAAAAGAGATATACGTTCAGCTGGTCTTTATCTCCCAGATTCCATAAGCCACGGCAGGATATTCTCAGGATAAATTCCGAGGAGCAGAGAGGGTCCGGGGAGCCCTGTGCTCACGCGACCATCTTGGATGCGCGCTAGGCTCCTCCCCGTCCATGAAATTTCTTGATGTGGCTTGAATGAATCCAGCCCTTGCGGCCCTCGATCTTCACGGCTGTTCTTGTGGTCAACAGGACCAACTTGGGTGCTTTCCACCTGGGCTCCAGCTGAGTCTTTCGGTCGAAATTCCTCACAAAGACAAGATTACCCGGAACAACGTCATGGGGTTTCACCTCAGTGTTGTCGGGAAAGGCTGCAGCTACCTGTGAACGAGAAGATTGTAGTGCAGACATCAAGGAAGCCAAGTAATCTGTCAGCATATTACAGTCAATATCAGTTATTTTGCGTGGTATAGGCGTCCCCCACATATTCGGTGGTCTACCGAAGATCACCTCATACGGGGATAGCCCTGTTCGAGAGTGTGCTACCATTCTCATGTAAAAGAGTGCAACTGGTAACGCTACTACCCAGTCGACACCTTTCTCTCTGCATATTTTGGACATTCTAATTTTCAGTATCTGGTTATGTCTTTCTACGAGACCTGCTGCCTCGGGATGTCGGACACAGTGGAATTTCCACTGATATCCTAACAGAAGTGAAACGTGTTTCATTAATTCGGATGAGAACGGCTGGCCGTTATCTGAGTAAACAGCACGTGGTAAACCGTATCGTGGGAAGAATTGTAATCAGTGTAATCTGAAACCGGGTATGCCTCCGTCCAACGGGACAGAGCGCAGACAACTACGAGAACATATTTGAATCCTCTGCATCGTTCCATCTGGATATAATCCATCTGGAGTACTTCAAAAGGATGATTAGGGGTATGAAATCCACCCTGTTCTACGGGAACGCTTTTTCCTGGGTTGAACTGACAACAGATCATACAGGTACGGACCTTTTGTTTTGCTGCTGCTCGTAAATGTTTATTGAACCAAATGTGTTGAATGCTGTCTAGCATAGCTTTTTCTCCTAAATGTGCTGGACTATGTATAGTGTTAATTATGACTTGGACCATTGAATCAGGAAGGAACCATACAGACCTTTCCTTCATCATCCATCCTTGGTCCGTTTGGATCCCTCCTAATTCAGTCCATTTCTTTATTTCGTCTGGTGTAGCATGTGTCTGTATGTCAATTACGTCAAGAGTAGGATCTTTAACTGTCATACAATGTGTCGGTGTCGGGACTATTGTCTTTGTCATATCGGGGGTTTGAGTTTGAGCAATCAGTTTAGCTGTTCTGTCGGCTAGATCATTGCCTTGGGAAATGATATCAGTAACCTTCGTATGAGCCTTACATTTCATAATTGATATTTCAGTGGGTAGATGTATTGCATCTAATAATGCATGAATGAGGGGTCCGTGCTGAATGTGGGCACCGTGGGAAGTTAAATAACCTCTCTCTCGCCACAGCACGCCGAAGTCATGTACAACTCCGAATGCATAACGTGAGTCAGTGTATATGTTGACTTTTTTATTCATGGCTTGAATACAGGCTTGTGTCAGAGCGATAAGTTCTGCGGCTTGAGCTGACAAAGTAGTTATACGATTAGTTTCAATGACCTCAGTTTCTGTTGTGACTGCGTAGGCGGCTACTAACTCTCCTGTACTTGTTCTCATGCATGAACCATCTACATACAAGGTCAGGTCTGGATCTGACAATGGGACATCGGTTAAGTCTTGTCTGGGTTTTGTTGTTATTGTAATAACTTCAATACAGTCATGGGCTAGTGGGTCTGTTCCGACTACTGGTAAAAGTGTGGCAGGATTCAATGTGTTACAGCGTCTGATTTCTATATGTGGCTGAAACAATGTAAGCTCGTATCCTGTAAGTCGCGCTACAGTCAAGTGTTGTGTTTGCGTTCTATTTACAAGAACCTCTACTGCATGTGGTACTTGAACTGTCAATGGATGTCCTAACACTATGGCATCGCTTTGTCTGATTGCTAAAGCTGTTGCTGCTACGGATTTTAGGCATGCAGGCAAAGCCTGAGCTACGGGATCTAATGTACTAGAAAAATAAGCACATGGTTTGTGTGCTCCTGCTTGTTCCTGTGTGAGTACTGACAAGGCCGTACCTTCGCGTTCTGTAACAAAGAGTGTAAACTGTTTTCTGTAACATGGCGTTGCTAAAACGGGTGCTTGACATAAAGCTTTCTTTAAGCTTTCAAAAGCTTGTGTGTGTTCCTGAGTCCAAGGGAGAACAGTCGGTGTGGCTGCCTCCTGTGTTGTCAACTGAATGAGTGGTTTTGCTAGAAATGCATACTGAGGGATCCACTGTCTACAATATGAAGTGAGGCCTATGAAAGCCCGCACCTCCTTCTGTGTCTTGGGTATTGACATGTTAGCAATTAACTGAATGCGGTCGGGTGTAAGCTGCCTTCCCTCCTTGGACAGCGAGTGACCAAGATAAATAACTCGCTGGACACAGAATTGCAGCTTAGAAGGGGACACCTTGTGCCCCTTTTCGGCTAGAAATTGTAAAACTGTCAGTGATGCTTTCTCACATTCGGGTTCGCTTCTAGCGGTGATCAGCAGATCATCGACATATTGAAGCAGGGCAGTGTTAACCGGCATGTGGATACTGTCAAGTTCTCGTTTCAGTGCTTGGCTATAGATGCTGGGGCTTTCTGTAAATCCTTGAGGTGCGCGGGTGAATTTAAAGCTACGCCCATTTAAACTAAATCCGAACAAATATTGGCTTTCCGGATCTATTGGGACGCTGAAAAAGGCATTTTTGAGATCAATTACAGTAAACAATGTTGCTTCGGAATCAATAGCTGTCAATAATGACGAGATATCTGGGACCACAGGAAATTGTGGCACAATACATTTGTTTAACTCGCGCAGATCAATAACCAATCGATATACTGGCGGAGCTGTAGGATCTGTTCGTTTAAGAATCGGAATTATCGGTGAATTACATACATTGGAGTCTGTTTCTACAACTACTCCTTGGGCAATAAGCTCGTCAATGATTTGTAGTAAAGCCGTCACAGCATCTGGTGGTAACTTGTATTGTCGCATTCGTGGTAGCACCACTCCTGCCTTTAGTGTGACTCGATATGGTGTAATATTCATGCAACCAACATCAGTAGGGCCTTGTGCCCATAGATGTGTAGGTAAAGTCTGCAGTCGGGGATCCATGTCTCTAGATACATAGTGACCCTTAAAATCACGTAAAAACAACCTTACTCCTTCCGGAGAACAACATATTATGGCTCCTAGGGCTTTCAACGTTTTTATTCCTAACAAGTTTTCTGGACATGATTTAGTAAGCAATAAATCTGTAGTTCGGGTCAGAGGTCCTATCGTAAGTGGAAGAGGCTGTGACACTTCATTAACAATAGGTTTTCCTGAAAAACCAAGGGAAATATTCTGTGAGCCTGAGAGGGGTGCCCCTGGGACTTCACTTCGTTTTATAGTTGTTCGACTTGCCCCTGTATCGAGTAAAAATTTTCTATCTTGACCTAATAATTCACTATGTACATAAGGTCCTTCTTGATCTACAGGAATCTCGATAAGGGGTAAGTCAACTTCCCTCTCTAGGCTAGTTCATGCGTAACGTTGATACTCCGGATATTCATACTGTGCAGTCTGATACATTTGTCGTGTTGTTGTCTGTGTGGCAGCAACAGGCAACGGTGGTGCAGCTGGCACAAACTGTATTGGCTGTTGTGCGGCTGGCATGGCCTGGGCATGCTGCGTAGCTCCTTGTTCATTCTGATCTTGTCTTAGTGGCCGTGATCTTTCTTGTGTTTTACCTATGGCGATATTATGTTTTAGCACTGGACAATCGTGTACGTAATGACCTGGCTTTTTACAATAATTGCATGTCCCTTTTACAGGTCCTGCTGAATCGGAATGTGTCATACCCTTTTTATGTCCTTCAGCTGGAACTGTCTGGGAAACTAGCATTTTCATTTTCGTGTCTTTCATGCGTCTGTGTTCATGTTCTTGTTCCTCTTTAATTCTATTGTGGTGGTACTGTAACATTTGTAACATTTGTGTTGGAGTGTTACCTTGCCAGGTACTCTCGAATTTTAATACTCTATTCTTTACTGGGGGCAGGGCATTTTCCACTAATTTTGTTACAAACAGATGCGGGTATGATTCGCTACTTGCTTTTATGCCACTATTTATACCAAAACATTTCTCGAATCGGGCATAGTAATCGCTAGTGTCTTCATCTTGCTTCTGTTTACAGGCTGAAATTGTACCCCAATCTTCCTTTTTCGTAGTTAATAAACGTGGCAGTACCTGTACTAGTAGACCTGGTAGTGCTTTCGTTTTGTCCCCAAGCCCCGAACCTGGACCTCGGGCCCTTTCTTCTGCTTCTAATGCTGACCATTCTATCTTTTGATCACCTACCTCCCACTCTTTTTCCTTGAGTTTCTCATAAATGCCAGCAGGCATCAACACCTTTAATATTGTCATAATGTCGGGGTAGGTATACTCTCCCATGAGTAACATGTCTTTAATTTCTCGGTGAAAACCCGCTGGGTCCTTGTCATGACTGGGTACTACTTTCTTCATTTCTAACAATTCTATTTTCGATATAGGCGTATATACAAATACACGTTTAAACTGATTGTCCTCGCCTTTTATTGGGTGTACTTCTCGTAAGGGATTCTGTCTATCCAGGTGATACGTCGTTCTTTCCTTGACAGGCAATGAGACATGCTCTGAGCATACAAAAAGAATATACTGCTTTCTAGATACTAGAATTTCTTTAATTAATTTGGTACCTGGACCTCTCCATTTATTCATAAGCAATTCAGTCAATATGTCAGGTAAGGGACCAGGGTCCGAATGCTGACTCTGATATAGTATAATGAGTTGTTGAATCATATAAATCCCAGCTAACCTCTGCTCATCTGGGGTGAGATTCAAAAATGCGCGTACTACTGTCTCATCACTATATTTTCCGGGACTGTCCACCCAATGAACAGCTGCCCTCGCTAAATCTTGTTCATCCATAGAATCGAGAAAATGATAACCCCTTCGTTCTCGGAGTAGTTTGTCGGCGGTTTGGAACGAATGCTCGTTAGACCTTATGTTAATTATAGGTATTTGGAAATTCCTGTCATTATCTGGACATATTGGACGTATTGGGTCAGTATGACATCTAGTCTGATTCCTATTACAAGATCTTCCTCTACCTACATAGGCTATGGTGTCTGACTGTCCGGCGGGCAGTCCTGACCCTTCTTCCTCGCTTTGCTCGAACTCGTCTGTCTCTAATCTCTCTTCGTGTAGGCGTTCTATTTCTTTACGGATCTTTCGGCACATGGCTATTATACAATTTTGCTTATCGTGTCTCCCTTCTGATATATTCTGGCTCCATTTTGTAAGAATTTTCATTGCTTCCGGATCTACCCCCGGTCGGTCTTGATTTCTGATCACACAGTTTATGAGGAAACGCAACAGTTCCCCCTGTATCTCTACTTTCTGGTATTCCATAGCTCTGTTAATACATTCTGGATCTCGCCCTGTTTGAACAAAATGATATATTTTATCTAGATGCGCAGTCATTCCTGGTAGCTTCGCTAAATACCCTGCGGCTCGTCTGATACGTAATGATGCCAGGATCATTTCGTCCTCTTTACCGAGCACCGGGTCATATCTACAATCTATAAGAAGTTCCTTAAGCGTACGATCACTTACGAATTTGGGTGTACGTGAATGCGCTGACTCTTGGAAAATAAGTTTATTTATTCTAGGTGGCGTAGAAAAAATATTGGTAGCACCTCCCGTGGCCCCGTCTGGGGCGTCGGGTGTGAAAGGATTCGTCGAACGTGACGTAGCAACTATAGGTGTGGACTCAGCTATAGAAGTACTTGTAGGAACAGATGCAGAAACAGATGTGCTTGCCGGAACTTGTGACTCGATTTGTTGCTGCAGGGATACGGGTGCTGGATCTTGGCGTTGGACCTCCCTGGTATGCGGTCTACGTGGGGCGGAATTAGCATACTCGGGAGCTGCGTCATCTAAATATGAGGAAAGAAAAACATCTTCTGCGGTTCTAGGATGCCCCTTAGGATGTACCTTGATTGGGAATAATGGGGGTGGCAAGTCTTTCGGTATCTCTGGAGTAGCCTTAGGTAATCCTTCGGCCAGAAGGGGATACATACCATTCATAAGGGCATTTCTTTGTCTGTCTACTTGTTCTGATTTCACTCGGATACCTTCCTCAATTAATAGATTCTCTCGAACTTTATTGGAATTCTCTTTACTCTTCTCTTCCTGTCTACGTGCTTTTTCTGTTCGTCTATGTGATTCTTTACGCCATAATTCAACGGCGTCTTTCTGTGACTGTCTGACTTTTCTTTTCCATAACTCTTCCTCGACTTTCATGATGCACTCTGCATCCCAGGTCCCCGCTGTGGGCCACCTCTGACTTTCTGGTAATCCCTTGGTATAGTCTACCCATAAATCAAGAAATAATATAGCGTCTAAGCCATGTTTGTGATACATAAAGTGCCCTGGAGTGTCCCTAGGAGGAATAGGGACGGCTTCTTCGAGAACCCCTTTTCTGGTAGTGATCTGTCTTAATTTCGAAAAGAGCGGCATATTGAGAACTGACCTTATACTTGATTTTGACCTGATACTTGAATTTGAACAGACTTAATACAATAAACACGATAATGAACAGTCATTCATACCACGATATACAGAACATACTTAACCACTTTAAACATTTAACATTAAACCTTTAACTGAAACAACAATGATGATCGTCTGCATAACTAATCACCAAGCTTAATTCTCGACAATAACTAGACAATAACTAGATACTTCGGAATACTTCGGAATACTTGATATACTGCTAAACAGTACAGATACACTGCTAAAACAGTGCAGACCGGATTTGTGTACCCAAACCCGTCTTGACCGGCACAACCTATGTGCACGTCAGAAATGCCTCCCCAGCAATGGTACTCACCGGGTAGCTTCGGAAACGGAAGGCCTCAGTAACTTGAACTTGAACCGGACTCGACTCGACTCGACTCGACTCGTCGGACACTGGGCTTGACTTCGGACTGGTGGGTCTCTGTATACCTCGGATCTTGCTCTCTCAGCTAGGCTCTGGTCGGGATACTTCGCACTTCTCACCGCCTCGTCTGGGTGTTGATCGCAGTCTCAGTCGCCCCCGCTTGACCGGAGGGAGATACAGGAAATCCTGCTGGTACGCGTTATTGTCCGTCCAGCTGTGGCAGGAGACCGGGCCTGCAACGCACCGCCGGCGCGTGAGATGAGAAAGTGTCCCTATTCGGGCGCCATCATGTGGTAAATAAAAATTCCTTTACCGGGACTGAATTTGATACAGAAACATTATAAAATAGCTCAGTAAAATGAGAGGCAGAATCCGTGATATTAGAGTTTCGGAATGGGCTTTATTCCAATAATCGATTATAATCGGATGCTTCAAGTTCCATCACCACGGGGGTTCAGGAAGTGAAGTACATACTTTATTGACAAGAAGTAACTTTTATAGTACATACATTATAATGAAGTGAATACAGTAGGCGTAACAATTGATAAGGACATTGACGTTTGGTCTGCGTAACCGAAAATGGGTGTAATAATGAGTAAAAAGGAACATGATTGGTTATGATGTAATACATAGGTGGATCTATAAGATACTACTTGGCATAGATGCGCGCGCAGCAGCATGACGTGTGATTGACGTGCAACTAGGGGGTGGAGGGGACTTGACATTTAGCTCTACATGTGGAGACGAAAAGTCTGGGGGGTCAAGTCAACCTAATCCCAAATCATATCTAACATCCTATGTTTAAAGAACTATGTTATCCACAAAAGAAGGACTCTCGGACAGAATCTATTCTATACTGACTGTGCGTGCGTGTACAAGCGTCTAAGTGTCTACACTAAATGCGAGGGGGTAAGAATATTCCATGGTAACAGGACTATGAATTACTTGCATAAAGACAGAGAAGATGGGCCTTTTTGCTTGGTAACTGGAAGAATGTTTACTTAAACTACTAGGCAGGAATGCATCGGCTGAGGGGGAGGCAGATAATTCGAAGGTGAAATACAGTTCTTGGCAGAGAGTAAGCTGATGTCAGGCTTCGTGAGCCGCGCAGAGAATGAGACAAAGTTCATGGTCACAGATGCAGGCTCGGGCTGGAGCTTTCAGAGGCAGAAGGCAAGAGGAGTTTTGATGACAGAATCAGGGCCTACTTGCCTGGACTGAAAAGTGGCATAAGTGAACCATATAAAGCCGATGGCCTTTCATATTTAGGAATGGGATATCCGGCCTATACATGGCGGATCTGTCAAAGGACATGTTGACGGTGGACGCACATGTATTTGCGTCTTCATAACTGGAACTGGAGGGAACATACATGTACTTGTGACATGCACATGGAACCGTTGGGGTCCAAGATAGGGGACATAACTGACCAGAAAAATCCATATTTCCACATAGATATAAAAATATATATAAAAAATACATATTAATATCAGCTTTATGCCTTTATAACACTCTTTCTTAACCATGCAGCCTTTACCATGCATGGTAAGTATATTGAAGGCAGGCACTATCCATATATATATATATTCCTCAACTCGCTCTCAGCTCCTGCCTCATCCAGGAAAAACGAGCGTGGACCCAGGTATCTGTGCAGTATTATTTTATTTTATTGCCAGCTCTGCCATTACGCGTTGATCACATGACAACTCCTTGACATTTGACATCGCCTTATAAAGTGCAAGTGCAATTGACAATCCCATGGACATGAACAAAATACACATTTTTCACATATAAATCGGTCACATAATATATACCCTATTAAGACGGATTCACAGATATGAAAATATATATTAAAAATACATATTAATATCAGCTTAAAATGCCTGAACCACGTCCTATAAGTAAAACCATGTCCAACTTGTGAAACCATATAAAGTGCATACCTCCTCAGTGCAAAAATCCAATTTTTATGTGTAAAACATAAATGAATATCAATTAAAAACACTTAAACAGTTTCAGGTTCCAGCATAGCAAAAACCTTAAAGCATCTTAATTGAAGGGGCCCTAATGTAAACATATTTGCCAAAATCCGATTCCTGAAGTATATTCTTGTACCATACTTATAGACCCAGCAAACACGGAAAATATTGTGCAAAAAAACATCAATTTTAAAGTGCATCTGTGCTAAGGACAAATTTCGTCTGTTTCATGAATAATAAATAGTTGATCCCTCAGAAAATCACATTAAATACATAGAAGCATAAAATACACTTTCTAAATATGATTTCTAAAATCTAACCATAAATATCATAAATACATAAATATCCTAAAATGCAAGTAAAAATATCATGTTTACAAGAGTGAATTCAAATCGTTGCTGGAGACGGTGTGAGAGGGAGGTTTTCTGAGATTCCATGCAGGGTTGGGGGAAAGGCAGGTGGGGTTAATAACAGGGGGGGTGGGGAGAAGACTATGATCAACATAGCTGTAGAGAACCTAGAGCCCAATAAAAATGGGGGCATTTGGGGATCGGACAATAGTATCCTAAGTTCAGACTCATGGGGTTTGAATGAGTCAGGATGTCTTAGTGAGATCGACTAGGATTCCGTGTTGCCGCATAGCCTGAGATTACTTTCATGGAATATAAATGGGTTGGTAGGACAAACAAAGGTGGACAGTCTAAATCACGTCGCAAAATATGTTGATATCATTTGTCTACAGGAGACATGGCTATGCGGCAATACCCCAGTAATCGAAGGGTTTGCCCAAATTTATAAACCGGCCAGAAAAATGAAAAAATTTGGACGTGCTTCGGGTGGGATTTTGACCCTTATGTCAACCAGGTTAGTGAAAGAGGTCAAGTCAATTAGTACATTGTGTAAATGGTTGTTGGTCTGTAAGGCATCCTATCCATGTATTGAAGGGAAGGTTGATTATTTAATCCTCATAAATGTATATATACAATGGGGTTCCCAAAAAGAATACGAAACAGAAATGGGGTTACTCAAAAAGGATATAACTGATTTAATAGAAATATATGGGAAGGACACAATGGTGATAATGGGTGATTTTAACCACAAATTAAACTTTGGAAAGCTAGATCGTTGGTTTGAAGACATTTTGAGCTCATATAATATAGGGGCAGCTAAATACCCCTCATGTCTAACCACCAGTCATGACGAAGTCTTAGGGAAGTTTCTGGGCTCTAAGGGTTTAATATGTTTAAATGGTAGGAAGGACCCAGACCGACCGGCTACACAGACTTTTAGAATGGGCAATCAACAGTGTCCTATAGATTATATCTTTGTTCAGGCCTGGAACTATGCAATGGTAAAAAAGTTCCGGGTAATTAAGCGTAGGGACAGTGATCACAATGCTTTGTATTGTGAATATTTAGGGGGGTCAATAAGTACTTGTGAAAGGGCGATCCCCCAAAATGTGGAATACCCAAAGCGCTTGACTACAAAATTGACAGAAGAATATGTAGAGAAATTGGTAAGCTTTCAACAAAATTTAACGAAGGATAGTGCCGAAGGTCATCAGGTAGCATGGTATGTGGATAAAATTGCGCAGGCAGTGCAATGCCTTAGAGTATATCTAAAAAAAGAAAATAAATCGGTAAAAGTAAAAATACAAGAGAGTAAAGGTAGGCCGAGGTGGTTTAACCCTGAATGTCTGAATAAAAAAAGGGCTATTCGTAAAATAGAGCGAGGTCAGAGGAAATGTTTTGATCATGGGAACTTAGAGACCCTGCTCAACTTGAAGAAAGAATATAAATCCCTAGTAAGGAAGCAGAAAAGGATTTTTAAAGAAAAATGTTGGGCAAATCTACTTGAGACAATAGAAAATAGAAATATAAAAGGATTCTGGAGGTTGATACAGGTTGCCGCAGGAAGGTCTCCGGGTAATATGAGCTGTGTTGTGGAAGAGGGGGCCTGGGTAAATTATTTAGGAAATCTATATAAAGCCAGTAGGATTTTGGGAAAAGTCAAGGAAAAACCAAGTTGGACTGCCTGTGTAGAAGGTTTAAAACCAGCTTTTAATGAGGAGAAAGTAAAAGAAACAATAAAAAAGCTGAATTTATCTCGCGCAGCAGGCCCTGATAATCTTCCTGCCATCTTAATTAAAACTCATTTAGATTGGTGGGCAGGCTTTCTATCCCATATGTTCATTGCCATTCTGGATTCAGGGTGTATCCCGAAATCCTGGAGAGGGGCCATCATTAGACCCCTACATAAAAAGGGGGAAAGGAAGGACCCAAAGAACTACAGATTAATTAATTTATTGGATATTGGAGAAAAGGTTTTTTCAAAAATAATCCTTGGTAGATTGAAGGAGTGGGTGGAGCAGCGATCGATAGTCCCAATAGAGCAGGGAGGCTTTAAGGAAGGACATTCTACTACCGATCACTGCTTTGCCCTGTGGGCTGTAGCACGGAAGTCCATGGAGCTGCAGGGCAAGTTGTATTGTTGCTTCGTGGACTTTCGCGCAGCTTTTGATCTGGTGGATAGGGAGTGCTTGTGGGAAACCATGAGAAATTATGAGGTCCCTGCGGATCTATTGTTGGTAATCCAGGAGCTACATAGCCAAAACTGGGCTCAGGTCATTAAAGACACTTCTGATGGCCTGACTCCCGAGATAGCAATAAACAATGGATTAAGGCAAGGTTGTGTCTTGGCGCCGCTTCTTTTTGCAATATTCTTAGCAGACTTGCCTCTTACCTTGGGCTCTGCCAGAGGTGCAAGCCCAAAAGTAAATGGAAAGCATTTGTCCTGTTTGTTGTATGCCGATGATCTAGTAATACTGGATCAAACTGAGATAGGACTTCAAAGAAAACTGAATATATTCAGCGAATACTGTACGTCAAAACGACTTACTGTAAACATGGACAAAACAAAAATTTTGTGCTTTGGGAAGAGGAATACGAAGTTTAAATGGTATTTGGGCCAAACTAAACTAGAGATTGTAAATGAATATAAATACCTTGGAATATGGTTTACGAATTCCTTGAAGTGGGGCATACATCTGGAGGCACAGAAAATAAAAGCTCATCAAGCAGTATGTGGGCTGAAAAGATTCAATCATAGTTATGGCGATATGTCCCATAAGCCACTTTTGACGGCCTATAAAGCCATGATTCCTCCGCAATTCCAATATGGCTCAGAAGTAATTTGTATTGATGGTAAAAGCTCCTGGGATAAAGAAGAAGGGAAATGTCTGAAATCATTATTGTCACTTCCCAGCTCGGCAATGATTCAGGCAATCAGAATGGATTTAGGCCTAACTGCATGGAACATTCAGGTGCAATTAAGTTTTCTTAGATTTTGGAATCGTTTGAGTCTTGGGGAGGTCACAAAGGTGTCCCAATGGTGTATGAAAGAAATCCAGTCCAGTGAGTTAAAGTGGGCTAAGGCCACAAGAAGGAAACTCTTGACCATGTGTGATCACTTGAATGTGAAAATTGACCCCCTGACCCTACAAATAAATGTAATAAAGAGTGTACTTAAAATGCAGGGTAAAGAATTTTCTAGAGTAACAGATCGCGAGTATTTGATTAGGAAAGATTCTGTAAAATTCATGCATTCTAGCTGGGAGAAAGATATCAGCTTTCCCTATCTCGATTTACTACCAAACCGTTGGTTAAGAATGGAAGTACTTAGGATAAGAATTGGCATTAACCCAGCCATAATAAATTGCGCAATAAAATCAGTTTTAATGCAACCTGATGGCAAGTGTACGTGCAAGATAGGATTGAAATGCAACATTTTACACATTTTATTAGATTGTCGAAGATTTTTAAATTTACGTAAATTATTCCTCCGTCCGATATTCTTAAAATATGGTGTAAGGACGCGCTTACAAGCATGGGAGCTTCTTGCTGATATGGAAAATTTAGATATAGCAATAGCCATTGGGAAATATATGCAAGGTATATATAAGCTCCCCGCCCCATTAGAGGCATAAGAGTAGCTAGTGCCTTCCAATTGTAAATGAAATTATCTGTTATAAAACTGTTTTAAAATTGTTAAGAATGATTTTTTAAGGATTTTATGACTCTTAATGTTTAAGAACATAATTTAGCAATGTGGACATTTTTAAATGGTATTGTAAATGCTGCGGTTTAAAGACCAATTGGTCTAAATAAACATTATTTTTGAACTGAATTGAACTGAACGGTGTGTAATTTTCTATCTTTCATGTCTCTAATTGTTTATGCATCAGTCAATCCACATTCTCATAAAAATGTGCATAAATCTTCGCTGGCATTAAGGCCCCTAGGTTGTTTGGAATCGAATTGTAAAATGTAAGTTGCTTCCAACCTCCTTAATTTTGATTCCCTATCTCCTCCTCTTTTCTGGGGGCTACGGCCTCTACAACAAAATAGTTCAGATGTTTGGGGTCCCTGTTATGGCTGATCTTAAAATGCCTTGCCACTGGATAACTATCATCATTGTTGATAATGGCACGTATATGCTGAAGGATCCTCTTATGTGCTGCTAGTTTGGTACTACCAATATACTTAAGATTACAGCTGCATGTTTAATACATATACGACATATTCTGACTTGCAAGTAAGATGTTGTCCTATACTGCAAATCCTAGTGTTGAATGCCGTTGTATATGTTGTGGTATTAACGCCATATTGGCAAGCCTTGCAAACAGAACACTTATAGAATCCTTTTCGTGCAGATAGCCAGGAACCCTTACCCTGCATTTCTAGATTACTCCTTGTGAGTGACATGCCCATGCTGTTCGCCTTTCTGAAAGTTACAGCTGGATTAAAGGGTAATAACTTGCCAATCACAGAATCGTCTCTCACAATTGGCCAATTGTGTCTCATAATTGCCCTGATCTTTTTTTCTTGTCGTGAGAAAGACAAAATTAATCTAGTGGGTTTCTCAATGACATCTTTACTTATGTTTTTCTCTCTGTATTTCAACAAATCTACTCGTGCCATGGTTTTAGACTTGGCAATTGCTGCATCAATTACCTCAGTTCTTTATCCTCTAGCCAGGAACCTATTGCGACTTTCTCTCTGTTTGTGTTTACAGTCGTCTTCTTCACTGCATATTCGCCTGATGCGCAACATTTCCCCATAGGGAATACTTTTAATGAGATGGGGCGGATGTGCGCTTGAAGCATGCAGCAGTGTATTTCCTGCTGTAGGTTTCCTGAAGAGAGTTGTTGACAATTTGTTGTTAACTACCTGGACCCTCACATCTAAAAATGAGACCATGTCTTTACTAATGTCAGATGTGAAATGTAAGTTGACTGCATTGTCATTCAATAAATCAATAAAAGCAGTAGCACTATCCACATCGCCATCCCATACTATAGATAAATTATCAATGTAATGTAACCAAGTTACGAAATTTGTACTGTATATGTGCTCATGTTGTTGCATGAGGACCAGCTCCTCCCACCATCCCATAAACAAACAGGCATAACTGGGGGCGAAGCTGGCCCCCATAGCAACACTCTGAATCTGCTGGTACATTTTGCCATTAAAAAAACCCCATATATTTTCCAAACAGAACAACAGCATTTTGAGCAACATATTAGTATTTTGAGAGTAAACAATAGATCTATTCATCAAGAAATAATCTACCGCCCTCATTCCATCCTTATTTTTGATGCATGTATATAAGGAGGAAACGTCAAGCGCAATCAATAAATAAGTAGGTTTCCATACAATACTTTGGATCTTCCTCAAGAAATCTCAAGTATCCTGCACAAATGATTTGAGACACTTAACAAAGTCCTGCAGGAAAAAATCAATGTACTTTGAAAGGTTCTCCAAAAGACCATCACAGGCAGCTATAATGGGTCTGCCCGGTGGTTTGCTGGTATTTTGCTGTACCTTTGGTATAAAGTAAATCACCTGGATAGTTGGGTGCCCCTTTTTAAGATATTTAACCCCTTCCATGCGGGGCGGATTCCCCCGCGGTGCTGACCGTTACCTGCGCGGGCGTGGTCATGACGGAACGGTTCCGTCATGAGCACAGCTCAACCGACGCTCATGACGGAACCGTTCCGTCATGAGCGTCGACTCCTCCCAAATCAACAGGCCCATGCTCTTCCAAGCCAGTAATTGTGAAAATAATAGTTCCTGTGTGTCTTTAAATTTCGTGGGAGAGATTTTTCTATAACATTCGACATTATTTAATTGATTATGCGCTTCCTCTAAATATTATTTGAGGGGCCACAACACTATATTACCGCCCTTGTCGGAATTGCGTATTATGACTTGGTGGTTGTCCTTAAGTTTGTTTATAAGTTGGTGATATTTCTTCTCATGGTTGGTATATTTCATGTTGGCATTATTGATGGTAATGTTAAGTTTCTTAATTTGCGCTACTATTTGCAAATTAAAAACATCTATGGAGTCTCTGGCCATGATGGGAACAAATTTAGCTTTCGTTTTGAATGGAGTGTGCAGTTTGACACCGGTTCCATGCATTTGAGACTGTTTCAAATTTGAGATAGTAGGCTCATTTTGACTAACATTAGATGCCAGTGGATCCCCCCGTTCTAAAACATGTAAGTCACGCAGTAAATCATAGTCCGAATTCAGAAGTCCTGACATTTCCACACAAAACTGGATCACCATGTTTACTACGTTGATGATGGAACTTTTTAAGTTTTAGTTTCTGGATGAATCTATAAATGTCCACGCTTGTCTGGGTATAATTAAAATTAGACTCTGGACATTATGATAAGCCAAGCGATAAGAGCTGCTGTTCAGCAATAGTGAGATCAATGTCAGCCAAATTGATAATGGTATTAGTCTCCTGGGCACTAGTATTACCGGTACCCGCATCCACAGTCCCTGCTTCTATTTGCAACTCCCCCTCCCCCGCCCGAGCTTCTTGGCATTTTCTCCTTGCCTGTCTGCGCCATCTTCTTCTCCGGGTGGCCCTGTTTTGGCGGGCACTTTGTTGCGTGGTCTTAATGCCTCTTTCCTGCTGCGTTTTAAAATTTCCAGCTCTTCCCCAATGTCAATTTAATGTTATTGGGCTCAGATCTGGTACATAAATTGTCAGAATCCGATCCACTCTCCACAGCAGAACTCAGATACGAGACCGAGGGGGAATCTATCAGTTTCTGACCTCTGCGGATTTCATTAGCATTGCCCATACGTTTATTAGCCGTGGCAGTTCTCATGGAATCGTATCTCCTTGCAAATGTAAATATTTGCCCATTCGCATAGTCGTCGCGGTCTCTTCTAAATTTTTAAGTTTTTCTTGTGTTTATTTTTTCCTCCTCCTTGCGTAAATGATTAGTCATTTTCTCCGTCATTTTTTGTTTAATCTAGGGATCCCCCTGTTGCTCTATTTCTTTTTCCAACAGCTCAATTTTCGGAATAAGTTCACACCTGTCAATATCCGCGTATTTGACTAGGATTTGAACTAGTCTACGAGGCGACTCGAGATTGCACTCCCCCCACTCTGCCATCATGAGTGGGTTGGGCGCCTCGTAACTGGGGGCCATCATTATCCGGAGACCCCTGGGAATCCTACCCACATCTAAATATCTCCAGAGCGATCTTGCCTCCCACCATTTTGACTGTTCCTGTCATTTGAGCTTCTCCAGTGCTCGAAAACTGTCCTTAAGCCGTTTGCCCTTACTGTTGGGTTCTTCATTGGCTGCTTTGCTGGCCCCTTGTATGTCTTCCGGGTAATCTGAAAACATCCCCTCGGCCGCCAGTTCGCGATCTTTGAGTATGTCTGCAGACATGTTGGCTAATATAATATAATGTCCCAGTAACTATTCCTTCAATCAGTAAATACCTTGTGGAGCTCTTACTGGTTTGCACACGTTCCCACCTGTGTATTACCGCTATTGCGTACCTTGTGAAGACTTTGTCGCACCGCTCGCGGTTCCCTTTGTAGATGTATACTCCTCCGAGTTTCACCCACTCCAAAAAACCGCCGTTGTCTCCCGTCGCCTTTTGGCTCACAGGGGGCTCCCTCCTTTCCGTTTTCGGAAAACTTTGCTTAGTACCCCGGGGGTCCCCGCCGCTTCACACCACGAGCCCGCGATGCCATCAGCAGATATCCCGGGACAAGACTAGCCAGATACGGAGTCACTTGTAGGAAGGGGGTCCACGAGCCGGAGGAAGCCAGTCCGGCAAAATATTCCTCAAATCGCTCTCAGCTTCCGCCTCATCCAGGAAAAACGAGCATGGACCCAGGTATCTGTGCAGTATTATTTCATTTTATTGCCAGCTCTGCCATTACGCGTTTTGGGCGATCCCGCCCTTGATCACATGACAACTCCTTGACATTTGACATCGCCTTATAATATATATATATTCATATCTACAAAAAAAGTGTCATAATGAGTCTTGTTGTGCATGGAAGGTTTTGGGGTGATCCGTCAAGCGGGGGCCGAGAAAAAGGGAGAGTTGAAAAATATAAAATTTCCCATGTTAATTCCCACAGGAACTTTGAACATGACTACAGCCCGAACCGCTGGACGGAATTACACAAAATTTGGCAGGAAGGTAGATTTTGGTTCACAAATCACGCTTTTGGTTTAATCTGTTCAGTAGTTGTTGAGAAATTTGAGGGAAAGCAAATAAGGATTTCTGGGCGGAACCTAAGCACAGATTTCATGGTGAGATCTGATTGCCTGTCAGCGCTTCAGCCACACAAAGTGCTGGCAGCCAACTTGGGACCAATATACATGACAGCACACCCATTTAAAGTATTTGTAGTGAATGGTAGATTTTGACGGTCTCAAAAAGGAGAAATCATTGTTGATGGTACCATACTAATATTAGGGATTGTGGTGTGTTCTAAGGTGAATTTACCCTGTGAAAAGCCTTCTGCTGGGATTTCATGAATCATGTTTGAGAGAAAGCTGTTTTCTCAGGATCTTCCCATGGAGATTATAGAAGGTGCTCTAGAAGCTAAAACGAGAGCATATTTTCTGTAAATTAGCACTGTGTTTCCCAGTCTTATGAGAATGAAGTCTGACATTCTCAGTAAAACATGTACTTCCAATAGGAGTCAGTTGATTCCTGTGAGTTCTACTGTAGCCTCCTAGAGCGTTTTAAAGAACAACTAGAGCACTAACAGCCTTATGACACAAGTGTGACACATCTGAAGCCATCTTGATTGAATCAAACTTCTAAAACTTTAAACATTTAATTTAGAAAGAAATACAATGAGGGTGTTCATTTTGTCATAGATTTTATGGTTAGTGCTGTAGAATGAAAAATTAGGACATGTCAGTTGATTCCTTGTACTCTATCTCAGGAAACAGAGGCTTTGGATTATGCTTCTCTTTCTCTGCTTAAGTTAAACAGCAGTCAATGAAAACTACATATCCCAACAGCCTTCATGGCCCTTCTCTCTACCAGTCACAGGTTACCAGTCTGATAATATATAAGGTCAACAAACTGTAGTCCTTCCTCTTTGTTTGCTGCTGCAGCAGCGCAGTTAAGTGAAATTTCCTTACTCTTAATTGTTGAGAAATGGTGTTTGTGGCGTATGTATTGTGGTAGGCTGATGCCGTTTAGCATAGCAAAGTTATTCTTTGTGTGGTGTTAGGGTGGTGCGCGTGTTGGTGATTTTCTTTATGGAGCGGGACTATCAGAGGGTGCAAAGTTGAAAATACTACTATTAATGGTTGCTTTGTGGAAGAGTGGCGTGCCATTCTTATGCTTCGTTTTTACATTTCCTGACAGTATTGTATCTATCTGGTAAGAACAAGAAATTGTATTTGATCAACAAACTCAATTTTCAGGTATGTGAATTACATTTTGTTGCAAAGTCATCCTGTGCCCTGGGCACCCCCCAACTTTTTGCTGACTGATTCTGGTGGTAACTGACTCTGACTGACCCTGGGCTCTGCCTAACCAGGCCCAGGGCCAGTGCTATGCTGAAAGAGACACATTAGAATACAGTTAAAACACCTACATACACTAGGGTACATGATGGTATGGTGAGGTACCCCTGTGATTGGCATGACCTACCCTATAGGCCCTTAGTATATAATAGGGCAGGGGGATTGAAACTACCTAGAAGTCCCTAGTATGCCTAGGGCGTGGTAGTTTAGAGGCCAGCAGCTCTTTTTGCACTTGCATGTGTGCATTGTTGAAGCCTGACGTCAGTTTAAAAGCCGCCCTGGGTGCCAGGACTGCTTTTAAAAAGTAAATTGTACCAAACTCGACTTTGGGGTTTGTGACACTAAAAAATGGATAACCTACAATGTTTTGGCATATTAGGCACCCCCAGGGTCTCCCCTAGGTGTCCCAGGGGTGGGGGTCAGATATTTATAAGGTACACCCTTATAAAATGAGTTTTATATGCCCTGGATTAAGTGAAATTTCACATTTCACTACCCACATTGTGGTAAAGTGCTGCTCAAATTCGACTTTTATGCTAGGAGCACTGTGGAGGGAGGATCTGCAATATTTCTACACATTCAGAACCCCTAAAGTCTCCCCTAGTTGCACATGGGGTGGGGGTCCTGTAGAAATCAGTAGAATAAAATAATTTTTGTAAGCCCTAGTGCTGGAAAAATGGCACAAGTCATTTTTCCTATTGCAAATCCCCTGCTACATAGGTTAACATGGTAAGACGTTATTGAATAATAACTCTTCCACCTTAGGTAAATGGTAGGATTAAGGAAGGTATGAGCAGATGCAGGGGTGAGAGTCTAAATAAATTAGCCATCCTAGGGGTGTGTTTAGCCAGCGCTTACCTCCTTGCTGGAAAATCAGCCATTATTAATTTGGAAGATTTGATGCACTCTGGGACAAAATAATGCCACACTTACAGGATGTGGTCATATCTTTGAGGAGTTACCCTGCTCCCATTGGTCAGGAGTGACCTCCTGCCTGACCCAGAGAACTTGGAACGAGTATCTGAGAGGGGCAGAGTCCTCCAGATCTGCTGCTTGAAACTTACTGAAGCAAGAAGTGCCCTGTTGAGATGTTTTGCTGTGCAAAGATTTCTAAGGCCTGACATCTGAAGACTGCACCATCTGAAACTACAGCTCTGTGGATTATCTTGCTGAAAACGAACTAAAGAGTGGACTCCCTGAAAGCTACAGGTTAAAAGAGCTCATCTGGAACATCACCAACTAAATCTGCACCTTGGAGAACCACCAATGGATTTGTAAGGGTTTTGTACCAGTGGATTGTGGGAACTGATGTCCTCAACTTTCAAGGACCATCTCGGAGCTTCCAGACCCTTGGAGTGAGTTTGAGACACTTTGGGACCCCTTGGGGAACTTAAGGAAGAAGTTCAAGAAGTTTGGAGAACTTTTGAGCAACTTTGGAAAATAGCTCCATAGAGGGACCGACTCAACCTGGCCAACCAGGGCGCCTGTCTTCAACCGCGAGACGGCCAAGCCAAACAGGTTCATCCCGCTAAAAGCTCCATCGGTCCAACTTCCAGAGTTTGAGCGGGACTAGAAGAAATCTGAAGATGGCAAACCCTCACCGGCTCCGGCTACATGAAGAGCATTGAGAGACCCTGTGAGAAAAAGCTCCAGAAAAGTTTCTAAGTCCGCTCGTAGACCGGGAGCAACCACGAACGCCAAGCAGCCTGCCTTCCATGACGTGTCGGGGCTGGATTCCTGGGTTGCCCCACTGAAGCACTAAAGAAAAGGTTTCTAAGTCCGCTCCAGGGAAGTTGACCGGGAGCTCGTCGAAAGGCAATCCGGCGAACCCTCACCGAATCCGGACTGGCTGGGAGCTTCGAGGGACCTCAGGGAGAAAAGCTCCAGAAAAGTTTGTAAGTGTGAAGGTAGAAACTGAGACCGGGACCTGTCGCGAGCTGTAGCTGCCCAGGGCTCCATCGCGGTCGGCCTGAAACTTTGACTTTGACCCGATCTATTGCGAGCAGGTATTCCAATAGGGTGCTATAATCTTCTAAGTGCTATATTTTGCTAAATCTTTGAAAATACATATCTCCGGTTCCCTACATTACATTTTTGTCGTTTTTGTGTCATTTTAAAGATACAAATATTTCCTATTGTTATAAATTGATGTTGGATTATTATTATGTGTTGTGTCTTAATTATTCACTGTAATTGTGTTTTTAAATGCTTTACATACCTGTCTTTGAAGTTAAGCCTCCCTGCTCGCAGCCAAGCTACCAAGAGTTGAGCATAGGAACAATTTTCTAAGACCTGTGCTGAGTCCTACCATGTGTTAGTGGCCTTATTGCCAGTGGCAGACTCACATTTGCCCCAACCAATAACCCACTCTCCAACACATTTAAATTGGAGAAAAAAAATATTGAAAAGGTATATGTGTATGTGAGAATGTTATGAGAGAATATCAAATATTTTTGGGAAAATATTGGAACTATATGAGTTAATATATGAGTGGTTTCGTGAGTGGCTTTGTGTGTTTAATAACAGGTGAGTAAGATGCATTATGAGTGTATGAAAATGTGACATTATGTCTGATTTGCAGACTAGTTGTGTGAGAAGTTGGTTCACACTCGGTTGTATGACAGAGGCAGTCATGGCTAAACCATGCATGCCTCTACAGCACTCTCCCAACAACGACTGCGTCTGAACAACGCTTTACTTTACCACGCACCCCTTTACCACACAATTTCGTGGTAAAGGCATGACTGGTAAAGGGATGTGTGGTAAAAGTCACACACCGCAGCCCCCTTCACCCTAATAAACTACCACGGCCCCCCGAGTTCTAAAAATGACCCCAACCTTGAGCCATAAACACTACCCGACCGCCCGAGCTCTAAAATCTATCCAGACCTCCCCCTGAGCCCTAAACACTAGCCTGACCCAGCCTGCCCCCCTGAGTCCTAAACACTACCCCAACCCCGAGCTCTCAATACTACCCCAAACCCTGAGCCCTAAACACTTTCCCGAGCCCAAAAAAGTACCCCGAGCCTTAAAACTACCCTGCCTTCTGAGCCCTAAAAACTACTCAGACCCCAAGCCCTAAATACTACTCTGATTCCCCGAGCCCTAACCATTACCCTGACCCCCCCCAGCCCTAACAACTACCCTGACCCCCCTAAGCCCAAAAACCTACCCAACCCCCCGTTGAACCCTAAAAACAACCCCAACTCTTAAATATTACCCCCACCACTCAAAACCCAGCCCCAGCCCCACTTAGCAGGCCGCATCTGCCCCCGATCCTTCCTCTTCCTGTGCCCACCCATCCCAGCATCTAGACTGCACACTGCCTTAACCATGCATATGTGTGGTTAAGGCATATGCATGGTCACGGCAAGCATGGTTCTGCTTGCGGGGAAACGGCAGGCGTAGCTCAGCCTGAGTTATAAAGGTTGTTTCCCTATACAATATGTTGCTTTGATTTATTATGTTGTAGATATGCTGCTTATTATATGGTGTAATTGGTAGTAAAATAACTGCAGATTAAGAGTTAAACTTTTAGTTTGCAAAGCATTAGAAGACATGGAAATATTTACATGTGTATATATGATGTGCTGTTCTCAAGGAGTGTTTTTCTTTGAATTCTGGGTGTTACAGTTCTGTTACATTGCTTTTTCAGACAGCCACAGAATCACAAATACATTCAGTTACTTATCCAGAAACTACTGATGCATGCAGCAGATTCAAACATAGTTGTAGTCACGTCTATATTGCTCTCTTTTCCGTAACACAGGCACTGAGGTGTTTGTTTATAGCCATTTACATAGATATTTAGAGAGTCATAGAGATACTAAAATAGACAGTCACATACCGGCAAATTTAGTTACACGTCTCATGGCACTGCTACAGATGTATTTTCCAGATATATTGGCAAATACTGACACAACCTTCTCATTCATGTAGGGAATAATCTTTCTTCTTTGGATGATAGTTGGTAGTACTGGTCCTCTGATTGCACATTCACTTGTAGCTTGATTTGCCATGTGAAAGCTGTTTGTCAAGTCTTAAATCCAAATAGGAATTCGGAAAGAAGGGCATAAAGCAGCTGGCCCAAGTCCTTTTTTGATCTTTTTGCCCTCCCCTTCTTTCAAAACTCTCTTTTATGACAAGCATTACATTTGAAATAGGAGGCATAGACACGCTCATATCAGTACACAATCTTGGATAGAAGCCTAAGTGAGTTAAGAATCTGGAAAGAAGGTAATTCGCAGCTGGGCTAAACCACAACCCCCCAGATCGTTTTGCACTTTTCTCCTCTCCCCCTTCTCCGTTAGCACAAGCACTTTACTTGAAATAGAAGGCATGGACATGTTTACATCGCTGCTTATAACAAATTGTTGCACTATGGTATCATATCACTTGAGGGTCAAGACCACTAAAAAAATGTTTTATTGCAATTTTTATTTTGTGTATTTGAGTTATGTTGTTTATATAATGGTGGTAAGTTCCACCCTTTTTATGATTTTAACAAATCATATAGAAGTATTATTATTCCAAAAGTCTTAAATCCAAGTTTCAGTATGCACAAATCACATGTGAGAGATGCTGTAGGTGTGCTATAAAACATGGTGGTTTCTGCTTAAAACATGAGAGATATTGTTTGCATTTCACTAATTTACTTATGCGCCCTGTGCCAAGTACCATATAGAGTAAGCCATCCCTGTTATAAAAAACATAAAACCTCTGTTTCAGCTATTGAAACAGCTACAGTAGCACGTTTAGATTCAGTCATTCAGAAGAAACTATTAATACGTGCAGCAGACTCAAAGGTAGGTGCAGTCACACCTACATAGCTCTGTATTGCCTAACACAGGCACTGAAGTTTTTCTGCAGCCACTTACATACACATTTAGACACCCATATCATAGAGGCATTGTAGCAGGCAATTACATACCAGCACATTTACTTAAACATGCCATGACGCTGATAGAGGTATACTCCTACACTCTCTGAGATATGTAGGCAAGTTTTGACACAACCTTCTCAACCATGTACAGATATAGTCATTCAAACATGGGTGATAATAGTGCAAACCCTGTTTGTGCACTCTCACTGCAAAATTCACTTGGCAAGTTATAGGTCTTTTTCAAGTGTCAAATCTACTCACAAACATATGCACTCAATCACTGACCCACTCAGACACTCATGCAACCACTTAGATATCTACTCAAACAGTCAGAGACTCAATCAGACAGTGATGCACCCACTCACACACCCAGAGAGACACCAATATAAGTAGTCCGAGACCCACTGACACACACACACCGAATCACATAACCATTGAGACACTCACACACGCAGTCACACACCCACCCACATGCTTTTGCACTCACTCACTCACTCATTTTACAGGTTACAGGTAGTAAATAGAATTTTTAAAAACCTTCAAAATTCACTGAAAAAACTAAAGGTTACAGGGACGTTAAAGTTAGGAAATAGAATAAAAAATACCTTCAAAATTCATAGAAAAAAACATAGGGATGTCTTATTTAGGTTTGCATACCACTCGTACTAAAG
Organism: Triturus cristatus; assembly: GCF_964204655.1. Lineage (NCBI taxonomy): Eukaryota > Metazoa > Chordata > Amphibia > Caudata > Salamandridae > Triturus > Triturus cristatus. The sequence goes on from NC_140584.1 coordinate 996,429,068, forward strand.
CAGTGCATTTCATTGTAGAGAGTCATTTGAGATGTCATCAGTGATGTCACTGACCATGTCATGAGTCTTGTAATATGTGAGGTAATAAGCAGTGCATTGTGGGGGTGTAAGTTAGCTCAGGTAACTATAACTGCTGAATTTCACTGGTTTTGTACGAGTGAAATGTAAGCCTAAATATAACATACCTGTAGCCTTTGTTTTTTCAGTGAAAAAAAAAAAAAAAAAATATATATATATATATATATATATATATATATATATATATATAGAGAGAGAGAGAGAGAGAGAGATATGAAACTGAGATTTAGGTGGCGAGCAGCTCCTGTATAGAGCACACTATACCACCAGTTACAGTCTGCATCTGCTCACCTCAAATGTAGTAGCAGCTGGCATCAAAGGGGAGTTGAGGCAGGCGCGCGTGCTCAAATAGAATGAAAAAAATATTTTAAAAACTGTCGCGCGTACATAAACTTCAAACAAAAAAAAATATGGTTACCTTACTCCTGCTTCGGACCTCTTGTGAGCTGCATCTTAGCCACCAGGAAACTCCCTAGACCAATCCTGGCGCCACTCTCATAGCATAAGAGCAGTGCCCTGATTGAAGGGAGTGGCCTAACTCGGCGCTCCAAAGCACTCTGGAGGCCTGCACTTGCTCTAACCCAGCTGCCTTAAGACAACTGGGTCAGAGGTTTCAAAATGCGCTGGCCGTCGCAAGATGGCCGGCCAAAAGGACATGCGCACTTTAAAAAGTGCACACACAGACCACCCTCCACTGTCATTCAGCAGCGGCTCCACCCCCGTCCTGATGCTTGGTCCAGGACGATAGGATGAAAAATAAAATGGTAATGAATTACCATTTTATTTTTCAATGCGGGGCTTTGGTGGGATTTTTAAGTGGGGCAACGGTCGTCCGCTCAAACGGAGAACCAACTCATGCCCAAATGTGTGGTTTTCCAGCAAAAGATTTTAAGCATAGGATTAGCACAGTGGCATATATACAAAGTAAAACCTACAAGAACCCACAAGGACACCACAAAGGAACCTACTAGGTTCATCACAAGATACTGCAGTCAATCTATCCAAATACGTAGAATCCTCAAGAACAGATGGGACATCCTCAGACAGGATACTGTTCTGAGGACAGAAATAAGCATAGCACCATCTATCACATACAAGAGAAGTACATCCTTGAGAGACATAATTGTACATAGCCATCTCCAGCCCAAAAAAAGCAACTGGCTTAAGCAAGCCAAGGGCTTCCTGCAAATGCGGTAAATGCAAAGCCTGCAAAAACAGTAGTAACATTTCCAAGATCACTCTAGAGACAAGGAGAACTCACTGGAAAATTCCAAAACTGATAACATGCAGTACGGCAATTCGTAGTGTACGCCATCGTATGCCCCTGTGACCTCTGGTACATCGGATCAACAACCTTCCCAGTCAAAAAGCATATTTTAGAGCACTGGCGAGCGATTACCAATCGCGACCAAAGCGAGACACTTTTCTAAGGAACATGGGGCCGACTGGACCAAAGCCAGATTTTTTGGACTGGACACAGTCAACCTCAACCCAAGGGGAGGTAACCGCTTAGCAGCCCTGCGCACACTTGAGTCACGTTTCATCCTTCTAGAAGGCACCAAATTCCCAGATAGCCTTAAACAGGAAGAGGAATTGTATTCCCATCTGTAGATTTTAAACGTTCACATGTACCATTGGCTTGGTGGCCCACTCATACCCCACCTCTTCCTTTCTCCTTTTAGTTTTTAACCACCCATTTCTCTGTACCGAACCAGCAGACACAATGCAATTAAGACTCATGTCGTTGGTTAGTGGGAAGTCTCTTCTGATTGAGTATATTAACTTGCATGTATATACAAAAAGTATGTTGCTAATGTCATTATGTTTCTTTGATTTTTCCAGGTGAGTGTCACCTGTGAACCACACATTCGTGCTAGAAATATGCGTCATTGGCGGACCGTCCCCTCTTGCTCCAAGTCACTTTTCTGTGCATACCCTAGGTACTATACCTCCACTTTCACAAGTTACAAAGTGCTCACGAACAGCCCATGTATTTGATGTTAATTTGGTTCCACGTGGCCAATCCCTCTGCTACACACATTGCTCGTTAATACTTAGCAACCTCCATCACTATGGGAACTAGACCCAATACTCCATTAAAGAAACGCAATGTACCAACACAACATTTGCGACATCAAGCAACACCACTATGGTGTTGTCTCACTACACTGATTTTCCACAGACCTGCCACTTTTATGAATTTTCACTTTTGCAGAACTGAAGCACTGCACAGTAATTCAATAACTGTTGTGTCTGCCTTTTCTTTGGTTTTAAAATTATGATTTATGTGCCTTAATATTTATTTTCTTTATGTCGATGATTTTAAATGTGCGCATACCTTTAAAATGACATGCAATGGAGGTGGAGGTCATGTGACCAAGACCACGGATGTGGTCAAAACGCGTCGTCCTTTTCTGCTGTTTGAAAAATAAACCTACATGCAAATTGATCGTGTGGGCTCGAGCAAATCTTTGACCAGCCTTTGGAAATTTATATATATACACACACATATTTATAGATAGATAGATAGATAGATAGATAGATAGATAGATAGATAGATAGATAGATAGATATGTACACTTATATGTAGATATCTGTATAAATAGATATCTTACCCATTTGGTTGGGGAGGGGTTCCTGCAAGCACCCTACCCCCCACTGTGTGCAGCCTTCAGCCATGCACTGCATGTGGTTGAGTGCAGGGCCTGGCCTGCAGCCATGCCTTGCACCCAACTCACTGCAAACACCCTACCTCCCTCAGCCCATGGCCTTCAGGTGTGCACAGCATACAGTTGGTCTCACAGGGCCTTGTCGCACTCAAGACCCACTGACTTTGTCAGAGAGTCATTACACCAAAATAAAAAAGTAGGCCTGCTGGCTATATCCAGTGGTGAGCATAACAATGTATATAAAGCAGGTTAATAAATGAGTGTCTCCTGACACCCCAGCCCATGAATCGGGGATAGAGTCTCCTTGCTGGGCTTGACCAATTATAGCCACCAGGTCCGGTCCAATAGCCTCAAGAAATGTTTTATAGAACTCTAAGGGGATTAAATCTGGTCCTGCAGCTTTCGCGGCCGGGAGGCTCCCTAATGCTCCATATAGCTCATCCTGCGTCAGCTCTGTATCAAGTGCCTCTCTATCTTCAGAATCAATGGTGCGCTTTGAGATTCCCTGTAAGTATTCTTGATTTAATCTCTGTTCCCCTCGTTGTTCTTCCCTATAAAGATCTTCATAAAATTGGCGGAAAACTTCCCGGATGCCTAATGAGCCCTCTACTAGCTTCCCGCCACTATCGATAATATCCCTAATTTCCCCAGCCATTGTTTCTTGCCTGACTTGTACTGCCAGAGTGTGCCCCACCCTTTTGCCAAACTCGTGTTATTGTTCCCTTCTTGCAAGAAATGTTTCACCAGCCTTACTTGCGGCAAAATCCCCAATTTCTGCCTTTGCTATTGCCATCCTTAATAATATATTTTCGAGTGGTTTATTCACTCGTATCGCAGTAGCAAGCTCCTCCTCCGCATCCATCAATACCTTACATGAGGCTTTCATCCGTTGGCCCTCCCTCTTCTGCCGACCCAAACTATAACTCAGTGTCTCCCCCCCCCACCCCAGCTTTAAATGCATCCTAGACAATCCCAGGTCCAGCACTACCTCTATTGATCTCCTAGAACCCCTTGATCCATTCATTCATATAGGTCACATATTATAAGAGACCTCGCTCAAAGGTCCAGCCCTTCTCTTGTCTTTGCGCCCCTCCTCAGGTGAATATTAAGACTATGGGATTATGGTCCGAAATTATCCGGGGGTACTTTTCTATCCTACAACTTGATTTTACAGAATGAGACACGAAGAAGAAGTCTAATCTAGTAACGATCTTATGAGGTGTAGAGAAAAATGTGCAGCCGGGGTCAGTGGGATTTAGCTGAGCCCAGATGTCTACAAGTGCGTTGTTTTGAACCAGATTAGTAAGTGCCCCTTAAACTCTTTTCTTTCTACCCGAATAGCTACTTCCCCCTTCCCCCCAAAGAACCCCCAAGCCGTTAATGTTAAGATCCCCACAAATAATAACTGGGTAAGGCCAAGTTTCTAATTCAACATCCAGGAATTCTAAAACTTCGGGATCGTCCCCGGTAGAGCCATAGATAGAACACAGTGTAAACGTTTGCTCTTGCCACTTACATTCAGCCTACACCCAGCAACCCCATCTATCAGCTATTCTCCTTTTAAAGACAACATCATTTCGGCCAGATAGGATGGCAACCCCTCTTGTCCTCGTACCCTGTTTGGTGTTAATAATTAATTTAAAGCCCAACTGTTCCATAAGATTAGCCCTGCTATCCTCAATATGAGTTTCTTGGACGCATAATATGTCTACCCGCATAGTTTTAAAGATCACTGCCGCCCTTTGTCGTTTCGTCAGATCATTAAGGCCACATATATTAATAGTTACTATCCGAAGACTCATTGCTTAATATTAATCATCTTGCCCTGCGCGATCCACTTACATTCAGCCAACACCCAGAGACCCCATTTATCAGCTATTCTCCTTTTAAAGACAACATCATTTCAGCGAGATAGGTTGGCAACCCCTCGTGTCCTCGTACTCTGTTTGGTGTTAATAATTAATTTAAAGCCCAACTGTTCCATAAGATTAGCCCTGCTATCCTCAATACGAGATTCTTGGATGCATAATATGTCTACCCACATAGTTTTAAAGATCACTGCCGCCCTTTGTCGTTTCGTCAGATCATTAAGGCCACATATATTAATAGTTGCTATCCGAAGATTCATTGCTTAATATTAATCATCTTGCCCTGCGCGATCCTTACATTATCCTGTCTTTTGCCCTCTGAATTTAGCCCTTTGGCTTCAGCTCTTCCAACCTTCATTTTTAATTGCACCCTGTATTGATTTCTTGTATTCCCTACGTTCATCCTCAAGTAATATATTGTGCTGTGCAGTACCGTGACCTCCCTCCCACCCTGCCCCACTTGTCCCCCCCCCCCACACCCCCCCGATACCCCACACAGGCAAATAGGTCAGACATGACCTATGCGTGACCACTGTGGCTCCCATCTCGAGCTGCTGCCGGCTCCCCCCCTGAGCACCCAAACATCGAATAAACTCTGGTAAACACCCCCTGTGCCTCGCTTGTGTCTTATAATCCTAAGAAAGTGAGAAAATAGAAGAGCAGCAACATAGAAGGAAAAAAAGTACAAATCTATACATTTTATGGAGGTAGGAGGGCTCAACCCCTAATTATGCAGATAAGGAGGCGAACTGATCGTCCCCCGTGGTTGAGATAGAAATAAAAATATGAGCCATACACCCATACAGCATACAAAAGCCAGTTCCTACATGTAGCCTATATTTAAATCCTACCTCGGAAAGATAAGTTACACCCCCCCACTACCCCCTTTGTTCACTTCAACTCAGACAAGTACTCCTGTGCCTTAATCTCGGAAAAGAACATGCGCACCCTCCCTTTTACAATAACCTTAAGCCGAGCAGGGAATAGCAGATAGGCTTCACACCCAGGCCCTTGAAAAGGGGTTATCAGCTGTCGGAGCCTCCATCTCCTCTCAACAGTTGTATTGCAAAAATCAGGACGAGCAAAAAACGTATGGTCCTCATATGTTCTTTTTGCTTCTGGTCGTGCTCTATCCAGAATTGCCTGCCGAAGAAGGAAGTTGCCGATATACACAAGAACGGCTCTCGGGTGCTCTCCCATTATTACTTTTCCTTTGGTTAAAAGGAAAGCGATGCTCTCTCTGAACCTTGATGTCCCAGTTCCACTGTGCCAAGTCTGAAAATGCTCCCTTCAGAAGTTTAACTACGAAGGACATAATGTTCTCGCCTTCTGTTTTTTCCGCAATGACCAGCAGTCTTACATTATTCCTGCACTGGCGGTTCTCGAATTCCTCGAGTTTCCACATCGCATCATCGAACTGTCTCTCTTGTGTCTCCCTAAAGCTCTGTAGTTTTACCATTTCCTCTTCCAAAGTGACAGTTCTTTCTTCAACATGTGTGACCCTTTCAGCCATATCGGAGCACAGTTTATTAACCTTTCTAAGTGATCCCTGTAGTTTCTTAGTTGCTTGGTGTGCCCTCCGGCTTTCTGCTCTTGCCTCCCCCTGCATCTGTTTTATGGTAGAATACACTAAATCTAATAATGGTGAGGCAGGAGGGCGGAAGGAGCCTCAGAATGCCCAGTCTTCTCCGGTATGGCCAGTTCCCCTTCTTCTGTATATGTTTGAGTTGTTGCAGAGTAATCCCACTTGAGTTTCCTTGCAGTATCTTTCTTAGGGGGGCTAGTAATAGACTTAGACTTAGATCTCCGTTTCTGCGATAGGGTTCTCAAGCGTTGGGCCTTTTGGGTGGTTGTAAAGCCCCCAAAGGAATCATCAGATTCAGACTCAGACCCTAAAGATGTATTCACATCACTTGAGATATCTGTATCATCATTTACAGAATAAAATGTATCCCCCTCTGGAGACCGTAAGGCTATTGATTTTAAATCTGCGCCCCCCCTTTCCCCTCTAGCCTCAATCTGAGCAAGTTCGCCAAGTTCACCAAGTACCAACAGGCCGTTTTCCAATTTTTTTTCCATGCAAGCCTGGACCACTGAGCCATCAGAATCACCGCCCACTGTGCCGGTCGATTGCGCAGTTATTACCACTTCAATGTTTGGAGATACCCCCACATCCCCCACAGAGTTACTTTGATTCTCTAGTGGCATGCTCTGTGGTGTTGGTGGTACCTGCAATGTTTGTCCTGGTTGCACAGACGGTCCCAAAGCAGGCCCAGACCACACCCCCTCCTCCTCCAGTACCTCCCGCACTGATCCGGATCGTTGAACAGCTTCCTCCGGTGAGTAGAAACCTGAGGTGGTTGCCTCGTGCACACTGAGCTCTTCCAAGCACGTGTTACCCGCCAACGCCATCGTAGCCGCAAAAGCCTCTGCGACTGATGGCTGGCGCATCCCATTCTCATCACACGCTGCACGCTGCCCGGTCCGACCATCAGCTCCGCCCTCCCGAGGCTTTCCCGTCTTTGCTGCGTTGTCCTCGATCTCTGCCTTCCTCGGCGATTTTGTCCCGATCCCTTCAATGCCGCGCCAATCTCCTTCGGCGGGTCCTTTACACCCCGTCTTGTGCAGATCTGACTGTTTTCGGCACCATCAGACCACCACAGAATGGGCACCCTAAGTCTCGCCGTATCTCGAGATCCGTCGAGTGTATCCTCGCCCCTCGACTCGACCCTCGTCTCCGCAGCCAGGTGAGCAGCTGCTCTGTCAGGTAGGTGCTCAGCGGCATGCCTTGAGGGTTTTACCAGCTTAAGTCAGTCCATCAGGGGAGAGAGCTTAAGCAGCGGCTCCTGCAGAGGACAGTCAGCGGCCCAACTAAGCGCAACTTATGTGGGTTGTAAAGTTATAAAATTAGGCTGAGGCTTAAAGCCAGAGCCTGTTCCAAAATATCTGTGCGAAAGACTGAGGGCCTGATTTAGATCTTTGCAGATGGAGTCCCGCTGTGGCTTTTTCTGCGGTCTTACCGCACCCTGGCTTGGCAGTCCGCATGCCCTATTCAGATGTTAGCAAGTCCATAGAGGAAAGGATGCCGCGGTCCCTTTGTCTCAGCCAGGACATTTGACCACTTCCACAGTGGGCTAGGCAAAAGGGGCTGTCAAAGGGAAGACTGCCAGTTTCCCAGCTGGGTCAATCATGATGTGCCTTCCCACCAACGTGACTTTGGCAGTAAGTCCTCCACACCTGAGTTGGCGCAATGGAAAAGATATAAGGCAGAAACTCACCTTTTCTCACTTAAACACTTCCTGTTCCGCCATGGATCTGATCTTCCAAGTCCTGTCGCTGCTGCTTTATAATGAATACAACCAACACAATTGTGGATGCAATCAATCAGTAAGCTACACTCTTACCTGTTACCTATTGACTTGTCTGTGAACATATGCAGAGGACTCGTGCATTTATAAATCTCTCTTACAAGCAATAGCATATTAATGTGCAATGCATATGTATGTAATGTTGATGTTTAACACAATTTAAAGAAACACACCTGTATGATCACATTTCATGTATACATTTGGTGCAAGTTTCCTTCAAAAAAATGGACACAAAAATGGATAGCCAAATAAAAATCAAAAAGTCATCATACAGGTGTGTTAAATGAAATTCCTAAAAATCCCACGTTAAAAACATATGCAACACACATCATAGGGATACGTGCAATGTAACATGATGTAGAAATTGCACTAGAGAAGGTGTAACATTTACCTTAGTAATGGACTGTAAAATCAGTCACAAATTAGAAGTATTCAACATATACCTCCATGTAACATTTCCCCTTGTCTAGTGCATGTCCTGTACTGTATCCAATTTCAATAGTCACAAAATGTCATACTGATGAGTAATCAAGGTGGAACAATACATATTTGGCAACACATCCAAATAAAATTTGTTGCATAAATTAGTTAGTGTAAGTGGCCATTACTATGATGAAAGCCTGCACCTAAGTTCAACTGACCATCATATTCAATGTTAGACAGTGTATGCACTTAACAAAGTAAACATTGAAAAAATCAGCTGTATTACCTGCAATCATGGAAAAGAAAAATAAGGTCTTCACATTTTACTCAGAAACATAGCCAGTAATCAAACCATTGCTAAGCAAAATAATGCCAGGACTACTTTGTTCAAATCTAAAGTATGTATGTATGTATGTATGTATTCAATAAAACTAGATAAGGCTCTCAAAAGATTAAATAAGCCACATGGCAGTCCATAAAGCAAAACATCTGTACTGTTGTGCAGTGGCACAAAGCTTGCCTCCAAATACACTGCCAAAGGGAACCTCCTCAGAAAGTGGCATCTAGTGGGCAGACCAGGCACCTCCAAGATGTTACATGGGAGGAGTGCCCTTGGGTTTGGGAGGGTGGGGGTGTAGTTTTGCATTTGGCATGGGTGGACTGGGATGTCGAAGGGGTGGATTTGTATTTGGTAGGGGTGGCTTGGGATGTGAAAGGGGTGGGTTAGGGTATGGATTGGCAGTTGGAAGGGCTGGGTTGGGGTTTGGCAGGGTTTAGGGCAAGGGTAAAAGGGACATCTTCAATGGAAAAATGTGTAGGGTGTTCGGGGGTGAGTAGAGTTTGGGAGGTAGAGGGAATGGCAGAGACTTATGTGCATGTGTCTGTTGAGGGTGCAGGTGCTTGTTGGTCTGGTGTGTGTGTGTTTGGGTGAGTCTTGTGTCATAGGTGTCTGTTGCTTGGATGAGTGTGGGCATTTACGTTTTGTGGCTGTGAATACTGATGTGTGTGTGGGTGTGAATAGGTGTGCTGTGGAGGTGCTGGGCGTGGTTGTGGTATATGTAGGTGTGGTGGTAGCTGCAGTGTCTGGAGATGCTGAGTGTGGTGCACGTGGATGTGGTGGTGGGGTCTGCAGAAGTGCTGGTGGTGGGGGTGGTGCATGTGGGTGTGGTGGTGGCTGCTGTGTCTGTGAAGATGATGGTGGTGGGGTGGTGCATGTGGGTGTGGTGATGGCTGCTGTGTCTTTGAAGGTGCTGGTGGTGGGGTGGTGCATGTGGGTGTGGTGGTGGCTGCAGTGTCTGTGAAGGTGCTAGGTGTGGTGCATGTGGGTGTGGTGGTGGCTGTGGTGGTGGGGTGGTGTATGTCTGTTTGGATTTGCGCACATGTTTTTTGTGGTGTTTGTGTTTTTGTGTGGGTGTGCTGTTTGTGTCTGTTTGGGTGGGTGCATGCTAAGGTGGGGCACAAGGTTGGGATGGTTGGGAGGCTATGGTCAGTGTTGAGGCTAGACCTCGAAAAGACCTCTGTAGGCCAGACATATCACTGTGATACCATTTGTTGCAATTAGCAGCCAAGCCCCTGTATGGCATTCAGTAGTGCAGTCTGGCCTACAGAGATGTTCCTGAGTAGGTCAATAGCCTCCTCATTCAGGGTAGCTGGGGGGACACTGGCAGTGGGTGATGTGCCTGGAGTGAAGGAGATGCCATCCTTTTTAGGGAGGTGGGTTTGGCCAACTGGAGGGGGAGCAAGAGGGAGTGTGGGGATGGTACTGTGGGTGGCGGATAAGGTTGCAGGTATAACAGGAGCAATTGGGTCCGCCACCACTAGGGACTGCTCAGTAGAGGAGGCCACCAAAGTAGATGATGAGTCACTGGCCACCTCTGTTGCACTCCCCACACCCTCCATGCCACTGGAGGGTGAGGAGAGTGCAACCATGTCGGTGGCCAGCTGCTTCCCTGTCTACGTTGGCAAATTCTCAGTTGCCTGCCACGGATGATGATGAAATTACATATACAATAGTGTTATTGAATCTGTAAAAAAAGAACTGATCATGAACTTTGATCACAAAACAGTTCCCAGGTTTCCAGATTTCAGCTGCTTCAAGGCCCTCAAATGTTGACTCTACATTAGCATAGGCTCATGCATGTAGGCAACATTTTCAGAAAACATTTGGTCACAGTTAGGCCATTCCCCATGTTAGCTCCTATGTTCTCCAATACAAAAATTAGTTTGGCTCAAGATCCGCCATCCCCCCTGATTAGAAAACAAAAATAATCAAGCAACCACAAAAGTCATATACTACCAACAAAATGTTATTATACATTTCCTATGCTTGCTGTATCCAGTTTTTGATAGGAACCCATATCTGACAGCCCAAGACCCTCTTTCTTTGTCCTCTTACTTTATAAATTGCAGATTCTAAATGATAAATGGCCAAAAGCCTTGAACACCAATTAATAAATGTAGGGGGATTGGGGCTTATCCATTTGGAAGTGATGCATAAGCGAACCATATCCATTGCAGTGAACAGAAATGTAGTCGTAGATCTCGGCCTTGTATTTCCTTCCATGCCAAATCCTATACCCAAAATTACCAGATCCGCAGTGATAATTATCAGAGTCCCTAGAATAATAGTTTAAAAAAATTCAATCTTTTGAAGAAAAAAACCCAATCTGGGGCAGGAAAAGAACATATGAACAGAGTCTGCTGCTTGTAATCCACACCTGTTACATTTCCCCACCCTCTTTCCTGGAGTATAATAAAGTTCAAAAATGGGCAAAAAATGCTGGCTCCTGAGTCTTCCAGTTATTAAAATCTGATTCGCCAAGTCCAAAGAATCCTCTATGTTTACTTCAATATTTCCCAACTTATTTACCCACTTAATATTCCAAGTGCAAATATCATCAGGGAAAGCTTCCAGTAATTGTTGATAGATCTGTCCTATTGAAGATTTTCTTCCTATTATTTCAATCAGAGGTATATTTTCAAACCTTAACTCTGAACCATGCATACCTCTCCCTAGAAAGCTGCAAATCTATAGAAATTTAAAATAATCTTGTTTGGATAGACCAAATTTCCCCTGCAGATTTGTGAAGGAAAGGAGTTTGCCACCCTCAAATAAATTGCCCAAAAAAGAATCTCCCTTCGTCCCCCATCTAAATGTGGTATGATCCTGAAAGATTACTGGGAGGATGCCGGAGGCCGATAATGGAGTATAGACACTTATATTTGGGATCTTCATCTTTCGCCAAATTTGTTTCCAAACTAAATAAGGGGGTGCAATCCTTGTCGCTGTTTACCTACCGGAGGTCCTGCTGGTGATCCATTTGCTGCCCTGCCGCTCCTGGGGTGCCCACGCTGTTTGTCTCCTCTGTCGGCGCCAACGCTATCGCGCCCGTGACAGGGGGAGACTACAGCTCCCAGCCTACTTAGCGGCCACTTCCGCTTGTCTTCGCGCCCGGAGGCGCTGAAAAGGCAGAGGCTCCCTCCGCGCCGCGGGACGCGCGCGGGCGACGCCGGGCTAAGCCCGGGCAAAGGGCGGGCCGTTGTGAGGCCGTTAGGAGGCCGGAAGAGGTCGGGCCGGGCCACCCCCCTAAATCAAGGTTTTCTAAAACTGTTCGGTGCTACGATGATGACGTGAGTTGTATCAAGGCTTTATCCAGCTGAACATTCACTGAACCGGGGGTTGCTGTCCCGTTATAGTACTGTAACAACTTGCGATTGAAATGAGATAGGTATTTTTCTTTTAACATTTATGTGTTCTCCACTGGAGTGTAGAGGTACGATTTTTAAACTGTACTGATTTCTTACTACCAATACTAGAGACTAACACACTGGTATTGAAACTCAGAATGGCCACAAAGAACTCCACCTTGGACAATTATTTGGTCAAAATGGTGAGCAAGATAAATAATGACCGACGAAAATCACTGGGGAAGGATTCTACTCCGGACCTCACCACTTCTATAGATACTAATACTGAAAGTGATCTCACTATGCTGGATTTAACCAGCATTGACACTTCTCGTCATGAAACCGTAACTACCACTTCCTTAGATCACGAAGTATCTACTCAAGTACCGTTAGAGTTACCTAGTGAACCTGTGTCACCTCTTTCCCCCTTTAAGAGGCCTGTAAGAAAATGTAGGAAAACCCTAACTAAGTGGGGAAATGCTCACCCAAAGTTGAAGTTGGACCAAAGACATAGAAACACTGTGACTGCTACTGATAACACAGCTAGCAAGGGTGATGGGAGTGATAACCTTTTGGGTCATATTGCCAAGATTTTTGAGGATAAATTAGACCTCATAACTAAGCCTCTTATGGAAAAAAATGATTCTTTAACCATGGAGGTATCTAGTCTATTTGAAGCAAAATTAGATTTGGCGACCAAACCTCTTTTGGAAAAAATTGATTTCTTAGCTATGGAGGTATCTAGGTTGGGCGGTCTTTTAGAGAACAAGAGGAAAGATCAGACTGCAACAATTCCTGAATTAGAAATACATTCAACAGTCCAGGCACAATCAGCCATAATCAGAAGAAAAAGCCCATTCAAATCCTTAACCAGGGAGATATGTCATCCAGCTGGTTGTACCCCTCAATCAAATGTAGCTCCACCTAATAGTGAGAGGACCATTACTCCTGGATATAGACCAAATCACATTAACCTCCCGCCTGATTGTGAACCTTATGTTGTAGTCCTTTCAAATGTCCCTCCCCTAGACTCGACAATATCAAATCATCGGGAGGAATCCCACGATTCCCTCAAACGGAAATCAATTGCTTGGTTACATAAAAACTGTGGTTTTCCCCCACTCCTCTCTGATGACATTCTGTCTACTAGAAGGGTTTCCTGGATTGGTAGCGCAAGAAAAAGATGCAAGGGGGATTGCATAATTATCAATTTTAGATACCCCCAGCACGCTGCAACCGTCCTTCTAAGAGCAGCATCCCGGGATATAGGGGAGCTCGATGTGGGAGTGCATTCTCTGGGGTATTTCTATAGGCATTTGACCAGAGTACCACTATTACCTAACACTCGCAGACCCATGCTCAATAGCAAAGACATACACTTTACAATGCCAACTGAAAATAGATTCTCAGCTTTGAGTAGGTTAGATCAAAATGATTGACATTCAAATGAATCAAGCACAGACACACGAATAGACAATCCGATATGGGGTTCAGGCGTGAATGTTGAACAATTGGGTTCAAATCTTACAATACCAACATGCCCCGGTGTTACTGTGTTAGACAAGTTGAGAAATAAGATTCTATCTTCCTTCCCTACAACGAGGGAGGCTGCTAGTTCAGGGGTCACAGACAAGTATTATACAATGTCCTCGGAGGGAAAGGATGATAATGAAGTTGCTAATCAAGCTAATAAGGTAAATCCTTTAGTCATATCAGAGGTCAATACAGGGAATGAAATCATATTAGTAGGCCCACCCTCACCACACATAAAAGAGGATCCAAGTATCAGAATGTTATCTTGGAATATAGCTGGGTTAGCTAAGAATTTAATGGATGAGATATGGTCCTCATACATAGAGGATCATGATATCATACTCTTACAGGAGACATGGATGGTGGAAATTCCCCACAGGTTGGGTTATAAAACATTTTGTTCTAATGCAACACCATCCAATAGAGGTAGAGCATCAGGGGGATTGGTTATTTGGGTTAAAGTGTCTCTAGAAATAGAGGCTAGCCAGATATCAATTTCCCCTCCAGACCTACTTGGCATTAAAATTCTTACCAGAAGGAAAGAAATCATTTACTTAATAAATATATACAATAGACCATATCCATCCCATAAGGAATCTAAAACGATAGAAATCTTGGATTCCTTTTTAGATACACTGAGAGATAATGCAAAGGTAATAGTTGGCGGGGATTTTAATTGTAGATATGAGCCTGTTTCAGGTATGGAAAAAATATTTGATGAACAAGACGCCGTTAATGATATTTTGCCCCTACAATCAGTGGGCTCAGTTAATAACACTGTAGCTGTTTTTCAAATTTTGCAATTGACTGTGACGCATGACTTAAGGGCTTGTAACAGCCGTTTTTGTTCGGATAGACCAGCAGCTCCGACTTATTTCAAGGGATCTTACAGATCACACATAGACTTTATAATGGCATCCCGGAACGTATGGGAATTAATAGCAGATTTTGAGATAGATCAAAGGACAGAGAGTGATCATTTCCCTCTCCAACTACGGTTAGATCCCCACCCATTTATTACTAGACATGACGAAGAAATGTTACCAACACCATCTAGTGGGGAGCTACAAATATCTAACAATAGACGTGCGGTAAGATGGCCACATATTTTGGGGTCGGAAAAAACATTGGAAAAGATCTATAATGTCTTCTCTGAAATTATGGGAACACCCCAGCTGCCTATAGTGGGTACTCAGGGTGTTCTTGATTTACATTATAAGTTGTTGGATGTTTTAACTCCACTATTGAGTAAAACTTATAAACAAGACAGTAATAGGGAAGGGAACCCCCTGAAGATGGTGAATCCATGGTATAATCAAGACTGCCGCCAAGCTAAATTAAGGCTGATTCAGGCAGTAAAATCTGGTAATCGTCTAGATATAAAAAATGGAAGACTAATTTATAACAAAACCATGGACCAAGCAAAAAAATCCTGGGATGAAACTATTTGGGAGGAACTCTTAATTGCAACTAAGCAGTGTGACCAAAGTACGTTCTGGAATTTAATCGCCAAGGGGAATAAGAAGGGTAGATCATCTAAGGATATTTTCCTAGATGAAAATACATGGTGTGATATTTTACCAAGCTTTACGCCAATAAAAAGAATAGTTTGTCCCTTAAGGATCATGAGATAGACTTAGGAACGAGTAATGCTCCCTTACTCTTCAGTTTAGAAGAATCCATTCAGGCCTTGCAGGCCGTGAAAATGAGTTAAGCTCCTGGTCCTGATAAAATTCCCGGCGATTTACTAAAACATGATGTAGAAGTGTGGGGACCATATATAAACTTCCTGTGTAATTCAATTGCTGCTGGTACACCAATTCCTGATTCCTGGAAAGGGGCTGAAATAATAACAATTTTTTAAAAAGGAGACCGTTACGACCCTAGTAATTACCGCCCAATTAGTTTAATTGACATTTTACAAACATTTTTTGCCAGACATATTTTAAACAGGCTTTTAGATTGGACTGAAGAGACTAAAATACTGACTAAATATCAAGCTGGTTTTAGATCTAAAATTAGTACTATTGATCAAGTATTTAGGTTTATGTGCATCTGCTGGAAGTACATAAACCTAAGGAAGGGTAGTCTATATGTGGCGTTTGTGGATCTTAGGGCCGCCTTTGACCTTGTTCCGCGTAAATTGCTGTGGTCTACACTCAAGAACATGGCGGTCCCAGGGGAACTACTTAAAGAACTTATCAGGCTTCACACGGGGAATTTTGCCAAAATCAGATGGGGAAAGAATGGTGAAATCTCCAGGGCTATTCCCGTAGACCGTGGTGTGCGCCAAGGATGCGTGTTAGCCCCTACACTCTTTTCCCTATATGTTAATGATATACCAAGTTATCTGAGTAACTGCGTGCATGATTCCCCAAAACTAGGTGGTCAAGCGGTTACGGCATTATTATTTGCCAACGACACTATCCTTATCTCCCAAACACCGAGAGGCTTACAAAACTTGGTTGATACATTTCAAAAATATTGTGAGGGGAAGGGGTTAGAAATAAACCCTAGCAAAACCAAGTACATGTCCATAAACCCCAAAAAATCCCTTAGGAGCAATCTGTTCCTTGAAAATAAAAAACTGGAACAGGTAGGGAGTTTTACCTATTTGGGGATTTTGTTGGACAGTAACTTGTCCTGGAAAGGACAGATAGATAAAAGTTCCATATCCCTCAAACAAAATTCAATGCCTATTTTAAGAGTTCATGGAGCTAGCTACTCCAAGGCTATATCCCCGGCTCTAGAAGTATACAAAGCTAAGGCACAATCGGCTGCACTTTATGGTGCTGAGGTCTGGGGCTACTATTGTAACAATACTTTTGGAAAATTAGAAAATTACTTTGTGCGTAGCCTACTAAAGATACCAATGAGAACCCCTTTGGTTCCTGTATTTTTAGATATTAATCTAAAAAAAATAGACTACCAAGTAATCTTAAAACCATTGTTGTATTGGGTCAGACTATGGGTAACCCCGGAACTGAGTGTCTATAAAAGTGGTTTTGTCGAACTCTCGCAGATTGATGGCTATTTGAATACACCATGGGTAAAGTATGTTTCAAAGTGGTATGAAAGATTAGGGCTTGCACACCTATGGGATGCTCCACAGAATATGACATTGTCCTCTAGGAAGCTTGTAAAGGATACCTTTTGGTCGTACGTCAACGGTGAACTATTGTATAGCTCATCGTTTGGCAAACTGACCATGGAATTTCTGCTTTTCAAAGATACTCCTAGTTTAGAGCAATTTATGGATGAGATCTGTCCACCATTAGCAAAATCATTATACTTACAGTTTAGGTATGGTGTTTTACAGATTAACGCATATACATCATGCTGGGGGAAGGTAAAAGGCCCTGAATTGTGTACCCTCTGCTCTCTAGGGGCCAAAGAAGATGCTGCCCATTTACTCTTTTTCTGCCCGAAATACAAAAAACCAAGGGGTTGTTGGATCAAACCTGTTTGTAATTATATGGGGGTTAGATCTTACAAAGAGGCAGAGCGTATACTCAAGTCAAACACCTCACAGTTAGTGGTTTTTGGAATAAGTAGATTTTTATACAGTGTGTATTTTATTCGGAAAAAATCTAGTCACAAGCTGTAAATATATTTGGATTTATGCTCTGCTTTCCCCTTTTCCCCACTTTCTGTGCTTCACTTATGTCTTATTGTCTCTCCAGCCCATGTATTCAATTGTTTCTGGTTTTTAATTAACTTATATATTGCTATTTATGTTTTTATATGCGGTACTCTACTTATGGGTTAATTACAAAACAAATTTTATCGCCAACTCATTGTATCTCCCAATTATATGATGAATTGTATATATGTATGTTATAGTTATCTCTGTTGACTTTTATGGCTTATTGCCGAAATAAAGTTTAAAATGAAATGAAATAAGCAGCTTTAAGTACTTTAAACTTAGTCTTTTTTATAGTAACTGGGTTCTAGTATCCTGACCAGACAACTGTTTACTTCGTCCCCCAGCCCAAATTCATAAATAGTTGGTCTACTAGCTAACAGAATTTCAGCCATGGCCCCAACTTGAAGGGTCCCCATATGCTGTATCATGGATGCCCAATAATATAACAAAAAATAAGGGATCGCCCAATCTCCCCGGTGTCTTGGAAGAATCATCCATTTAAGCGCTCTTCTCGGTCTCTGATAGCCCCAAAGAAATCTGAAGCAGATCCGCTCTACCGTTGCTAGATAGGAAGTAGAAATCTCGAGGGGAATTGTCCTGAACAAATATACAAATTTGGGAAGGACCAGCATTTTTAAAACATTGCAACGCCCATAAAGAGAGAGATATAAGTGGTCTCTCCAGTTTTCTATTAACAGTGTCCTTCACTGGTATAATATTCAGATCAAGAATTTGATCTACTAGCGATATGATCTTAATTCCCATATACGATGCTTCGGTAACACTTGGCAAGTCTACAGGGTACTGGGTTTTTTAATGAAGAGTCTGGGTTTTATCCACATCTAATTTGTAGCCTGAAAAGATACCAAACTGCTCCGCCAGAGTCCTCACTGCTGGAAGTGCCAAAAGAACATCGCTAGTAAGGACCACAATATCATCAGCATATGCCAATGTTTTATATTACATATTGTGAACTCTAACTGGAGTAATATTGATACTCAAATTTAGTTTATTAAGAAATAGATCATTATATAATGCGAACAGCAAGGGGGAGCATGAGCACCCCTGCCTACTGCCTCTACTAATACTAAACGATCTTGACTCCTGTACAGAGATACGAATAACAGCTTCTGGACGTACATGATCAGTTGTATCCCTTTCCGGGGTAAATCCGTGTTGGTGGACTGATACCAAGGGATTAATGACTTTCCCTAACCGACAAGCCAAAATCTTAGAGGAGATCTTACTATCGGAATTAATGAGTGAGATAGGTCTATACGAAGAAGGGTTCAACTCAGGCTTATCTTCTTTTAAAAATATGATTATAGTGGTTTTTCGCTAGGAGTCAGGGATAGAACCCATTTGGGCAGATTGAAATAACATCATAAAATCTTGTCGGAGTACCTGACGAAATGTCCTAAAAAATTCCAGAGGGATGCCATCCAGGCCAACCGCCTTTCCAGTAGCTAAAGACATTATAGCCCCCTCCATTTCTTCCCATGTAATTGGTGCTGCAAGAATCTCATTCTGGTCATGTGTGACCTTGGTTGTCTCACGATCTATAACAAATTCCTGCATCAAATCTTCTCCTCCTACGAACTCTCCCTCTGTGTACAATTGGTAATAATACCTATTAAACACATTCGGGATTTCTACCAGGGAGTCCTGTATCTGGTCAGTGTTTGTCTTTAATCCTGTGGATTCTATTAGCGACTTCCCTCTGTTGTAATCGCTTTGCTAAAACCCTTCCTGTATTGTCTCCTAATTCATATATTTCGGCCCTATAATGCGCATATGTAACAGCTGTCTCCTCCCCAAAATGCTGATGAATTTTTGCCTTTAAAATCACAATAGCCTTTTGAGATTCCTCTATGTTTAAACTCCTTGCTATTTTCCGCATAAGTTCGATTTCAGCTAGTCTCAATTGTTCAGTCCAGCCCCTGACTTCCCCCAGCATTCTCCTCTGATTAGATATAGAAAAACTAAGAGTCTCCCCACGTACCCCGGCCTTAAAGACATCCTAGACCATAGAGTCAGAGGCTGTATTTCTGTTGGTCTTGAAAAACTCTTCGATCCAGCTTGCCATATGAGCACAATATGCCTGGTTCAACAGCAATTTTCTTTCAAAAGTCCAAGGATTCTGTCTTTTTATCTTAGTGCTCAATGATAGTTCTAATATTATCGGGTTATGATCTGAAATAACCCTAGGTGAAATCTCAATCTTAGCCATCTGGGCAGTTTGGTTAGAAACGAAAAAATAATCCAAACAAACTAATTTATTATGTGGGGCTGAATAAAAGGTAAACCTTGGATCATCTCATTTATGCCTTTGCCAAACATCCACCAGCCCATGTTCCCTAATTAAGCCTTGAATAGCTTTAAAGACTTTTACTTTTCTTCCCTGATATGGGAGATTATTAGTTCTATCAAAATCGCTATGTAAATGGATATTATGATCTACACAGAGAATTAGAGGGTGAGGCCATAATGCTAATTCAACACTCAGATGGTTCATCACATCCGGATCATCTAAATAAGAGCCGTAAATAGAGCAAATTGGAAAAAGAGTAATTAATCATAATTTCTACAATGACCCAGCGCCCTAAAGTATCTTCCTTTACACGTTTACAACCTCCAATTCTTTGTTTTGGCAGTCTAGCCACCCCTTTAGTCATTGTTCCTTGTCTGGTACAAGCTATCATATCAAGACCCAAATCCCTCAACCAGCCACACTTATTCCAGGATATATGAGTCTCTTGCAAGCATAACAAATCAATCTGCATAAACTGGAGGATTTTAGCTGTTAGACCTCTCTTTTTCCTGTCATTCAGGCCACATATATTCCATGAACAAATGCGAATTCTACCCATCATCCCTGCACCTGAGATACACCAACTCAAGTCTTGCCAGCCCAAACCAGAAACCAGAATCGAGAATATCCAAAAATGTGTTGTTTCTTACATATAAACAAATACCATAACCATAAATAGCAAAAAACACCGGTGCCACCCTCTTACCCCCACCCCCCACCCCATGTCCATCCACCCACCCCCTTCCTCCCAAATGAAGCATAAGGACCAAAGTCGTCTGTGATGGGAAGCGG
Source organism: Triturus cristatus (assembly GCF_964204655.1). Lineage (NCBI taxonomy): Eukaryota > Metazoa > Chordata > Amphibia > Caudata > Salamandridae > Triturus > Triturus cristatus. The sequence continues at coordinate 996,449,443 of NC_140584.1, forward strand.
TTAGTCGCACCCCCCCCCCAGCCCTCCCTCCCCCATAGAGCAGAAGGAAAGGTGAGAAAAAAAGAAAGAGAAATCAGATGCGGAAAAAACACACAAAAAAGGCATCTGATTATAGCATTAAACCAAATCAACAGTGGCTATTAGGCACCTTATATATATCAATAAATATATTATGTTCCATTATGTCCAGTTATCCACCTCAAATTGAATTTAGCAATTCTTTAGCTAGAATTTCCAGAAAAAACAATTGTGTCTGACCCTTAAATATAATTTTCAATTTGGCAGGATTTAGTAAAAGAATCTGGGCCCCCTTCGCCTGAAATAAAGGAATCAGTTGTCGAAGATGCCATCTTCTCTCGACTGTTGCCTGGCAAAAATCAGGTCGAACAAAAAATTTGCATCCCTTTCCCGTTCTCTTCCTGTCTGGTCTGGCCAGATCGTATATTGCTTCTCGTGCTAGGAAATTATCGAGACAGATCAAAATGGCTCTAGGTCTTTCAGTAGATCCCCCCACTTTTTTCCGTTGATTAAAAGGAAACCGAAGGGCCCTTTGCAGTTCAACTTTCCAATCCCATTGTGGCAGTTCAGGAAATGCTTCCGAGAAGAGTTCCACCACATACTGCCGAATGTCATTACCCTCCACACCTTCGGGACCCCCCAAAATCTGTAGGTTATTTCATCTGGAGAGATTTTCCAGCTCTACCAGCTTCCAGACTGTATCATCTTTCTGAGCCTTAAGGGATTTGGTGATGGACTTTTGCTGTGCTAGCTCGTCCTCCAATGTCGAGATTCTAGCTTCAGCCTCTCCAAATCTGGTTGCAAACTCTGAGCAGGTCTTTGCCACTCTGCGCACTGAATTCTACAATTTTCGCACCGCGCCTTGAGTCTGTGACCCTTCTGCCCTAGTCTCCTCTCGATGGGCCATTATACTCTGATATGTGGTGGAAAGAGTAATTTCTTCCGTGGAGATTTCTCCATGCCCACCTTCATTATTACAAAGTTTTGGAGACCAATGAGCCGGCTGGACCCAGAACTTTATTTGCCATACTTACAGGTTGTTCCCTATGTTTCCGAACAGTTCCAGTGTTTAAAGAAGCTCCCCTTCTTCTAACCGTAGGCTGCTCAAATCGCTTTCATCCTCAGCCCAATCTTTCCCAGGACGCTCATCCCCTGAGGAGTTAGAGGGGTCCGACATTTAGTAAAACTTATCCCCCAAATCCCCTTCTTTCACCGGACCCGTAACTGACTGATCTGCATTTTGTAAGGCCAGAATTTTTTCTTCACCCCTCTCATCACAGATACCTACACAATTTTGGCTAATAGCTTCTTGTTCCTGGCCAGTCCTTTGAGGAGTAATAACTTCCAAAACAAACACTTTGCCCTTGTCCAAAGATGTTATGACACCTGATATGCAAATCCTACAGTGACCGGCTCTCCCTCAAGTCCGGTAGAATCAATAAAATCAGTTAGAGCCACAGCACAAAGTCAGAGTCAGTACCTTGTGAGAGCATTTCGAGGGGTGGCGCAGGCACGTCTGCTGTAACATTGTTTCCTTCTACCGAAGCGTCCAAGACATCCGCCACATTCTTCCCTTTGCTGGCTTGAAACTGTGAGAGCGTTTCCAGGGGTGCCGTAGGCACGTTTACTGCAACATTGTTTCCTTCTACCAGAACGTCCAAGGCATTCGCCACAATCTTCCCTTTGCCTGCTTGAATTTTGAACAGCGAGGGAACCGTGAGGCGGCTACGGGTGGGAGTGCCACCCTTTCCCATTTAGGCTGGGGAAAGACCGTCCGCTTGTCGGCGTGCTCTGCCATCACCAACTTTGCCGCTGTTGGTCATCGCGGGGCTCCTGGTGGCAGTACCTGGTCTTAGTGCCCTTGGCGGCATTCTTAGGAGGCATCGTAGCGAGCAAATGGGTAAGCGCGGTTGTGTACCGCCAGCACAGAGGACCTGCAGAGGTTAGTCTTGAGGACAGATGGAGCACCAAACACCAAAAACGGAACATCCAAATCATGCCGCTATACACCTAAATCACATCTGCTCTTTGTCGCCTGAGACCGAACAGGAGACACGTGGGGGGGGAGTCATACCAGGAGAACACTGACAACCAGCTCACTCAGCCAGGCGCGCGGCCGCCATCTTGCTACAAAGGGTTGGGCCAAGCAGTCAATCACATCCGCCCAAAGATAATCTCTCTTTTATTATTCCTGCAGGTGCTTTGCTGATGCCGATAGCTGGAGGAGGAGAAGCCTCTGCGTACATATGGTAAGTATTGGGTTTGAAGGCAGAATTCCTAACAATCTTTTTCCCTTTCTTGCCTGTAAGAAACATAACTTGGGGATATCTGGAGAGGAAATCTGCATTAGCCAATTCAGTGCCTTTTCTGTGCAGTGTTCAGATTCAGAATGGTTGTAGGGCGAGGAATCAACGCAGTACCCTTTAGTTATTTCCTTTTTTCTGGCCATCCATTCCAAAAGGGCATGATCAATGAATATGGTGAACTCTTGTCCTTCCAAGTAGTAACACAGGGACTGTATGGCGTATTTGATGACCAGGGCTTCTTTTTCTAGCACTGCATAATGCTTTTCCCTTGGGAACAATTTGCTGCTGAAATATACAATGGGACGTTCCTCTCCTTTGTCATAATTTTGGGACAATATAGCCCTAAGCCACTTTCTGAGGCATCTGTGTGCAAGATAAAAGACTTTGCATAATCAGGGCTGATTAGGACTGGCTCAGAAGTGAGGGATTCTTTTAATGTCTGTGAAAAGCTTCCAAAACTTTTGGAAAAGGCTGTAGCAACTTTGCTTCTGTTTTTGTGAATTGTTTTAGGCGATCCATAAGGGGAGCTGCTAACTGAGAAAACCGGGGGATAAATCTCCTATAATACTCAAGGATACATAAGAAGGCCCTAAGATCTCTTTTATTCTTGGGCAAGGGAATGTTGGATATGGCAGTTATCTTCTCTTTCTGAGGTCTTATATGTCCTTCTCCTTAGAGGAATACAAAGTACTTGACTTTCTGGGATGCCAAGTGGCTCTTGGTGGGATTGATTCGTAATTCATGTGTGCCTAGTGCCTGTATAACATCCTGGAGATGCTTCAAATATTGTTCCCAAGTGGGGCTATAGAGTATAATGTCATCTATGTAGGAGGCTGAATAGTGTTTGTGTGGTTTAAGCATGGTATTGATCATATGCTGAAAGGTAGCTGTGGCCTCATGAAGACCGAGAGGCAAGACAGTAAAATAATACAAGCCTCCAGGAGTAGAACAAATATTATTTCCTTGTTTTGTGGTCTTAGGGGAACCTGTCAGTATCCTTTGCAGAGATCAAGCGTGCTGATATATTTAGCCTCCCCTAGTCTTTCTACCATTTCATCCACTCGTGGCAATGGATCTTATTAATATCTCTGAGTCAATGCAAAATCTGATCGACCCATCAGGTTTCGGGATCAACACTATTGGGGAGTTCCACTTACTGTTGGATGGTTCAGTTACACCCATATGGAGCATTTGTTGTACATCCTGTTCAATGGTGTCTCTTTTTGCCTTAGGTATACGGTAAAGCCGTAGGAGTACCTTTTTCCCAGGGGTTGTATGGATGGAGTGTTCCAGCAGGGCGTTTTTCCCTCATACAAGGGAAAACACACTTTGGAGGGGTTGAAGCCTTTGGGTCAACTTCCGTTTGTGATGGGTTGGCAGATCTGGATCTATACTTTGTATATATAGGAGGGGGTTTTGTTCTGGTACCCCATTAATAAAGGCAAAGCACCCTCCCAATTCTTTTGTAGGTTGACGTGAAATATTTTGTGGCATCTAATTTGATTCGATAAGTGACAAGTGTCACTTTCTTAGTAACCACATATGAACCCTGCCACTGTCCTGGCAGTTTGTTGTCATAGGAAGCCATCATTAAAAGAACGGGACCACCCACCGTGAAAGATCTTTCTTTTGACTTTTAATCATATTTTTTTATTTTGGGCTTGTTATAGATTTGACCTAACTATTCTTCTGATTTGCCCTAAATGTGTTTTTAGGTTGGTTACATATTCCAACAACAGTTTAGTGCCGTCCTTCTCTGTTTCCCAATCCTCCCTGACCATATCCAGGAGAGAAAGAGGCTGCCGGCCATAGAGGAGTTAAAACGGGGAATACCCTGTGCTCTTCTGCTCTTTGCACCATATAGCAAACAAGAGAAGGGGTAGCATGTCTTCCCATTTCCTTGTTTCAAAGTTTAATAGTTTCTTTAGGGTTGTCTTCAGGGTTGCATTATAATTCTCAACAAGCCCATCCGTTTGTGGATGGTATGCCGCCGTGCAGATTTGCCGTACACCCAACTGTCGGCAAACCAGTCTAATTAGCTTTGAGACAAATGGGGTTCCTTGGTCAGTTAAAAATTCTTTTGGGAATCCTCCCCAAGAGTAGATCAAAATCATTGCTTTTTCTTTGTAAGACGCATTAGGGTGCCGTAAAGCCACGGCCTCTGGAAACCGAGTGGCATAATCGAATAATACCAAAATATAATGCCAGCCAAAGCAGGAGGTTAGGAGAGGGCAAATTATGTGCATGCCCACTCTGGAGAAAGGTTCTTCTATAATCAGCAGGGGTAATAGGGGTAATTTACAGGGCTTATATCGGCTATTCTTTTGGCAGCTAGAGCACTCTCTGCAGTACCTTTTTATTCCTTGATAAATCCCTGGCCAATAAAACTTGTCTAGGATTGCTTTCACCATTTTCTCAGTGCTAAAATGTCCCCCCAAGAGGTGCCTGTGGGCCAGAAGCAAGACCTTTTCTTGGAATAGTGTTGGGTCTGACAATTATTGGCGATAGGTTTTCCCCCTTTTTCAATACAATAACCCTTCCTTTATAAAGTATTTTGGCCCTTCAAGAGCAGGGTGTTCATTTTCAGAGGCATTTTCCCTGACTTTCCGAAGGGCAGGGTCTTCACGTTGCTCAGCTCCTGTTGACCTTCCTTTATTTGTCGTAATCTGATACGATATGTTTCCTCGTCCACACCTAAACGTTCCAATATGTTCCATTTGATTTCTCTGTTAGGGGTTGTTCCTTTGGGGTTAGCTGCCTGATATACCGCTTAGAGATCTCCTGACAGCAGAGGACCCAGATACTGTCCCCATTTATCAGCTGGCCAAACGGCAGCCAAAGCCAATCTTTCAAATTTATTGATTAAGAAATTGGGATTTTCTCCACTCATTTAATTGAAACGAACCACATCCAGGACCTCTCCCAATCGGGCCTCAGAAGCAACCACATCACCAAGACTGCTCGCCTCACCGCGACAGACGACAACCGCGCCCTCCTCGCATGAGGCAAAACTGCTGTCCTCATCCCGCTGGACCTCTCAGCCGCCTTCAACACCATCTCCCAACACACCCTCTGCACAAGACTTCACGACGCCGGCATCTGCGATAAAGTCCTGCAATGGATCCGCTCCTTCCTCACCGGTCGACCACAGAGAGTCAGACTTCCATCGTACAACTCAGAACCCATAGAGATCAGCTTCTCTGTGCCGCAGGGATTTTCCCTGAGCCCCACCGTCATCAACTTCTTCATGGCCCGCTTGCAACCATCGCCAGAAGCGCCAGACTCAACATCGCCTCCTACGCCAACAACACCCAGCTTATTCTCTCCCTCTCAGTCGAGCCCACGGCTACCAAGTACAACTTCCACCTGGATGAAGGATAGCTGCCTCAAGCTTAACTCAGACAAGACCAAAGTCCTCATTCTAGTCTCCACCCCACATGCCTTCGATGACTCCTGTTGGCCCACAGCACTCGGAACCCCCCCACAGACCACGTACAAAACTTCAGCATCTTCCTGGACTCCTCATTCTCAATGAACTGTCAAATCAATGCTGTTTTTTCCTCCTGCTTCCACACACTCTGCCTGCTTCGTCAGATCTTTAAGTGGACCCCTACTGAGTCCAGGAAAACGGTCACACATGCGCTCGTCAGCAGCAGACTTGACTACGGCAACGCACTCCAAGCAGGCACCATCCAGAAACTCCTAAAGAAAATGCAGAACATCCAGAATGCCTCCACCAGATTCATCCTGAACATTCCACGTCGTAGCCACATCATCAGCCACTTGAGAGATCTTCACTGGCTACCAATCAGCAAAAGAATTACCTTCAAGATACTTACACATGCCAATAAAGCCCTCCAAAATGCTGTACCTGCATACCTCAGCCACCACCTCTCCTGCTACACTCACCACCAGACATCTCTGCCCAACTGGCACTGGCCACCATCGCATGGATACAGCAAACCACGGCCGGTGGAAGATCCTTCTTCTACTTTGCTGCGAAGACCTGAAACTCCTTGCCTCTGCACCTCAGGCAATCACCACCGCTGCTGCAATTCAGAAAGGACCTTAAGACCTGGCTCTTCGTCTGAACCTCATAGCTACCCTCCCCCTCCCCACTCAGCGCCTTGAGACCCTTACAGAGAGTAGTCACTCTTTATAAGCAAGCTGATTGATTGATTGATTGATTGATTGATTGATTGATGTACTTCTGCAGTACTACAGAGGGTAAGGCCATGTGGCCTCTTCGCTGTCACAAGTTTTCCAATTGCTGTCTCTTGGGTCGGACTTTGCCCTGTTAGTGCTTCTTGAAGTTTCTCTCTGTTTTCTTCTGCTACTGCCAGAAACTTCTCCACAACCTTCTCAAGTTTCTTTTGGCTCATTGCCATCTTGCTCACTGCAGCCTCTGTATCACTGTATACCACTTCTGACACCAACTGTGGGAAGGCTGGGCGGATAAATAGGAGCGGAGGCTGGATGTAATTCTTAATGTTGAGATTTATTAATTCCTTATGTGACATGATAAGATATATAAACAACACAATGTCAGAATGAGCCGGTATGTAAGTAATCCATATGGTTTCCTCCTGTCTTGTCAGATGCTTCATGCTTCAAGCTGGTGCCACCCAGAGGCTCAAAGAAAGGGAGAACAACAGCTGTAAGTATGAGTTTAGAAAATGCGTCTTTCCTAAACGTCTGCCACACCATTCGGGTATAATCGGGTAGGCTTGTGGAATGTGTAGTTTTTTCATAGTGTCTGGGGCAATAACAGCATGCACCTGGTGAATGAAAGGGATTTTCCCTTTATATGTGGCATTGACCTCTTCCCTTAAAATTCAGGGTTGTCATACCTGGGTTGACCTCACCCTGGTTTAATGGTCCTCGTTTATCTCCCAGCTATCTCCTCCCAAGTGCACATACAGGTGGTCCTGTCTTAAACAGGAATCATGGCATGTTTTATCATTATATCAGGGTCTATCTGATTCGGCTTGCAATAGTGCTCGACTAGGTTTCAATATGGCACATTTAAAACAATCAGTGTGCCCCGTGTTTCTACCCATCACCGTGGCCCCTACTCCCTCTTTCCCACCCCAACCCGTAAACCTCCCATCCCGCTGTCACTCACCCGCTCTGCCATAACTCTCCAGAGTTGTGGCTGCTCTTTAACCTCCTCGGGTGGGATCCACCACTCCTCACATCAGAAGTTTGGTGCCTCCTCCCTGTCAGCGGTGCCCTCTGGTTCGGCATACACGCTGACTGGCATCCTGTCTCATGGTCTCAGTCTTCCTTCAGCTTCCTTCTTTGTCCCGTCCTTTTCTTCACGCCCCAGATTTCAGGGGTCTGTGTACTTTTCCCCTCCTCTTTCCTCTTGTGATTGGTCCATCCTCACGTTAGCGCGGCCTCCCTGCTTAAAGACACGCAAGTCTGTTTTTAGTGTTGCTGGTCTTCTCCTCACATTAGTCTCTCCTTTATTATTACGCAGGTGCCTCACTGATACCGATACCCGGAGGAGGGGAGTCCACTGCATATATATATAATAGGTATTGGGTTTGAAGGCAGAATTCCTCACATGTCACCAAAAAGGATATCAACCAAAAATACCTTTGTACGGTTAGTACACTAGGCGTTACAATCGGCATACTTTTCATTCTCAATAGGTAAACTCTGAATGAATGTGTGCCAACAAGTACTGCAATGTTGTACCAATATTAGCATAAACTGAAAGCATGTTTACCTTTGTTTGGGTATTTCACAATGGTAACACTTACTTCAAGTCACTAAAGTATATATCAATTGTCAAAATGTATAAATGAATTCTGAACTGAAGTAGCTTAGCAATGTATCACATACTATGTAGAGACCTATGCTGTTGAAGACAGTCAGAAACAAAGATTTGGGTGGATTGATAAATGACTTCTACAGCTTAAGTTAATACATAGTCCTTCAAACATTTCTAATACACTTCAGTATAGAGCATAAACAACTTCACATTTGACTCCTAACTATCTCTAGTTATTTGAACGTTGTTGTATCTTTGTGAAATTGTTTCACTAAATATGCAGGCTTTCACTGTAGTCAAAAAGTTGTAGAAAATCACAGTAATTATTGCAAACAATGATTCATATATAATAATTACTACAAATATTGAAATGTAAATCACAATATGCAACATATTACACCTTGATGCATTTAAACATTTGCCTAATGAGTCATGAATTTGGCCTGATCCTGAGTTTTCCTGATGCGATACTCCTACATATATGTGATGAAACATTCCATCTTCCAAGATCCATTTAAGTTTCTCATTTTCTTTCTTCATCATTGATTTTTCATCTGGACATGACAGAAGACAATGAGAAATTATTTGGGGTATGTGTTACTCTGTCACAAATGTGCACACATTTCTGTATGTTTCATCAAAAATCGTATGCCTATCACAATCATTTGTCCAAAAACAGACTGGCGTACACACACGTTTGTGAAGGAGTAAGACATCATGCAATCTGTCACTTTTGACATGTATGAAACAGTAATCTGATGCTTAACACAATTGATATATGTTTTGATTCCAAAATGTGTGATGTCACTAGTCATTTTGGATCCTATGCTCACTCTTGTTTGTATAGAATCCCAACTTACCAATATGACTTTTGGTACATCTACTATACCATACGTGCCTAGTATGCTATGTCACATGTAATAGGGCTACCATTATACCTTCCTTCCACAACACTGAAGGAGCATCACACCTGACACAATAAAGACTATTGGCCTGTTTGGTACAACTGTCCCTCATGACATCAAACAACCCGATGTATATGTGGAGTTTAGACAGCCATGTGTCTGCTCAGAAAGGCCCTACAGTTGTGAACAGGAATCAGGAGGGATTCTTTACAACAAATTAATAGACAAAGCACATCATCATAAACATTGTGTTACATTGACACCTTAAAGAAATCCTCTTGTGTGTTAGACATGGGTCACCCTCAATGTTGACAGGAAAAATCCTGGCTGCAACACAAGTCAGCTAACATGTGAAAATCTGATAAGAACTCACCCCCTGGTTGCTACTGTTGGGTCCTCAACTGCGCATTAAACTCTGGATAGGCCACCACAAGAATGCTGGCTATTAGGAGAGTCAGGGTGCGGCACACGTGCTTTCCACGTTGGGAGGACTGCCCAAGCTGGTATTCACCTGACTTCCTGGTCCAGCATCATAGGTGCTTCCAACTCTGTGGCAATGGACACTGCGCCACTTGTAGGCCCCCCAGAGTCCGCACCTTCCTGGCGATGCCCTTTCAAATGTCCCACTTCGGATGGGCGTTGACCTGTATGGATGCAAAAAAATGAAAGAAAAAACAATGGTTTTGTGACTTTTGGTTTGTTTGTATTTAAGTATCAACATTTTTCTACATCTATTATTAGCATGACTCCTAAATTAGCATATGAAGTGTTTTTTCACATGCTACCCAAAAAACAATATTTGGTGTGGCAAGGATATATGTTTATAACAGATATACCTCAGTGTTTCAGTTGTTTGCCCCTGTGACTCAGCCCCAGCCCGGCCCGTGATTCTGACTGAGCACTGCACATTGTCAGGCCTTGTTATCTGCAGCCTGATGATCATGATGTCACATGAACACAGCCTTGACTTTCACATGAAAAATTACCTTGTGCCCATCTAATAAATGAGCTCAAGGCTGTGTGGTACTCTGAAGGGGTCAGGGAGCTCCTCGTAGCTCCCTTTTAACTGTTTGGAGAGCCCTGATCTAGGCTGTGTGATTTGTGGGACCATACACATGGCTAACATAAGTTTAATTTGGTTTGCATTTTTATGTACAGTTGTAGAGAGTATATAATGTGTTGTCTAATTTCCATTATGTGAGTTTTAAACCTATCACATGTAATTAAAACATATACATAGATATATCTCTACATACACACCAATTGGAATCTAGGACTTTAAACACACAACACATATAAATGTTATTTGTTTCACATTTTAAAGAGCTTAGTAACCCCAACATCATTGTCCTCTGCAAGGGACAAACATATATGACACTTCACTAACTATGCTTCACTAAGGAACTTAAGGGGACATTGTAGCATGCGTTAATAGAAAAATACCAGTTAGACAGATTCCCACACACATTTCAGACATGTACGTGTTCCTCTGGAGAGCCATAGAGCTGGCCATACAGGAAAAGTACCTCCTGTGCCAGCAAGTCTAACTCTCTGGCAAGTAAGCAGGGACCGTCTCACTTTTTGGACCAGCCATCGTTGCTCCCAGGTGTAAGTGACAGCACCAAACGTGGAGGAGGTTTTGATAGCAGCAGGGTTAGAGGCAAGTGAGATGTTTTCCCAACTGCCACATACATGTATGCAGCATACGTGATGGTCAGCATAGATAGACACAGCCATTGGCCTTTGTACGTTACATTCACCAACGTTAGCCTATGGCTGTGACCGTCGTGGAGTTTACCGCCCACTGCATGGTCAACTTCTGACACGGCCGTCTGATTCAAGATGTCCAATCGGCGAGGTCAGACACCCGCCATTTTAGAAATTCAAAATAGTGTGTTAGTGACTGTTAAGTGCATCAGCACCACTGAAAATGGGGGCTAGTTTGTTTACTTATTCAAACTACGATGGACACTCGTTCTTTTTAAAATAAATATTTATATGTAGCGTGTTACTGTGCTGAAAAGCGATATTAGTGTGGTGGTGTTTACACAATTGTTAGCCATATTTTTGAAGGAATTTGTTTTACCAAAAATTAATATATTTTTAATACAATTAAAATATATTATTTATACCTGTTTTTAATTATTTATAGGCTATAACTGTAATTTGTGAAGAATAAGGACAAAAAGTAAATGTTTTATTAAAATATGTAGTAAAACCATATATATTTTGGACAACTACATTACTTTAGTGTTAAATATCAAATATGTTGTAGTGGAAAATGTGAAAAGTGTTCAAGTGATTTACCAATGCAGACATATGAACCCTGGGAGAGAGGCGGGACGACAGCCTTAGGTGTACCTCCCATTTCCAGACCTTGCCACCGTGGAAGAAAGGGATGTAATCAAGAAATTCATATTGAATAAGCAAACTATACTGGATTTATGGCAACAGCTGGACCCAGGACTTCAGTCTCACGACAGAAATCCCACATTTATTACATCAATCGTCAAACTCATGGCAGTACTTCATTTTGTGGCCACAGGATCCTTCCAATATACTGTGGTAGTATCTTATGGAATGTCACAACAAATGTCTAGTGGTGTGCTACAAGAAGTTATATCTTCAATGATGAGACACATCAACAGCTTCATCCAGTTGGAAGGGCAGCAGGATTTCGCCAATGTGAAGGAGGACTTTTATGGTTTTGAGTTGCCTTCCACATGCGGTTGGATCACCTGATGGCACATGTATTGCCTTAGTGCTACCACACACCAGAGAACAGATCTACTGAAATCGGAAACACTTCCATTCAATTAATGCGCAAGTGAAAGCGTGAATGCGTGAGTGGAAGAGGTGTGGCGCAGCGGCCAGGGTGCCTGACTATGGACTACGGGGTTCACGGTTCGATCGCCGGTGGCAGGTTAGCCCAGCATCATGTGACTCTAGGCAATAGCTCGCTTAATCTTCCCAAGGGCCCCCAGCGCCGGGACACCACTTTGGAGGTAGCTGTGCGCTTTACAAATACTGGTATATTTCATTATTTCAAGTTGTCTGTTTATTGAATTTGTACATTACACACATCTGTGTGCATTTCCTCGGCTCTGCCCCATGATTCCTTTGTACTATGGAACAGTTCCATACTCCTGCAAATGTCACAACTTGGACCTGAGAGCTTGTTGGTCAGTGCAATCTTTTATAATATTGTTTGGGGGACTTCAAGTTGAATAATCTGAAAATGTCTCATATTGTTTGAGAATATTTTGCCTTCCATCACGGAGACCCAGCTTATCCCAACCGACCATGGTTGTTGGCACCGCTGAGAAATCCAACAACACCAGGGGAAGACTGCTTCAATGATGCCCATGGAAGAAAATAGCAGCCAGTGGAGCGGGCTTTTAGGCTCCAAAAGGCCAGATTTCGTTGTCGATTCAACTGGTAGAGCCCTCCTCTACTCACCCAATAAGGTGTGCCAAATGACTGTGGCCTGCTGCATGCTCTACAACACCACCCTGTGACATCCCTTACATCGCAGAGGATGAGGATCCTGAAATGCCAAATGAAGATGATAGTGTGGAAGAGGAAAGAGTTGACTTACGTCAAGATATCCTTGACAATTTCTCTTCATGAGTGTAACTATATCTTTACATGTTCTCACTTTCACAGTTACACCAACTATTAACGTGATGATGAGAGAAGTATGTGATGGTAATTTGTTAGGAAGGGCAAGTTCAGGAAAATTCAGACCAAAGGTGTTTGTTGATCAACGTTTTGACACATTAACTTCTGCGTTCAGTTACATTGTCTCCGATTGTTTTGTGAAACTGTGCCTTCCAAAAGTTGATTTTGTAATGTGTCTATTATGTTTTGTTTGATTAGTAATCTTTTTGTTTTGATCGGTTTTAGGTTCCCTCACCATGTCCTCTTCGCTTGGACATTTCGGAGTTGTGACATTTAGAGGCATATGGGACTGTTTCAAAGTATAAAGGGATCATGGGTTGATCATGGGAAAGACAGACACAGACTTTGGGTGTACAAATTTTGAACCAAGGCAACTTGCACTGTGATTGAATGTAAGATTTGAAGATTACATTGGACTTGTTCTTTGTCTTGTGTTGGCACTAAGGCTATATGTGTACCATCATTAGCTCAAACCACATGTGTTAGTGGAGCCAAATCACGCTAATCTCCCCTCACATTGGCAAAATCCTCATTATGTGTAAATTGTATATAGCTGTTGATGTGTCTCATCATTGTAGGACATACTTCTTGTGGTACGTCACTGAAACTTGGTTGCCACATTCTGCCAGATACTGAAACAGTTGATTGGAATTATCCTGTGTCTACAAAATGTAGTACTGCCATGTTTTTGTCTATTGGTGTTATTGATGTGGGATTCCTTATTTGAGCAGGAAGATCTGGCTCCAGCTGATGGAGTCAAAGATAATTTGCCAATTCAACTGATTGTTTTGGACATATCCCCTTCTTTCATGTTGGCAAGGTCTGGAACTAGAAATGTGAAAACTGGCACTGAGTATTAGTGTCATGTATGGATTGTTATGCTTGTGAAAATCTGACAGACAACTATTGGTCAAATGGAATAAACATAGTAGTGGATGATTTAATGGTATATTGTTTTGAGAATCATGTTTGGGAACTTGAGAAAACCATTACCTACATGCAAAATATCTATGTTTACACAATACTTTGCTTTTTGTCATTGTAAAGTTTTGATGGAAGAAAACAAATGCATTGATAGAGTTGAGATATACAACCCCAGACAATGAGTTTTTGAGTTGTGAATTTATTGAACTAAACCTGAAGAAATGTAGCAGGATGAAAAAGATAAAGCAAACCGAAAAGTGAAGAAGTCAGTCATGTTGAATGAAACCATAGTTGAAGAGCCAAAATTGCTTGAAGTCTAATGTACAAAATACGATGGCATCAGAAAGGTAAATGTGTTCAGAAATAGTCCACAGAGTGAATGCTAGTCACACACTAGAGGAAATTCGGTACGGTGTTTCTTGTTGGTGGTGGCACAGGTCTTTCCATCCTCACCTTTTGATATTTTGGATGGACGTCCCCTCCTGCAGGTGAGGGGGAATCCACAGTGGCAGGACCTGGGGTGGCTGCAGGAGGTTCTTCTGGTGTCCGGGCCTCCCTTCTTGAGGCTGTGGCAGATATAGATGGACCAGATATTGTAGGACCACAGGAAAGGATGGATGGTGCTGGGAAAGCCCTGCAGATATGGGTGTAAATGTCCTGCAGCCCCCTAGTCGGGGAGCCCATATTGGAATTGTCAGCCTCTATCTGAAAATTGAGCTCCCTCTGCAACTGCTGCATCTCTCTGAGCTCGGTGAGTACCTGTCTTATCATGTCTTGGGACTGATGATAGGCTCCCAAGACTTGGGTAATGGTGACGTGGGTGAGAATGACCCCAGTGGCCGCACTATGCTGGCCCACATTATCTCTCCCACAACCCCTAACCTTACTAACCTGTGCTCTGGGCCCAGTGTGCCCCATTCGACTGGATCCTGGATGAGCTGGTGCCTGTGGTGCTGTGGTGTCAGCAGGCACAGGTAACAGCAGCGGCCCGGGCGTAGGGTAGGCGGGAGAGGGGGAAGAAGACAGACGACAGGATAGGGAAAGTAAAATAAAAAATAAAATAAAGCCACTTAACTTGTTCTCACCACTTTGGAGAGCACAAGGTAAGTGGGTTGATTTATTTTTTTATTTTACTAGCTCGTCATCTGCCCACTTCCCCTGCACTCACTCCGCCCTACCTTGCCCCAATGCTGTTGCCTGTGCTGACTGCACCTGGTTGTGATCAACACTGGAGGTAGGCTGAGAGCAGTAAAGCTGAGCCTCTATTATATTGAACAGTAATGTTGCTAGTACTGCAAGTAGTCTTTAACACTCCATATTATTTAGGAGAACACATTTTGAAGATACAACAAATAGTATCAAAGGCTGGTTATTTGCTTGAATTGATCTATATTTAATAGGTTTTTTTAATGAAGTTTTGAACCTTCCTGTTGCCGAAGCAATTTTTTTAAAAACAGAGAATCAAAATATTAGAAATAGACAAAAAAATTCATGATAGTAACACCACACCAATTATTTTCTCACAACTAGCATGCTGGTCTCACGTGCCACACACTCATACATTCACACAAGCTATTTTAATCAAAAAATGAACACAAAGGAAAAAACGTATTTTACACTCTTTTCTGTTTAGACCACAGAGAAAGAATTTTCAAGAGGACATGTATATCTATGAGTACTTCTTATTAATAGATATTTCAAATTCTTGTGGTCTTTAATAAAAGGTCTACGCGTTTCGAGACCCTTGGTTGTCTGGGCCTCTCATCAGGACCTTTGATTTGAAGGGAGACAAGCGTTTTTTGAGATTGTGGGGAAACTTCTCAGTGTGGAGTACAGAGACGGAATGGTTATATCTATTCAGGCGAAAACGGTCACAGTTGGTCTCCTTATTGTAAGACCGAGTTGGGGCGCGTCTGATCTGAGCGCAAGGTTTTGGATAATGAGGTTATCTTCGTTTGAATTGTCGTTGGATCTGCATTTTGCAATCGTTGATGTCCGTGTCAGTCTGTCAGTTTCCTCAGCGTTTCGAGTCTCGAATCAAATCAAATCAAAGGTCCTGATGAGAGGCCCAGACAACCAAGGGTCTCGAAACGCGTAGACCTTTTATTAAAGACCACAAGAATTTGAAATATCTATTAATAAGAAGTACTCATAGATATACATGTCCTCTTGAAAATTCTTTCTCTGTGGTCTAAACAGAAAAGAGTGTAAAATACGTTTTTTCCTTTGTGTTCATTTTTTGATTAAAATAGCTTGTGTGAATGTATGAGTGTGTGGCACGTGAGACCAGCATGCTAGTTGTGAGAAAATAATTGGTGTGGTGTTACTATCATGAATTTTTTTGTCTATTTCTAATATTTTGATTCTCTGTTTTTAAAAAAATTGCTTCGGCAACAGGAAGGTTCAAAACTTCATTAAAAAAACCTATTAAATATAGATCAATTCAAGCAAATAACCAGCCTTTGACACTTTTTGTTGTATCTTCAAAATGTGTTCTCCTAAATAATATGGAGTGTTAAAGACTACTTGCAGTACTGACTGCACCTGGTGTCAACACTATCCAGGACTGGGGGGCACATAATCGGTGTTATTGTGGTAGGAACACAGGAAGTGGAGCCTTCGGTTAGCTGAGCTGTTACAGCTAGGGTGGGAGGTGTCAGTGTGGGCCCAGTGAGATTCTCAGGATCCAGCGGCCCATGCTGACCAGATAGACCAGGATCTTTGTGTTTGCTTTTTTCGCCCCCGAAACCGGTCCCAAGATGCTTGTTTCCGGTCCAGGGAAGATCTGGCTTTGCAGTTCGGGCTGAGTTGTTCCCATGAGGAACAGGGTCGAGACTGATTAGCATATGGCTGAATCTGAACTGGGGTGGCAAAATGAGCAAAAGAACGATGAAGGATTTAATCCAGATCTAATAGTGACTGGGGGTGAGTGTCTGAAAAGTTTCAGTGCTCCGTCTATCATTTCATTGTGTTTGCCAGGATCCTTATCGTTATCCAGATTACCAGGGGCCGTATTACGCATTGTCATTGTTTGCACCTATGTTATGTTATGTTATGTTATGCGACATTTATAGCGCGCATGGATACTCAGGAGTGTCCCGGTGCGGGAGACAGTTTGAAGGAGACAGAAGGGCATGTGACGAGGCTGGATGTTAATTAAAAAGCAAGGTTTTTAACTGCTTTTTAAACAGCCTAAGGTCTTGGGTGTTTCGCAGATCGTATGGAAGAGCATTGCAGGCTTTGGCCGCCCTAAATGAAAGGGAGCAGGTATCGTGGGATAACGGCGAGGCATTGCACTGTAGAGCGTAGATGTCTTTGAGGCACATAGAAGTTAAAACGTCTCCTGATATAGGAGGGGCCGGATTTGTATAAGGCACCGTGGGCAAGGGTGAGGGCCTTAAACAGAACGCGCTGCCCCACCGGGAGCCAATGCAAATCCCGGAGATGTTGCGTTGTACTAGACCTAGCGCACCTAGCTTTTAAAAGGTGCGCCGGGTGCAAACAATGATAATGCGCTCCATTATGGTGAATGCCCTGCCCCCAAGGCAGTCGTGTACTCGCGATGCCCTTGGGGCAGCGCATTCCTATGAAAACACAGCCACTCTGTGTTTTCACAGTGCAGGCGGAAACCGGCCTGCACTTTAAAAGGGGATTAGAGATCCCCTTGCAGGTGGATGTCTGGGGGGGTCCATAGGACTCCCTTTCTCCGTTCCAGAGGGCTGCTTTCAGGGGGCGCACTCACAATATAATATGGCGTGGGTGCAGAGGCAAAGGAATTCCCTCATTTGCATGGGGCACGCCCCTATGCAAATGTGGGAAGGCCCCCTGAAGGTAGCGCTGGCGATTTAAGTGTGCCTCGCTATCGGTATTACTGAAGGGGACGCCACCTTCTATAATATCAAAATGCCCCGGGGGCAAGCAAAGCGGGTGCAAACGCGTGTTGCGCCCCAAAGGCACTTATCATAATATGAGCCCAGGAGTGTTGTTGTCACTGAAGGCTTGATCCTGGGCTGCAGTAGAGGTCTCTTCAGCGGCAGATTACTGGCCATGTGGTCTGGCAGTTGGGCAACTGAGAAATTGAGAAACTATTTATTAGTAAAAGTATGTATTATACCTCTAAATCTTTAGAGACAAACAATGTAGATACCTAGAAGTTAAAATAGGTAGAGATTATTATAATGATAGCTTTCAGTGCTACTGAACATATTGCCATAACCTTTAGCAAATTCAAACAGCACAACTTCAAATTAGCAGATGTTAAGATGTCCTGAAATGTTTATGAAGTGATAAGGAAGTATAGCTCATATCTCCCCACAATTCAACTCAACACAGTGGAGAGGTTAAATGTGTAATTGACAATTCCAAGGCCTAGCTGACTTCAAAACAGACATTTTCGCAACTTGAATGGATGTTTGGCATTAGTCATCATGCGAACAGTGCAGAGTCAATTTTTGTAATTACCTATATTCAGCACAGTCATTTTCATACCTTACAATTTTTGGGCCAACACAGTTTGATTTGTGAAACTCATTACATCAATTCAATTGGTTAAAAAGAACAGGACAATATACAGAAAACAACACAAATCATTTTCAAAATAGAGCGTTGAATATGGATTGATGACTACATGCACCTTACTATATGTTGAAATCTCTTAGATAAGAGAGAATGGGAAATATAACACAACAATATTATTTTGACAAAACAGAAACAGGGCATCGTGGTAAATGTAGTCATTTTGAAGACAATTTATCAACACCTGCTAAACGGTTAGTGGAACATACCTGTGGAAATAATGCAGTAGAAATGGGACAGACACTTACAATATGACCCACATATGGGTAATGGGTTATTTGATGTCATAACACTTACAGGCACCATACCATCAAGTAACATGTAATGGAGTCTGACACCTGTAATCTTAGATGCAACACAATGCATTCAAACAAACAAACAGGACATTGAGGTATAGTGATTCTTTGTGACGTGTAACATACCAGACTCCACTCCACCAGGGATTCCTGTCAAGCCTTCAAGATGCAGGATTAGCAAGACCTTCTACACCCAGGGCATGAGTTGTAAGGGAGGACTGGGAGAGTGGGAGAACCACCACCAGTCCTCTGGGCATCCATGTGGCGCTTGGAGGCCAGGGAACGCACCCTCCCCTGCGAAGTCATCACGTGCAGCATCGGTGTCCCAGAATTAAGGGTTAACCCTGGAGAAATCGAGACTGCACATGATGACTCCGCTTTGAAAGGCAGAAACTTATTAAGGTATCCGCCTGAGATCTTTGACCGCTATTCAGGGTTGGACAGGTGTACACTCCAGTGGGTCAGATGGGTTCAACCTAACTGATGATCAACTACCATTCTTATTTTCTCTGACCCATTGCTGTTGTAGCTCAAGTTATGAACTAATTTTTGGACCATCAACAGATATTCATAGTCTACAGCCGTTTTTACTGTACTACACCAGATAGTTACAGAGGGTGACCCAATTCTGCATCTTTGGACCACAGGCTACTCAAGGCCTTCGAATATTATAAGACTACGTTCATGATGGAACTTTGTCTCTATAAACCGCCAACACTGGATGCAAGAACCGATCAATTGATATCTGATGGATGGGGACTGCTTCTTGTGCAACTCGATTTCTCTCTGAAAACCAGACCTTGGCTCTCAAATCCCTTTACTTGCAATTTCTTACCCGAATATTATTACTTGCCTAGCCTTGAAAAAGTCACTTTGTGACAAAACACGTGTCTGCTGTTTTCTGATGTTTTCAACACGCATGTACAGATAGTCACAGTTACCTGTCGTCTGTCTACAATTAATAACGGATTTTGAACTATCTACAAGAGCCCTTACTTTATGGACTGACGTTGTTTGGACTTCCTTTGAGTGCTATGGTATCTTTGTTTATACATCTAAATATGGCGGGCGAAAGATCGTCAACTTGGCATAGTAGTTGGGACTGCCACTGCGGCGGGACAGCGGTAAGACCGTCAAGATCTAAATCAGGCCCTCAAACTGCTGTTGACAATAGATTATCCACCAAAGGATATGTGACAATGTGCCCATGGTAAATAATTGGCATACAGTGGTATACACAAATGCAATGTAACAAGGACATTTATAAGGAAGGGATGTTTATTTCTACAACTTTGCTGAAGTTTTTGATTCATTGCAGATTGTAGACTAATACACAATGTAGGGGTGTCCCACTGAAACTTGGTTTATCTCACACTGGTGTTGTAAGCACTGCTCTAAGATTGTAAGCCGCTGTGCCCATCTCAGGAATGTGTTTAGCGTAGTTTACTAAACTATAGAGAGTTGTCACAGAATGTGTCTTTTCAGTGGCAAGGTTATTCTACTCAACCTCTCGACTTAAAATTGTGGGTCATGTGAAGTCTTTAAGTGGGTAATCCCATTAAGGCGCATAGAAAATTGGCCACAGGTGTAACGTATTAAATTACCTCGAGTCGCACACCCTATAGGACACTGTCACAATGACTGTATGATGTCATTTAAGATGTCATCAGAGGTATAAATGATGTCATTTAACATGTCATGAGTGATGTAATAAGTAAGGTCATAAGTAGTGCATGGTGGGGCTGTAAGTTATAGTTAGCTCGGTCAGCTATAACTGGTGAACTTCAGTTTTGTTTGTTTTTTTAAACATTCGGTTTTGTGTTATTTCATCACATAACTATGTCACTTTTATTTTTGTCATTTATAGAAATTGTACATTATTAACACGGTGCAAAATGTGGATTTATGCTTGAATATACATGTGTATACTTATTGATGTTATTGCCTTTGAAACAAATTTCCTAAGACCTACTGAAGTGCCTTTTCATGACATATGCTAAGTAGACCTCAGTTAGGTCTCAACGCCATCTTGTTTAAAATAGATGTCTCCCCCCTGCACATTCACAGTTTATTATTTCTCCAGCGCACTGTTAAGCACGTTATGCTTATTTGTTTCCATTGACATTGTTCTTGCTGTTCTTGAAGAAAACTCTCCAACATGGGCTCAGTAATGTGATCATCAAAGTCCTTCTGCTCCTTGCTCAGTGTACTGTACTCATTCACAATGGTTCACTGTTGTTTTGTAGCTAGTTTGTCCTGCCACCTCTTGATGACATTAGAGTAGAGGGGTTGAATAAACATTCATGTAGTGGGATAGTGCTTAGATGATAAGGCAATATTAAGTTTAATCAACTGATTTTCTGAAAGTATAACTCTATTGTTCAGACCATGATGATTTTGCAGTTTTAGTTATACTCAATGAGAAGATTTCCTATATAAACATTCAATTTCAGGGGTGAGCCAGAACCTTCCTGAGACTTTTACTATGTTACTAGGGATGCTGTCTTATTTCTTATTGATTTCGCTGCTCTTTTGGGGCTGAAAATGTTTACAATGTTGCTTATCGTTTTGTATTGTCCTATTACTAAAAGCCTTCGGGCAATGACTTTTTGTCTTTGCATTGGTGACTTTCTGTATCACACATTTTTAAATATTTGTAATAAATCTTTCTAGATTTTCTACTTCTGCCATAGAACTTATTGAGTCTGTCCATACTTAATTAACAGTTTTTTTGATATGCTGGTTGATGCTTTGTCTTGGGACACATTGCTTCACGAAATTGATGTTTAACACCGTCTCCAACCCATTCACCTGTGGCCAACTATTGAGGTATCTTCTGGGGATGTAATAAACAGATTTTTAAAAAAAACTATAACGTCACTTTAACCTTTGTTTTTTTTGTGAATATATATTTTTTAATCATATTTTCCACACTTCCCCACTGAGTACCGATTTTGGCTGTGCGCCGTGGAGAGTTGTCCACAGGGTCTGACCAGAGGCCATACCCACTACCCCCAAGTGGTGCCCAAACCCCGCTGCACACGGCTAAAGCTGAAAAACTGAGTTATTTTATAAGCGGAATAAATTATTCTCGCTGAACATGTTTCTGCAGTGTATAACTGCCACTTCAGATGACTGGCCTTTCATTCTTGGTCTTTCTTGATGT